>NC_136523.1:16432161-16542161 GCF_053919585.1 Euprymna scolopes | reverse complement strand
CTTGTGTTGGAAATGATACTTTCCATTTTGGTGGTGGAAAAAAAAAAAAAAAAAAAAAAAGAATTTTCGTTAAATAACAAATGTGTTCGGTTTAAAAACTTAACTTTAAGAGCCATAATGGACTCCGTTTCAGTAAAGATACTTCCTAAGACCATTTTTCATTTTTGTTTATTAATGGCAACACTTATCTGTATCTATATATAATAGCGAATTGTCTGCCAGCTTCTGTGAGGAACGGTCTCTACCAAACTACTGTCAATTTTTGGTCTACAGACTTGAAACTTGATATATAGGGTAATCTGACCTGTTGAACAAATTTAATTTGATTTTTAGCCGGTAAAAATAGTTGCTAAGGGGTCACAATTGAAAAATTGGAACTTAGCAAGCGTAAGTCGACTGAACGTCTTAATTTTATGCATGCACAAATATACATTTGTACGGTTTAACTACGTTAATATTTCAAATATTTAGATTATAGGGTAGCAAATATTGCTGGAGAGCTAAATATTTTTATTTTAATTCTAGATGAGTGCACCCAAATCATAGTTTTAAAAACTTTTGAAATCACTACTATATAGTGGGTACAATATAATAATCAATAGGGAATTGGCTGCAGAAATTATAAATACGAAATCTGCATACATTAAGATATATTTAAGCATATTTTACAACTAGGTAAGATCAAGCAGCCTGCTAGTCAAGGCTTAAAGCCATTTGAGGATGAAGATTAATGAAATGGATAAATTGTCATTTGAATGACGGAGATTATCTGTATTATTTTTCTCTGTCTGTTCGTCCCAATTTAAAAAAAAAATTGTTATGGACCTTTGTTATGATAAGGTGCAGTGAACTAAGTATTATGGTATCTGTTCAATGCACAGTTAAGGATTTAATAGGAATTAGTAGCCACAATACCATATTTACTGTAGAGGTTTGGCATAAAGCATTAATTTTATGTCAATGGGCAATAACTTTTACCCGTTTTTAATTTTAATTTTTTTTATTACATTTTCACCCTAAACAAGGCACATTGTCACTTTGATGTAGGAGGCTACTATCAGAACCTAAGTTGCAGGAGTACTATGTAGGGATTTTAGCAGCAAGATGTCTGTTCACATTACACTTGAACTTCCGCATGTCAGTACCATTTGGAAAGCAGGAACCCAGAAGGGAATTCCAAAGTCTAGTAGTTCTGGGGAAGAAGCTATTAGAATAGAAGGCTTTCTTATATCGAGGGATCTCTGCGTAGGGGTGGGACTTTGCTGCTTGTCGGGTTTGTTGAGGGTATTTCCGTCGAGGAAGTACAAGGGCTTGTAGTTCGTCAGAGCATCCACCATTAAAATACTTGTAAAACAGGCAGAGAGAGGCATTTCGTCGATAGGACAAAGGCTGAAGCTTAGATGACAGTTCAGGACCTATCAGGTTAGCAACTCTCTTTTGAACCCCGTCCAGGAGCGAGACTAGTAGCAGATGCATCAGCTCAAATGTGACAGCAGTACTCCATACATGGGCGAATGGTGGGTTTGTAGAGGTAGAGGATACTTTCAGGCATAAGTAACTTTCTAACATGGTAGAGAGAGCCCACCTTCTTCACAGCAGCCTTGGCAATGATCTCGATGTATCTATTCCAACTCATGTTCCCCGTGAACATTAAGCCGAGGAGTTTGAACAAAGTACTTTCAGGTAATGTATCTTTAGCTATATTTAAAAAAGTTACATTTTTATTAGCCAATCCATAAAAATCTTGTAAAGCCTTTCTGATAACTCAAGGATTGGACTTCTTGGCCTTCAGGCCAAGATCAAACTGTAGTATCTGCTCTTCAGATGCTACACTTCAATTCCTTGTTCTCTGTCGGTAGGGGAGAAATCCTTCACGACTGAGACAATTTTTATTCTTGTTCCTTTCTCCATGTTTAAAAACGACCTTGGTGTCTAACTCTGCCCTCGTGGGGAGGCAAGTAAATAGGGACGTCAGCATTGAAAAGCCAGAATGAAAATATTAGGTTATTTGTATTCATTTTGATCTATTTGATTCCACTGTCGTATATATACTATAATAGTAAATAATTCCTTTTTTAAATTGATAAGAAAATCTATCTATATATCTAGAAGAGTGAGAATATGCGGGTGAGAACACTTCTCAACCTATACGCTCAAAAAAATTTTTAATCTACAGACTTGAAATTTGGTATATAGGGTAGTCAGACATGTGGAAAACTTTAATCCGTTTCCATCTGGAAAATAGGGCTACTGAGGAGTCAAAATTGAAAAACTGGTATGTGGGAAGCTACCGGATTTTTATATGTTTATCAACTGTTTCACGACTGCGCATGTGCACTCATGAAATATGACAGCTTCCTTATGTTAAGTATATGTTGGTAAGAAAACGCTATTTAGATGTCATGTCAAGCTGGTGTTATGGTTATCATACTTGAGTCACTGTCTTTAGGTTTTGACTTCGATCTCAGCTTGAATATTTTTTGTTAGAAGAAGTGAACTGTTTAGAAAACCTGCATATGTCTCAGTTTCTTTCCGTTTTTTTCTTGTTCTCCTAAGGAAAAAGTTCTTTGGATTGAGCTGGATTTATAGATCAGATTTGATTGGAAAAAAGATCCATGATTTAAAAAAAGTTACTTTTTTTATTACTGAATCCATAAATATCTTGTAAAGCCTTTTCGATAATTCTGGTATTGGAAAGCAAGAATGAAAATATTGGGTTATTTGTTTTGATCTTGATCCATTTGATCCCACTTTCTTGTAAATAATATATATTATTATAGTAAATAATATATATATATATATATGCAACATTATAGTAAATTATATATATATATATATATATATATATATATATATATTATTATAGTAAATAATATATATATATGCAACATTATAGTAAATTATATATATATATATATATATTATTATTATAGTAAATAATATATATATATATATATGCAACATTATAGTAAATTATATATATATATTATTATAGTAAATAATATATATATATGCAACATTATATTAAATAATATATATATATAACATTATAGTAAATAATATATATATATATAACATTATAGTAAATAATATATATATAACATTATAGTAAATAATATATATATAACATTATAGTAAATAATATATATATATATAACATTATAGTAAATAATATATATATAACATTATAGTAAATAATATATATATATATATAACATTATAGTAAATAATATATATATAACATTATAGTAAATAATATATATATAAGATTATAGTAAATAATATATATATTATTATTATAGTAAATAATATATATATATATATGCAACATTATAGTAAATTATATATATATATTATTATAGTAAATAATATATATATGTGCAACATTATATTAAATAATATATATATATAACATTATAGTAAATAATATATATATATATATATAACATTATAGTAAATAATATATATATAACATTATAGTAAATAATATATATATATAACATTATAGTAAATAATATATATAAGATTATAGTAAATGATATATATTATTATTATAGTAAATAATATATATATTGTTATTATAGTAAATAATATATATTATTATAGTAAATAATATATATTATTATAGTAAATAATATATATTATTATAGTAAATAATATATATTATTATAGTAAATAATATATATATATATATTATAGTAAATAATATATTTATTCTTATAGTAAATAATATATTTATTATTATAGTAAATAATATATATTATTATTATAGTAAATAATATATATTATTATTATAGTAAATAATATATATATTATTATTATAGTAAATAATATATTTATTATTATTATAGTAAATAATATATTTATTATTATTATAGTAAATAATATATTTATTATTATTATAGTAAATAATATATTTATTATTATTATAGTAAATAATATATTTATTATTATTATAGTAAATAATATATTTATTATTATTATAGTAAATAATATATATTGTTATTATAGTAAATAATATATATTATTATTATAGTAAATAATATATATTATTATTATAGTAAATAATATATATATTATTATTATTATAGTAAATAATATATTTATTATTATTATAGTAAATAATATATATTATTATAGTAAATAATATATATTGTTATTATAGTAAATAATATATATTGTTATTATAGTAAATAATTTATTTATTGTTATTATAGTAAATAATATATTTATTGTTATTATAGTAAATTATATATTTATTATTATAGTAAATAATATATTTATTATTATAGTAAATTATATATTTATTATTATAGTAAATAATATATTATTATTATAGTAAATAATATATTATTATGATAGTAAAAAAATATATATATTAGTATTATAGTAAAAAATATATATATTAGTATTATAGTAAAAAATATATATATTAGTATTATAGTAAATAATATATATATTATTACTATAGTAAATAATATATTTATTGTTATTATAGTAAATAATATATATATATATATTATTATAGTAAATAATATATGTATATATGATAGTAAATAATATTATTATTATAGTAAATAATATTATTATAGTAAATAATATATTAATATTATAGTAAATAATATATATATTATTATTATAGTAAATAATATATATATTATTATTATAGTAAATAATATATATATATTATTATTAAAGTAAATAATATATATAATATTATTTAAGTAAATAATATATATATTATTATAGTAAATAATATATATATTATTATAGTAAATAATATATATATTATTATAGTAAATAATATATATATTATTATAGTAAATAATATATATATTATTATAGTAAATAATATATATATTATTATAGTAAATAATATATATATTATTATAGTAAATAATATATATATTATTATAGTAAATAATATATATATTATTATAGTAAATAATATATATATTATTATAGTAAATAATATATATATTATTATAGTAAATAATATATATATTATTATAGTAAATAATATATATATTATTATAGTAAATAATATATATATTATTATAGTAAATAATATATATATTATTATAGTAAATAATATATATATTATTATAGTAAATAATATATATATTATTATAGTAAATAATATATATATTATAGTAAATAATATATATATTATTATAGTAAATAATATATTATTATTATAGTAAATAATATATTATTATTATAGTAAATATTATATTATTATTATAGTAAATAATATATTATTATTATAGTAAATAATATATATATTATTATAGTAAATAATATATTATTATTATTGTAAATAATATATTATTATTATAGTAAATAATATATATATTATTATAGTAAATAATATATATATTATTATAGTAAATAATATATATATTATTATAGTAAATAATATATTATTATTATAGTAAATAATATATATATTATTATAGTAAATAATATATATATTATTATAGTAAATAATATATATATATTATTATTATAGTAAATAATATATATATATTATTATTATAGTAAATAATTTATTATTATAGTAAATAATATATATATATTATTATTATAGTAAATAATATATATATATTATTATTATAGTAAATAATATATATATATTATTATTATAGTAAATAATATATATATATATTATTATTATAGTAAATAATATATATATATTATTATTATAGTAAATAATATATTTATTATTATAGTAAAATTAGAATAAAATGATGAGATACACCCGGGCTTGAACACGGGATCATTCGATCTGTAGTTGAATGCTCTACTACTGAGCTATGTTATGATGTCAACAAATCTGGGTTTGGGGACCGGGGGGGGGGAGAAAAATTAATGTTGAGATTTTATCATCTCCCTTGCCGGTGCAACTTTAAATATTCCCCTGTAAAAATTCTTTTTGGTCTATAAGAAAGACTATTTTTAGGATCGGATATTTTGGATTTTTGATATTTATTGGATAAATGTCTGTATAAAACATATCTAAGAACACTGCCAGACATATGACTTACCTTTATGTGACATTTGCAAAAGATAGGCTAAACTGTTTTGGAGCCTATAAGGAAGGAAGGAACTCACACACACACACACAAAGTGACTTTTATATAATAGTAGATATATCTTAAAGCTTCATTAGTTGCTTCATTCTCTGGAAAATATTAACCTGGAATAATATATTAGTGGGGATGCCCTTTCTTTTCTCTGCAACCTCTCTCCCACAGAGGAGACGTTGCGAGCCTGTCTTTGTTTTATCGTTATTTCCATGGCAAGTGCTCGTCTGAGCTCCAATCTCTTGTCCCCCCTTGCCAATCTTTCACGATAAACACTCGTCTAGTTGAAACCACTGTCAGTAATTTTCCCCACTCTTTATCTGTGCCTAAATCAAAATGTAGATTCCATGAGCAAAGCTTCTTTCTTAGAAGTGCATGCCTGTGGTACTCTCTTCCGTTTGCCTGTTTCCCACCTGACTACAACTTGGATGTCTTCAAGTCCAACATAAACAAATTCCTGATGAATCGCCCCCTTAAGTAAGACACTTTATCAAATCTCCAATACTAACGATTACTATGATACTATCCCATTGATTACTGTACACACAATAATCCTTATCCCCGAGTGGCTTCCGGGCCTTAAGTGGGGACCACCATGTTAAAAAAAAAAAAAAAAGTCCTCATACGCTTCTCTACACTTTAACATCTATCTTCCATGGAATCGATTTTGCTCCCACTCTTTAACACAAGACTCATCTATAAGAGTATGCCATTTTTTCTTCATCCCTGGATATTTTTAAAGAAACTCTAAAGAACACCTTTTTGCAGCTCTTATTTGATCTACCCAATACGAACATCATACTCACTGGATTTCTGCAACACTAATTATTGGACATTGCTGAGTATGTTTTTTTTTTTTTCCTATAAACTTTTACTTTCCTTCAAAAACTTTTATAACTACCGTTTTCAAAAATTGTACTAATTAGCAAAGTTAGATTTTTATCTATATATTCGTTTTGCTAACGTTTTTTTTTTCCTTTGAGGAGAAGAGCTTATCTTTGAAACTCCATGGAATAAGGAATTTGTCTCACTTTTTCTCGTATTCCTAGTTTGAATAAAATATTGTAAATTTAATTCTACAATATCGTTATCTCTATTACTAATATATATATATATATATATATATATATATATATATATCCATGAGAGAGTATATGCCTGTGTATACGTGTGTATAGACTTTGACACCTGCAAAGTTGTGTGTGAATAGTCAATAGGTTGTTGGTTGTAACAAACGACATAGTCTTTTGCAAATTTTGGCAACTCTCATATCAGAGGTAAAAAAAATTGGCTGAAGATAATGGCAGGACTTTCTTTTCCTCCGCTTACCTCTCCTTTTTCATCTCCTTCTCTGTCCTTCCCACCTCTCTTCTTTACCTCCTTCCCATTCCTTTCTCTTTTTCTTCCCCTTTCCTATCATTCTCTTCCTTTTCCTCTCTTTCTTCCCTTCTTTCTCTTCCTACTCCTCCTTCTACCCTTCTTCTGTTCATTATAATCCTCCTCTTTTCTCCCCACGACTTTCCTCCTCCTCTCTGTCTTCTGTCTTCTCTTTCATTTTTATATAAACCAAAGACATTTTTTTTTTCATTCCTCTCTCCCTTCCTCTTGCATTGTTTTTTTTTTTTTTTTCTTTCTCCCTACCCACCCATCCTCTTCTTCACATGGTTTCTTCCTGGATCTTTTCTCCATTTTTTAAATTTTTTTCCCCCACTTCTTTCAAACTCAAAGAATGATTTTGGCTTCTGTCTGCTTGGCAGAATTCTTTCTTTTTTTTTTTTTTTTTTTTTTTTTTCTTCCAAGAAAGGAAAAAAAAAAACTTCTGCTCGACAGTTCCACAATAGACGATGACAGCTGCAGCGTAGTCCACCGCCCTCTTCTCCCATCTCCCTGGATTAACCAAACCTTTGTTTGCTAGAAGAAGAAAGAAAGAAGCAGCAAACGATTAATTCGTCAAAAAGTTATTCTGGATATTTTGCATTTTATAAGACCTAGACTTTAGGGAAAACGTTATAGACCGTTGATTTCAGAAGAGTGCTTTATGCCAAATTGATGGTTGAATATGGTTACATTTGTGCTAATTTTTTTTGCATTAAATACTAATCTTTACTAATCTCTAACTGTGCATCGAACAGATACCATAATACTTAGTTTGCTGCACCTTATCATAACAAAGTTCTATACAAAATTTCAGCCAGATCGACCCAGTAGTTTCCAAGAAAAAGTGGAACAAATACCAATTCCTATTAACTGTGCACCAAACAGATACCATAATAGTTTGCTGCACCTTATCATAACACTGGTTCATGCAAAATTTTAGTCAAATCGGCCTAGTAGTTTGAGAAAAAGTGTAATAGACAAACAAACAGGTAGACAGACAAACGAAAAGAAATATAATTATAAAAATACTAGCAGGTAGTTTTTGGAAAAATTTTTTCAGGAGTCTGGTTGCTCCTATAATTATTGGAATGGTGGAGATCTTCCTTAAATTCCAGTTTCTTACTGATTGACTACATGTGCAATGGAAATCTGATAAAGTGCTACAGCATCAAACCAATTGAGGACAAGATAAGGGGATGACGACTCCAATGCTTTTGATATGTGCCGAAGACCAACATTGATAGCGTTGCAAAACTTATGTTTACTTTAGAAGTGTGATTTAAAAATATAAAAGACTTAATCTAATATATAAAAGGCAAAATGTGTGTGTGTATGTTTGTATGTCTTGCAAAAAATTTCCGACGGACATGTCGGAACGTGACAAAATCATTTCAAAGATCGATGCCTCGGATGATAAATATCGAAAAATTGACCAAAAAGATTCATTCTTTCACTATCAACTGGACTGTTATCTGCAAGGAGGAGTCCATTTTTACTGTTGACATTTTTGCAAGTCATTCAAGCCTCGCGTGAACGACGTTGCGTAAAACAGGTTATTTTGACCGCCCATGACGGCACAATGGTGGTGGGCATATCAATTTGACTGTTTTCTTTTTTCACCTCTTGAGCGTTATGGGTTCAAGTCTATGTACTACTCCTAATTTTTTTTTTTTTTTTTGCGTTTGCATGGGTACTCGTTGCTATTTTGAGTTGTTTGAATTCATTTTTCTTTTTTGTAGGGGTTTGGTTGCTCAACCAACTCCCATACACACCTCGACACACCCAGGCAACGCCGGGCACCCTGGCTAATTTGCATATAAGGGGAATAACTGTGTTAAGGAAGGATCAGATCACATGTTACCCACTAGGACATTATCGTCGATCCCAACGTTGTTTCTTTTGTTGTCTTCTCTTTTAGTTTTCTCTTCTCGTTCTGGCTGTGTCGTTGTCTCTTACACGACTAGACGACTGCTGAGGGGGTGTAAAAATATAATATGCAATAAAAAACAAAAAAATTTGACACATTTTGTAAATATCAGGTGCTCTCTGAGTGTTTGTGTGTGTATGTGTGCCTGTGTGGTTCTGTCTGTATTTATGTGCATGTGTGTATGGCATAATCACGTTGACACACCGGTTCTCGTCAGATCACCGAAGTTAAGCAATGTTGAGCCTGGCTAGTACCAGATGGGTGACTATTTGGGAATTCTTGGCACTGTATGTGCTCTCTACTTATCTCGGCATTTGTTTCCAGTCGTCCTAAACCTCAACTTGCCGCTGATATTTAACAGCAACTCTGAAGAAATGTGGTTGGTGATTCTGCAACTTTTGCCACAAAGATTCCATATGCAGGCATCCTTACTGTTGATATCTATAGTTTGTCAAAACTGAAGGAAGCTACCATATATGTGCGTCTGTGTGTGTTTTTGTATGTGTATGCATATATCTGTCTGTGTGCATATATATATATGTTTCTGTGTGTGTGCATGCAACACTTGATCTTCTGAACGCAGAGGTCCACGTTTACCTCTATTGTTCATCAATCGGTTGATCAATTCATTTTCCTATCTTCTCCGAGTCATAAGCTTCAATTATCTGAATCTCACAACTTTCCTCAACGTTATCAAACTGGCAACTGTCCTCAATTGAACTGTCCTCAATTGTTGCAAAACCGATAACCACACCTAAAACTGACCATAGACTAACTCTAAGTATATATCTACCTTTGTTCGATCCTTTCTTCCAAAAGAATTGCCACACCTTGATTAACAATACTATTTTTGCTTTCTTTCGTGTTTATGAACAACTTCCTTTCCATTGTTCTGTCGATAAACTCATTTCCCCTTTTGGTCATACTTTTTCTCTTTCTCACCCACTTCCTAACACTTGGAGGAGGCGACATCGATAGTATCACACAGCTAGTCAAGTGTTTGCCATTTGAGAGGGGCTAGCTGTATCTTGCAATGCATGAAGAGCTAGTTTTGTCTGACCATGCATGAAGAGCTAGTTTTGTCTGGCCACGCATGGAGAGCTAGTTGTATCTGGTTGCACATGGAGGGCTAGTTGCGTCTGGACGCGCATCGAGGGGAAGTTGCGTCTGGCCGCGCATGGAGGGGTGGTTGCATTTGCCCGTGCATGGGGGGGGGAGTTGCGTCTGGCTGCGCATGGAGGGGAAGTTGCATCTGCCCGCGCATGGAGGAGTAGTTGCATTTGCCCGTGCATGGGGGGAAGTTGCGTCTGGCTGCGCATGGAGAAGTTGCATTTGCCCGCGAAGGGGGGGGGAAGTTGCGTCTGGCCGTGCATGGAGGGCTAGTCGCCTCTGACAGCACATGAAAAGCTAGAGATGTAAGTCTCAATCCAGGCATGGAACTATGTGATATGAAATCAAGTCTTATCCTCCAACGCCGAAATAGCTTGTGATTTTTTCCACTGCATAATCCGTCATACATGAACACTATGTATGCATCATTCACCTTGTTCTCATAACCTGATTTTATGGTATTTTTATTATTATTATTATTATTATTATTTTTTAGTTTTATTATTTTTATTATTATTTATTTTTATTATTTTTATTTTTATGTTTATTATTTTTATGTTTATTATTATTATTATTATTATTTTTATTATTATTATTATTTTTATTATTATTATTACTTTTATTATTATTATTACTTTTATTATTTTTATTATTTTATTTTTATTATTATTTTTATTTTTATTATTTTTATTATTTATTTTTATTTTATTATTTTTATTTTTATATTTTATTTCTTTTATTATTTTATTATTTATAATTATTGTTATTATTTATTATTATTATTATTATTATTATTATTATTATTATTATTATTATTATTATTATTATTATTATTATAATATGCATTTAATGCATCAGTAGCATACACAGTCATAAGGTTCTGTTTGATCTGCTTCTTACTAAGTTGCCTGTGGATGGTCAGATCTACACTTGGCAATCAAAATAGCAGAATTCACTCAACATTATCTATAGCAAAAAGTTCACATATCAGCTATTCTAGCAGTATATTACCTTTCAGAGATGAAGTGCAAGACTTTTGATGTCCTGCTGAGGATGGAGATTAGTGGTATGGCAACCAATAGACCCGTTCTCAAGTGAATTGAAACTGTGGCGCTGGTATGTGAGTTTTGCGTTATGCATCATCTTGCGTACATCCTGCTATTGGTGTACACATACTATTGATAAAGTATTGATGACAGTTCGAAATATAAAAAATAAAAATTGTCATGGTCTTAAATGGCCAGAAGAAATAACACAAATGGGGGGGGGGGTAATTGACGAGAAATTATATCAATAGAGAGTACTGAAGTAATGAGTTGACAGAGACTGTTTCCTAGTGTTCTTTCTCTCTTCTGCTAATTGGTCATATTCATAAAGTGATTGAGTCAGTAGAGTGGCAGAAAAGAGTTGATCACCATAACAATAGTCAAGGTCACCACTTGTGAAAGCCAAGGTCACTGCTTATCAAGGTCAAAAGTCACTCGAAGATGAGGGTTAACACAATGAGAATGAATGTCAGCCGAAAGATGAACACTATGGTAGTTTATCTGGTTGGGTTCCTTGCCGGAACCAATGTGACTCTTTCTCTCCAGATTTCCCTGTCTTCCATCATCTGCCTCAGATCTTCAGGATCACAGTTGGCGTCGTGTGCAATTTGTTGGATGTATGTGGATCTAGGTCGTCCTATGCCTTCCCCACAGGGGGGACGTTCGTGGCCTTCTGGCCAAGATCAAAGTGTAGTATCTGTTCCGGCAGATACTGCACTTAAGATAATTTGTACCAGTCAATGGAGGGGAAACCCTCTATACTGGGACAATTATTATTTTTGGTAACCAGAGTGACCCCTTTTAGGGGAGCTGGTTTTTACCTCACATTAAAAACGGCCTTGTGCCTAATTTGCTCAGTGGGGGAGCAAATAAATACCATCTGTTCCGGCAGATGCTGCACTTAAGATAATTTGTACCAGTCAATGGAGGGGAAACCCTCTATACTGGGACAATTATTATTTTTGGTAACCAGAGTGCCCCCTTTTTGCCTACTTTTAGGGGAGCTGGTTTTTACCTCACATTAAAAACGGCCTTGTGCCTAATTTGCTCAGTGGGGGAGCAAATAAATACCATCTGTTCCGGCAGATGCTGCACTTAAGATAATTTGTACCAGTCAATGGAGGGGAAACCCTCTATACTGGGACAATTATTATTTTTGGTAACCAGAGTGCCCCCTTTTTGCCTACTTTTAGGGGAGCTGGTTTTTACCTCACATTAAAAACGGCCTTGTGCCTAATTTGCTCAGTGGGGGAGCAAATAAATACCATCTGTTCCGGCAGATGCTGCACTTAAGATAATTTGTACCAGTCAATGGAGGGGAAACCCTCTATACTGGGACAATTATTATTTTTGGTAACCAGAGTGCCCCCTTTTTGCCTACTTTTAGGGGAGCTGGTTTTTACCTCACATTAAAAACGGCCTTGTGCCTAATTTGCTCAGTGGGGGAGCAAATAAATACCATCTGTTCCGGCAGATGCTGCACTTAAGATAATTTGTACCAGTCAATGGAGGGGAAACCCTCTATACTGGGACAATTATTATTTTTGGTAACCAGAGTGCCCCCTTTTTGCCTACTTTTAGGGGAGCTGGTTTTTACCTCACATTAAAAACGGCCTTGTGCCTAATTTGCTCAGTGGGGGAGCAAATAAATACCATCTAGGTCGTCCTATGCTTGTCTGCTCATGCCGTGGAGTTCACAGCAATGCATTTCTCACACGCTCATGTTGCCTTCTCTGGCAGTGATCGGCAAAGCGTAGATGTTAATCTCTGAGAGTAGTAGATACACCGTGCTTCTTAACCGTATCCAACCGAAGATCAAAAAATACTCAGGAAGAACAAGAATGGATTTAAATAGAGTCGCTCTGCTACTGGTTAAATTCTTTAAATGCAGAGGGGGGGGGTCAAAGTTCTAAATGGAACAACACTGAAGTCACTGAGTTACCTACTTGAGCAACAATATAGGTTCCACAGAGAAAGATGTCAAAATTTGCATTTCAAAAGCATTCGCTGCATTGGATAAGTTGTGGTCAAGGCCGTTCTTCAGAGCAGTGGTGGAGTCTATCCTTATTTACGGCGCTACAACCTGGACACTCACCAAAAGATTGGAAAGAAAGCTAGACGGCATGTATACAACAAACAATGTTAAATATATCTTGGCAAGATCATCCCACAAAGCAGCAACTATGGTAGTATTAACATTTACCAATGCCATGAACTGTTTGATTACTATTGGGTCACCACTTACGAAGGCCAAGAGCCACTTGAGGATAAGGGTTAATGAGATCCAATGATTGTCAGCCTGTAGCTCTTCATTTAAACCTGAAATCATAAAAAATGATCATCTCATAAGATGTATAGCAATAACATACTATATTTTCAAGAGTCTACGACAATTTTAAATGCCTGTATCAAAAAAGTCTGGGAACTTATTGCGATGGCACCTCATACATTATGCTTCTGAAATTCCTACAGTGAAAACGTCTGATATGAAGCAAAGGGGGAGAAAGTAGCAACCGTAGTTGAAGTAAGTGTCCCTAATGATGTTGAGCTTAAAGTAGAGACGATAATGAAATACTGAGGTCTTATGTACGACATAAAAAGAAACTGGAATCTTAAGATTTCTATCATCCAGTAATTATACGAGCAATCGGACTCATGAAAAAGAATTTAAAAAAAACTACCTGTCCAATATACTCAGTGAACCAAGTGCAAGAGAAATACAAACAATTGGAATCGTTAGAATTTTTAAAAGACCTCTTGGTTGGAGTGATTGAAATAGTGGATGAATGTCCTCATAAAAATAAAATGATTAGAAAATTAAATAACAGACTCTTACTGGCACTCCTACACATAAGCATTGCGGCCTTAAATGACCAAAAAGAAATACCATGAATTAGAATTGCATTAACAGCATATAATGAAGTAATGGGTTGGCAGACTTGCTTAGAGCCAGGGCAGAGAGGGAAAGTAAGAAAAAAGCAAAAGAATTTGTTTTAATTTTGTAGCACATAAGAACATGATAAGGTAAAGCCGTAACAATTACCTACTAATATAGCATCGAGAGGCCTCACCAGAAGCTACTGCATGGTCCAGAATCCATTCACCAAATGGCAATACAGCAGCCCCAGTACTTTGCACCTGCTGATAGGACAGTCTCCTTAGTGGTTAATCCAAGGTTCAGGTTCATGACTATCAGCGTATAACGTCAGCCCAGTTGAAACGTTTACCTCCAGCACCCTTATTAGTGACATGGCCACAAGAATAAACAAACAAACACAAAATACTCCAACCTAGTAAACCGCTTTTTCTTCTCCCTTTGTCAGAAAAATCACTCATTGAAAAAATGAGGACTTAAAACTGCATGCCTGTGGAACTCCTTTCCATTTGCCTGCTTTCCGGCTGACTACAATCTGATTGTCTTCAAGTCAAACGTAAACAAGTTCTTGATGAACCATCCCCCTAAGTAATCCAATTTACAAAATTCACACTACTTATGTTTACTACGCTATAATTACATTAACTAATCTATACCCATTAACCCCTATCCTCTAGTGGTCTCCAGGCCTTGATAAGTGGTGATTCCTGTGTAAAAAAAAAAAAAAATAATAATAATAATAATGGGTTGGCAGAGAAAACTTCCTCACTTCGTTTCTCTTCTCATCCTAGTTGAATATTCATAATGACCATTCCTACAGTCAGGAACAGTCCATAGAGTTATGGCATGGATTAGATTATAAGGTGCTTGTTGAGATTGTTGACAGATCGATTTTGAAAATATATTTCGTTTTAAGCAAAAAAAAAACAAAAAAAAACAACAATATTAATTGTGATGCCAAAAATAGTAATGTATCCAAAAATCACGAAAATCCAAGTAGAACTGCCATTGTGTTTTTAGTAAAATAAAAACAAACAAAGGATCAAGTCTATTATTATAGGCTATAAATATTGCACACCATTAATAGGTAATCTAAAATTTGCATTCCGAGTTATGTCCCCAAGGTGTGAACTTTTATTGTTTACTTTATAACATGTAAGAAAAATGCAATTTTACCCAATTTTCTGTAAGAATTGATTTTGGATATGTTACTATTTTCGACATGACAATTAAGTACATAATATTGTTTTTGCTTTAAACGACATATTTAAAAAATTGATCTGTCGACTCTACCTTAACAAGCACCGATTAACTAGGGCTATGACAACAGAATATTCTTTTCATTGCCATGACTCTCGAGTATATATCCGACACAGTTAATCAACCGAGAACCACATCACTCTATATAAAAGCATATGTTATCAACGGATACACACTTGAGGCTCAAAACAATGAAAAGAATATGCTGTTGTCGCAGCGCTGATAATAACACAATGTACAAAAATATTTTGGCACATTATTTGTAATAATCCATTTTAACAAAGGATTTTGATTGGATAATCATATCTACTAATTATCAAATAAAAATTGATGGTAAATTTCTGAAAAGGTCTCTTATTAAAATAATTATTGTATTGGATAAAATATGTAATTTATGAAATCGATTGGAATTTTTTTAGTGAAGCACACAATGGAATTCCACTTTTAAATCCAGAAAAAATTGAATTCATGCTTAAATACTTATATTGTACTGAAGCGATATTCACTTTAGGCAGGCTGAACCTCATAGCCTCTCATGAATGTAAGTTTTCCACTTTTGGACACCATTAGCCTATTTTTTTTTTTTTAAATTTATTTTTTTTTTGTTTATTAATAAGAAAAACTGATTTTCTCTCATATGACAGTTTTCTTTGAAAACTGAAAATGTAAATTTTTACTGCGAAGCTGAAGATTTCAAACAATCATGAAGTACATAGGGATGTTAGATCACTTTTGTTTCATCCAAGAATGACTTCCTGTTTCCTTCCTCTCACCCATTTGATGTCTTTCTCATTATTTTGACTTAGTTTGTTAAAACTGATTAAGGAAAAAAAAATTGTTTTATGTACTGCCCTTTATCCATACACATAGTACTAGTGGTGGTTGTGGAGGCCACACTGTTGAGATATTCATCTCGAATTCAGCTATTTTTCCTAATATCTATTCAAATCCCTGCATTAGCTAGGCAGAATCAGATATCGATTTTTTGCAGTGCTGTTTTCTTGAGTGTAATTTTCACGTTTCGGGCGATTTAACCTCCAACTTTCTTTAGGTTTATCTTGCCAAACTCCAGAATATTTCTGTCGAAGTCTGGAATCTGCGCAAAATTTCGAACAGAACCCTTTATTTAATCAACGAGGGTAGCATGCTCTTGTTTATTCTGCCATTACTGCGTAGAAATCATAAGTAATTTGTAATTGTATTTTTGAGTGTTATCCGCTCTAGAAGATTGAACCTTCAACCGCCAACAGACTGTAATTTTACAACTGAATTTTACCACATACTTTATCCATTACACTACGGGCCGTTCAAAATTCTGTGCAGATTCGCGAGTGTAAACAGAAATATTCCCAAGTTCAACATAATACACCTGAAGAAGGTCGTAGTTTACATCAACCGAAACGTTGTGAAAATTACACAAGATGAGAACAGTAGTCCGAAGAAACCTAATAATACTTATAATCAATCTCTCATCTAAAAAATTCAGAGACATTTTTAAAAAGTATAATAATACTAGCCTGGGTGCCCAGCATTGTAATAATATATATATATATATATATATATATATATATATATATATATATATATATATATATATATATACTAGCATGAGTGCCCGGCGTTGCCCGGGTGTTTGGAGGTGTGTATTGAGCAAAAAAAAAAAAGTGGTAGTATGCAGGCAGGCTCGAACCCGTACCACGAAGGAGGAAAAGAATGTGGAAAAAAAAATGTGCCGTCTTTCTCGTTGCATCCATTGCAAAACCGGAGCTGGTGAGGATTTAAATTAAGGCTAGTCAAGCGAAAAGAGGGAATAACTTTTGCAAATATCGCAGAAAAAAGTGACCCCTACCTGCAGAAAAAGGTCCAGTTGAGGGTGAAGTAATTAATGTTTTTGTCCAATGTTTCAATATTTGTCATCCGAATGGTCGAACTTAAAAACGATACCGATCTCGTGAAAATCCATCGCCTCTGTCAAAAGTTGAAGGCAAACATACAAACATACATACATACATACATGCATTTAAACAGACAAGTGAGATTTATATTATAGACTAGTGGTGGAGACCCGGCGTTGCCCGGGTGTTTGGAGGTGTGTGTGTGTGTGTTGGAGGGGAGAGGTAGATCAAAACAACTCTGTTAAAAAAAAACGTTGACCGGTTGTTTGGAGGTGTAAAAGAAAAAAAAAGTTTTAGTAGAAAGGTAGGCTTGAACCCGAACCTTTGATGCGGAGGTGGAAAGGAAATGGAAAAAAAGCCTGCGACCTAACCATCTCGACCACGGGAATAGATGAATTGATAAATGTGTTAACTTGACGTTTATAAAGCGAAATAACAGGTGCGAGAACGTTGTCGCGTGATGTGTGACTTAGTTTTGCGCTGGAAGCCAGTTTCTGTTTTTCCCGCTACACGGTGATCAAAAAATATCTTGAAAATAGCTTATAAAAGTCGGGTAAATTAAAGATAGCTGCGACCCGAGTTCCTTAGTCGTAGATATAAAAGTTTTAAGAAGGAGCGAGCCAACCGAGAATCTCTGCGAAAAAAGCCTTTTGTAGACATACACAAAAAACGAACACACACACATACATACACACATTTTCGCTTTTATATATATAGATAATTCCTAACATTGTTTTCTTATGAACATGTTAAACTGAATATGATGATGATTATAACGACTTGGTCAATGCTAGCACCTTTGGAATCTTTCTAGTAACTTTAACAAATGGAATGATATAATTACTTTCAGCAGTTTTATTAACTCTTACTTCCCTTAATTTGTCCTTTAGTCCTCATATTTCATAAACAACATTTCTGACAAAGAGGGAAGAATTGTTGTTTTCTGGGTCACAATCTATCCATCTAACACTTATTGTTAGCTAGATCTTAACCTTTAATTAGTATTTGCTTTTTTTTCTTTTTGTCTTTTAGTTTCTTACATCAAGTGGTTTCATGCTTTGTATGGGGGCAATTTGCATAAAAAAATATGGATAATCAGATCTCTTGATTATCCAATGAAATTGAATAGTGAATTTTTTAAGCTTCTATTACTGGAAGAATTATTGAGTTGGACAAAATATGTAATCAATGAAATACATTGAAATCTTTTGTGTTTATCTAGAACACAGTGAACATTTCCGTATTAGGTAAACAAAATCAAATATCGATTTGTCAGATTGCAGTGCTATTTAGATCTAACTTCGAGAGTCCAACTAACTTTTCTTTGTATATTAGATGCAATTCATTTATGAGTGTTTGTATTTGCCATGTAAATGTTTTCCCTCTGCTGTTTGTTTTGAAGTATATATATATATATATATATATATATATATATATATATATATATATATATATATATATTCAGTGCTGTGAATTTCTGTGCTATGAGTGTTTTCTTTTTCTCTGTCTTTCCTACGCCTCCCTTCCAGTCTTCAGTCCACTCTCCAACACTCCTCTGCCTCCCCCTGACATTTCCACTTGCAGTTTTTTTTTTTTTTTTTTTTTTTTGTATTATTTTTTGGTGGGTGGGGCTGTCTGTGACAGAGTGTGGGGAGGAAAGCCTGTCACCTCCCATTTGTCAATATGTCACGATTTCACCCAGTCCCTCTCTTACTTCCACTCATCCCCCCAGCCCCTCCCAGGAGCGATTTGTTCCACTTTCGACCCAAAAGGGACCCCCATCCCTCACCCCTTTTTTTTCAAGACCCATCCCAACTTTCAAAATAGCAGAAGGGTAACAAGGAACACACACTCAATATGCATACACAAGCACCCACGTTCACACTCACACATACGTACACCCACATACACATACTTACAAACTTACAGATGGTGACATTCACTTACACACACATGTATACACTCAGACACTCCCACATACTTAATACGCACACACCCACACACACTTGCATTCAATTAATGCACACACATACATTTACACTTGTAAACAGACGCAGAAACTCACACACACTTAATATACAGATACACTTACACTCAGAAACACGGACATTCGCATAATACACACGCATTTACATACACTTAAACACACTCACACGCAAACACTGACATTAACACACACGCACACACACACTGATATTCACGTAATACATATGCACACATACACTTACACTTGCATCACATTACACTCATTAACCCTTATCCTCGAGTGGTCTTCAGGCTTTGATACGTAGTGACTCCCTTGAAAAAAAAAACACACACACATACTTACCCTCACAAACACGGTTACTCACATACTTAACGCACACACACATACTTGATACACACACCACACACCCTTTATTCACACACACACTCACATACATGCACACATGTTTAGTCAGTCTTATACTATATTTACTTTTAACTCCATTTTATATATATTAACAAGTCAATACTTATCAAGGCCAAAAGAACACTCAAGGATAAGGGCAAATGAGTTTGTCAGTTGGACAGCTAGGATTGGTAATGATGGTTGAAACTGCAGAATTTGATTATGTAAGAAGCTTGTTCAACAAGAATTGGTTCTTCCTCTTTTCTTTCTCTCCCTTCCTTTCTCTTTTCTCTCCCTCCCTTCCTTTTTCTTTTCTCTCTCTCCCTTCCTTTTTCTTTTCTCTCTCTCTCTCCCTTCCTTTCTCTTTTCTCTCTCTCTCCTTTCCTTTCTCTTTTCTCTCTCTCTCCCTTCCTTTCTCTTTTCTCTCTCTCTCCCTTCCTTTCTCTTTTCTCTCTCCCTCCCTTCCTTTCTCTTTTCTCTCTCCCTCCCTTCCTTTCTCTTTTCTCTCTCCCTCCCTTCCTTTCTCTTTTCTCTCTCCCTCCCTTCCTTTCTCTTTTCTCTCTCCCTCCATTCCTTTCTCTTTTCTCTCTCCCTCCCTTCCTTTCTCTTTTCTCTCTCTCTCCCTTCCTTTCTCTTTTCTCTCTCTCTCCCTTCCTTTCTCTTTTCTCTCTCTCTCCCTTCCTTTCTCTTTTCTCTCTCTCTCCCTTCCTTTCTCTTTTCTCTCTCTCTCTCTCTCTCTCTCTCTCTCCCTTCCTTTCTCTTTTCTCTCTCTCTCTCTCCCTTCCTTTCTCTTTTCTCTCTCTCTCTCCCTTCCTTTCTCTTTTCTCTCTCTCTCTCCCTTCCTTTCTCTTTTCTCTCTCTCTCTCCCTTCCTTTCTCTTTTCTCTCTCTCTCCCTTCCTTTCTCTTTTCTCTGTCTCTCCCTTCCTTTCTCTTTTCTCTCTCTCTCTCCCTTCCTTTCTCTTTTCTCTCTCTCTCTCCCTTCCTTTCTCTTTTCTCTCTCTCTCTCCCTTCCTTTCTCTTTTCTCTCTCTCTCTCCCTTCCTTTCTCTTTTCTCTCTCTCTCTCCCTTCCTTTCTCTTTTCTCTCTCTCTCCCTTCCTTTCTCTTTTCTCTCTCTCTCCCTTCCTTTCTCTTTTCTCTCTCTCTCTCCCTTCCTTTCTCTTTTCTCTCTCTCTCCCTTCCTTTCTCTTTTCTCTCTCTCTCTCCCTTCCTTTCTCTTTTCTCTCTCTCTCTCCCTTCCTTTCTCTTTTCTCTCTCTCCCTTCCTTTCTCTTTTCTCTCTCTCTCCCTTCCTTTCTCTTTTCTCTCTCCCTCCCTTCCTTTCTCTTTTCTCTCTCCCTCCCTTCCTTTCTCTTTTCTCTCTCCCTCCCTTCCTTTCTCTTTTCTCTCTCCCTCCCTTCCTTTCTCTTTTCTCTCTCCCTCCCTTCCTTTCTCTTTTCTCTCTCCCTCCCTTCCTTTCTCTTTTCTCTCTCCCTCCCTTCCTTTCTCTTTTCTCTCTCCCTCCCTTCCTTTCTCTTTTCTCTCTCCCTCCCTTCCTTTCTCTTTTCTCTCTCCCTCCCTTCCTTTCTCTTTTCTCTCTCCCTCCCTTCCTTTCTCTTTTCTCTCTCCCTCCCTTCCTTTCTCTTTTCTCTCTCCCTCCCTTCCTTTCTCTTTTCTCTCTCTGTCCTTTTCTAATTTTTTTCTCCTCCCTCTCACACACGGATTTCAGCAGAACTTACCAGCATTATTATAAGAAGGGATTGCCTTTCGCTTTCTGTTATATATACTAACAAGTCACAATTTATCGAGGCTAAAAGGCAACTCAAGGATAAACATTAATGAATTATCAGGTGGACAGTGAGACAACGTGTAACGATGGTTGAAACGCTAAAATTTGATTATTTAATAGAACAGCTGAACAAAAATTTGTTAACATAAGACTTGAAAACTATTATGTTATAGCCAGCTGGGAAGCAATCAGGTGGTATTGTGTTCTACAGTGATAGTTCCTGGAAAGAAACTTTGCTCATGGAGGTTTCATTTAATTTTAGAAAGAGAAAAAAAAAAGAAAATTATTTACAGTGGTTGTAGCTAGACAAGTTTTGACATTCCGGCATATTTCTTAAGACATTTCGTTATTGCATTGCTTCCCCTGTTTTCTAGACGGTGGTAGATGACTTGGTGTCCCTGATGAAACGTCATCCAACAAATATTTTCACTCGAGAGTTTATCACATTCTCAGACGAATTGTTATTATTAGTATTGTTAGTAGCATTATTAGTAGTACTAGTATTATTTTATTTTTTTTCAAAGGCATCAATACTTATTAAGGCCAAGAGGTCACTCGAGGATAAGGGTTAAAGAGTGTACAGTAGAAATTGGACAATATAGTAATCGTTAGTAATGGAAATTCGGTAAATTTGTTAACTTGTATGGAACGGCTCACCAAAAACTTGTTTACGTTAGACTTGAACACAACCATATTGTATTCAGCTGGAAAACAGGAAAACGAAAGAAAATTCCATAGGCGTGCAGTTCTAAGAAAGAAGATTTGTTCATGGAATCTACGTTTAGGTTTAGACACAGATAAAGAGTGGGGGAAATTAGTGATAGTGTTTTCTGCTAGACGGGTGTTTCTTGTGAAAGTTTGGCGAGGGGGGAACCATAGATTGGAGCTCAGTCAATCACTTGCCGTGAAAATAACGATAAAGCAGAGACAAACTCGCAACATCTCTTCTGTGAGAAAGAGGTTGCAGGGAAGAGAAAAGGACATCTACGAGGTTACGAAGTCTATTTTGAACTCTATCAAGATTATTATAAGTAGTTTGGCATAAGAATGATTTTCTGTCAAAAGATATTTATTTAAATGTTCCACATAAAAAAGAAAGCCAAAAGTTACAAGAAATGAATATTACACATTTTTTTTTAATAAAAATAAGAATTGTTCACATTGTTCCACTTATTTTCATATAAAATGTAGAATAAAAAATATTATAATATTATATGTTAGAATACATAATATCTGTTGGAAGATGTTTCGTCGGGGAAGCCAAATCGATTATCACCGTCTAGAAAACAATGGAACTAAGGCAACAATGAAATGCCTTGAAAACTATGGCAGAGTGCTCATGTTTTTTTCTATGAAGATTTTACAGAGAAGAGCCATAAATTGGAGCTCAGTTGAGCACTTAATCGTGAAAAGAACTATGGAGTAGAAAAAAAACTAACAACATTTTTTTATTTATTCTTGTTCACCTCATGCTCTCTACCGATCAAAGTTATGACAACAGGACCATTGCCAGCACCATCAAAATGCATCGCTGGATTGCCACAAATGACAGGGATGTGCCTAGGGTGATTAAAACATTTTCGGCTATAGTTATGGTTTTTGGTATGGTTTCAAGCAAGGGGCCACATCATGCCACCTCACATCTTCAAAGTCGGCTTGAAAGTCAACACTAAAGTGTACCTGGATGTGCTGAAGAGTGTGGTGATGCCCTGGTGCAATCAGGTGGCCACTGGCAGACCTTGGGTGTGGCAGCAGAACTCAGCACCGGCCCACAACTCCTAAACTTGGCTTCAGCAGGACTTCTAAGACTTTGTACCTTTCTCTCATTAAAGCTCTCCTCTCTTGACCTAAACCCGTTTGTCTGATCACATGTCAAGAACATCACCAACATGACTTCCTACAATACCAAAGCCAACTTGATCACCGCCATCCGCCGAGTATTCGCCTAGCTCCAGCCGACGCTTGTGGAAAAGGCATGTTCCCAGTTCCGGACCTGTATTGAAGCGGTGATTGAGGCTGAAGGCGGCTGCATTGAATAGATGTCAGCTCTACTACATAATCAAATTACTTGAATTGATTTTTTTAAATAAAAGTTTTAAAATAAAGCTGTAGTGATGTTTTCTTTAGGGCAACACTTATCATTCCACCCTATATATATATATATATAGAGAGAGAGAGAGAGAGAGAGAATAAACTATATTCCAAAATTCATGTTGTTGACCATCTTATAATTTATTCCTTTAATTCAGTTGACTTATACAATTGTTGAAAATGGCGTCCATTTTTAAAAAATCATCCGAGGCGGATAAATTATATTTCGGAAGAAATTAAATCAAAGTATATTTTTGACGTGAATGTAGACATGAACCAATATTCCACAAAAAAAAAAAAAAAAAAAAAAAAATTAAATCAACACTAAAATTGGGACAAACAGTTTATTTTTTCTTTAAATTTCATTTTCCTCTTTTCTTTCTATCGTATATTAAACCATTGGGAGAGGGATGGTGGTGAAAGAAATTTGGTGCTTGTTTACATTTATGATCTTTTAAACCAGGTGATGATGATATTATTATGTACTTATGTATTATGTCGAAATTAGTATACATTCCAAAAATTACGAAAAATGATCTAGTAGAAAAATAATTACAAATAAAAGTAGAATTTACTGAATTATCGCGTTTTATTATGTGGAAGTGGAAGACTTGCGCGACCAATTCATGAACAACAAGGGAGATAACACTGGACTTAAATTAAGGGTCCACTATCTATAAACACGATATCTGGAAATGTAATCATGGTTGATTTTTATTTAAAATACTTCAGCAGAGAAACCAACAAACAAAAAAAAAAAATGGGCCAAAAATCCAAATATAAATGTTACCAAAGGCAAGATGAATTACTCTTCTACCTACCTGGATAAGTTTTGTGCGTATCTACGGAATCTTAAGTGTTTATTCTGTTAGAAAAAGACGCTATGCCGAGTAGGTAAGTTAAACAGGCAATCAAGATGGCTGACGAAAACACACCGTCTTCGAAGCGTTATTAATGGATCACCTGTATGAGAGCCAAGTACGTCCAAAGATGGAGTACTGTTGCCACATCTGAGCAGGCGCTGCTAGAATAACTTTATCTTGCTTTGACAGAGTTCAAAATAGACTTCGTACCCTAGTAGGGGATGTCCTTTTCTCTTCTCTGCAACCTCTTTTCCACAGAAGAGACGTTGCAAGCCTGTCTCTGCTTTATCGTTATTTTCATGGCAAGTGCTCGTTTGAGCACCAATTTACTAACCCCTCTTGCAGAACTTTCATGAAAAACACTCAACTAACTGAAACCACTATCAATAATTTCCCCCACTCTTTATCTGTGTCTAAACCTAAACATAGATTCCATGAACAAAGCTTCTTTCTAGAACTGCACACCTGTGGAACTCGCTTCCGTTTGCCTGCTTTCCAGCTGGCTACAATTTGGTTGTCTTCAAGTCTAACGTAAACAAGTTCTTGATGAGCCGACCCCTTAAGTAATCAAATCATACTAAATTTCCTTTACTAACGATTGCTACAGCTATTGTCACAATGACTACTGTACACTTATTAACCCTTATTCTCGAATGGCATTCGGGCCCTGATAAGTGGTTACTCCTTTGTAAAAAAAAAAAAAAAAAATTATGAACAAAATATTTATTAAAAAAAAAAATCCACCATATAAGTGTCACAGTAAGTCTTATTGGGTGGATTTCTATCAGTATTTTGTTAATTTTTCCACTTTTAGACCATTATAAACGCTCTGAAGATATATCATGCTTTTGTTGTTCAACTTACCTACTCGATACTGCTTGTCTTCCGAATCGAATAAACGCTTAAAATTCCGTTAAAACACAAAACTTATCTGGATAAGTAGAAGAGTAATTTATCTTGCCTTTGGTAACATTTATTTGTCATATATTTGAATTTTTGGCCCTTTTTTTTTCGTTTGTTGGGTTCTCTGCTACATTCCAAAATTACTTCTTGCACACCATCCCACTGGATCATTTATTTTATTTTATTTATTTATTTTAAATTTGAGCAATTTACTAATTTCGTCATGACATGTAAGTACGCAATGTTTTCACCTGAAGTGCGTTAGTTTAAAAGATTGGCAATGTAAGCAAACACAAAAAATGTTTACATACTTTTTTAAAACTCTTCTATTTTTTTTTTACTTACATGCCCCCCCCCCTCCCAGCCGGGCGGCGCTTGGTAGCCCTGCTAGTTTTAAATCAATCAATCGATAAAATAATGATAGAAGGTCTAGTCTGTTTACCCCGAAACAAATAAAGTAAACGAATGCACGAAGCCACAGTTCTATAAAGCAAAATAATAATAATAATGATGATAGTAGTAGTTATTGTTATTATTGTTGTTGTTATCATTATTGTTATCATCATCATTATTATTATTATTATTAAAATGCATGAGGAAAATGGTTGAAATAAGCCAAGGAAAAACAAACGAAATCAAAAATAAATTTTCTTAATTTGTTTTCATTATATTTTTTATTTTCCTTGAACATTTTTTTTTTTTTTTTTCAAAGGAAAGAAAAAAAAATTAACTTTTCAACATAGTTTGATTTTACTGTCGCCGTTTTTGTTTTAGAATAGTTTTTCATTTTTTTCTTTTTCTTTTAAAATCATTGCTTCAATCGTTTTCTTCTTCTTTCAATCATTTTTCTCTTTCCTTCATTATTTTTTTAAAAACTTTTTCTGATTTTTCCTTCGTCCATTTTTCTAACTTTCATTCATTTCATGGCTTCGTCCTTTTCTTTTTTCCTTCATTCATTTTTTCTTTCGTCAGTTTTTCTCATTTTTCTTTTTTTCCTGTTTTTATTCATATTTTTATTATTCATATTTTCTTTTCAAATCTTTTTCATATTCCTTTTTTTGCCATTTTCTTTTTTGTTTATTTTTTCGTTCGTGTTTTTTTTGTTTTTTTTCAACTTAGTGTTTTCGTTCGTCTTTTTAGTTTAAAACCATCCTTTCAGATTTTCCTTCCTTCATTTTTCTCGTTTTTTTTTTTTTTGTCACTCCCCCTCCCCCCAACAAAAGAGAGATTGGATCTAGTAATTCACTCTCGTTCGTTCGTTCGTACTTTTTTTTCAATAACCACACCTTGGATTTTGGGGAAATATTGTACAAACATTAGTCATGGTGAAAGTAAATTTTTGCCAGAATGGATTTTCTGGGATAACACTGGTTTGCCCCCCCCCCATGGCTATTAGAGATAAAATTACCCCAAAATCGTTCGTTTGTCTGCACTTTTGTCAAATAACCACGCCTTAGATTTTTTTTGGAAATTTTGCACAAACATTAGTCATGGTGAAAGTAAATTTTGCACTCGTGAAGGGGGGCCCTGCATGCTCGGCTTGTTTTTCCTTAATTTTTCTTGGTTTTCCTTCCTTCAATTTTCTTGTTTATCCTTCGTTCATTTTTTTTCTTCATAAATTAAAATAATTTCTTTCATGAATTTTTATTTTTTTCTTCATTCTTTTTCCTGTAGTCATTTTTCATTTTCTTCATCCTTTATTCATTTATTAAATCTTTTTTCTTTATCCATATTTGTCTTTTTCTTTTTTCTGTTATTCATTTTTATTTTTATTTATTGTTTTTTTTTCTTTTATGCAGAGTTTAAGATATATATATATATATATATATATATATATATATATATATATATATATATATATATATATTGGATTAAAAAAAAAACGATATAATTTAAAAACAAAAAAAATTCGACAAAATATCTAATATTTTCCTGTCATTTTTTATTCATTTTTTATTCATTTTTTTTTTTTTTTTTTTAATGTACTTTCTATTTTTGTTTTACATTTTCGTAATTTACTTTTCTTTTTTTCCCTTTTCCTTTTTCTGTCCGGTATTTTCTTTTTCATTTATTTTGTCTCGTTTTTTTTTTTTTTTTTTTTTTTTTGCATTCGTATTTTCCTTTTCACTTTTTTTTTTTTTTTTTTTCATTCGCTACTTATTTCATTGGCGAATTTGTTTTTCTTTTTCTCTTGTCTTTTTCTTTTCATTCGTTTATTTTTCTTCAACTCAATTTTGGTCCTGGATATGACCCTAAACTATATCCAGTGGCGAGGCCCCAGCTTGCGGGCTTTGGGGAGTGTGGAGCCACCCTTTAATTGCCATTGCTCCCAGGTCCACTCTGACTCAGAGTGGTAGTACCTGTTAGGGTCCCAACTATGGGTTAAATAGAAACCGACTTGAAAACAACAAATATATTCTATTAAAAATTTTTCTTCAAAATAACTGGATTCGGCATTAAATAACCTGAAAAGGGTTGATATGCCGTAAAACAACCAACCAACCAATCAATTAAATTTTTCTTCAATTTTTGCTTATCTTTCATTTTCTCATTCCTTCTTTTCCTTGCCAATCATTTTAAATTGATTCTTTTTCTTTATCTTTGTTCATTTTTCTACCTTCTATCTTTCATGTTATCACATTCATCCCTTTTTTTCTTTCTTTCTTTATTTTTCCTATCTCCCTCTCCCCTTCCTCCCTTTCATCCTTATCTTTCATGTGGCGCTCTTCCAGCTTATCATATCAATCTATCCTTGGTGATATCTCCTTCTTCGATCATATCACCCATGACTCACATAACCTGGAAGATCAGCCAAAAAGATATCCTCCTCCTCCTCCTTCTCCTCCTCCTCTTTTGCATTCTTTTTCTTCTCCTACTCCTCCTCCTCTTTTGCATTCTTCTCCTCTTCTTTCGCATTCTCCTCCTCTTCATTCTTCTCTGTTAACTATGCGTTGCAAACACCGACAAAAGCTTCTACCCACTCCCCTCTCAAAAAAAAAAAAAATAAATAAATAATAATAAGACCCTGAAGGGGACCCTCATTAGGGAACAATGGTTAATACTGCCACTTTTTTTTTGTCGTACCCCCCCCACCTTTCTTCCAGAGATGAATTATACTCACAGTTCTCTATGGCCCTCATACTCTGATAACTGTGCATATTAAAAATTATTTATTTATTTATTATTATTTTTTTTTTGTGCTAGCTGTCCCAGTCTGGCATTGCCCGGTATTGTATTTAATAACAATGTTTTACTTTCCATTTTTCTTTTTAATCTGTCGCGTTTTTTTTAAAATTTATTTTTATTTTCAAAATAGTTTTGTTCAAGGAAATAGCTCTGCATGGACGAATACAGAGTTATGTCCCTTTTTTTAAAAAGATGGCGTTCATTTCAAAATAATTTCGACCTTATGGAATTTTCTAGAAATTATTTAACCGAAATACATTTTATTCTTTTTTTTAAATTATGCCGTTTATTATTTGTCTGTTTTTATAAGACTGTAGTGAACCAAAGAGATCTTGCCTCACTAGATTACTAAACCGATTTTGTAATCTGTCGAAGCGATAAAGTGTCCTTAATGTCACTTCACCAGATGTTGTAGCAATAGTCCATTTTTTTTTTCTTTTTGTTCGAATCAAAATATGTATGTATATATTTATGTATGCTAGCGGTATTATCCTATGCAGGTTGAACTGCCTTCCTCTAAAAGAGAAAGTGTCATGGGGATATTAAATTCACAAGTGGTCCTCAGACGCTTGTATATCTCCTTCAGGGGAAATGATATTTGCATTTCTTACAAGGTGTCAATATCCTACATACAACACCTGGTAATCCAAAATTGTACCCATTTGTTACTGATCAAATTCAACATTGTGTAACTTCAGCGATCTGACAAGAACCGATGTGTCAATATAATTATGCCGTATACATTCTAACCAAAGGGAAGTAACTATGTATAGACTAATACAGAGTTACGTCACAGTTTCTTAAGATGGCGTTTATTTTTAAAAAAACTTCCGACCTGGACAAAGATGACTGTGCATATTACAAATTGTCTATTTACTAGCTTTGCCCGGCGTTGCCCGGTACTGTATTTATTTGAAATTCATTTTTGCTTTTCATTTCTTTTTAAATTATACCGTTTCTTTTTCTCAAAATGTATCTTTTTTTGTTCCAATCAAAGAGAAATAATTCTGGATGATAATAATAATAATGGACGAATACAAATTTTACAGTGAACTAAAGAAGTCAAGCTCCCCCACCCCCGCCATCGATTGCAAAACCAATTTTGTACTCTGGCAAAGAAAACAAAGAGTGATCACAGCAACACTTCACCAGATGTGGTAGCAATAGTCCATTTTTTTTTTTTCATATTTGGATTACTACAACTATTATTTTCATCTTGAGTGTTATTTTCACAACGTTTTAGCCTATGTAACCTACGGTCTTCATCAGGATATCTTTCTGTTGTACTCTGAGCGTCTTTCTGTCATACTCTGGACGTCTTTCTGTCGGACTTTGGGCGTCTTTCTGTCGTATTCTGGGCATCTTTCTGTCGTATTCTGGGCGTCTTTCTGTCGTATTCTGGGCGTCTTTCAGTCGTATTCTGGGCGTCTTTCTGTCGTATTCTGGGCGTCTTTCTGTCGTACTCTGGGCGTCTTTCTGTCATACTCTGGGCGTCTTTCTGTCGTACTCTGGGCGTCTTTCTGTCGGACCCTGGGCGTCTTTCTGTCGTACTCTGGGCGTCTTTCTGTCGGACCCTGGGCGTCTTTCTGTCGGACCCTGGGCGTCTTTCTGTCGGACCCCGGGCGTCTTTCTGTCGGACCCCGGGCGTCTTTCTGTCGTACTTGGCTTCTTTCTGTCGTACTTGGCTTCTTTCTGTCATACTCTGGGCATCTTTTTGTAGAACTCGGAATCTGCATAGAATTTCAAACAGTCCTTTATTAATCCGCAGGGATAGCATGTTCTCATTCCATCAGCCATTATTCGGAAGAAATTCCCAGTAATTTCCAATTGTATTTTAAAGTTTCATCTGCACTCAGAATTGAGTGTTCAACCTCTAGAAGAATGTAACTTACAATTGAATTTACAAACAACTTCTTATTAAGTCGCCTTTTTAGATAATCAACTCCTACCAAATATCAACCATTACTGATCATTATGATGTTGTTTAATCGGCCACCTGACACTGATTAACTCTTAACTTCGAATGGTCTTTGGGCCTTGATAAGAAGTAACACGGATCCCCCCATTCCAAAAAATATAAATTAACACCAAAATTCCCATCCACAAAGAAACATTTGCTACCTATTGGTGAGTTTAATCTTTACAATTTTCTGAAAAATAAATTAGAAAAACAAAAAATGTGTATGTTAAGAAACCTTGAGGTTTCATTTATTTCTTTTTATTAATTTTTATTTTTAAATGGATTTTTTTTATTTATTTATCTTATTTTGTATTTATATTTATTTTATTTTGTATTTATATTTATTTTTTATTTTATTTTTTATTCATTTTATTATTTATTTTATTCATTTTATTCATTTATTTATTTATCTTATTTTGTATTTATTTTATTTTGTATTTATATTTATTTTTTATTTTATTTTTTATTCATTTTATTATTTATTTTATTTTTTATTCTAAATTATTTTATTTTTATTTTTTATTTATTTATTTATTCCATCTTATTTATTAATTTATTTATTAATGTATTTTTATTATATTTTTATTTAATTTTTAAATTTCTTTTTTCTTTATTGAATTAATTTATTTGTATTTAATTAATTTTATATATTTAATTTTTAAATTAATTTTTATTTAATTAATTTACTCTTATCTAATTTATTCTTATTTAATTTATTCAATTTTTATTTATTCAATTTTTATTTATTTTTATCTAATTTATTTATTAATTTATTTTTATTTATTTTTTTATTTATTGAATTTATTTATTTATTTATTTTTGTAAGTACTGTTGGTGTGTTCAAACTAAAACTATGAAATTTGTTTAATTTTTTATTTTTGCTACTTTCTACCCCCCCCCCCCGCTCTTTTTTTTTTTTTTTTTTAGATAAAGGAAATGGAATCTGAAATCAGCATTTAGGTTGAAGTCTCATCTAAATATGAAATGATCAAAAAATTGGGGACATTTTCTATTGATCGTCTGCCTGGTTTTAGCTGAAATGAAAGGGACCTACGGTTGGAAAACTTTCACAAGATAATGAATTCTTAACTTCAGTCTGAATTCCTACACCTGTCGATTTAGTCAGTTATGTTTTAATTTGAAATCACATTTTCATCTTTAAATTAGCTTGATTGGATGCATCTTATTTTAAATGCATTCATTAACTGAAGGGGTGCGATTTTGCTGTCTGTCAAGTTGGTCGTTTAGATGGAATATGGAATAGATTGTTTCTTAACTTTAAAAAAAAAATTTCTTGGAAACATAGGAAATTCCAAAGTCTAGTTCGTGACTAGAAACTGTAAGAGTTGAAAGCTTTCAAGCAGTTAGGGACCTCAACAATGAAAGGGTGAGATTTTGCTGCTTGTCAGGTTAATTGGGAAAATGTATGGTGGGGTTGGCACAAGTGCTATGAGCTCCTCATTAGTTTTAATGCATCGAAAACCAAGCTTCTCTCTTTTTATTATGATTGCTCTGACCGTCATCATGATCCAATTAAAATCGATACCTCTCATCTTGAGGAAACTCCATGACTTGACAAGCTTCTGAGACTGACCTTAACTCCTGATCTGAAATGGAACACATACATCAAATCTGTTGCCAAGATTGCTGGAAAAATGGTTGGATCACTCTACCACTCCAGTAGATATCTCACTGCTGATGCAATCCTTTATCTGTATAAGAGCCAGGTGTGCCCTTAAATGGAGTACTGTTGTCACATGTGGGCAGAAGCTGCTCGGCGTACCCTATCCAGCCGTGATAGAGTTCAAAACCAGCTTTGAAACCTAAGTGATGCCCTTCGACCTCTTTCCCACAGAAGAGATGTTGCGAGCCTGTCTCTGCTCTAACGTTATTTTCATGACAAATGCTCGACTGAACTCCAATCTTTGCCAAATTTTCACAAAAAGAACACTCGATTAGCTACAACCACTACATACGATTTCCCCCATTCTTTATCTGTGCCTAAATCTAAACACAGATTTCATGAACAACGCTTCTTTCCCAGAATTGCCCGCTTGTGGAACTCTGTTCTGCTGGTCTGTTTCCCAGTTGAATACAACATGGCAGCCTTCAAATCCAATGTAAACAAGTTCTTGTTTAGCCGTTCCATTAAATAATAAAAATTTTACCTAATTTACACCATTAACAATTACTACACGACCACCTTTCATTCATTAATCCCTATCCTCGAGTCACCTTCAGGCCTTGATAAACAGTGACTCCTAAATAAATATATATATATATATATATATATATATATATATATATATATACACTATTAAAGTAATTCTAAAACAAGCACAGGGATACAACAGTGCGGCGATGGGACAGATGTTGGAGCTTGGTGGATAGTACAAGAGTTATTTTAACCTCTTTTTTGAGGCACTGTCTACGAATGAGAGACTAGTGGTAAATGCACCAGCTCAGATGTGGCAACAATGCTGCATATATGGACGAATGGTGGCTTTGTAAAGATATAGGATATTCTTTGGTGTGAGTAATTTTCTAGCATGGTAAAGGGAGCCCATATGTGTGTGTGTGTGTGTATATATATATATATATATATATATATATATATATATATATATATATATGAGAGAGAGAATAAATGACAGAAAACTTTGTTCCAAAATTCATGATGTTGACTATCTTATAATTTATTCCTTTAATTCGGTTGACTTATACAATTCTTAAAGGAATAAATTATAAGATGGTCAACATCGTGAATTTTGGAACAAATCTTTTTGTCATTTATTCTCTATATTGCTCTGTAATTACATTGACCTTCTTAAATAAGGATTGGTATATATTATAAGAAAATATTTCTACAGAAATTGAAGACTAATATATATATATATATATATATATATATATATATATATATATATATATATATATCATGAATGACAAAAGTCTATATTCCAAAGTTCATGATGTTACAATTTATTCCTTTAATTCAGTTGACATTTACAATTCTTGACAGTATCTGTTTCGTAGCACAAAATCAATCACTTAATTATTATATATCAATTAGTGAATCTATTTTGGCCTAACTCATCAGAAGAAATAGCAACAATCAACCCATCAAAAAGAAATAAAGTGCGTTTTGACATGATTAAAATATGAAAATTGGGAGAGAAGCTGTAAATACCTTTGATATGTTTCCATTATGCCATTCTCAGATTCGAAATGACGTAATGTGAACGTATAATTAGGTAGGAACTTAGTTGGCAAAAAATAAAAAAAGTGGGACCTATTAGATTAAAAACTTTTTTTGGACCCTATCCAAAAGTTTTCAATCTAATAGGTCCCACTTTGTCAACTAAGCTCCAACCCCTGCCCCATCACCGCATTGTTGCCTCTGTGATTGTTTTAGAAATATTTTAATGGAATGTGCTCTGATGAACTCATTGCACTTGTGCCCCCTTAATGTACATATCTCCGACAAACACACTTAGCAACAAAATCTCACCCCTTCACCGTTGAGGTCCCTAAATGACAGAAGGCTTTCTATTCTAATAGTTTCTACCCTTGAATTGCTAGATTTGGGAATTCCCTTTCTGCTACCTTCTTCCTTGACTGTACTGAATTGAATTTGCTAGTCAGAGTAAAAATATTGACAGGACGAAAGCTATCGATGACAAAACTTTGAGAATTCGACTAACTTAATTTTATATATTATGTGTATATCCCCATTTTGTTCTGTAACAAGAACTAGGTTCTTTTAAGTCATCCTTCCCAGACCCCACTTGTAGTGGTAGCTTGAGCTTATTTTGATGGCGCCGGGTAGGGAGAAAAGGGGGGGGCTAATCTAATTTTAGAAATAAGACCTACCTTTGGCCAATGGGGGTTTATCCCCTCCTCTCTCTAATCATCCTGTGGCCATCTTTTTCTCATGTCTACCTGGTCTCCCTCTCCCCCACTCTTGATCAGCTTTCTTTATTCAGCAGAACTAAGGCATCCATAGGCAGAGCCCATTTCTGTATCTAGCTACTCCCATCAGTCCCCCCCCCCCCAGCCAATCCAGCCTCCTTAGCCACAACTCCCATTTCCTCACACCCTCTGGCTTACCCCATTCATTTGTAAGATGGAAGCCGGCAGATATGACTCAGTTTCCTTATCTGAGAAAGGAGATAGAACTTTCTGACTTGGATTCTATCTTTTCCCTTTTTTTTTTCCTTTTCGGCCCCTCTCTCTCTCTGTTTCTCTCTCTCTGTTTCTCTCTCTCTGTTTCTCTCTCTCTCGCCGGTCCTTCATTTTTTTACTCTTTCTCCTTTTCCTTTCTATCTCTCCTTTTCCTTTCTATCTCTCCTTTTCCTTTCTATCTCTCCTTTTCCTTTCTATCTCTCCTTTTCCTTTCTATCTCTCTCTCTCTTTCCTTTCTATCTCTCTCTCTCTCTTTCCTTTCTATCTCTCTCTCTCTCTCTCTTTCCTTTCTATCTCTCTCTCTTTCTTTCCTTTCTATCTCTCTCTCTTTCTTTCCTTTCTATCTCTCTCTCTCTCTGTTTCCTTTCTATCTCTCTCTCTCTCTCTCTCTCTGTTTCCTTTCTATCTCTCTCTCTCTCTGTTTCCTTTCTATCTCTCTCTCTCTCTGTTTCCTTTCTATCTCTCTCTCTCTCTCTGTTTCCTTTCTATCTCTCTCTGTTTCCTTTCTATCTCTCTCTGTTTCCTTTCTATCTCTCTCTGTTTCCTTTCTATCTCTCTCTCTCTCTCTCTCTCTGTTTCCTTTCTATCTCTTTCTCTCTCTCTCTCCCTCCCTGTTTCCTTACACCCTCTCTCTCTGTTTCCTTACACTCTCTATCCCTGTTTCCTTACACTCTCTATCCCTGTTTCCTTACACTCTCTCTCCCTGTTTCCTTACACTCTCTCTCCCTGTTTCCTTACACTCTCTCTCCCTGTTTCCTTACACACAAACTCTGTCTTTCTCTCTTTCTTCTTACTCTCGTTCTCTTTCACTCTTTGTCTCTAACTATTTCTATCTCCTCTCTTTATGTCTCTTCTCCTTTTCTCTGTTTATCTATATCTCAATGTTTTCTCTCTCACCCTCCTTTACTTTCTCTTTTTTTTTTTTTTTTGCCTTCTTTCTGAATTGAATTTGATTTTTTTTTTTGTTCTTTTTCGCTTTTCGTTCTCACACTTTGTAGCTACTTCTCTTTTTCTGTATCTATTTTTCCTTCTCATTTTATGTAACTATTTCTCTTTCTCTCTCTCTCTCTCTATATATATATATAATCTTTTCCGCTCTCTCTGTTTATTTTACTTACTCTTATTTCTCTCTATCTATTTTATCTTTTTCCCCTCTCTCTCTATCAATTTTTCTCTTTCTCTCATTCTCTATTTCTTCTCTTTTTTTCCACTCTTCATATAGATTGGTGGTTCTCAACCCTTTTTTTTTTACTCATGGGTCCCATTTCCCTTCTTTTTATCTTGGTGGACCCCTTCATAACTATTGGTCATAAGACAATCTTCTATTTTTCACTCATATAAATTTTGAGGTTTTAATAACCAAAGAAATATTATATAATTAAGCTTTATTTTTAAAATGAAAACTAATTTAAACCTGGTAAATAGAAATATTATAGTTAAAATAACTTGAATGATTGAAAAAAAAAACCATACAAAATTAAAGTAGAAATTAAATTATTAAAAACTATTCTGAGTTGGTTTTCTTCATGGACAACCAAAATATCGTTGTGGACATCCATTTTGTTATGTTTTGCCTGTGGACCCCCAGATATATTCCATGGACCTCTAAGGTCCATGTGGACCCCGGTTGAGAACCTCTGATATATCTAGATCAGGGTTCTCAACCGGGGTCCATATGGACCCTAGGTGTCCATGGAACAGTTGAATGATGTAGAACTGGTACAGTCTAATTAGATGTGTTTTTTACACATGGGAATACCGTCTTCGACACTCAGTCTGACAGTGATTTTGTTACTGTAAGCTTGAAGTATAGTTTTGTTCAATCTCAGAAGGTCCACACACCCAGGCTTTGTCTTCTTTCTGAGAAGATAGTCTGATATTACTAACCGCTGGGGAATACCTTGTGTCTAACCTCACTTGGAGAGGAGGCAAATAAAATACTATGAGAATATTGGAAGTGTCTATGTTTGAAATTTAAAATTTAACAAAAGAATAAAATGGTTGACTTTATTTTTATGATTTTTTTTCAAGGAAAAATGAACATTGTTATTTACAGCATGACACATTCAATCTTATTCATCCTCGAGTGGCCTTTGGATCATGAAGAGATGAATCATTAGTTAAAAAAAAATGGATACTACTCTTTACAAGCAGGGTTACACAGCGTTGCCTGAGGTAAAGATGCAGCATATTTTTGTTAAAACTTCTATCTCTCTACCCTCTCTATCTTTCTCTTTCTCCCTCCCATTTTCCCCCCTCTCTCTCTCTCTCTCTCTCCAAGCCCCTCTTTCTCCTCTGCCTAGCCCATTCCTCTCTCTGAACACATACACACAACACAGAGGAGAGAACTTGAATGCCTGCTAGACATTATCCACGAGTGTTTAAAGTCTTTCACTAAAGAAGTTTTTCAGGAAAACCTGGGATAAGGATATTTTTCCCCAACAAGTAAGTCCTAACTAAATATTCCAAATTGCATAATATTTGCAGCCTAAGATAAGATTGCCTTGGTATGGTTAACACACAATGGCTTTTACGAGGAGTAATGGCGCACCTTCTCCAAGTGATGTTACCTCAAGTAACAGCACGGACCTGGACACTCCACCAGACCAGATGAATTCTTGTCTTCTTTACGAACTCCTGGTGCTATCAGATCAGGCTGTCTGGAGATATCGGCTTCCTGAGACGAAATGCACTTAACATTGATGCTTTTTGTTTTTCTACTTCCTTTTGCAAAACTTAATTATGTTCTACAAAAACAACAACCCACCTCTTCCCTCATCCGATTTCCCCTTTATCTTTCTATCTCTCCCACTTCCTGTCTGGTTTCCTAACTTAAAATGTATCAAACATTAATACTGTAACTCTTTTCTTTATCTCTCATTGAAAAACTCATTCAAAATAACGTCTTTTAAACGTACATCGCTTTTAAACGTACATCGAGATCGCTAGGTGTAAATGACTTTGAAAAATGTCAATGCAAAAAGTAACTCCTTATTGCAAAAAACGGTCCAGTTGACAGGAAAAGAATGAATGTTTTTGGCCCATTTTTGGATATTTGTCATCCGAGAGATGGATCTTTCTAATGATATCAATTTTGTCAATATTCACTGCGTGTGTCGAAAGTTTTTGGCAGAGATACAAAGACACACACACAAGCATACTAGCACACATTTTGCCTTTTACATAATAGACTAGCGGGGGTGCCCAACATTGCCCGAGTGTTTTGGAGGTGTAAAAGAAAAAAAAAGTTTTGGTAGGAAGGTAGGCTCGAACCTGAAGCTTTGAGGCGAATAGCCTGATAACTTACCACGACGCTACAAGGACAGGGAATTGAGAATGGCTGAAATTAAACGTTTAAAAAAGCAGGTGGTTAAACGAACGTCAACGTGGGGTTTTCTAGGTCAAACATCACGCCATATTAGTAGAGAAATGAAATCGCATCACAAATTTTGTAACAGAAAAGTCGCTGAAATAAAAGATACAGACGACCTCCTTTCGTAAATCGGACATATTATAATCTAGGGAGTATATAAAAAGTTCTAAGAAACAGTAACCGCCCCCCCCCCGCCAAGCAAAAAAAAGCCTTTAGTGGACATACGAAAAAAAAACAGACAGAAGTGAACTTGCAAAAGTGAAGTTTGTAAGAAAACACGTTATCGATTGGACCACGATGACACAGATATTATGACTCTGCAAATTTAGCTTTTTAAAACAAAAGAATGAAAGGGCCGTTTGCACCTGCATGATTTACAAACAGCACTGAAAGCAAGGTTTTTACCTGACTCCCTTTCAAACAAAACAACATTTCTACATATCTTTACATCATCAATGCTCTGATCCCCATCTGGCATAAATTGAATTGAGTGGCTCTCGTCTTGGGAAGACTCCCTGTCTTGACAAGCTTCTGGGCTTGACCTTTACTTCTGATCTGAAATTGAACACGTACATAAAATCTGTTGCTAAGGTTGCTGGTAGAACAGTGGAGTCCTTTTATTGATCCAGTAGATATCTCACTGCTGATGCAATTCTCTACCTATATAAGGGCCAGATACGTCCAAGGATGGAGTACTGTTGCCACATCTGGGCAGGAGCTGCTAGAAAGACTTATCCTGCCTTGACAGAGTTCAAAATAGACTTTGTAGCCTAGTAAGAGATGATGAGCCGTTCTCTTTAAGTCATCCATCTTACCAAATTTCCGCTACTAACGGTTCCTATAATATTGTCTCATTGACTACTGTAGATTCTTTAACCTGTATCCTCGAGTGGCCTCTGGACCTTGATAAGTGGTGACTCTTATGTAAAAAAAAGAAGAAAAAAGAAATAATTGGCAAATTTTTCTAATTTTTTGGCATTATGTGTCGGAGAGGTTGCTCTTTCTAACAGTACAACATTCATGGCACTTCGATGCGGATGACAGAAGTTTTTAATGGACGTACACACACACACAGATACTTGCCCTTTATATATATTTACTAGCGAGGGGTACCCGGCGTTGCCCGGGTGTTTTTCGAGGTATGTAAAAAAAAGCCGAAGCGTTGACGACGCGCAGTTGGAAAATAGTAAAGTGTTTTTAAAAAAACAGGTGCGCATTTTTGATTGACGTGACGGCGATAGGTATCCAGCAGTTATTTTGTGCGGAACAGTTTTGAATAAATGGGTTTGTTTGTTTTTAAAAACCTGCTCCCTCGTCTCGATATGACAAAGTCGACATTGAACAAACTGGCTTTCGGCCTGTGATTAGAGTCAAGTTTCGCTTTTTTCATACCGAAAAGCGAATGTAACGCGTGCCGATGCGGGAAATGTGGAATAATTAAGGTTTGAAAGTGAATAAAATTAAATAGAGAGGCGAGCTCCGTGGATAATTCGTAGATATTACAATTTATAGATGATATAAAAAGTTTTAAAAAGTTGTGAAGCAAGCAAGCGCTTGTTTGAAAGAAGCCTTTCGTGGACATCGAGGAAAAGCGAACATACATACATACATACATACATACATTTTCGCTTTTATATTTATAGATTATATCTATGACTAACGAGGATGCCCTTCATTGCCTGGATGTTTGTAGGTGTTAATAAAAATTAAAAAAAAGGCTGGAAGCCATAGTGCGAAGGAGAAAAGAACGTGAAAAAAAAAAAGAGTTGGTAATTAAGTAACGAACGACGAAAATAAAAAAAAAAAACTAGAGAAAGAGAGAGAGAGAGAGAGAGAGAGATCTTTCTCGCTAACCATTACGCCATAGCAGATAGCAAAATGAATGAGTTGGTAAGTAAGTTAAGAATCACGCAGGCACAGACCTGAACGTCTGGCTGGAAGCCAGTTAAGCTTCCCACTTTCTGCCATTTTATTTATTTGTTTCCCCACGATGTTGGGGAAAACAAAAAAAAAAGGAGGAACTCTGGCAGTGTCCAAATGAATAGCAATTGTCTGATATGAAGGATTTCCCCCACATTGATCAAACCTAATTGACTTCAAAATGTCCTGGCCAGGAAGGCCAGGTGGATGCCTTTTCTTCGATTAGTTTTGCTTTATTTATATGAGAAAGACAAACAAACATTGGAAACGAGGGAATTTTTAAAACTCAATCAAAATAAAGATAGAAACGATGTTCGTTTGCAAATCTGAGATATTACGTATAAATTAAACTTCTCCCAGAATCTAACCGACGCGAGAAGCCCCAACTAAACGAACCTTTCATGAACATACACAAACACTCGCGCCCATTTTGCCTTTTATATATTAGACTAGCGGGTGTGCCCAGCGTCGCCCGGGTGTTTGTCGGTGTATAAGAAAAAAAAAGTTTTGGTAGGCAGTTAGGCTCGAACACGAGGCCTTGACAAGAAAGTGAAAGTGAAAAAAAACCCCGACATCTTACTGCTCGACCATGATGGGACAGGAAGTGAAAAGTGTTTTAATTTAACGATTAAAAAGTTAAGTGTGAGGTGCGTAAATTTAATGAGGTCAAATATCACAGCATAGGGGAATGAAATGACGCGCTTAACTTTTGTTGCAAGCCAGTTTCCCCAAGATGTTGGGGGAAAACCAGCTCCTCATAACAAGGGGAGTGTCCAAATGAATAGCAATTGTCCGATATAAGGGGTTTCCCCTGCATTGATCAAACCTTTGCTTTTCTGGACCTCTGGGCATGAGTGTCACAGAGCTTGGTTTTGCTACGGGTTCAGTTTCGCTTATATACGGAAAAGCCAAATAAACACGTGGAGATTTAAAAATTATCGCGAAAATAGCGTGTAAAAGTCACCCAAATAAAAGATACACACAACCTCGTTTCGTGAATTGTAGATATTACAATCTAGGTAGCATATAAAAAGTTCTAAGAAACAGTAACCCCTCCCCCCCAAAAAAAACGCCATTGGCGGACATACATAAAAAATGCACACACACAAACACACACACATTTTCGCTTTCATATTATAGATAATGTACATGTGTGCATTTAAATGAAGGAAAGGAGGAGGGGGCACCAGGTGTAGTCTTGACAAATTCTAGGAAACATGAGGATTTTAAACGAAATGATGTCTCGGCGTCGTCTAAAACTGACATGGGCAGTTTCATGCTTCAACGATTCTGAATGTGAAAAACAAAATGTTTTCTGAAAGCAGGAACTTTGTAGACATGCCCATGCGTGTCTGACACATTGACATCAGAAAGATGCTCTGGGTTGTTGGCTTGCATTCTTGCCATGGACACCGTCGCCAAGGGCCAGCACTGAGCATTCTTGTATGCAGATGATGTTCTGCTTGAATGAAACTATGATTTAAAAATAATAATAAATATATGTCCAAACTCCTTCTTGTCAACTTCACCGACCGTTTTTTGTTTCTCTCTCTCTCTCAGCTTTTCAAAAAAAAAAAAAGACTGTGCTGTGCTTTCCCATTTGTAATTGTCTTCATATGCAAATTAATGTCATAAGTAATAAACTGTCTATAGAAGTTGATGTTAGGTTGTATAAGGTGTTAACTTTGGTCAAAATCGCGTGTTGTTTCTTTCATCAGATTATTTCGATTTTCGATACTTATCAAAGACATTCCTGTACAAAACCTATCTAAGAACACTGCCAGGCACATACAGTACCTTTGCGTGAAATTTCATAAACTTCTCAAATGCACTTGTGATGTTGGGTTTTGTCAGGTATTAACTTTGGTGGAAATTGCTTGTCCCTTCTTTGGTCGGATAATTTCGATACTTATCAAAGACATTCTTATGCGAAACCGATCTAGGAAAACTACCAGGCACATACAGTACCTTTGTGTGAAATTTCATAAAACATTGGTCCAGCTGTTTTCAAGTCCATAGGGAATGAACTCACACAAAGTTCCTTTTATATAATAGTAGACAAATAAATAGATAAATAAAACAGTTTTGTATCATTTAGATTACTAGATTTTTAGCCCGTTAAAAACGGACAAAAGTTATAGCCTGTTGATTTAAAATGAGTTCTTTATGCCATTACGATGGTTGAATATGGTTAAAATTGTGCTTATTTTTCCATTAAATACTAATCCCTATAAATCCCTAACTATCGGACGGATACCATAATACTTGGTTCACTTCACCTTATCATAACAAAGGTTCATACAAAATTTCAGATAGATCAGCCCAGTAGTTTCCAAGAAAAAGTGTAACGAACAGACAGATGAAGAGAAATATAATACAGATTATCATGTGGTAATTACAGTTGGAAATCATTTCCTAATATTATTTGAAGCAAAATTAAAGCATTGGCTACACAAGAAGTTCAGTGGAAATACCAGTAGGTTGAGAGACGATAATCAGTTTCTATTCTAAAAGTCTAAGACAATAGAGAGGGATGAGAACTCAGATGTGGAGATATTTGAATGGCGAGGCTATTGGGGTTGTTCAGGAGTTTTATTACCTCAGTGATGTCATTAGAGTACGGGGAGGAGGAGATTGCAAGAGTTAAGAGTTGGTGACATGAGTTCCTTAAACCTACGTCATTGCTAGAGCTGTGACAACAGCATATTCTTTTCATTGTTTTGACTCTTGAGTATAAATCCGTTAATATCTTATATGTTTTTATATAAACGGATGTGGTTCTCGGTTGATTAAGTGTGTCTGTGTCGGATATATACCCTTAAAGAGTTAAAAGAATGAAAAGAATATTCTGTTGTCACAGCCCTAGTCATTACTAACTAGCAGAGTATTACCACTCTTGACTAAAGGAAGAGTATCAGGCGTGTATGAAATATGTATAGTTTGGTTGTTTTGTTTTACGGCATATCAACCCTTTTTCAGGTTATTTAATACAGAATCTGTTCATTTTGGTAAAAGTTTTTATGCTTTAAATTCATTATGTCTTCAAATATTTATTCACGGTGTTTAGTTTGCGTGTTTTGTAAAGGAAATTGTTTTTGGCTTTGCAGAGCATAATTAAATTTTGGAAAGAAAGAAAAAAAAAAAAAAACAATATTTGGTGCATTTTTGATCAGGAAGCCAATATTTTTGGACAGCCTGATCTGATAGCACTAGGGATGATGTATGTAAATGAAACCTTGCCTGTGAAGGTTGAGGACATGTGTTGCATGGAGAGAAACGATATTACAATGATATGATGAATGTGTACCTATTTACTATGCCTCCCCACGGGTCAGTTAGACACCAGGGTCGTTTTTTTAACGTGGAGAAAAGGTACAAAAATAAAAAATTGTCTCAGTCGTGAAGGACTGATCCTCCACCGAAAGAGAACAAGAAATGGAAGTGCAGCATCTGAAGAACAGATACTACACGTTGATCTGAAGAACAGATGTGTAATGTGAGTCGAAGACAGATTAAATGACCTCAGAGGAAGATTAAATCTGGACAGTATAGAGAGATGTGTACAGAACAAGGGACTTTGATGGTATTTTTTTTTTTTTTTTACATGGGGCTCACGACTTATCAAAGCCCGAAGGCCACTCAGGGATAAGGGTTATTGCGTGTACAGTAATCAATGAGATAGTATTGTAGTAATCATTAGTATTGGGGGTTTTGATAGAGTGTCTTACTTAAGGGGGCGGTTTGTCAGGAGTTTGTTTATGTTGGACTTGAAGACGTCCAAGTTGTAGTCAGGTGGGAAACAGGCAAGCGGCAGAGAGTTCCACTGGCGTGCAGTTCTAAGAAAGAAGCTTTGCTCATGGAATCTACGTTTGGATTTAGGCACAGATAAAGAGTGGGGAAAATTATTGACAGTAGTTTCAGCCAGACGGGTGTTTCTCGTGAAAGATTGGCGAGGGTGGACGAGGGATGTGAGCTCAGATGAGCACCTATGATGGAAATAATGATAAAACAAAGATAGGCTCGCAACGTCTCTTCTGTGGGAGAGAGGTTGCAGGGAAGAGAAAAGGGCACCCCCCACTAAATGGTCACATTGAAATAATGGATGAGTGTTAGATGTAGAACAGTTGAAGTATCAGATGCAGTTCACAAGGAAAGGATAAAGATTTGGCCAAAGATTAGTTTAGAAATATATTTCGTTTATTTTTCATTTCTTGGCTGTTAACTACAGTGCATGATTGCTTAAAAATAGCCTAGTTGGAATCTATTAGCATTCTACATTAACCACAAAAACGTCTAAGACAAGGTAGATGGATGAGAATTCAGATGTAGAGAAAATATATTTGAATGGTAATGTTAGTGCGGTTTTGTTACCTTGGTGATAACATTGGCACACGGGGTGGAGCAGGTGCTAGTGAGATTTCAGAAATTAAAAATAGATTAAGTAAGTTCAGGGAACGTTTGTCTTTACGAACAAACAGATTAAGACTCTTGGCACAAGGACCCATAGCGCAGTGGTTAGAGTACTTGGAAAAATCAATTGTAAAACGTGATGTTCTCCCGAAAGTTGAAGGTTCAATTCTCAGTGTGAATGACAGAAAAATATAATTGCGAATTACTTCTGACCTCTATCCCGTCAATGCTGACAGAACAAGAGCATGCTACCTCTGTGAAGTAAATAAAAGGCTTAGTTCAAAATTCTGTCTAAATTTCCAAGCTCATCAAGAAACATTCCCAAGTTTGTCAAGATACACCTGAAGAAGGTCGGAGGTTACACCGAAACGTGTTGAAAATGACATTCAAGATGAGAACAGTAGTCCGAAGAACTCAAATAATGCGACTAGATTTAAAAACTATAAAATTAGTTGGCTGTCGGCACAGGGTGTTGCATAGAATTCAATGACAATTTTTGTTAAAATTTTCTCTGGTCAGTTTGTGTCCAAGAATTAAGAAAATGGTGATAACTGAGAACTTGGACTTGGACAAGGTATATTTGGATGACGATTGAGGTTGTCAATAAGTTTTGTTATCTTGGTGCTAGCATTGGAGCATAGGGTGGAGCAGGTGTTAGTGTTGATGATGAAAACTATAAGTGGATGAAGTTAGTTTAGATAACTTTGCCATTACTAATCAGCTTAGCGTTACCATTGTCGACTAAGGGAAGAGTCTGTCAGATATGTGTATTGGGACAAAGTAAAACTAAGTAAAAAAAAAAAAAAGCGCACTTAGTGTTCTATTTAACATTCGTCAAAAAAAAAAAAAAGAAGAGTATATTGTTCTAGTGAACTTTTAAGTTTTATTAAAAAAAAAATAAAGGCTGAAAAGATATTTTTACTGGTAATGAGCTTTCGACAATTATCGGTGAAAAAAAAAACAATCACGAAAAGATAATCGTTTTATTATTTCTAGTCATCACTTGGAAAAATCACTCGCAAATACGACTGTTTCACTGGCAATGTAAAGCCCTGTAATATTTTTTTTTTTTTTTGTAATATATTTGGATGGCGAAGCTTTTGAGATTTTTTTAGCTTGGTGATACCATGGGAGCACAGTGTGTAGCAGGTGCTAGTGTGATTGTAAAAATTGTAAGAAGTGGATGGAGTTAGTTCAGAGAACTTCTGCCATTACTAAAGCATTATTGCCAGTGCGATGATGTATGGAAGTGAAACCTGACCGGCGAGGGTTGAGGACATGCGTTGCATGGAAAGATATGATATGAAACTGATACGATGGGTGTATTATATGAGACTTAGTTCTGATGAGTAAAGAAGAATATCAAATATGGACAGCATAGGGAGATGAATGCAGAACAGGAAACTTTGATGGTATGGTCACGTTGAAAGAATGGATGAGTTCTTGGATTAGTAGATGTAGACCATTGAGGTAGCAAGTTTAGTTCACAGGGGAAGGTGAAGAAAAACATGGTTAGAAGTGATGAATCGATTTAAGAGAAAGAGGGAGAAATAAAGACTTGGCCAGAGATAAGTTACTATGGAAGTCAATTTCTTAAAGATGACAAAATGTAAAACGGATGTTAAATTAAATGCGCTGATAATGTTAATGAAATTGTTTTTGTTTTTTGTCTAAATGCTTTCGTTTTAATTTATTTTTATTTTTATTTTTTCAGAGTGAAAGTCCAAGTCGAAAGCGAAGGAAAACTTCGAATAATGTTGATTTAGAAGTGAACCATTCTTCCAGCCCATCGTCTTCAAGATCATGGGAAGTAAACAGTGAAACGGTTCGGCTTGTTAGGCATTGGAGTACCTCTCATCAGCGAAGGACCTCTGGGGACAACTGTGTAACCCCAAAATCAAGACGAAGGTAAGTTGGAGTTGTATTCTGTGACTTTTTTTTTGTCCTGAAAAGTGGATATTCATGCTGACCAATTGAGCTCAAACTAAGTGGATAGCAATAAGAAGCCAGAGAGTTGCTTTTCAAGCGGGCTGGGATGTTCTAGTGTAGTATTTCTCAATCTTTGATATGTGTAGGGAAACGCGTGACTTACTTGTGACTCAAGGTTAGAAGGTAGGATTTTAAAAGCCAGCGCATTAGAGGAAGAGAACTTTGGCTTACAAAAAATGCCTGGGTAGCCCCATAGGCATTTCCTGATAGGGGCATCTCAGGTGATTAACATGTGCCTAATTCCAAAGGCAGTCATGGGACGAAATGAAAGAGAAAGGAAAAGCTTACATGGTGAGAGAGTTTGTTTTATGGATGGCAACATTTCATGCGAGTAAAGAAGGTAGGTTCCCGCTATCGAGCTAGAAAACTACTCACACCTGTGCCTAATTCCAAAGGTCAGTCATGGAACGAAATGAAAAAGAAATGGTGAGACAGTTCCTTTTAGAGATGGCAACATTTCATGCGAGTAAAACTCCTTTGACAATTACAAAACACCTCTCCGACTGCCTACATCCATGACAAATAACACCCTACCTGAGAATTCTACATTCAAACTCCTCGGCCTAACATTTCTAGGCAATATGAACTGGAACAAATACATTTAGGACATTGCAAAGGCTACTGCAAAGAAGGTAGGTTCCCGCTATCGAGCTAGAAAACTACTCACACCTGAGAGTATCTTGCACCTCTACAAGGCCACCATTCGCCTATGCACGAAGTATTGCTGCCACATCTGAGCTGGTGCATCTACTTTTCACTCTTAGACAGGGTTCAACAAAGAAGCATCAATTTAATAGGTCCCACACTATCGGTCCTGGATATGACCTTAAACTATATCCAATGGTGAGGCCCCAGTTTGCGGGCTTTGGGGAGTGTGGAGCCACCCCTTAATTGCCATTGCTCCCAGGTCCACTCTGACCCAGAGTAGTAGTACCTGTTAGGGTCCCAACTATGGGTTAAATAGAAATCGATTTGAAAAAAAGAAAACAAATATATTCTATTAAAAAATTTTCTCCTGAATCACTGGATTCGGCATTAAATAACCTGAAAAGGGTTGATATGCCGTAAAACAAAAACGATCAACCAGCCAAGCCCCAATCTCTGTCCCATCACCGCAATGCCACACTATCGGATACGCTCCAACTCCTGAACGATTTCTACAATGTTGCATTCCTGTGCCTGTTTCATAAGTACTTCAATGGAATGGGTTTTGATGCCCCCTTGGCATGCATACTCCTGACAAGCAGCAAAATTCCACTCCTTTACTGTTGAGACCCCTAGATATCAGAAAGCCTTCTTCTCTAATAGTGTCTTCCCTATTTCCTGCTTCCCTGGCTGTACTAACCTGGCAAAGTTTAATTGTAATATAAACAGGTATCTCGCTGCTCAACTCCCCACAGTCTTCTGTTAGACACAACCCCAAATAATAGCCCTTTATGTCCAAGGGGCAATATACGTTGTTTGGGGGGAGTGAAAAAAGATAACCATTTTTTTTTTTTTAATTATTATATTTAAAAAAAAAAAAAAAAAAGAAATGAAGAAAATTTGACATTAGCAAGCTGGTGCAGAGAGGCTGGGGAGGATGTTTCCCTTGAAGGCCCCCACAAAATACCAAAGTCTAGGTCACTGTTGATTGTGCTCTGTCTTCTCACTCCTTTAGAAGGGGTTAATTTATTGTTAATCACCTGAGATGCCCCTATCAGGAAATGCCTATGGGGCTACCCAGGCATTTTTTGTAAGCCAAAGTTCCCTTCCTCTAATGCGCTGGCTTTTAAAATCCTACCTTCTAACCTTGTGTCACACTTTCTTGTTGTGGAAGGAAGATAAATACCAGCTAAGGATGCATTAACCTTTTGGCTAAGAGCAGAGTGTATTATCTGTTCTTATGCTGCACTTTGTTTTTTCTGTCCTTGGTCAGTGAAAGAGAAATCCTTCTAGACTGAAAAAGTTGGTTTTATCTTTGTCCCAATTATAGTACCTCTTTTTGAGGAGCTGAACCTCCCCTCCTTTGCATTATAAGCCTACCTTGTGTCTAACTGTGCTCTCGTGGGGGTGGGGAGGCAAGTAAATACGGATATTCAATTTTACCGCTACCCCCCCCATCCAGATTTTGCATTTTTCTACGCCCTTTTTCCCCGTTGTCAGGCTTTGAGTTATATCTCTTTTTATTCTTAAAAAAAATAGAGTGGAGGGGGATCTATAGTCATCCTCATCACTAGCTAAAGTTCTTATTCGCCATACACAGCAAGCACACCGGGTAGATTTGAGGGGGGGAGTCATCCTACTTAAGTTTCACAAATCATGTTTTTTTTTTAATAAAATATATATCTCCATATATCATATTTTGATTGCAGAAATTCCCCTCCGCACCAAATTACCATAAGTTAACAATAACAGATGCCACATACAAATTTATTATGCCTAAACTATTATCCACCATCTTATGTAACTTGAGAACACCGTTTTATACACCTTTATTCGTTATAATAAAATCCTACATTGCATCCTAGGAGAATCATTATGATCGCCAATATCTTTAGAGGAAGTAGTTCCTATTTTTCCTTTGAAATCTAAAGTCCTCCCACCAGCCCCAGTTAAGAGCAGCAAAATGTATATACATTATAACTATATTGCCCTGACACCGTTCTTAACTTCACACAGTCATAGGCATACAATTACCTTTCCACTTTCCAATTCAAAAAATAATTTCTCCCTACTAACATTCCAGCTATTCTCATTGGCTGAGAACATAATAATCTATTATTCCAGAATAAACACCCTCTTATAAAAAACGAACACATCAGACCTTTACAAATGTGGCCGCTCTCTACAGGAAGCAATAGTTTTATAAATATTAAACCAAATAAAAAATTATTAAATGCTCATAATCATAAAGGTACATACTTATACCCTCACATTAATGCACAACTACCTCCCCTACAAAAAAAAAATTTGTGAAGCAAAATACATATAATTTACAGATATCATAGTTTTTTCTTTTTCTGTTTACAATTATACTGAAGAAACCGACAAACATACTATTTTTTTTTGTTTGTTGGTTTTGTTTTGTTTTCCTTTTGTTAGTATTTGCACCTTGGAGTCTTGACTGCAATTATCAAGGTTAAATATGGAGCAAATATTCTGACAAGCCCGCTCCACCCATGGTCCACTCACAGGATGAGGTGTCTCCTCCAAAAGCCTTTCTTAATATGAGAATGTTGCGGGTGACAAAGAAGGTTGGGAGTGTCCGTTCTGAAAGCCGTTCTTAACATGAGGAGGTTGGGGGTTGGACAACAACAATAGCCATACTTTATTGCTTTTATGAAGGGGGGGTTGATTATAGGCCGATTCTTTTTTTTTTTTTAAATAAATCTTTACCTTCGCTCCACCTACACACTTTCCTTTAAAATGACAACTTTTATAGTTTTCCACTATGCTGATTAAGAAAATCTCATATTTGGTGGATACAAGTAATTTTGAACAAATCAAATTATAGCCGACCGACATTGCCACCCCCAAATTTCTTTGTTGGTTCAGAGCGTTTGTACGTGGGGATTCTGATAGTAATTATCAAGGTTAAATTTGTGGCAAATATTTGGACAGTCCCCCCACTACCAAAATGGGGTGTCTATTCCGAAAGCCGTTCTTAACATGAGGAGAGTGGGTGTTGGGCAACAACAACAACCATACTTTAATTTTTCTACGAGAGGATAGGGGCATGCTTCCACTGGTCAACGCCAGTTAGCGGGTCCTGCTAGTATATAAGTAAAATGAAAATTGTGTAAAAACTTTAAAAAAATATTAAAAAAAAAAAAAATCAAAAAAGAAAAAAACATTCGTTGGTTTATTTATTTTATTGGCTTGAGGTCCGGGTGGGGGAGGTCCGGGTGTTGGTCCAAAAATAAACAAGGAGTGTTGATGGAACTTTTCCAACCCTCTCTAGGTGGTAAACCGTCCACTGTTTTTCGGCTTGGTGCCCCCCCCCCCTCCTCACCTCATCATGAAAACAAGCAGGTTGATCTCTAAACGGGGCTGAATTCTAGATGGGATCAAAGCAAAATGGGGTAGTAGATATGGGAGGGAAGTGTATATGAAGTTACTCTAAGATGAGATCACTTCTCTTCCCTTTCCGGGGGGGGGGGCGAAGACGGTATCTCCCCACGTTTCTTCTCTTCTCTTTGAATCCTCCACCTGAAATTGATATGGGCATTGTCATTGTTCTATAGTAGTTTCTTTAGAGATTGCTATCCCCGTGACAACATCGCTGTTATCTTTGTCAGTACTGGAGGCGGGGGTGGGGTGGGAGGTGCTGCATGGGGCACGAGGGGGGGTTAGAGTGGTATAGGGAGGGGGCGAGCAAAAGAAGGCTATCGATTCTCCCGGCATCCATTCCCCCACCAATAATGGCTCAGCAGATCAATAAATTGATCAGCTGATTACCTAAAGAGGTAAGAGTGGGGTAGGGGGTATTCTTAGTTTAACCCTCACATCCTTCCTGTTCTTGTGGATTGTTTTTTTTGGGGGGGGGCACACAAACAGATCTATACAAAATCAATAGGAAAAAGAGAGAAAGGTAAAGATGTCACAGAGACAATCATGAATGTAAACAACACAAAAAATAAATAAATTTTCTGTGTGTGTTAAAGATCAAAGCAGCATCGGTACCGTCAGTTTCAAATCGAAACAAAAGGGGACCAATATTTGGTCGTCTATGGCGAACTCTTCAACCTCTGTGTATATCTATCTCTTTGGAAATAAACAGAAATTGGTCCCCTTGGTTTGAAATTGAAACTGACGGTACCAATGTTGTTCTGATCTTCCGTAACACATATGATTAAATATTATGCTCTTATTTTGGTTAAACTTTCTTAATAATCGAGCACTGTTGGAGTTCTCTCTCACTAACAGGTACTAATAGGTATGGCATTGTTGTTCTGATTTCCGTAACATATATATGATTAAATATCATGCTCTTATTTTTTTTTAATTTTCTTAATAATCAAGCACTCTGCTGAGGTTCTCGCTAATATAAATAGGTATGGACTACGTCGCTTTCGGATTACTCTGGCAAAATCACCTTTAAAAAACACTGTCCGCACATATAAAACTTAAAAATCGAATCAAACTCGAAAACAAAATGAAACAAACTTTATTTTTTTATTATTACCAGGAGCAATGTATTATATATATATATATATATATATATATATATATATATATATATAAGTGATGGGACGATTCCAATATTTTTCCCAATTCCAATACAATTACCAATTCTGTGCTAAATTTCTGATTCCTATACAATTGCCGATTCCGATTCTTTATAAATCTCTAATTATTTAACTATAAGATTGTTATTTTCCCCGATTTTCGTAAAAAAATCATATGTTAAATATGCAGATATTTTCCTAAACGTCAAAATACACTTGTGGAAAGTGATCTATCGATTTAAGCTTTACTGATATTATAAAATCAATAAAACAAAATCCAATTAAAAAAAAAGACAATTAAAAGAACTGTTTTGGCATCGGAAATAGCCATCAATTTTTCAGATTCCGATATCCCCAAATCTTCCTATTTTTGATTCTGATTCCGATTAATCGTTCCAACACTAATATATATATATATATATATATATATATAGTGAATGAATGACAGAAGTCTATATTCCAAAGTTCATGATGTTGACCATCTTACAATTCCTTTAATTCAGTTGACATTTACAATTCTTGACAATATCTGTTTCGTAGCACAAAGTCAATCACTTAATTATTATATCAATTAGTGAATCTATTTTGCCCTTAACTCATCAGAAGAAATAGCAACTATCAATCCATCAAAAGGAAATAAAGCGCGTTTTGACATGATTGAAAATCCGAAAATTGGAAGAGAAGCTGTAAATACCTTATAATATTTTTACATTACGACATTTTGAATTTAGAAATAAAGTCACTAAACCCATATATTCATACTAACAAATTCTATTAATTTAGGCATATTCTGCCAGAAATGTTTTATTTGATAATTAGTAATTTTATTAATTATAATTAATATATCCATATTTATGAAAATAACATCCATAATTATTATCTATTACACATCTTTGCATATACGAAACTAATATATATATATAGAGAGAGAGAGAGAGAATAAATAAAAAAAAGTTGTATTCCAAAATTCATGATGTTGACCATCTTATAATTTATTCCTTTAATTCAGTTGACTTATACAATTCTTCACAGTATCTGTTTCATAGCGCAAAATCAATCACTTAATTATTATATCAATCAGTGAATCTATTATGCCCTCAACTCATCAGAAGAAATAGCAACAATCAATCCGTCAAAAGGAAATGAAGTGTGATCTGACATTATAAAATCCGAAAATTGGAAGAGAAACTGCAAATACCTTTTTGTTTTTCCATTACGCCATTTTGAATTTTATCAAACAAACTTTGTTTGATAAAATTCAAAATGGCATAATGTAAAAATAAAATATGTAAAAATATGTAGGTAAAAAAGATATAGCACCAACAAAGCTTAGGGAAACAAACGTTTATTAAGTCATCTTTGATTTAAGTATAATTGAAGATAGTTTATTGTATGTGAAGATGTACAAAAATAACCCAATCAAATTACTTTTTAATATTTCATTTTTATTATGAAAAAACTTCTTCAAAAAGTATGTCATATAATTTTTATTTTTGTCCCATTTCATATTGGGGGAGCTGTTTTTTTTTTCCACATAAGTCACAACTTATCAAGGCCTGGAGGTCACTTGAGGATAGGGGTTAATGAGTCGATGGGACAATATCGTAGTAATCGCTAATAGTGGAAATTTGGTAAATTGGATTACTTAAGGGGAACGGCTCATCAAAAACTTGTTAACATTAGACTTGAAGATGACCACATTGTAGTCTGCTGGAAAGCAGGCAAACGGAAGAGTTCTGCATCCGCAGCCATGCATGAAAGAAGCTTTGTTCATGGAATTTACGTTTTACATTTGGGGGGGGGGGGCCAAAAAATGAACAAACAAACAAAAAAATGACCTTGTGGGCATTTTGATGCCCTTAAAGCAAGCTAATCGATTTTGGGGTTGGAATTAGCATGTATGTGTGTGAAGAGGAAGGATAACCTGTTAAGTAGCTTTTGGGGCAAGATCAGAGTGTAGTATCTGCTCTGGCGCTGCACTTCACCTTTTCTGTCCTTGGTCAGTGGCAGAGAAATCCTTCTAGACCGAGACAATTTTTATTTTTGTTCCTATCCAAAGTGCCCCTTTTTGGGGGGAGCTGGATTTTCCCCACATTAAAAACCGGCGTTGTGTCTAACTCTGCCCTCGTGGGGAGGCAAGTAAATAGGAACATTGTTGACTAGGCAGGGTTTGTCAACTTCATTGAAACGAAAAGGGTGAGGTACGCAGAAAAACAGCAACAAAAACCTTGAAGTCTTTGTTTCAGGGAGAACAACCTCACACAACCATTGAAAATTGTTTACTACATGTCTTTCCCCCCCCCCCCATTTCTGTGGCCCCCTGCTCTCTAAAATTTCTTTTGCTGTAATTTGAACAAACGGGCTCCGCGCGTTTGCGTTTCATTGCAGATGCGAGAGAGGTTCGAACAAAAGAAACGACTCAAATAGGAAGGTTCTACACACATCGAAGAATTGTTCTTTCCTGCCATCTTGGAGTTGGGAGGTAATCGACTCTCATTGAAGGGACCTAAGACAGGGCTGGAAGTGCATTGGAGGAGGAAATGACATCACATTCTGCGATTTCATTTTGTAGCCAATCAAAAACTGCCATGTAATAGCTATGGCCTCAAGTTGTCTTATGAGACAGTCGAAACCTCCCCCCACCTCCCGTAAAGGTGGCTGCATATGTAATTGTGAAGCAAGTGTTACACAGTCTCTAGCCACATCTCTCCTGAATCGGCACTGATTGAGTCCAGTGATGAGAAGTGGAAACAATGCCAAGATAAGTGGAGAACACATACAGCACCTGGTATTTCTAAATAGTCACCCGTTTAATACTGACCAAGCTCAACTTTGCTTAACTTCGATGATCCAATGGGAACTGGTGTGTCAACGTGAATATGCCGTGTATTATTATCTATATATTGATACCATAGTAGCTTCAATGTACATACGTATGTGTGTCACGGTTTCCAGGTTATATATTATATGATCGGGAGATCTTATTTATTAAAAAGGAAGATAGGTGATAAAATAATAGAAATATTAAATTAGTGTGTGTGTGTGTGTGTGTGTGTGTGTGTGTGTATATATATATATATTACGCACACAAGCTAATTTAATGTTTGTACTATCCTAATAATTCAAAAAATAGAATCTCTAATCACTGAAGACGAAAAAAAAAAATTAATTTTTTAAAATGATGTCACTTTTGGGCCGTACGTGAAACTAAAATATACTTCTTAGTTTTCTGGCTAGGATCCAAGAATAGTATCTGTTTTATCTAAAGATTGTATAATGATATCGTGAGGTTTCTGTTCGTATCAGGCGTCCATACAATGGAAATACGTCACAATGTCACAGACTCCTATAAGGATATTGGAGATAAACCGTAATAGCCTGGTCCTGGATATGATCTTAAACTATATCCAGTGGTGAGGCTCCAGCTTCCAGGATTTGGGGAGTGTGGAGCCACCCATTAATTGCCATTGCTCCCAGGTCCACTCTGACCCGGAGTGGTAGTACCTGTTAGGGTCCCAACTATGGGTTAAATAGAAACCGACTTGAAAACAGCAAATATATTTTATTAAAAAATTTTTCTTCAAAATCTTTGGATTCGGCATTAAATAACCTGAAAAGGGTTGATATGCTGTAAAACAAAAACAACCAACCAACCAACCGTAATAACCATATATATATCATGACACTACATTAACCAGATTACTTAGATAAATATTTTTACAGTTTTAACATAAGAGTTAAAATAATATCGCTGTAATATTCCTACTATTATATAAAAGTCACTTTGTGTGAGCGAGTGTGAGTTCCCTCCTTATAGGTTCCGAAATGGCTGAGCCTATCTTTTGCAAATTATTTCTGGCAGTGTTCTTAGATATGTTTTGTTCAGAAATTCATCCGATAAGTAAAAAGAAAACTTTGTACAGGGGAATATTTTATATTACACCGGTGTAATCTTGGCCAATGTAATGTAAAATATTCCACTCTAAAAATTCTTTTTTTTTCTCTAATAGAGAAAAAAAAGGACTATTTTTAAGATCGTCAAGCCCAAATATCAGCTGACGTGATATTGTAAACAAACACAGACGGAATTTGATGAACGACATCATCATTATTATTTAATTTTTTTTGTGAGTTCGTCCACCGGACAAATTATTTCCCGTAATGTATAATTTTCAATAGGGATTTATTTTATAATAATACATACGCAATTTGCATAAATTAAAATATCGTGTTTCAGTGTATTGTATGACTGGGCAACGCCAAGCATCCAGCTAGTATTACATATGAAAGATGGCACTGTGGATTTTCCACGGGTCCCGCTAGTTATTTTTATTACTCACTAGGAGTTCTCACATCATCAGCAATTACTCACTGATTATAACTAGTAGTGCTCCCTTAAGTCAGAGTAAAAATGGGCAACATTTAAAATACATTATTTTTTTCTATTTTTTTTTTTTTTTTTTGCTCCCAGGCTTTTTGGAACTGCTTCTAGTGCTCCTATAATTATTGGCATGATATTGACCTTTTTATGTGTCGTATTACTTCCAGTTTTCTGGGAAGTTGCGTGTATTCGTTTGTCCCCTTTTGTTTTCATCTTCACCCTGTGTAGGAGGAGAGAAACTCTTCCTTATTTGTGAGGAGAGGAGTGAGGAAGGACGATAGATAGTGAGGGAAGTTTTTATTTATACATGGTGTCCAAAAAGTCACTGAAGGGTTTTGAACTTAAACAGATTCTTTATTTTTGATAATATCTTTCTGTAATTTTAACACAATTATACTAAGACATTGGGAAAATTTTTAAAAATGCAGAATTCCAACAATCTTTATTAAAAATAATGTCCTTTTAAATGTTGCCCATTTTTAGCTTCGCATATTTGTGCTCTTTCCAAAACATTATTCATGACAGATTGCAGAATCTCTGGAATGCGATTTAACTCCCTTTAACTCTTTCTTTAAGATATCACCACACTAAAAGGTGTTGTAACTTGAGCTATCTCTTACATGAAAATGTCGTCGATAAGCTCTTTGAGTCAAAATAATTGACCCCTGATTTTGGCAAAAGAATTTCATAATTTGCATACCTTGTTCAATGCTATACTTATCCATAATTAATTTTCAAAATATAATCTGTAAAATATCTGAAATAGAGAAAACTAAATAATCATTACTGGGAAAATGACAAAGATTTTCGACCCTTCAGCGATTTTTTTTTTTTTTTTTTTGGACATGCTGTATATACATATATTTATATATACATACATGTTTATTGCCCCATTTTTCTCTTTAGTAAAAGTCAGATGGAATTTATTTTATATAAAAAGAATGTTCTTGGGCTGGAAAATGATTTTTTTTTCTTTAGCCTGATGATGTGAGATCCTTGAAAAGAGATGCTGCTGACACATGTATGCACATATGTAGCTAAATAATGTTCGTATAAATAAACATATTATAAACACGCTCTATATGTACTTTTATGTATATTCCAATGAACATTGTTTTGATGTTGCTACACTCTCATGATAATGTTTCAGTCAATTAGTTATTAATTAACTAAATGACCTCATCAGGCAACAAAAAAGAAAGAAGTTCCTTCGATTAAAAAGGTAGATCTTCAAATGAAGACCCACACAAAAAAAAAAAACAATTATACAGTGAGGTTAAAGTCACGTGATTACTTATGAAAAAAAAAAATCAAATGGAGAAAAAAAGGAAAGGGAGAAGGGAGAGAGGAAAAAGATATAGGTCAGCAAGAACACCCACACAGAGATTTTTATCCTGGGCCCCCAAAATCAGCAGAGATTAGACCATTCCTGTGTAGTTTTAGGAGGTTCACCCTCCCGGGCTTTGTCTTCTCTCTTGGAGAAGGAATTAGTTTATTGTTAATCACCTGAGGCGCCCTCACTGGGGAATGCCGACGGGGCTGCCCAGGCACTTTTTGCAGGTCGGAATGCTCCTCTTGAAAGACGCCGATTTGTCAATCCTGCTTTTTGACACGGTTCTTGCAGTGGGAGAGAACTGAATACCGCGAACACCCACGCAGAAACAACTTTCCTTCCGATTCTGAGTCGCATATTCTCAGCAGCACCTTCTTAGATGTACACATATTTTTTTTTTTTTTTTTAACTCTTATCTTTTGTTGTCGATTCACTCCCGGGTAATGCCAAGCAACCTTGCTAGTTGTTTATAAAGCTTGGACTAAAAAGCTTTACCAGTGAACTGACCACTGGTCAGTTTGTTGACTTGATAGAAAGAAATCAAAGGAAACGCTCAGTTGAGGGCTTGGAATAAAAGCTACATGTCTCTGAGGGAGGAGAAAACCATTTCTTTCAAAGTCTCAGCTTAGTTTGTGCCATTGGAGACCGCAATACAGCCTGCGGCTCGGAGTCTTTAAGTCTCCAACTTCTGTCCAGCTAACATAGAATTAGTACCACAGTGGTTTCAGGCCAACTCATGCGGAAAGCGCTAATACTATCAGACTTGCTTCAAATGGAATCGATAAACGCTGACAGAAACAACCCGCTTGGAACAGATGAAACGTTTCCTGAAAGTATTTGGTCTCTGACTCAAAGACTTCTTTGCAACTGCAAATGGAATGGTTGTTAGATGTGCCTATGCATCACTCTAATGGACTTTGTCCGTTGGTCCATTTGTCATGCTTAGGTTTGACATTGAAATTTGTTGTAGCATAAATTCGAAATAGTATTTTCATTGGTTTGTCATGCATGAATTTAGAATAAACTTTTTCATTGGTCTGTCAGGCTTAAATTTAAAATGTTATTTTCATTGGTCTATCATGCATAAATTTAGAATGACCTTTATATTGGTCTGTCAAGCTTAAATTTAAAATGTTATTTTCATTGGTTTGTCATGCATAAATTTCGAATAAACTTTTTCATTGGTCTGTCGGGCTTAAATTAAAAGTATTATTTTCGTTGGTCTGTCATGATGTATAAATTTGAAATGGTTGGTTGGTTGGTTCAGTTTACCCTGTATTGGTTGGGTTGGCTCCATCTAACAAATTTACCGCATCCCGTATAACAGCCGACCAAGTGCGGCGGTCAGAGACTGTTTCCGCTACAAGGTTCCATTGGCACATCCTGTAGAGGCGAGGGCCAAGAATTATTTCAGTATCCTGTTTCACTGTCCTGAGCCAGGACTTGAGCTGGCCACCACAATCTGGTACTGGTGCTGGGTTGATGGCTTAACAAATGCAGTCACCTGGGTTTCGGTGAAGCACATGGCCGAACCAGCAAAGGAATCTAGCAAGGAAGGATTGTTGAAGGGAGCGTATCTTGCAGAATGCCGGGCTGTGTTGTTGGGGGATAAATTGTTGCCAGCGGATACGTAGTATGCGGCAGTGATGGTCAAATACCTCCAGCTTGCAAAGATCATTTGCAATGCATAGGCCATGTTTTGCAGCCATAAAGCAGAATAGTGTGGACTAAGGCCTGGTAGATCTTGATCTTTGTGTTGAGCTTTATTTCTTTCCAGACTAGAGATGCAATCGCAGTCGACAGAGGGTGAGACGAGCATTGCTGATGCGGTTGTGCATATCTTCTTCACCTTGGTCTGTGCCGGTGATGATGGATCCAAGGTATTTAAATCGATTGACCTCTTCGAGGGTTTTAGTGTTGAGGACAACCGGCTGTCTTTCAGTTGGAGGAAAACTAGCAGTCAGAAGCTTAGTCTTATTGGCGTTAATCTTCATGATGATCATTGATGTGTAAAATTACATCTCATTTATGGCTGATTGTATGTCAGCAAAGCTTTCACTCAGAATTGTGATATCATCGGCATAGTCAAGGTTTGAAAAACGGAAACTGCGACCAACTGTTATGCCAGGAAAATTGGCCAAGGCCTTGGATGTGATCCAATCGATGGTATAGTTGAAGAGTGTGGGTGAGAGAACGCAGCCTTGACAAACACCGGAACGGATATCAAAAAAGCATTATTCCTGACCATATACATAAACTTTTCTGCAGGTGGAGTTATAATAAGCCCTAATAAGGTTGAGCAGTTTTTATGGGATGCCGTCGGCATTCATAACCTTCCAAAGGGCTCCACAATCAAGAGAGTTGGAAGCAGCAACAAAGTCAATGAAGCAGACGATGGTTTTCTGCTGGTAGCTCCAACCCTGTCTAAGCACTCTTCGGAGGTTAAATATTTGGTCAGTACAGCCATGGCCTGGGCAGAATCCGCATTGATTGATTCTTGTATGTGCGTCTCTTTGTTGTTAAAACCGCTTTAATAAGATGGTAGCGAAAATTTTTGCGCTGATATCGATAAAGCTAATGCTGCAATAATTACTGCAGACACATTTATCTCCCCTTTTTTGAAGAGAGGAAGCAGGACAGTGTCGCTCTAATCTTGAGGACATTTTTCGGTTTTCCAACTGCGGGCGATAATTTTGTGTAAAATTGGGACCAGGACATTGGAAAGTGTTTGAAGATTTCAGGTGGAAGATCATCTTCACCAGCAGCTTTTATCTCCCTTGTCGGTGTAAAGTAAAATACCCCTCCCTCCCGTAAAAATTATTCTTTTTTATCTATAAGAGAGAAAAGCTGTTTCTAAGATTGGATTTTTTTGATTTTCGATACTTATCAGATTAATTTCTGTAAAAAAACATATCTAAGAACACTACCAGACATATAAATTATCTTTGTGTGAAATTTGCAAAAGATAGGCTCAGCCGTTTCGGAACCTATGAAGAAGAAACTCTCTCCCTCTCTCTCTCTCTCCTTCTCTCTCTCTCTCTCTCTCTCTCTCTCTCTCTCTCACACACACACACACAAAGTGACTTTATATAATAGTAAAGATTATTTTAATAAATGCACTAACCTTAGATGATCATATGTTCAGTGTATTTTTCCTTTATACGAGCATAACATTGTTTTTGTTTCCCTATGTCTCAATTATTCGGTATTATAAAAAAATAAAAAACTTCCGGTTTATTATTACTATTCCCCGGTTTATGGCAGTTTTGCAAAAAAAAAAAAAGTTTTCCCTATTCTATGAAAACACTTAAACTGAAATAATTGTACATTTTATTAATTAATGGATTCATTAAGTCCCATGGATCTAGATTTTTTTTCTATCGAGTTGAAACTTTTTGTAATGACAAAAAGATGTGTTACATTACACAAATTTAAAAAAAGTGAAGCATGCCTGCCCTCCCCCCTTCTGTGAGTGCACAGTGACCGAGGCATAAAAAAAATGACTAAGTTCAGTATTTGCTCCCACCATTTAGCCCCAAAAGTCCCAAGGGGACGTCAAATGCTGGTGAAAATGGTGCAGTTTTAGGCCTTAACATATGTAAATTTGAGTTCGGCACCATGCAAAAAAAGAAATGACTAAGTCTATCATTTGAACCTGCCCCCCATTTAGCCCCATAAGTCCCTATCGCCTTAACATATTTAAATTTGTGTTCAGCACTATGCAAAACTGCTAAATAGACATACACAGAAAATTTTGGGCATATATGGTAAAATAGTTCCAAAAATGGAGTGTTTTTATTAGCCCTAAAAGAGCCCCTGGGGCACATCGAAGACTTATCACGAAGTAAAGGCAAACAAAATTATATAGAAATCAGTTAGTTACAACTTTTCAGAAAGTTTTATAAAAATCCAAAGCATCAATTTTTTTTTTTTTTTTTTTAATAAGTACAAAAGTGCCAATTTTTGCCATTTTAACCCAAAAAGCACCCTAGGGGGTGCAACTGGAGTTTTCCCGGGAAATCTGTTTTGTTACTTTTTAATTCATGTTTAATGTTTGTGCAAAATTTCAAAAAAGTCCAAGGAGTAGTTATTGAGAAAAGTGCGGACAGACGAACAGACGATAAATTTACAAGTCCACACTCTTTTTGTCGGAGGACCAAAAAAGTAATTTCTTTTATTCAGAAAAGAAAATATTGACTATCCTAAAAATAGGACACTGTGTACGTGTGATATAGAATTCAAGAGTCAATACATTCAAGATAAAATTCCACATTATGGAAAGAAGCAAAGAGTTTTACACAAAACGTTATATTGCACTTTTGGCAAGAAATTAACGACTGACTATTACGAAACTCATTTATAATTTCATAATCCGCGAACAAATAGAATTTCAGTTAAGTTCACAATAATTTTTAAGAGGGTTCCATTTCCGAAGAACTTTTAAGAGGGTTCCATTTCCCAAGAGTTTTTAAGAGGGTTCCATTTCCCAAAAGTTTTTAAGAGGGTCCCATTTCCCAAGAGTTTTAAAGATGGTTCCATTTCCCAAGAGTTTTTAAGAGGGTTCCATTTCCCAAGAGTTTTTAAGAGGGTTCCATTTCCCAAGAGTTTTTAAGAGGGTTCCATTTCCCAAGAGTTTTTAAGAGGGTTCCATTTCCCAAGAGTTTTTAAGAGGGTTCCATTTCCCAAGAGTTTTTAAGAGGGTTCCATTTCCCAAGAGTTTTAAAGAGGGTTCCATTTCCGAAGAGTTTTTAAGAGGGTTCCATTTCCGAAGAGTTTTTAAGAGGGTTCCATTTCCGAAGACTTTTTAAGAGGGTTCCATTTCCGAAGAGTTTTTAAGAGGGTTCCATTTCCGAAGAGTTTTTAAGAGGGTTCCATTTTCCAAGAGTTTTTAAGAGGATTCCATTTCCCAAGAGTTTTTAAGAGGATTCCATTTCCCAAGAGTTTTTAAGAGAGTTCCATTTCCCAAGAGTTTTTAAGAGGGTTCCATTTTCCAAGATTTTTTAAGAGGGTTCCATTTCCCAAGATTTTTTAAGAGGGTTCCATTTCCCAAGATTTTTTAAGAGGGTTCCATTTCCCAAGATTTTTTAAGAGGGTTCCATTTCCCAAGAGTTTTTAAGAGGGTTCCATTTCCCAAGAGTTTTTAAGAGGGTTCCATTTCCGAAGAGTTTTTAAGAGGGTTCCATTTCCGAAGAGTTTTTAAGAGGGTTCCATTTCCGAAGAGTTTTTAAGAGGGTTCCATTTCCGAAGAGTTTTTAAGAGGGTTCCATTTCCGAAGAGTTTTTAAGAGGGTTCCATTTCCGAAGAGTTTTTAAGAGGGTTCCATTTCCGAAGAGTTTTTAAGAGGGTTCCATTTCCGAAGAGTTTTTAAGAGGGTTCCATTTCCGAAGAGTTTTTAAGAGGGTTCCATTTCCGAAGAGTTTTTAAGAGGGTTCCATTTCCGAAGAGTTTTTAAGAGGGTTCCATTTCCGAAGAGTTTTTAAGAGGGTTCCATTTCCGAAGAGTTTTTAAGAGGGTTCCATTTCCGAAGTGTTTTTAAGAGGGTTCCATTTCCGAAGTGTTTTTAAGAGGGTTCCATTTCCGAAGTGTTTTTAAGAGGGTTCCATTTCCGAAGAACTTTTAAGAGGGTTCCATTTCCGAAGAACTTTTAAGAGGGTTCCATTTCCGAAGAACTTTTAAGGAGGTTCCAACAACTCTCAGAGAGAAATTGATGAATAAAGATAAATTTTATCCTTTTTTCTGAGTAATTTTGCAGTAAGCAGCATTAGTTTTTCGATTTTCGATACTTATCGGTGGCATTCCAATACAAAACGTATCTAAGAACACTCCTAGACACATTGAGTTGAAATTTTGTGAAATGACTGAAAATGTGTTAGAATAGATAAATTGAAAGGAAGGAAGAAAATATTAACTCTCCTATAAATAGGAAACTGGATACATTCCATATATTTTAGTAATAAAGAGACTATATGCATTTAAGATAAAATCTACACATTATGGTAAGGAACAAAGCAGTTCACACAAAAAAGTTATATTGAACTTTTGGCAATAAGTTAGTGGCTTACAAGTTCAAGACACATTTATATAAATTGATTACACAGAATTGAACACATTAGAACAAATAGAATTTTAGCAAATTTTACAAGACTTTTGAAAAGGGGTTAAAAAAAAAACTCTTGGTGAGAAGTTGATGAATTTTATCTTTTCTTCAGAGTACTTATGCAGTAAGCAGTACTCTTGTATATTTTATATATTTTAAAAAGAAATTATTTGATATCCTATTTATAGTAACCTAATGAGTTAATAAATGTATTGAAGAGTTGATTTAAAAAAAAAAAAACATAAAACGGGAGACCAGTACCCGCATTAAGCTGGCTATCTTGCTTGTTGCTGAATCTCAACATTTTGAACCGAGAGAGAGACTTAGCTGTCGTACAAAGCTAAGACTGTAACATCATCTGTGTATAGATACTCCCTCAGGCATTTGTCTATAAAAATGGTCCTATGGCGATGGAAAAGTTGTGATGCATGGAGGCTTGAAATGCTGGAAGCATGTAACAATTGATCTCAATGACCATCTTCAGTGTCATGCCTGCTTGAGCGTGTCAATTCACCGGTAGGACTAAAAAAAAAAAAATAAATAAAAAGTCATTTTTGGGCTCATGGACTTTAAAGTGTCTGAGGGAGTGGCACTCGTCTGACAAGACGTTGCAATCATCATATTATTATAAGTCAGTGAGACCTAATGAATTAATAAATGTATTGAAGAGTGTAAGTGCAGTAATATTTCAGTATATTATTATATTTCAGTATATATATTAGGACAGTGAGACCTAACTGCTTAAATAAAGGGTTCCATTGGAAGATATATACAGAGTTCCAGCAGAAAGATTTGGAGGTTCAACAAGATGCACCTCAAAAAAGGCCGGAAATTACATCGTCGGAAACGTTGTTACAATAATATCCAAGATCAGATCTGTAGCTGGAAAAATCTGAATAATGTTTACATGACCTGACCTGACCTTTTCATTTTGAATATATTTAACCCTATTTGTTTTTTTTTGTCTGGTTGAAAATTGTGGAATAAGGCGGGGTTTATAAAAACCGTTTTATAAAAAGGGTTGCAAGTCAAATTGATCATGAAATGTCAAAGGTGAACAATTTTGAAGGAAACCCTTGGTGAAAGTTAAAAGATCATGACCTGCTTCCCCCCCCCTCTCTCTCTCTCTCTCAGGTAGGGAGGGGGAGGTTTTGGAAATGGTGTCCATAAAAAGCACTATATTGGCCACAGGCATTTTAGTTTGGTATTTTACAGCCCTCACCATATCTCTTTTCCCCCCCTCATTTTTTTTCTCTCTTCCATAAAGTAGTTTTCCCTCTTCCCCTTTCCTTTCTCTTATTTGTTCACTCTTTCTCTCTCACTTTCTCCAGTTCTCTCTTGACTTAAATGCACTAAACATTGATGTTACTGATTTTTTTTTCCTTTCCTTTTGTTCTCATGTTCTGCAAAACCAAAAGCAATTTTTCTCTGCAAAACTATCAAACCAAACACTATCAATAAATATTTGAAAATATAAAGAACTTGAAGCATAACACTTTCTTTTTAAAAAAAATGACTGAATTCAGCAATAAATATTAGATGTGCTTCCTTAAATAATCCCCCCCTCTCTCTCAAAGGTCTAAAAAAAAAAAAAAAAAAAAAAACACTGGTATGGATGTCAACCTCCTCCTCTACTATTTTTTTTTTCTTTTTATATAGTAGTTTCATCGTGGAAATACCCAAATTATGTTTTTTTTTTTTTTACAACTTTCAAAATCCCTACTATACAATAGTACAATATAATAATCAATAGAGAATTGGCTTTGTAATAATAAATACGAAATCTTTATGAATTTAAATACAATATTTAAGCGTATTTTACGATTGGGTAACGTCGGGCGGTATGCTCATTCATATATATATATATATATATATATATAACTACTTAATTTACTCACATAAAATTAATATACGAAAGTATAGATTTATGCGAAAACTTAAAGTATTTACTTCAAAAGTGCTCAATACGTAGGTAGAGCTAGTTAGTAAGTTATAAAATGTATATGGCGATTAAGCTACACTGAATATTCCGCGTTTCATCCACTCTAGGACTTTTCAGGCGAATCTGTGGTTGTTTGTCGTTTTTATATGCATATCTTTTTTTTTTTTTTTTTTTTTTTTTTTTTTTTACAAAGGCATCACCACATTATCAAGGCCCAGAGGCCACTCAAGGATAAGGGTTAAAGAGTGTACAGTAGAAATTGGTCAATATAGTAATCATTAGTAATGAAAATTTGGTAAATTTAATAACTTATATGGAACGGCTCATCAAGAACTTATTTACTTTAGACTTGAACACAACCATATTGTAGTCAGCCGGAAAGCAGGAAAACGGAAGACAATTCCACAGGCGTGCAGTTCTAAGAAAGAAGCTTTGTTCATGGAATCTACGTTTAGGTTTAGGCACAGATAAAGAGTGGGGGAAATTATTGATAGTGTTTACAGCTAGACGAGTGTTTCTTGTGAAAGTTTGGCGAGGGGGGACCAAAGATTGAAGCTCAGTTGAACACTTTCCATGAAAATAACGATACATCAGAGACAAACTCGCAACATCTCTTCTGTGAGATAGAGGTTGCAAGGAGGAGAAAAGGACATCTCCTACGAGGCTACGAAGTCTATTTTGAACTCTATCAAGGCAGGACAAGTTCTTTCTAGCAGCTCCTGCCCAGATGTGGCAACAGTATTCCATCCTTGGACGTACCTGGCTCTTATATAGGTAGAGAATAGCATCAGCAGTGAGATATCTACTGGATCGATAGAAAGATCCCACCATTTTTCCAGCGGCCTTGGCAACAGATTTTAGTTAGCCAATCAGCTTTCTAGTATCCACCGCACCCTTCCTATCAGCCAATGAGCATGCACTTATTGAACAAAGGCCTATTTGACCTCTGGTTGACCTGTTCCTTTGTGTGTGCTCTATTTAGCCTGGATATTTAGTTTCTTAATCTGTTTTAAATCTAGGTTAGTGTTCGCGCATAAGCCTGAAGAGTCCTACATTTTATAACTTACTATATATATATATATATATATATATATATACGCATATACAGGGTCTGTAGGTATTTAATTATTATAGTAAATAATTATGGCAGCCTCTTTAAGAAACTTGTTTCTTATCGTTGAGCACTTTCAGTTGTAATAAAGTCGACCAACTTAGCTCATATGCATAGATCGTCATATAATGACTAGATCACTCTAACTGACGTTAAAAGCATTTAAAAAGAATAAATGTTTAATTGCAACTGTATCTGTCGCGGTTGTCGGTAGCCGAATGGTTCGGGTCCTTGCTAATGAAGCCAAATATGACTTCTGTTGCCAGGGATCCATCGACTGGCGTTAATCGTGACACCCTGCACCGATGATTCCCGAAAGGATGAAACACTAGTGTCTGTAGATAATCAATTATTATAGTAAAATAATTATATGTATATGCGTTTCTCTTTGTGGTGTAATTTTATTCGTCACTCCTGTTTTAATGCATTTTTTCTGTTGAATCACACTCCTATCTCGACGCGCGATACATTGAAGAGCTGTCGATAACTGGTGTACCTACTCGTCCATTTTGGATCTTCAGAAAGATAACTACAATCTTGGAGATTTCTGCCCTTCTTCATCCCACCCAACCACCAGCATCACCATTGTACTATTTCAAACTCGTTTTTCGGTTTACCCTGCCTCTTGTTCTTCCAAATGCTAAAATTTCCTTCACTTCCGGTATGTGTCTGCCATTGCAATTGGCCAATAATCAGCAACTGGGGCTAAATCGGTGAAGGAATGTAAAGAATAATGATGTTTGTTGTTGTTGGTGTTGTTGTTCTTTTCTGTTTCTTTTTCTTCGTCTTTCTTCTTTGCTTTTTATCTTTTTCTTTTTTTTTTCTCTCTCCCGTTTTTTTCTGAATTTTTTTTCTTTTTCTTTTTCTCATTTTTCTTCCTTTTTCTTTCTTCAGTGTTTCTTTCTTTCTTTCTTTTCGTGTTTTCTTTCCTCCGTTGTTCTGTTTCTTTTTCCTTTTCTTTTTCTTTTCATTTTCTTTTTCTGTTTCATTTTATTTTTTGGGTTCTTTTCTTTTTCCTTTTTTCCCTTCAGTTCTTTCTTTTCTCAGTTCTTTTCTTCTGTCTTTTTTCTTTCTTCTGTTTTTTTTTCTTTTCTTCTGTTTTTTTTTCTTTTCTTCTGTTTTTTTTTCTTTTCTTCTGTCTTTTTTTCTTTCTTCTGTTTTTTTTTCTTTTCTTCTGTCTTTTTTTCTTTTCGCCTGTTTTTTTTTCTTTCGTCTGATTTTTTTTCTTTTCTTTCGTCTGATTTTTTTTCTTTTCTTTCGTCTGATTTTTTTTCTTTTCTTTCGTCTGTTTTTTCTTTTTCTTTTCTATTTATTTTCTTTCTCTTTTTATTTTTATTTTCTTTCTCTTTTCTTTCCCTTTTCTTTTCTTTCTTTTCTTGTTTTGAAATAATACTATACAGGTGGAAGTGAAGGAGATCGTCTGCAAAAGCAAAAGACAGCTGGGTTTCTGCAAACATAAGTAACGAAACGTGGTGGGAGGGGTTAGGACCCTAACCTCTCATCTCTCGCTCACACTACAGTCCTCTTCTCACACCCACTTTCGCTACTTCGTTACTTTTCTTTTCAGTGGTGGTAACCATGAGGTGCCAGTCCTGTCTTAAGTTTTGTTCCCCCCCCCCCCCCGTCTTAGAATAGAAAAGTCTGAGCTGTTAGCGTCACTTTCGTGCCCCCCCTTCCACTTGTTGATCCTCTGTGTGTGTGGGGGGGGAGTAAAATGTGTTAACTGAAAACAAAAGAATGAAGAAGAATAAAAGGCGAGGCGGGGGCGGTTAGGGGGATAAAAGAAGTTTCATAGATGCAAATTAATAGAATTAAAATGGGAGGCGGGAGACTGAGGTAGAAAAGAAAGAGAGAGGTGAAAAAATGAAAATGTTACGAAAAAGACATGCTCCCAGTTCCGGACCAGTGTCGAGGCGGTGATTGAGGCTAAAGGCGGCTACATTGAATAGATGTCAGCTCTACTAAAATTACCTGAATTGATTTTTTTTTTTTTCAATAAGTTTTTATAAAGCTGTTTTATCGTTTTACCCTGTATATATATATTATTGGCCAGGTAAGGCTACAGGGTAGACAACCAAGCAAAAAAAAAAAAAAAAAAAAAAAGTGGCCAGATTGAAGCTAGCCTGCCAGGACACTATATATACAAATGTAGGCAAATTTGTGTATATTTCATTTGTTTTAAAATATAATTTTTTTTTTTTTACCAATTGTCATAAAATTTTAATCATAATCTTCAAAAAGCCTGCAAATTTTCATATAGTTTTGTCCCGTAGAACCAAAGATATAAGCATTTCAATATTTAATTTGGCTACGAGTATATATATATATATATATATATATATATATATATATGTATATAAACTACTTCATTTACTCACATAAAATTAATATACGAAAGTATAGATTTATGCGTAAACTTTAAGTATTTACTTCAAAAGTGCTCAATACGTAGGTAGAGCTAGTTAGTAATTTATAAAATATATATGGCGATTAAGCTAGATTGAATATTCCGCGTTTCATCCACACTAGGATTCTTCAGGCTGAAGAATGCTAGAGTGGATGAAACGCGGAATATTCAGTGTAGCTTAATCGCCATATATATTTTATGACTAACTATATATATATATATATATATATATATATATATATTAAAGAGTGATCCTTCGAAACGAAGGCAATTGATATTTAAATTTGGCTGATAGGAAGGGGTGCGGTGGATACTAGAAAGCTGATTGACTAACTAAAATCCTCAACAGAAGAGGACCGTATAAAAACGAGAAACAACCACAGAATTCGCGCATAAGCCTGACGAATCCTAGAGTGGATGAAACGCTGAATATTCAGTGTAGCTTAATCGCCATATATATTTTATAAATTACTTACTATATATATATATATATATGTGTGTGTGTGTGTGTCTGTGTGTGTACATTTCCCTACGCAATAACTCTGTCAATTTTAAATCTACAGACCCGAAATGTGATATACAGGGTACTGAGATTTGGGAAAATCGATGTGATCGGTTTTCGGTCAGAAATTTGGTGATTAAGGGGTCAAAGTTCAACGATTTGACCTTTGAGAACTCTACCAAACTCGTCTGACAATTCTGGGTCTAAACACTTTAAATTTTAGATATAGGTTCCTTGGACATGGATCTAACTTAACTTGATTTGAGCCCAAAACAATAAATTTTAAGGGGTCATAATAGGGGTCAAAGTTAAAAAAATTGACCGCTTTTTTTTTTTTTGCTCAACATACACCTCCAAATAACCAGGCAACGCCGGGCACCCATGCTAGTATATATATATATATATATATATATATATATATATATATATATATATATATATATAAAGTGACCTGGAAAGGCCACAGGGGAAACAACCGAAGCAGTAAAACCGTAACGGCCTGCCACGGCACTATATATATAAATGTAGGCAAATTTGGGCGTATTTTATTGGTTTGAAAAGATAGGTTCTTTTTTACTAATTGTTATAGAATTTTAACTGTAGACTAGTATTATAATCTTCAAAAAGCTTTCAAATTTTTATGTAGTTTCGTTCCATGGAACCAAAGATATGAGCATTTCAATATTCAATTTGGCTACAAGTATAGATATATCCATATTATATATATACCACCTTTTTGGGCAATTTTATAAGTTCGAAATCTCAGCAACTATTGATCAGAATTTAACAAATGAAGGCTCGTTGGAAAAGTAATGATCTGAATTGTGTAGTGGGCTATGTGACATTTACCCTTAAGGTCGTGCATTGTTGTTTTAAAAAGTGAGGGATCACTTTTCTATATTAATTCAATATAAAATGAGCACTCACTTTATGGCCACCTTTTGGGGTGGGTCTGTTATTTATTTTTTATTTTTTTTTTTAAGGGATGGTGTTTATTGTGGTCTGGTAGACCAACACAAAACTCACCTTAAAAAAACTTGTTTCCAATAGGTTTTCGGGTGTGTTGGAAACGAATATCGCATTTAAATTTTATGCAAATAAGTATTTTTCTGGATATTAAGCAAAAATATGCATGCGCTTGCACGTACAACAATGGCCACCACTTATAACAAAGAATTACATTGCTTAATACCTTGAAAAATACTTATTTGCAGAAAATTTAAATGCGATATTTGTTTTCAGAACATCCAAAATCTCATACAAAACAAGTTTTTTAAGATAGGTTCTCTGTTGGTCTACCAGGCCACAATTACCAAATAAACACCACCCCTATAAAAATAGCAAACGCTCCCCCCCCCCAATAAAAACGATGGGTATAAAGTGGGTATCCATTTTACGTTAAATTAATATAGAAAAGTGATCCCCCACTTTTTAAAACTATAATTTATTCATATTTTGGGAACTGCTCGTTTTCTGGGATTTTAACTGTTATTTTCGTTTCTAGCACTCTCAAAAACCTATTTTAGTGGTAATTTTAAAGGAGATTTTTGTGGGTGGAAAGATATTGCACCTTTACCAATATTTCAACAATAGTCCTTTATTTTCCTAATTTTGCATATGAATTACAAAATATCTGATATTTCCTCAAAACCTCTGGCCTTGATGGAGGGGAGACTAAAACTTGCTGCTATGGTTTCAAATGATCTTAATTAACAGAAAGGGGAGGAGACTTGATGCCAAATATTTCTCATATGTTATATCTCCCGTTTTTGGTTTTCATACATAAAGTAAATTTCACAGTGTATAAGGATTATTTGATATTGGAGATATTCATAATCGTACCCTATTTCCCCAGAGAGAGAGAGAGAGAGAGAGAGAGAGAGAGAGAGAGAGAGAGAGAGAGAGAGAGAGAGAGAGAGTTAATAAATAGCGAGAAAGAGTTAGGACTAGAGAAAGTGAGGGTGACGAGGGAGAGAGATAACGTGATGAGAGAGAAAGGGAGAGTTAAAGAGAAACTGGAGAGAAAAAGAGTGATGAAAGGGAGAGAAAGAAAGTTGAGAGAGAGAGGGATGGAGAACTTCTTTCCTCCCAGCCTCGTTTGTAAATTAACAGTTTGTCATTTTGGCGGTCATTGGTATCTGGGTCAAATTGGACCCCCCCCCCCCCCAAAAAAAAAAACGTTCCCCTATACTGACCTCCACCTCATTAGTTTTCTCCACTTTTTTGGAATCAAATCAGTTTGATTCAATTCCATCCTAGACTCGCTTGATATAATTGAACAAGTTAACGGAACCAGTTCCTTAAATGGTTTTAAATTCAAATTTTGGGTATTCTGCATTTGAGACAACGAAAAAGTAGTCGAAAAAGAAAACGGCTAATCTTTACCTGATTTCCACCTTAATATTTTCCTATAAAATGATGACTATTCTACGTTTTCTGGTATGCTGAAAACGAATATCGCATTTAAATTTTCCGCAAATAAGTAGTTTTCCAGATATTAAGTAATGTCGTATGCTATGTTATTGCTGGTGGCGATCTTGGTACATACGAGTGCGCACTCATGCGTGTAAACGCAACCCCAAGAAACTGTTTGAGCACGCGTGTACCAAGATGACCACCAGCAATAACATAAGAAATGACATTGTTTGATATCCGGAAAACTACTTATTTGCAGAAAATTTAAATGCGATATTCGTTTTTAGCATACCCGAAAACCCGCAAGAGTCGTCATTTTACAGAAAAATGTTAAGGTAGAAATCGGGTAAAAATTTACCAAAGAAACAAATATATCACAAATAAACGTTACCAAAGGCAAGATAAGTTACTTTTCTACATACCTGGATAAGTTTTTTTTTTATATTATTGTTGTTATTGTTTAACCTATTTTAAAGCGTTTATTTACTTTGAAACATGAGTAGTGTCGAGTCTTAAGTTAGAACAAGAAAAGTGGCTGACATTAGATGATCACCGGGGGGGGGGGGTCTCGATAATAGCCTAAAAAGAAAAAATTAAACAAAATACTGGCAGTAATATTCTTCCAGCATTTGCTTTAATTTTCAAGTTATAAAATAAGTCAAACCACAAAAAAAAAAAAAAAAAAAAATTGGTAACATTTTTTGTTATATACGTATTTACTGATTAATTTGTTTTACCAGTTCATCGTTTTGTTGTTTATGCTGGAAAATGCAAAAAAGTTTTGATATGCATTTTATATATATTTTCCAAACTTGAATTTAAACCAGAAATCCTCTTTTACACACATACGCGCATGCGCGCGTAAAATGCCTTAGAAACCCCGAATAAGATGCAAATACATTTTATTAAAAATCATTCTTTTGTTTTTCTTGACCTTTAAACGTTTAGGACAAATTACCATTCCTTTTGTTATATTTCGTCTTATGTATACGTTATAAACGAACTTTTACGATTTCTTTTTTCTTTTTTTTTTTTTTTTTTTTTTACAAAGAAGTCACCACTTATCAAGGCCCAGAGGCCACTCGAGGCTAAGGGTTAATGAATGTACTGTACCTATTTACTATGCGTCCCCACGGGACAGAGTTAGACACCAGGGTCGTTTTTTAACGTGGAGAAAAGGTACAAAAATAAAAATTGTCTCAGTCGTGAAGGATCTCTCCTCCACCGAAAGAGAACAAGAAATAGAAGTGCAGCATCTGAAGAACAGATGGTATTTATTTGCTCCCCCACCGAGCAAATTAGGCACAAGGCCGATTTTTAATGTGAGGAGTAAAGGGGAAATGGGGACCAACTCCCCGGGGAGTAGGGGAGTTGGATAATGACAATTGGTATGAAGGGTTGCCCCTACATTGACCAAGGTCTTATATGTAGGGTTGCCCCCACATATGGTCTTTGCTTGCAGTATCTGCCGGAACAGATACTACACTTTGATCTTGTTTATATATTTTATTGAGAAAGAAAAAATTGAACATAAAAGACGTACAAAAAATTCAATTCAACAAAATTAGGCACAAGGTCCTACAAGAAATTGGGAGGGGGAGGGTACAGGGTCTTTTTGACTATGTAACAGATGAGACTTTGAAGTCTTACTCTTGATTGGCAACATTTACCAAAATACCTCAATCACTCTGTGGATCCTAATCTAACTAATAACCCCAGCGTTCAATGTAAAATTTAACTATGTACAATTTGTATATTCATTTCTGTATGTTGCGTGTGCATTTTTTTTTTTTTTTTTTTTTTTTTGTGTGTGTGTATGTGTGAGAAAATAAAGTTCGATTTCATTAGAAAGAGTTCTTGCTTGTCCCGAAGGCCAAGAATGAATGTACTGTAGTCAGCTGGAAAGCAGGCAAACAGAAGAGAGTTCCACAGGTGTGCAGTTCTAAGAAAGAAGCTTTTGTTCATGAAATCTGTGTTTAGGTCTAGGCACAGATAAAGAGTGGGGGGGGGGAATCATGGATAGTGGTTTCAGCTAGACGAGTGTTTCTCGTGAAAGTTTGCGAGGGGGTACCATAGATTGCAGCTCATACGAGTACTTGACATGAAAACTATCATTATTATATCGACACATTATAATGGGTATTTCCTTTCTGAGTTGGCCTCCTGGTGTGCCCTTGACTGGTCTCCATACATCTCAGCACTGTGTGATGATGCACAAGATTCTTTTTTGACAAAGGAGTCACCTCTTATCAAGACCTGGAGGCCACTCGAGGATAACGATTAATGAATGTACAGTAGTCAATGAGACAATATTGTTGTAATAGTTAGTAGTGGAAGTTTGGTGAATTGGATTACTTAAGGGGACGGTTCATCAAGAACTTGTTTATGTTAGACTTGAAGACGACCATATTGTAGCCAGCCGGAAAGCAGGCAAATGGAAGAGAGTTCCACAGGCGTGCAGTTCTAAGAAAGAAACTTTGTTCATGGAATTTACTTTTAGGTTTAGGCACAGATAAAGAGCGGGGGAAATTATTGATAGTGGTTTCAGCTAGAAGTACATAATAGACTCCACACCCAAATTCCTCGGCATAACATTCATAGATAACATAAATTAGAATAAATACATGAAAGATACTGCCAAGCCTGCTGCAAAAAAAAAGTGAGCTCCTTTTATTAGTCTATAAAACTTCTCACACTTGCCAGTGTCCTCTGTTTCTACACATGGAGTGTTGTTGGCACATCTAGACTGGTGCACTAACTGCCTGTGTCTCCTTCTTAGTAGGAGTTCAAAAATAAATCTCTCATCCAATAGATCTCCTCACTGTCTACCAAGCTCCAACCCTGTCCCATCACTGCAGTGTTGCATCCCTTTTTTTTTTGTTTTGTAAGTAGTTCAATGGAATGTGCTCTGATGAACGTGTCTAACATCCACAGGTAACATAAATTGAAATAAATACATAGAAGATACTGTCAAGTCTATTGCAAAGAAAGTGGGCTCCCTCTATTGGTCTAGAAAACTTGTCACATCTACCAGTATTCTCGATCTCTATGCATGGAGTATTGTTGTTACATCTGGGCTAGTGCACCAACCACTTGTGTCTCTTTTAGACAGAATTCCAAAAACGAGTCTCTAATCTGATAGGTCCCACTCTAACAGAGAGCATATAAACGTGTCGGAAAAACATCAGCAGGCAGAGTACGACACAAGGTCGATTTTTCATGTGGGGAAAAATCCAGCTCCTCAAACAGGGGAACTCTGGATAGGAACAAAAATAAAAATTATCTCCATCTAGAAGGACCTCTCCTCCACTGACCGAGGACAGAAAAGGTGAATTGTAGCATCAGAACAGATGGCATTTATTTGCTTCCCTGACGGTGTCCAAATAAATAGTAATTGTCTCGGTATGAAGGGCTTCCCCTACATTGACCAAAGACCAATTACTTAAGTGAAGCATCAGAACAGATACTACACTTTGATCTTGTTTATATATTTTATTCCGGTTTTAAAAAAGTTACAATCAATTTTTAACAATTAAAAGTAAAATTTCACAAACAAAACCAAACTTAGGCACAAGGCCCTACAATAGGTTTCAGGAGGGTGAGGGTGCAGGGTCTTTTTAACTCTGGTAATTTGGAACTTTGGAAGATTGCTCTTGACTGGCAACATTTACCACAATACCACATTCACTCTATGGGGTTAAATATACTTAATCATTTCCGAGCGTTTTAATAAAAATATATACGTGTGTGTGTGTGTGTGTGTGTGTGTGTGTGTGTGTGTGTGTGTGTGTGTGTGTGTTTTTGGGGGGGGTACACTGTGATCTTGGCCCAAAGGTCAAGAATGTTAGAGCTTCTTTCCTTGAACTGCTTATCTTTGGAATTTTCTCGAGATCTAGGATGGTACGACAACTACTAGTCTCTCCTTTTGGAGGAGGGGGGGTGCAAAAAGGTGTCTTTAATCTAACAAAAATTTTGGATACTTATCAAAGCAAGTCAAGCAAGGATAGAATTTCTAAACGATAAAAACATTGCGGTGGGGGGGGGGGACAATGAAAACATGATAGGACGTTAACCAGGATACAAATTGGGCAGGCGCACTTAACACGTGTTCACTTACTGAAGGTCCCGGATGCACCAGGATGTGCATTAATGGTTGCCTATGAACCACAACGAAAACTAACAGTGAGTGCAAATATTAAACGCATGAAACTCACCATCTACGCACCGGCCTTCTTGCCTAAAATGCACTAAACGTTAATGTTATTGTGTATTCATTTTGGGGTGGGGATGGGGGTTGTATTACAATACACAAGAGTTACGAAAAACTTATAAAAAAAAAACAAAAACAAATATATAACAAATAAATGTTACCAAAGGCAAGATAAGTAACTTTTTTTTACCTAACTGGGTAAGTTTTTCGTGTTTTTATTTAATGTAAAATTCGGTCTGAAAAACGAATAATGTTGAACGTTGTAGGAGAACAAGGAAAGACGGTCGCGATGTCTTTGAAGACCCGATAATCACTTAGCGAATTTCTAACAGTATTTTGTCTAGTTTATTATTTATAACATCTTTTCCTGAACTTACCGTGTTAAAGAGAGTGTCGGGCGCCATTTTTAATTTTCCAATATATCGGTAAACACTGTATGCTTTTCGAGCTGAATAAACATGTTACATTGAATAAAAACACGAAAAATATATCCAGTTAGGTAGAAAAGTAACTTATCTTGCCTTTGATAACATTTATTTGTTATATATTTGTTTTTTGACAACTTTTTCGAATCTATGTGTACAGTATTACTGTACTACAGTAATACAAACCCGGGCCCGGGACCCTTTTTGGAAAGAATATACACACTAGTTTTGCTATCAAATGGTGTTATTGCTTTTTTGTTGTTTTGTTTCTTTTTAAATTACTTTTTTAAAAAAATATTGTAATCTTTGTCGTATTTTTCTTTTATTTCAGGTAAGTTGAACTGCGCGCACCACCCATCATGTTGCGTGTTTGTGTGTCTACCGGTCGGATTTGTTTTAAGGAAGGATTATCCTTTGGATGCTTTGAGATTAAGAAAAGGAATTATAAAGATTATTGTCTGAATTTCGCTTCACAATTGGTAAGTTCTTATTTCTCGTATCCGTTCTTTTCGCGTTTGCTGGATTAGAGGCAAAATTATTCATCTTAATAGCGGTAACCGCAACCTTTATAAATATCGTGAGCAAGACGGTAGCCATCTTGTTTTTCAAGCTTTCTTTTCTCGGAAAGTCAGCTGGATTATTTCCAGGCATTATTTCATTCACCCATCTATGTGCATATTCCAGAGAGCTTCGTCGCGTGTTTGAGAACAGAACTCTATCCCAGAGTTTATTATTCTTCTGTGTTGTGTGTTATTATTATATTATTTATATTAATAGTGGCAATCGGTTTTATTACTCATGTACGACGAATTAAGACACGACTGCTACTTCTGATTCTTTATTAGTGTGATATTTAGACACAACAAATTTAGGTATGACAAATTTCGGGTTTGTATTACTGTACACATAGATTCGAAAAAGTTGTCAAAAAACAAATATATAACAAATAAATGTTATCAAAGGCAAGATAAGTTACTTTTCTACCAAACTGGATATATTTTTCGTGTTTTTATTCAATGTAACATGTTTATTCAGCTCGAAAACCATCCAGTGTTTACCGATGTATTGGAAAATTCAAGATGGCGTCTGACTCCCTCTTTAACATGGTAAGTTTGGGAAAAGGTGTTATAAATAAAAAACTGGATAAAATACTATTAAAAACTCGCTCAATATATGTTACTGTGACATGGCTTGACATATATTCGACGGGGTTTTAATAGTATTTTTCTAGTTTTTTATTTATAACACCTTTTCCCAAACTTACCGTGTTAAAGAGGGTGTGAGACGCCATCTTGAATTTCCCAATACATCGGCAAACACTGTATGATTTTCGAGCTGAATAAACGTGTTATATTGAATAAAAACACGAAAAATATATCCAGTTTGATAGAAAAGTAACTTATCTTGCTTTTGATAACATTTATTTGTTATATATTTGTTTTTGACAACTTTTTCGAATCTATGTGTACAGTAATACAAACCCGAAAAACTTTCAACTATTTTAAAATTCCTTTTTTTGCGCAACAAATTCCGAAATTTTTGAATGCATGTTTTTTTTTGTTTTGTTTTTTTTTTGTAGAGAAAGTTGTTTTTTCTTAATAAATATATTAAAAAAAAACATTTAATAGCACAAAATTGAGTTGTTTTTAACAAAATAGGCTTTTTAAAAAAAAATTTGAATAACACATGAACATAAACTTTTTTAATACATAAAAATAAATGTAAGAAACGTATACTAACACAAACTAGTTATAATCTGTATTTTGTTAAAAGAAAAAATAAATAAATAAAATAAGTTACCCTTACAAGGGTGTCCATTGTCTCATGAGACTGAACAAAGGCACCTACCTACCTATCTATCTATCTATCTATCAGTGGCATGGCAAGGCCATAAGTGAGACAACCGAAGCAGCAAAACTGAAGCTGATCCGAAGGACAATATATACAAATGTAGGCAAATTTGGGCATATTTTATTGGTTTGTAAATATAGGTTCTTTATTACCAATTGTCATAAAACTCAAAATATAAGTATTTCAATATTCAATTTGGCTACGAGTATATATATATATATATATATATATATATATATATATATATATATATATTTAAATAAGGGAGTAGTCACCAACAATGTGTATTTTTTAACATTATTTTATTATTCCGTGTCTTGGTTTTTCATTGAGAATTATGTTTGGATCATTGTAATAATGTTTTTAAGTCATTGAAATCGTTTACGCGCGTTTCAGACGGTCTGTGATGCGTCTTCATCAGAAATTATTTTCAAATGTGTAAAAATGGCGATTTTCGTAGTTAGTTTGAAGTTTTTCCAAGGGGTGGAGGCTTGTAAGTGTTTATGATGAAAACGCATCACAGACTGTCTGAAACGCGCGTAAACGATTTCAATGACTTAAAAACATTATTACAATGATCCAAACATAATTCTCAATGAAAAACCAAGGCACGGAATAATAAAATAATGTTAAAAAATACACATTGTTGGTGACTACTCCCTTATTTAAATATACATCTTTCTTTCGTTGGAATTTATTAACCCATTTTATATATATATATATATATATATATATATATATATATATCACCTTTTCTTTTTTTTTTTTTCAATTTTATAAGTTCCAAATTTCGGCAACTATTGATGAGAATTTAGCAAGTGAAGGCTCATTGGAAAGGTAATGACCTGAATCGTGTAGTGTAGTGGGATATGTGACATTTGCCCTTAAGGTCGCACATTAAGGGGATCATCCATCATCCTGAGCTTATTTTTAGAATTTTTTTACAGCCATAAAATGTTTTAACCAGTCATTTGTTTTCCTGGTTTTAGTTTCATATGAATTACAAAATATCCGGTATTTCCTGAAAACCTCTAGCCTTGATGGAGGGGAGACTAAAACTTGCTGCTATGATTTCAAATGATCTTAAATACCAGAAAAGAGAGACTTGATTCCAAATATTTCTCATATGTTATATCTCCCTTCATTGTTTTTCATACATAAAGTAAATTTCACAGTATATAAGGATTATTTGATATTGGAGATATTCATAATCGTACTCTATTTCCAAAAGAAAATGAGAGAGAGAGAGAGAGAGAGAGAGAGAGAGAGAGAGAGAGAGAGAGAATTAATAAATAACGAGAAAGAAAGTTACGAGGGAGAGAAAGAGAAAGCGAGGGTGGCGAAGGAGAGAAATAAAGTGATGAGATAGTTAAAAGAGAGAGAGAGAGAGTGATAAAGAAGAGAGGGAGAGTTAGAGTCTGGGAGAAGAGAAAAAGTGATAAGAGGGAGAGAAAGAAAGTTAAGAGAGAGAAAAGCGAACTTCTTTCTCCCCAGACCTGTTTGTAAATTGACAGTTTGTAATTTTGGCGGCCATTTGTATCTAGGTCAAATTGGAAATTCGTTTTCCCACAAAAAAACTTTTCCCCATTCTGACCTCCACCTCATTAGTTTCCTCCACTTTTTTGGAATCAATATTCATAATCGTACCCTATTTCCAAAAGAGGGGAGATATAACATATGAGAAATATTTGGAATCAAGTCTCCCCTTGGTGTTATTTTAGATCATTTGAAACCATAGCAAGTTTTAGTCCCCCCTCGATCAAGGCCAGAGGTTTTGGGGAAATATATATCTTACTTTCCTTACAGTCTCTCCGTTATCACATCTCTCTCCCTCTTCCCTACTAACAACGACTCCTTATGTAGTTTAAGAGGTTTAAAATGCATTAGCGGTCTGCTAATCTTAGCCCCCCCCCCAAAAAAAAATACATTGAATAAAATCCCGTGTTCTAAAGAAAAAGAAAAAAAAACGGATCAAGAAGAAAACGTTTTAATATTTTCATCTTTAAAAGCCATCCAAAACAAACTCCCCATGAAACAACGTCTTGGAAGTGACGTCATCTTGATCGATACTTTTTGAAAATGAGAAAAAAAAACAAAAAAATGTTTGGTTTAAAAAGAAAAAGATTTGATAAATGTACAAAAAAAAATAAAAATACGGAAAAAATAAACAAACGAAAATATCTAAAGTCTTTAAAAAAAAAAAATACGAACATTTTTCTTACGTTTAATTTCATTTTAAATTAAAATTATAACATCCGGCACTTCTGCATTACACGGATGGCGCCATTGTTAGGGGGGGGGGCGATAACTCTAATTTATTCTTGGTCAAATAACACGACAAATAAATAAGATGTTTTTGTTTTTTTGTTTCGATATTTGAAAAGCAAAACATTTATTGGAAAAAGATGTATCAAAATATAATTGTAAAAACATTTATTTAAAAATCTGCTTAAGAAAATATAATTTTGATAAAATAATTTTTGAATTAAAGCAGCATTGAATTTTTTTCCGAACGATTTAATAATTTAAATGAAACATTTTTCGATATTGGACTTTTTTTTTTTTTTTTTTTTTTTTCTAAAACATTTTTTGAATTAAAGTAAAAATTGTATTGTAACAAAATATTATTTAAATTTTTTGTGGCACCTGTTGAAGGATCAACAAAGTTATATATATATGAACAAATGATTAATAAAACATGTTAAAAGACATCTTGAAAAAGAGTTAAAAACATATTTAATTTTAAAAAGGAAGCACAAGATAAGTGGATAGTCCTTAATCCGCAGAGTTTCGAAGAAATACTCTCCTTCTCATCAGAGGGCAGGAATTAGCAAAATGCGGGATCGGATTTTGCATGTAAAAGTATTTAATGAAACTACAAGTAAGTCACAGATCTTACTTGGTTAAAAAAAGGGTGAGGTAAGGGGAATAGGAGGTAAAAGAAAAATGATAAAAAGATTTCACATGAATGGATAGTCCGGTGAAGGGTAAAAAATCCAAGAATGGTAAAATCCAAAACGGTTGATTTAAAAATTTCCAATCCAATGGGTAAGTTCCAAATGGTCCAAAATGATCCAAAAGGCAGAGTTCCTTGAAAAAAATCGCAAATGGAATGAATTCCAAATCATTAAAAGAAAAAGCACTGGAGAGAATAATTAAAACACGTCTGTCAAGGCTGGAGGAATTTTTTTTTTTTTTTTATATAAATTATATTAGAGTGTTTAAATTAATAAAAAATTGGAATGGAATAAAATGAATGAATTCAGTCGACTTATTGTCACTTTTGAATCAGGTTGAAAAGCGCCATCTGGCGACAATTTAATTTAATTTACAGTTAACAAATAACAGGGACCTGCTCAGAGTGATGGAAACAAAGTTTCCGGCCACGGTTATGGTCTTTGGTGTGGTTTCAAGTGAAGGTCACATCATGCCACCTCACATCTTCGAAGTCAGCTTGAAAGTCAACACTAAAGTGTACCTGGATATGCTGAAGAGTGTGGGGCAATCAGGTGAGGGCTGGCAGACCCTGGGTGTGGCAGCAGGACTCTGCGCCGGCCCATAGAAGATGTGCTACAACTTTGTACCCTTCTCTCACTGGCCCACCTCCTCCCGTGACCTGAACCCACTGGACTACTTCGTTTGTTCATACGCTGAGAACATCACCAACATGATCTCTCACAACACTAAAGCCAATTTGATCGCCAGCATCCATCGAGCTCCAGCCAGTGCTTGTGGAAAAGGCATGCTTCCAGTTCTGAACCCGTATCGAGGTGGTGATTGAGGCTGAAGGTGGTTACATTGAATAGATGTAAGCTCTACTACATAATCAAGTTACCGGAATTGATTTTTTAATAAAAGTTTTAAAATAAAGCTATAGTGTTTTTGTTTTCTTTAGAGCAACAACTTTATCGTTCCACGCTGTAGGATATGGAGATAGAGGGGGGGTAGATATGATGATGAAAGAGAGAGAAGTGAAAACCTGGGAAGATGATGGGAAATATGGAAGTGCATGAATATGGAAGCAAATAAATCGGGGGGGGGGGGAGAAGATGGTAGCAGGGACAGAGAGCAGGTGTTCCTCGTAGAAAGATGATTATTTGCACTCAAATTGTCACCAAGAATACACACGTAAGGAACCACAACCTGAGTGTCAAAATCAGAATATTCTTTGAAGATTTCCGTAAATTCATCATCAGCCAGCATCATGACAATTATCAAAAAAAAAAAAAATACCATTATTTCTTATATAAATACATCACCCATCCACAAACATAAAAAAAAAACCTTTAAAGATACATCAACTAAAGTAGGAATCTTAACCCTTTACCGCCAGAATATTTTTATACTATAAATAAATTTATTCATGAAGCCCATACGTGATGGAAGTTAGCGTGGAACTGACGCACAAACATAAACAAACCCCTCACTCACTTGTTTGACTGTGCATAGACCTGTACTTTGAAGACCAGTTGGGCTGACAAGACATGAGAGTAAGAAATATTTCTTATACAGGTGATTTTTTTTTTTTTTTTTTTGAAAGGCGACTTGAAAGCACAATTTGGTGGTAAAGTGTTAATCATACCTATGTTAGATTTCAATCGCGCATTCAATTCCAATCAATGTAAAATAGAGAATGCTGCATCCAAGTACCCTTCAGTGCAGATTTGGCACTCTAATAATAAAGGGTTAACAATGGCCGACTTGTGGGCTTGTGAACGGTCGGGTATTGGCCATTTTCTGTACCTGCATATCGTAAAAGGATATTTATGGAAATTCTCAGCTTAATTAGTGAATTCTGGAATTTTACTTTCTCAAATAGTCAGATGCATTCACATGTAATATATCTGATCTAAGCGCAACTCTTTTTCTTTCCTTTTTCTTTCCTCTTCTCTCTTTCTTTTTATTTTTTTTTTCGTCTTGTTATAGACCTGTTATCTTGTTTTAACCCTCTCTTTCTTGTTCTCTTTTCTCTATCTCCCTTCATCTCTTTCTCTCTCTCCATCTCTTTATTTCTTTCTACCCTCTCTCTCTCTCTCTGTTCTTATTCTTTCTCTTTCTAGCCATATCCTCATTTTACTCTTTTCCATGTCACTCCTTTTTTTTTCCGTCTCCCTTATTCCTGTCTGATCATAAACACTACCACCCTCATCGTCCCCTCTCTCTCCCCCTCTTTTTGTTTTTCTCTCATTGTAACTCAGTCCTGATATTTTCTTTCCCCGTCATCTTTTCCTCTCACATCGTCTTTCTCTCCTTCTTTACCTCCTTCCCTCCTTTTTTTCCTAGTCTATCTTCTTCTCTCCTCGAAATTGCATCTGACATCATATTCTCCCCCACCCGTTCTCCTTTTACTCCCTCTTTCTTTCTTTCTTTCTGTCTCTCTTCTTGTTTCCTAGTCCTTCCCCCTTCTCCATCGGTTCTCTTTTGTCATTATAACCTCCCTCCTTTTTGGTCCTCATATTTCTCTCCTCTACTTGTTCTCCCCCCCCCCTCCTTCTTCCCCCCTTCTTCTCCCCCTCCTTCTCTCCCACAGTCCTATTTTCTTTCCCCATTCTTCCTCCTCCTCTCCATCCTTCTTCCTTCTTTCTTTCTCTCTACCTCTTATCCCCCTCCCTCTCTTCTGTCCTCATATTTATCTCCCTTGCTTCCTCTCTCTTTCCTTCTCCCTTCGTCCCTCTTTCTCGCTCCCCTCTACGCTCCTGATCTTATTTCCATCTCCTCATATTCTCCTCCTCCTCTCATGCTCATATTTCTCCCCCCCCCTTCTCTCTCTCTCTCTCTCTCTCTCTCTCTCTCTCTCTCTTAGTCCTTTTCTTCTCCCTCTCTCACATCCGTGGTCTTTTATTTCATCATATCCCCCCCTTCCCGTCCTCATCTTACTCTCACCTCCCTGTCACCACAAAACCAGCAACAGATGCGGATGTCAGCTTATATGAATTTGCTTTGGTGAATTATTAACGCCATCTGGCCGATGACTGAACCTGGTTAAAGTAACGGATATGGAATGACCCACGTCTTGTTAGGGTCTGCATGAACAGTGCACGACTGCAAACAACGATGGAACGAGTAACAACAAGCAAATGTTCACTTTGTTTCAAAGTTTCAAGAACTGTGACACCAGAATCGGAAAGTGGGATTGAAAAAGCCAGTGCTCAAGAAAAGGAGCTTTCTGACTCTATAAAAGATGCTTGTGCAACTCCGTCAGCATTCCCGGCAGTGTGCCTCAGGCGATTAGCAATAAACTAACTCCTTCTCAAAGAGAGAAGGCGAAGCCTGTGAGCATGGACCTTCTAGAACTGCACAGAACCTACATTACTCCGCAATCAACAGCGACCAGATTATTATAAGCATGCTCTAATCTCTGTTGTTCTAACTGAAATATTCCAACCAAGAGATCTTTTTAAGATTCTGACTGTCTCTTTGAGTGCAATTGTTTGAATCTCTCTCGCACTTGGTTCACTGAGTATATTTACCAGGTAGTTTTTAAAATACTTTTTCATGAGTCCAGTTGCTCCTGGAATGATGATCTTCCTAAGATTCCAGTTTCTTTTCATGTCGTACATAAGACGTTGGATCATTCGCCCATGTATGGAGTACTGTTGTCACATTTGGGCTGGTTCATCTGCTACTTGTCTCTCACTCCTGGACAGGGTTCAAATGAGAGTCGCCAACCTGATAGGTCCTGAACTGTCATCTAGGCTTCAGCCTTTGTCCCATCGACGAAATGTTGCATCCCTCTGCTTGTTCTACCAGTACTTTAATGGTGAATGCTCTGATGAACTACAAGCATTTGTACCCCCTAGACGTGACTACCCCCGACAAACCCGATAAGTAGCTAAATCCCACCCCTTCACAGTAGAGATCCTGAGGTGTAAGAAGGCCTTCTACTCCAATAGTTTCTTCCCCAGAACTGCTAGACTTTGGAACTCCCTTCCGGGATTCTGCTTTCCTCTTAAATGTTGCATCCCTCTGCTTGTTCTACAAGTATTTTAATGGTGAATGCTCTGACGAACTACAACCACTTGTACCCCCGACAAGCAACTAGATCCCAACCCATTCACAGTAGAGATCCCTATATGTAAGAAATTCTACTCCAATCGTTTCTCTTCTCAGAACTGCTAGACTTTTGAACTCTCTTCTGGGATTCTGCTTTCCCAACTGTACTGACATGCAGAAGTGTAATGTGAACAGACATCTTGCTACTCATCTCCCTTCATAATGCCCCTGCAACTTATGTCCCCGATAGTAGCCCCCTACTTCAAAGTGGCACTGTGCCTTGTTTAGGGTGAAATTTGAATTAAAAAAAAAAATCTTTTTCCCTCTCAGCTCAGTTTGACTCAGCATCATTGGGGAACACTAACTTCTACTAAGGTTGCTTCTTTCTCCTTCTTGTCCCATGTTACTATGCCAGTTCTTGTGGTTCCATTTTCTAGATACAAAGCTGGACGAATTGCATAGTCATAATGGATGGTGAATAACTTATTTCCAACTGTTCTTTCTGATATATGTTCCCAGGACTTACTGCTACATTCGGTGTTCAACTTTTTACAGATCGTCCAGTGGATATATTTACACACTTCCATTTGTGTGTTGTCTTACCATCCACCTGAAAAACTCATCCCCTATCCTCAAGTGGCCTTTCGATAATCGATTACTAGTTAGAAAAAAAAATTACATAGAGACGTCACAATAGAGTTCTCAATATATTTAGACTTTTTTTGTGAGGCCCCAGCCAATATGGTGCCAAAAGTCAAGAGATTCGGAAACAATGAAGGTTCACGCTTTATACCCACGGAACCACAAAAGGATTCTTTTATTCCTGTTCAAAAAAAAGTCGGCAAGCACTTTTATAAAAAACACAAACAGCCGCTTTCAATTTTCTTTGTTAAAATACTTAAAAGGCAATTTCGATTTTATAAAGAATGTGTGTGTGTGTGTGTGTGTGTGTGTGTGTGTGTTTCTATACATGATGTATATGCTCACATGTCTTTGCTATTATATAAAGGGAACTTTGTGTGAGTTCGTTTCCTATAGACTCTGAAAAGCTGGGTTGATTTTTATGAAATTTCACGCAAGTGATGTTGCAAGCCTGTCTCTGCTTTATCATTATTTTCATGGCAAGTGCTCGTCTGAGCTTCAATCTATGGTCCCCCCTTGTCAAACTTTGGCAAAAAATACTCCTCTAGACAAAACCACTATCAATAATTTCCAACACTCTTTATCTGTGCCTAAACCCAAACATAGATTCCATGAACAAAGCTTCTTTCTTAGAACTGCATACCTGTGGAACTCTCTTCTGTTTGCCTTCTTTCCATCTGACTACAATTTTGATTGTCTTCAAGTCCAATGTAAACAAATTCTTAATGAATCGTCCCCCTAAGTAATCCAACTCACAAAATTTCCACTACTTATGATTACTACACAATAATCCCATTGACTAATGTGTACCCATTAACCCTTATCCTCGAGTGACATCCGGGCCTTGATAAGTGGTGACTCCTTTGTAAAAAAAAAAAAAAAAAAAAAAAATGTAGTTTATGTATCTGGCAGTGTTCTTAGGTTTTGTATCGGAGTGTCTTTGATAATTATCAATAATCGAAAAAATTGAATGATAGAAGAAACAGACGATTTTAATCAAAGTCATCGCACTGACATTGAGATCAAAGTTGACACTTATATTGTCACACATAAAAATTGAAACACCTACAAAGAATCACAATAGTTAACATTTGTTTAGTGTGCACCATCCCTAGGTGTGAGAATTTATGAAGAGCGGAACCTTTTATTTATGTCAGGGGGGTAGCGTGCTCTTGTTCCATCAGCCATGACTGGATAGAGGTCCTAAGTAATTTGTAAATGTATTCTCCTGAAGGTTGAAGGTTCAATCCTCAATATAGGCGACCGAATACTGTTAGAAACTCGCTCAGTATATGTTACCGTAACATAGACTGACATATATTCGATGGGTTTTTAACAGTATTTTTTATAAGTTTTTTATTTTTAACTCCTTTTCCCAAACTTACCGTGTTCATCAGATAGTTCAGCGCCATTTTAAATTTTTCAATACATCGGTAAACACTGTTTTTCGAGTTTAATAAGCATGCTACATTAAATAAAAACGCTAAAAACATATCCAGTTAGGTAGAAAAGTAACTTATCTTGTCTTTGATAACATTTATTTGTTATATATTTGTTTTTTGACAACTTTTTCGAATCTATGTATATAGTAATACAAACCCAGTTTCCCTTTTAAAAAAAAAAAAAGGTTGCGGTTATTTTAAGGAAGACACTTAACCACTGCAATATAATACATTCGTGACAGACTCCCTCCCTCCTTCCTCCCCCGCACATGATTTTATCAGAAATGCACCTATTTCATGCTTGTAAAATTACGTAAATTATGCAGTATAACCCGGATATAAGAGACCCGCCGAATCTAAAGAAACCCGGATATAAGACAGATTTTCTCTTGCCGCTAAAGTAGCCCGGATATTAGAGAGCATGGGCGTGTGGTGGCTTTGTAGAGGTACTGGATATTGTCAGGTATAAATAGTCTTCCAGCATTTTATTTTTTTTATTTTTTTTTTTTTTTTTTTTTTTTTACAAAAGAAAATTGGGGTTTGTTTTACTCTGCACACAGATCCGAAAATGTTGTCAAAAAACAAATATATAACAAATAAATGTTATCAAAGGCAAGATGAGTTACTTTTCTACCTAACTGGGTGATTTTTTAGTGTTTTTATTTAATGTGGCATGTTTATTCAGCTCGAAAAACATGCAGTGTTTACTGATGTATTGGAAAATTTTAAATGGCGCCGGACTCTCTGTTGAACACGGTAAGTTTGGGAAAATGAGTTAAAAATAAAAACTATACAAAACACTGTTAAAACCCCACTGAATATATGTCAGCCTATGTCAGGGTAACATATATTGGGCGAGTTTCTAACAGTATTTTGCCTAGTTTTTTTATTTTTAACTCATTTTCCCAAACTTACCGTGTTCAGCAGATAGTTCAGCGCCATTTTAAATTTTCCAATACATCGGTAAACACTGTTTTTCGAGCTGAATAAACATGTTACATTAAATACAAACACTAAAAAATTATCCAGTTAGGGAGAAAAGTAACTTATCTTGCTTTTGATAACATTTATTTGTTATATATTTATTTTTTGACAACTTTTTCAAATCTATGTGTATAGTAAAACAAATCCGAAAATCGCGTTTATGGCTAACTGAGGAGTGACTACATCATTTTGAAAACAGTTTCAAGAAACAAGGGAGATGACGCAATATAATTAAAACTTGCGATATTTTTGTTGTAATGTCAAATTCCCATTAATGGCTTAAAAATTATTTTCTTAATAAAACTACTTGATGAATTTAGTGATTTTTTTTTTTTTTTTTTTTTTTTTTTAACCACAAAATTTTCTTTCGCTCCAGGGTGGTGCGTATGTACATCATATAGATTTTTTTTAATATTTTTTTTTTTAATATCGGGTGGGAGTGGGGTGGGGGATTATGGACAAGCACCCCTTGTTTAATGTTTTCTCCAGCTTCATTTTTTGACCTAATTTTTTTTATCTGTGAGTTTAGATTGTACACCCCCTCCTACCGGTGCTCACATTCATGTTAAGGACCGTAAAAGATAAGGAGAGAGAGAGAGAGAGAGAGAGAGAGAGAGAGAGAGAGAGAGAGAGAGAGAGCTTCAAGTGACTTACAATGCCAAGGATGAGCTAAATGAGGTTTCCACTAGTTGTAAGTTTAGCCTCCTTGGAAGTGGGGAGGGGGCAAATTTAACAGAGTCTAGACCAGAGGTTCTCAACCAGGGGTAATTTTACTCCGAGGGAGGGAGGGGGTGGGGTAAAAATGATATAGTTGGGTAAATAATTGCAGTACCTTTATAATTTAAAAATAATTGAAAATGTGTCGACTCTTCAGAATCATCTTGAATAAAATGGAAAATCTATATATCTATAAAAGTGAACGTGTCTGTCTGTCTGTCTGTCTGTGTACATTTCCCTACGCAATAACTCTGTCAATTTTTAGTCTATAGACTCGAAATTTGGAATACCGGGTACTGAGATTTGGGAAAATCGATGTGACGGGTGTCAGCCAGAAATTTGGCTGTTAAGGGGTCAAATTTCAACGATTTGACCTTTAAGAACTCTACCAAACTCCTCCGACAATTTTGGGTCTAGACACTTGAAATTTTAGATATAGGTTCCTTGAACCTGGATCTAACTTAATAAAGTGATTTGAGCCCGAAACTATAAATTTTAAGGGGTCATAATAGGGGTCAAATTAAAAAAAAATTTACTCTTTTTTTTTTTTTTGCTCAGCATACACCTCCAAACACCCGGGCAACGCCGGGCTGAAATGCTAGTATAGAATAAACATACAAACTGTTAAAAAAAAAAAAAAAAACGCTTTTAGATGCAAATAAAAAGAAAAAGATTTTTATTTATTTATTTTTTTTTGTATATAAAAGCGTGTTTATATATATATTTCTCTTAAAAATAATTATTCCTTTTCAAATTGTGTCATGTCTAGGAAACGTAATGCAAATAAACTTTTATAATCTTTTTATTTTTTTTTATACGAAATGTATAAAACTATTTTTACGCAAAACCTAAACTTCTAAACAACAAAAAGGTTTTCTTTTTGACCTTCTTGTATTTTGGTTAGTTGGTTGTTTTTGTTTTACGGCAGATCAACCCTTTTCAGGTTATTTAATGCCGACTCCAGTGATTTTGAAGAATTTCTTTTTAATAAAATATATATATATATATATATATATATATATATATATATATATATATATATATATATATATATTTTTTTTTTTTTCCAAGTCAATTTCTATTTAACCCATAGTTGGGATCCTAACAGGTACTACCACTCCGGGTCAGACTGGGAGCAATGGCAATGAAGGGGTGGCTCCACACTCCCTAAAGCCCGCAAGTTGGGGCCTTACCATCGGATATAGTTTAAGGTCATATCCAGGATCATTGTATTTTGACATGGCCGCCGAGAGTAAGAAGAAGGCCTGTTTACTGAAAAATGTCTGCAGGCAATGTAGGTAAGATTTGTCAGACTGTCAGTACTGTATGAGAGCCATTTGAAAAAGAGCAATAAAACATTTTTAAAAAGAAAAAGGAACACAGTTCGATTAATACTTAAACTGAACTTTATTCAATATACAATTTAATGCTGATAAAACTGAATTATGAATTTAAGGAACAAACAATCAAAGAAACATTAAACAAATATATTTTTGCCTTCAGACCAAGATCACAGTGTAGTATCTGTTTTAATGCTACACTTTACCTTTTCTGTCCTTGGTCGGTGGAAGAGAAATCTTTCATGGCTGAGATTATTTTTGTTCGTATCCAGAGTGTCCCTTATTGGAAAGCTGGATTTTGCCCACAAGACATGTTAAAATATTTAAATAACTATGACTTTAAATACAGAAATTATATTTAAAGTTTTGGTTTTCTGTTCTTCTATGTCCATATTTTCAAATGTTTTTCATCAAAGTGTGTAGCGTATTAGTTGTCTCACAGGCCATCATCAGTGATCGCTCACTGGCAGTAACCTGTGGTGTTCCCTGGAGACCAAGTGACAACAAGTCTCCCCAGATTTATAGTGTTCTCCACCTCTTGACCATTTGTGCAGATGATTGCATGTTATTGCAACAGCTGTTGTCACTGATTTCTCGTTGGCATCGGCCATTGGTGTTTCCTAGGGTTTTGGGTGACAAAATGCCTCCCCAAGGTACCAGATTTGAACTGCACACTTTCAGTGGAGATTTGATTAGTACTCTCTCACCGCGGTCTTTCCATCCTCCCTGATCCTTCACAACTAGTTGGTGTAGCGCCAGCCGATGTCATCTACACCAGTTTTTTATCATTATTACTATTATTATGATAAGGGTGCTTGTGCAGTGTACGCACATGTATTTTAAATAGTATTTTCAAGTTAAATTAAATTTTGGGTTTGTATTACTGTACACATAGATTCGAAGAAGTTGTCAAAAAAACAAATATATAACAAATAAATGTTATCAAAGACAAGTTACTTTTCTACCTAACTGGATATGTTTTTAGGGGTTTGTATTATTATACACATAGATTCGAAAAAGTGGTCAAAAATCAAATATATAACAAATAAATGTTATCAAAGGCAAGATACGTTACTCTTCTACTTATCTGGAAAAGTTTTAATAATTTTACTCACTTTAAAACGTGTAATCGGTTCGAAAATCATACAATGTTTATCGATATATTTTAAAAAGAAAAATGGCGGCATGCTCGCTATTGAACACGGTAAGTTTGGAAAAATGAGTTCAAACAAACAAATTATACAAAATACTGTTAGAAACCCACCGAATATATGTCCGCCTATGTCACAGTAACATATATCGAGCGAGTTTCGTATAGTATTTAGTATAATTTTTTTTGTTTAAACTGGTTTTCCCAAACTTACCGTGTGTAACAGCAAGCATGCCGCTATTTGCATTTTTCACATACATCGGTAAAAACTGTATGTTTTTCGAGTCGAATAAACATGTTACATTGAATAAAAACACTAAAAATTTATCCAGTTTGCTAGAAAAGTAACTTATCTTGCCTTTCATAGCATTTATTTGTTATATTTTTTTTTTTTTTTTATTTCTTTTTGACAACTTTTTCGACTCTATATGTATAGTAAAACAAACCCGTCATGTAAATTATTTGCAGTTTAAATGTTATAAAAAAACAAAAACTTGAAGTTTTAAATATATTTCAAAGAAATAAATTACGCCCTGTGCTAAAATATTGAAAATTCACCAATCGTAAAAAAAAATTAAAAAAAAAAAATTTTTTAAAAAGAATTTAAAAAAAGAACTGCCGTAAAAAATGTTAAGTTTAAAATATTTGGAAATACTCAGTGAACAGTTTAATTTATTATTAAAAGAACGGGCTGTAAAATATTATATAAAAATTGTTTGTTTTGCAGTAAAAAAAATAAATAAATAAAATGAAAAATTCTACTTTCTCCGATAGGAATAAAAGTTCAAAAACTAGTTCACTTACTATATTTTGTTAGATTAAAATTATCCCAATGTGCAATTATAATAATTATTATCCAAATGGAGAATTGTTCTTTCTCTTTAGAACATATATGGACAATCGGTAACACATATTGGTAGCCATGGACAATCGGTAACACAATCGGTAGCCATATTTTTATGCCTATTAGCGTGACCACGTGGTTGAATACCGGAAATATTCTATACCTACAAGTTGATCAGGAAGTGACATTATGCTATCATGTTCACTGGCCTACTCTCTCGGTGGTGGTGATTTTGGTCACTTAAACGTTGAACCTAATGAGTAATAAATGGGTGACCATTTGGGACTTTCAGGTGCTGTATGCGCTCTCCGCTTATCTCAGCAGCGTTTCCAGTCGTTCTGAACTTCTCCGTGCCACTGGACTCAAACAGTGCCGATTTAGGAGAGGTGTGGTTGGTAATTGCGCAACCCTTGCCTCACAATTACACCTACAGTTGCCCTTACAGGGGGTATCCTTTGTCTTTCAAGACTGAATGAAGGCATCGATTTTGGTCACTATAGATATATATATGTAGAGGACTTTTAAATCAACGAAGTTAAGCAACGTTGAGCCTGGTCAGTACTAAAATGAGTGACCATTTGGGAATTCCAGGTGCTGTATGTGCTCTCTGCTTATCTCGGCATTGTTTCCAGTCGTCTAGCACTTCTCCCTGCCATTGGACTCTAGCAATGCTGATTCAGAAGGGATGATGTGGTTGGTGATTGTACAACCCTTGCCTCATATTTACACACGCAGCTACCCTTACAAGAGGAATCCATTGTCTTTTGAGACTGAACGGAGGTTTCCAATAATTTTTAAACCAGAAAAGCTCTCAACCAAGGGCAAATTTACCTCTAAGGATTAAAAAAAATCATATAGCCGAGAGTAAACCTAAACGTAGATTCCATAAACAAAGCTTCTTTCTTAGAACTGCACGCCTGTGGAACTGTCTTCCGTTTTCTTGCTTTCCAGCTGACTACAATATGGTTGTCTTCAAGTCCAACGTAAACAGATTCTTGCTGAGCTGTTCCACTTAAGTTAACAAATTTACCAGAATTTCCATTACTAACGATTACTATATTGTCCAATTGACTACTGTACACTCTTTAACCCTTATCCTCGAGTGGTTATGCCTATGTAAAAAATAAAATAATAATAACTGAAGTACTTGATAATTAAAAAAATAATTTTTTCTTTTCAAATTGTGTCATGTCTAACAAACGTAATACAAACTATTTTTATCTTCTATCTATATATAAAAAGCGAAAATGTATGTATGTATGTATGTATGTACGCTTTTCCTCGATGTCCACAAAAGACTTCTTTCAGAGAAGCGCTTGCTCGGTTCACAACTTCTTAAAACTTTTTATATCATCTATAAATTGTAATATCTCAGAGTTACCCACGGAGCTCGACTGTCTATTCAAGTTTATTGACTTTCAAACGTTAATTATTCGACATTTCCCAAATCGGCACGCGTTACATTCGGTTTTCGGTATAAAAAAAAGCGAAACTCGACTCTAATCACAGGCTGAAAGCCAGTTGTCTCAAGAGAGCTAAGTAACGTTTGTTCAATGTCGACTTCGTCATATCAGACTGTAGCTTTCATTTCGCTCCTCCTAATAAACAGGGAGCGGGTTTTTAAAAACAAACAAACCGATTTATTCACCTCATTCAAAACTGTCCCGCACAAAATCGTAACTGCTGAATACCTATCGCCGTCATGTCAATCAAAAATGCGCACCTGTTTTTTTTTTTTTTTTAAACACTTTACTATTTTCCAACTGTGCGTCGTGAAGGCTTCGTTTTTTTTTCACATTTTCGGGGGTTTTTCACATACCCCGAAAAACACCCGGGCAACGCCGGGTACCCCTCACTAGTCCATATATATAAAAACGAAAATGTGTGTATGTATGTTTGTTTGTATGTATGTATGTATGTATGTGTGTTTGTATGTCTCCCAAAAACTTTCGACATGGGTCACAGATTTTCACGAGATTGGTATCATTTTAAAGTTCCAACCTTCGCCCGACAGATATCGAAAAATTAGCCAAAAACATTAATTTCTTCACCCTAAAATCATCAGTTTTCTACAGGGAGGGGTCAGCAAAAACCGTCCTCTCTTGACAAGTTCGCTTCTACGCATGCGCAAATGACATCGGAACATGATTTAGTTTAAATTTAAAAAAAGCGATCCAATTTCGTCAACGTTGTCTTAGCTCAGTTGCTTAGAGCGCAGCCTCATTATCTAAAGGTTTTGGGTTCGAATCGTGGTGTGAGGTGTCTTTTTTTCGATTTTTTACATTTTAATATTGAAACAGGGTTATTTAAGCCAGTGTTTTTTTTTTTTGTTTTTATTTTTCAGATTTTTTAAAGAAGTTTTAACGTTCGTTTTTTTGTTTTATTTTTCCATCACATTCTCCGTTTTCTTTTTTTTGTTTTTCCGATTTTTACATTTAACATCGTTCGTTTGCCTTATGTCAGTTTTTTTGTGTTTTTATTTTCGATTTTTTAAAAGTTTTAACATTTATTTTATATAAAATATTTACTTCGCTTATTCTTATGTTTTGATTACCCCCCCCCCCGCCCGAGCACACACACCTCTAAACACCCGGGCAACAGAAACTGGCTTGCAGTGCAAAACTAGGTCAAACATCACGCGACTTAACTTTCTCGCACCTGTCAATTTCACTTTATAAACGTTAACTTAAGACACTTATCACTTCCTCTCCCCTCATGGCCGAAATGGCTAGGTCTCAGGGTTTTTTTTCCATTTCGTTTCCACCTTCGCGTCAACGCTACTGGGTTCAAGCCTACCTTCCTACTAAAACTTTTTATTTTCTTTTACACCTCCAAACACCCGGCCAACGTTTTTCAACAGGGTTGTTTTGATCTACACCCCCCCCCCAACACACACACCTCCAAACACCCGGCCTTTTTTTTTTTTTTTTTTAACAGGGTTGTTTTGATCTACCCCCCCCCCCCAACACACACACCTCCAAATACCCGGGCAACGCCGGGTACCCCCCCCCCGCTAGTAAAAAAAAAAATAAAACCGTAAGTCCTTAAAAATAAATAGTCTCTTTTTGATGGCTATGCAATTTTTGTAAGTGAGGGGGGGGGGTAAATGAAGACATATATAAAGCCGATGAGGTCAACGATGAAGGAACCGCCGTTGAGAATGGTTGCTCTAATCTATGTAAATAAAACAGTAGATATACGTGCATGTGTGTGGTTGTATGAAAATATTTAACCGATAAACTATTAAACTATTGGTCTCATAACACTGAAATTAACAGGAAATAGTAATCATACGCCAAGAATGATTTATAACGAGTCAAATCTTTGTTTGGATGGATGAATAACGCGTACAGAAATATGTGGCAAGTTGAAATGCAAAATTGTTCATTTAAACTTTCCGACATATTCCTATTAGTTTTGCGCATGCGCAACTTCATTCATACAAAACCTATAGTCCTGAACAACAAAAAAGGCTCTTTTTTAATTTTTGTATGGGAGTAGAAATGCAGAAATACAAAAGGCCGAGGGGTCAGTGAGTGATGAAGGAATGGTTGAGAATGGCTGGTCTGGATCATTCTTTGCCTTTTTCCTGTAATGCAGATTCTGTGTAGTTCTAGGAGGTTCAATCTTACAGATTTTGCCTTCTCTCTCTGTCTCTCTTCTTTTTTTTTTTTTTTTTTTTTTTTTTTTTTTAACTCACGTCCATCCCTAACCAGACATCCACTTGGAGGTAAGGTGCTACCATTTGGAACCATGTATAGGAAAAATTAACATGAATGATATTATTTTTCAAATAGATATTAACAAGTATTATCATTTACTTACGTTCACCGCCAAACAAGGCATAGCACCACTTGGACGTAAGGGGCTACTATTTGTGACCATGCCTAGGAAAGATTAACAAGATGTTGGTTTACATTACATTTAAACTTCTACATATCAGTACAATCAGGGAACCAGATAGCAGGAAGGAAATTCCAAAGTCTAGCTGTTCAAGGGAAGAAAAGAGAAGATCCTTGTCACATTTCTCCCCGTGGGAGAGAAATTAATACCTCCATTAATTGTAAGGATTATTGGTCAATTGTAATGATGTGCAAAAATGGAAGTGGGGGGGGTCAATAGAGTATGTTCTTTCGGAGAAATTCCTCCAGTGACCAGCAAGAGGAGATGGGAGCTGCCAATTTCATGTTTTTTGGTGCGGATAAAAAATGGATCCGAAAGGATGAACACACACACACACACACACACACACACACACATATATTTTTTAATGTGAGATGTCTACGGCTTTCATGGATTATGTGAGCTGCGGCATTGTTTGACTGTTGAAATAATTATTTATATGTACATACATGCACATATACATATATATATATATATATATATATATATATATATATATTAGTGATGAGATGTATCCAATATTTTTTCTTTATCCCATACTAAATTGGCAAGCGTATGTCAACTAAATGTGTTATTTCTATGTATGCGCAAATATACATTTATAAAGTAGTGGTGACAGCTAAGAGAGAATATACTGAAACCACTAGAAAACGCATTGAAGCACAGAAATTAGGAAGTCGTGATTTCTGGAAAATCTACAACAATGTAGTAAATAATGGGCAATCAACAATTCCCCCACTATCCAAGAATCATGAGGTTGTTTGCACGGCAACCGAGAAAGCTAACATCTACTTTGGATCCAGCAAACCACTTCCTCCCTGATTTTCCTTTGCGGACAGAAATCACACTAGATGATCTGAAAATCATCCCCTCTCAAGTACATGATATTATAAAAAAGCTAGACATCTCAAAAGCATGTGGACCTGATCTCATCCCGGCTGTACTATTAAAAAAAAATGCTCCACTGAGGTTGCTCCAGTTCTCTCCAAACTCTTCAACAAATCATGCTTTCCTGGTTGCTGGAAAACTGCTTCTGTGGTACCAGTTTACAAGAATTCTGGCGAAAGAACTGGCCCATTAAATTATTGCCCCATTAGCCTCCCCCCCCCCTCATTTCGCCAAAATATTCGCCACCTCCAAACACCCGGGCAACGCCGGGTACCCCCCCCCCGCCGCTAGTATAATAATAAATACAAAATCTTCATAAATTATCACATTTTAAGCTTATTTTACGACCGGGCGACGTCGGACGGACTGCTAGTATATATAGAAAGAGAGAATGAGAGAAAAGGGGAGGGACGGAACTGAAATAGCCGTTACAGAACTAAGGAAACTATCGTAATGTGTTTTTGTTACTGAACTGAAAAGAGAGATGGATGGACTAGATCTGACGGGAGGGGGGGGGATCGAGCGGGATGGGTTGGGGGTGCGGCGTGGTATGACTCCAGCTGTTTCCGCTCGCATCTACACAATGTTATTGTTTTTTGTTGTTTTTTTTGTCGTCGTTGTCATTAGTCGACTCCCCACCACCACCCGCACTGAATAGACGCTGAATAATTCTTCCCTCCCCTCTTTGTGATGCTGACTTAAGATCAGAAAGACAGTTGCAACACCACCTGGAGTCTCATTTTTTAGATTATATTCAACACACGCACGCACGCACGCGCGAGCGCGCGCGCACACACACACACACACACACACACACACACACACACACACACACACACACACACACACACACTTGTATAATAAAGACCTAAGATCTGCGCAAAGAGTTTAGGCTCCTTACCGTGGGGTCCCGATTTCGAATCTCGCTAAATTCAGCCACTGATGAGTCGTAGACGATGAAACTCGTGTAAGTGGATAATTATATTAAAAAAAAAAAACAAACAATATATATGCCGCTCACCATATGGGGGTACCAAATTGGTTAAAAGGAAAATTATTCCCAACTCGCATTTAGGTAAAAATGCACTTTCGTAAATAATTGAATTCATTCAAAACGTATCGCAAAAAACAAATAACATCTCTATATCTCTCTCTCTCTCTCTCTCTCTCTCTCTCTCTAAGTTATGAAAATATATGTGGCAATCAAGCTTATTATGCATAAGCCTGACGAATTCTCGCGAGAATGAAACGCGGAATATTCTGTGTAGCTTAATTGCCATATATATTTTCATAACTTACAACCTCCTAGCTCTGTCTATGTATTGAGCACTGTTAAAGTAAATACTGAAAAATTTATGCGTAAAATTATATTTTCGTATATTAATTTATGTGATCAAATGAAGTTAAAACTGTAAATGAAAATTTACAATTTAATTTATTATTCGACATAACACTTGTGCAAAGAATTTACAAAGTCCTTATTCCGCAGAGTTTCAAAGAATGCTGTTCTTGCTATTCTTCTCATCAGAGGACAGAAAGAAATCAGCAAATTATATTTGTAGCTAGGCTAAAATTTGCTGGTTGATGAATTAGATGAAACTACAATTTATGATAGTCATAAATTTATGATAGTCATAAATTGCAAAATATTCATGGCCGTTAAGAAACGTGTAAAGAAATATGAAAAAAAAAAAATGTGGGGAATGTTGAAAAAAAAACAAAACAAACAAACAAAGAATAATATTTCCGTTTATTTGAAGACTTTTTCAGTGGTAATCCGAAAAGCGAAATATTTATTTTTCTCTTTCTACCCTGCTTCCTAACACCGCTTGGCCTTTTGGCCAAGCCCCCCCCCTCGACACAAATGAATTATTGTACCATTTTTATTGTTATCTTTTTTTGCTTTTACACGTCAATAAAAAATGTTTTAAAAATTGGAAGTTATGTAGGATGTCCTCCAGTATGAAAGGGTGAATGCGGGGTATTATGGTGAAAGATACTAGCTGGGAGAAACTTTCGATTTTGTTTAGTTCTGGAGTGACAAGGATGACCAACGACACCCACAATCCCCCCTTTTGAGTTGGCCATGTGCCTAAGTTTTTTGTTCAGTGTTGATTTTCAATGTATTTTTAACATGAAATAAAGGATTTAATATCTCAAAGTGTAGTATCTGTTCTTCAGATGCTACCCTTCCATTTCTTGTTCTCTTTCGGTGGAGGAGAAATCCTTCACGACTGAGACAATTTTTATTTTTGTACCTTTTCTCCGCGTTAAAAAACGACCCTGGTGTCTAACTCTGTCCCGTGGGGAGGCATTGTAAATAGGTACCCTGCTTCCTAACTTTTATACGTGTGTGTGGGGGAGGGATGGGGAGGGGGTCGTCAAACGTATCACAGGTGTACACTGTTCTCATCTTGGATGTTATTCTCACGACATTTCAACCAATGTACCCTCAGGTGTGTCTCATTGAACTCAGGAATTTGTATAATAAATCAAAACACCCTTGATAATATCAGCATCATCATCTCATTCGGTTTAACATCCGCTTTAAATGCTGTCATCTCTTGGACGGCTTCAAAAAAATTTACGTCCAAAGTAACTTATCTCTGGCCAGGTCTTCATTTATCCCTCTTTCTTGCAGATCCATTTTATCACTTCCTCTCATGTTTTCCTTATTAGCCTTCCCTGGGAACTGAACCTGCTATATTAACTGCTCCACGTCTGAAACTACTGTCAGTAATTTTCCCCACTCTTTATCTGTGCCTAAATCCAAACGTAGATTCCATGAGCAAAGCTTCTTTCTTAGAACTGCACGCCAGTGGAACTCTCTGCCGCTTGCCTGTTTCCCACCTGACTACAACTTGGACGTCTTCAAGTCCAACATAAAGAAACTCCTGACAAACCGCCCCCTTAAGTAAGGCACTCTATCAAAACCCCCAATACTAATGATTACTACAATACTATCTCATTGATTACTGTACACGCAATAACCCTTATCCCTGAGTGGCCTTCGGGCCTTGATAAGTGGTGACCCCCCATGTAAAAAAAAAGTCTATTAATCCAAGAACTTTAATCCATTCTTTAAATGTGACCATACCATCAGAGTCTACTCTTCTGCACATATCTCCCTATGATCGGAACTAAATCAAGAATTTATTATTTGTTTTGTGGTGAAGGTACTCGATACACATTTAACTTGCCAGTCGGCGAAAAAATTTACCTGGCAACATGCTGTAATAGAAAATACTACCCACACAAACAGCAGCACCTCTGTTTAGACTGTCAGGTGACAGGAATGGGGAAGAAACAAAGAAGGCAGGAAATGGATGGATTCTTTATACACGGGACATTAATTTGCATATGAGGGGAATAACGGCTACAAGAAGGATGGAGAGGAGAGGGAGACAAGTTTTTGACAGCTGAAAGAGAGCATAGACTTTGAAGGTTGATGTTGTGAATTACAGTTTAAGTTAAGACCAGTTGGTAGGAATTGCAGCGTTGGTGCGAAGGAGTTCTGACGATTTTTTTTTCCACTTCCTCCCCCCCTCCTTCCCAGGAAGAGAGAATTCAACGGTCAGCGACTTGGGTGGCCAAAACATAAGTCTGTGCTGAAGTATACGCATACACTTTTTCATATGTATGTACACACACTTTTTCAATACACATACACTCACATTCATATGCATTCACACATATACATAAACTTGTCGTCTTTGCTTGCCCAGATTTGTTGTTAGAGGAGGTTGCTGTGTGTTTTATCTTTTCGAGCACACACACATATGTATATATATATATATATATATATATATATATATATATATATATATATATACACACACATATATACATACATACGCATGTATATATAAAGGGCGAATGAACTCTTTTTCTGGGTCAACGGCCAACTAGCACCGTGTATATTCGGGTGTGTGTATATGTGTATTGGGGTGGAGAGGGCTCCGATAAGCCGTGGTGAAGGCAACCTTTCTAGGAGAAGCAAATCTCTGATTTAAAAAACCATAAAGTGGAAGACCATTACCCGCATTAAGCTGGTCTGCAGTTTAATTTGTTGCTGGCTATCTTGCTCTTGCTTGTTGCTGGATCTCAACATTTTGAACCGAGAGAGAGACTTAGCTGTCGTACAAATCTAAGACTCTGTAACATCATATTTGTATAGATACTCCCTCAGGCATTTGGGCTCATGGATTTTAAATGTCTGAGGGAGTGGCACTCGTCTGACAAGACGTTGTAATCATCATATATATATACATATATACATACGCATCTATATATAAATATATATATATATATATATATATATACATATACATACGCAGGTATATATATATATGTATATACGCAGGTATATATATATATATATATGTATATATAAATATATACATACGCAGGTATATATATATATATATATATATATATATATATACATACGCAGGTATATATATATATATATATACAGACATACGCAGGTATATATATATATATATATATATATATATATATATATATATATATATATATATATATACATACGCAGGTATATATATATATATATATATATATATATATATATATACATACGCAGGTATATATATATATATATATATATATATATATACATACGCAGGTATATATATATATATATATATATATATATATATATATATATACATACGCAGGTATATATATATATATATATATATATACATACGCAGGTATATATATATATATATATATATATACATACGCAGGTATATATATATATATATATATATATATACATACGCAGGTATATATATATATATATATATATATATATATATATATATATATATACACGCAGGTATATATATATATATATATATATATATATATATATATATATATATATATATATATATACACGCAGGTATATATATATATATATATATATATATATATATATATATATATATATATACACGCAGGTATATATATATATATATATATATATATATATATATATATATATACACGCAGGTATATATATATATATATATATATATATATATATATATATACACGCAGGTATATATATATATATATATATATATATATATATATATATATATATACACGCAGGTATATATATATATATATATATATATATATATATATATACACACGCAGGTATATATATATATATATATATATATATACACACGCAGGTATATATATATATATATATATATATACATACGCAGGTATATATATATATATATATATACGCAGGTATATATATATATATATATATATATATATATACGCAGGTATATATATATATATATATATATACATGCAGGTATATATATACGCAGGTATATATATATACTAGCAAAAGTACCCGTCATTGACTGGTTCAAAAACAGCCTACAGAAAATGGACTCTGATTTATCAAAGTATGATAGGTTATGAAAAGGAAGGGTTGTAAAGAGATAGCTTCGAATTCTGGGGTATCAAAACCAAAGCAAAATATGATGAAAGTAAAAATAAAAAAGATAAACCCCATAATTTATTATACCATACCTTTTCACACTGAAACACTTATCACAATATTTTGTGGATCTATATTAAAAAACCTTATTAAACTTTGTGACATATTTCCATTCAATGGAGGTCAGGTGTAAACGAACACCCCATAATTTTATTATACCATATTTCTTCAAACTGAAACATAATTATCAAAGTATACTTAAGCAGATAGACATAAAGTCTTTTTTAAAGTTTGTGCTTATTTCCATTCTATGGAGGCCAGGCGCGAACGCAGACCCCACAATTTTAATGAACCCCCGTTCTGCCAGATCAAACATACCCATTCCTGTGTCTCGATACATCTTCTATCATTATATGTAATTAGTATTTTAAAATAGTCAACCATATAGGAGCCTATTCGTGACTAGACACACACACACAACTTTATATTATAGATATTTATTTTATTACCGTTTTATCTGTTTAGTTACACATGTTTCCGCTTCTGAATTGTATTAGCGATCCAGTAACATCGTCAGACTTGGACAGAAGTAGTTATTATGATTTGAAAAGGTGATATTAGAAGTTTCTTCTAATATCTGCAATAGTATTGAGCACCTTCTTTGAGTTTTTACTATTTACCAGTTCTGCTATATATATATATATATATATATATATATATATATATATATATATATATATATATATATATATATATACACACACACACACTCGCACGCACGCATATGATGAAAATAATGGAAATAGTATTCTGACGAAATAGAGAAATAAAAAAGGGGCAAACCAAACCAAGTTAAGTGTTCATCAACGTTTCGTCTTTATTTCGAGACTACCTCTCTGAGATGAATAAAATTAAGAAAACAAAACACCAGTACAAATATTTGAAAATATATTTTTGATGTGATGAAATGTATGACCCTGTTCCATTTCAGAAACGGAAAAAAGTCGTTGGAAATTAAAAAATAAAAGGCGGGGGTGGGGCATAACGATGTGAAAAATTAAGATATATATATATATATAGAGAGAGAGAGAGAGAGAAAATCTTCCAGTTAAACGTTGGCAAAAACAATAAAAAATAAAATGAAAAACTTATCTTAAAGTCTAATGGAAGTCTCTAAAGGGGGGAAAAATTGCAAGTTATACAGCAAAACAATGATTTGAATAAATGCTTTTACATATATTAAGTACTTGCTGTGCACATAAATTGATCTGCTTGTGGGCTTCCATACTTTCGGCTCCACGTTTATTTTGTTTTGTTTTAAAATGGCTGATGCCTGGGTTTTTGAAGAAATTAGTATCTGCTCCGCTTTTTTTTTTTGTTAAGCCCCCCCCCTCTTCGTTAACTTTTCAAAAGACGTCACCTACTGTTTGCAGACATCGCTTTTTCTCTAATAATGTTCCTATTTACTTGCCTCCCCACGAGGGCAGAGTTAGACACAAGGTTGGTTTTTAATGTGGGGAAAATCCAGCTCTCCAAAAAAGAAGCACTCTGGAAAGGAACAAAGATAAAAATTGTCTCAGTCATCAAGGATTTCTCCTCCACTGACCGAGGACCGAAAAGGTGAAATGGAGCATCAGAACAGATACTACACTCTGATATCTCATAAATGATAATGATGTTGAACATCAGTCATTCATTTAGTATGAATCAGGTGACTATTATTGGCATTCGTTTCCCTGATATCTTTCTAGTTAGAAGTCTTTCTAAAAAGACATCGGATACTTGCGATTGGGACTAAATGAAAGTTGCCAATATCCCTAAATGTAAGTTTCTTTGGAACTAACTTGATTCAAACATGGTACACCCAGGTTATCACTCCGTGTGTGTTAATCACCTTGTCACTGTCACCTCCCTGATGATGCTGTTGTTGAGCACCATTCATTCATTTTGCATGAATCAGATGATTCTGTAGTTGGCATTTATTTTTCCGGTATCTTCCCAGTCAGAACTTTTTTCTAGAAAAACATCGGGTACCTACAATTACAGCTGATGGTATTTCAGTAATCTATTTTTTTATAAATAATTTTATGAAGAATTCTTCATAAGTTTTGGTTTCGGTTTTGATTATAGCTGAAGGAACTCGAGTTATATATATATATATATATATATATATATATATATATATATATATATATATGTTTTTTCATAAGTTTTAGTTTAGGTTTTGATTCAAGTTGATGCACCGCAGTTATATATGGATATATTTTTTTTTTTTAAATCGCAACTTTAAAGCATATAAAAATCGATAGCATATTAACTCTATAATAATATATTCGAAATCTGCAAGAATTAAAATGTCATATTTAAGCGTACTTTACGATCGGGCTTTGCCAGATGTCCCTGATAGGTTAGGTAAATACTTTTGCAGTTTTAACAAAAGAGCTACAGTAATATCAGAGCGTCTCCATATACGCCGAACATCCACAGAATGTTAACATCAATGTATTACATATGAATGAGTCTGCTGTGGAATTTCCACAGATCCCGCTAGTTGGGGTGAATCTTGTTTTCAGTTTCTCTCGAGGATCCGTCAAACAAGATCCGGGATGGACCAGACATATTTCTCCGATTACAACCTCAAAGAACTGTTAAATCCCTTTTTTTACGTGTCCGTTGTTAAAATATGTCCGTTGTTAAAATATGTCCGTTGTTAAAATATGTCCGTTGTTAAAATATGTCCGTTGTTAAAATGTGTCCGTTGTTAAAATATGTCCGTTGTTAAAATATGTCCGTTGTTAAAATATGTCCGTTGTTAAAATATGTCCGTTGTTAAAATGTGTCCGTTGTTAAAATATGTCCGTTGTTAAAATGTGTCCGTTGTTAAAATGTGTCCGTTGTTAAAATATGTCCGTTGTTAAAATGTGTTTGTTGTTAAAATATGTCCGTTGTTAAAATATGTCTGTTGTTAAAATATGTCCGTTGTTAAAATGTGTTTGTTGTTAAAATGTGTTTGTTGTTAAAATATGTCCGTTGTTAAAATATGTCTGTTGTTAAAATATGTCCGTTGTTAAAATATGTCCGTTGTTAAAATATGTCCGTTGTTAAAATATGTCCGTTGTTAAAATGTGTCCGTTGTTAAAATGTGTTTGTTGTTAAAATATGTCCGTTGTTAAAATATGTCCGTTGTTAAAATATGTCCGTTGTTAAAATATGTCCGTTGTTAAAATGTGTCCGTTGTTAAAATATGTCTGTTGTTAAAATGTATCCTTTGTTAAAATGTGTCTGTTGTCGCAAGTTTGTTGTTAAAATGTGTTTGTTGTTAAAATGTGTCTGTTGTTAAAATATGTCTGTTGTTAAAATATGTCCGTTGTTAAAATATGTCCGTTGTTAAAATGTGTCCGTTGTTAAAATGTGTTTGTTGTTAAAATATGTCCGTTGTTAAAATATGTCTGTTGTTAAAATATGTCCGTTGTTAAAATATGTCCGTTGTTAAAATATGTCCGTTGTTAAAATATGTCTGTTGTTAAAATATGTCTGTTGTTAAAATATGTCCGTTGTTAAAATATGTCTGTTGTTAAAATATGTCCGTTGTTAAAATGTATCCTTTGTTAAAATGTGTCTGTTGTCGCAAGTTTGTTGTTAAAATGTGTCTGTTGTTAAAATGTGTCTGTTGTTAAAATGTGTCTGTTGTTAAAATGTGTCTGTTGTTACAATGTGTCTGTTGTTACAATGTGTCTGTTGTTAAAATGTGTCTGTTGTTAAAATATGTCTGTTGTTAAAATATGTCCGTTGTTAAAATATGTCCGTTGTTAAAATATGTCCGTTGTTAAAATGTATCCTTTGTTAAAATGTGTCTGTTGTCGCAAGTTTGTTGTTAAAATGTGTCTGTTGTTAAAATGTGTCTGTTGTTAAAATGTGTCTGTTGTTAAAATGTGTCTGTTGTTACAATGTGTCTGTTGTTACAATGTGTCTGTTGTTACAATGTGTCTGTTGTCGCAAGCTTTATACCACTAGACGATGCACAAATGTAGACACGTATATAATATACACCCCTGCATGGTATACAGAGCATGCCCCCCGAAAATATTACATGATGTCTTTCTAGAGAAAGTCATCAGTAGGGCTATGACAACAGCATATTCTTTTCATTGTTTTGACTCTTGAGTGTGTATCCGTTGATATCTTATATGCTTTTATACAGGTGTGGTTCTCGGTTGATTAACTGTGTCGGATATATACTCGAGAGTCAAAACAATGAAAAGAATATGTTCATGTCATAGTCTTAGTCATCAAGTACTTAGGGACAGGACTATGTGAACGTTGCCAATGTGCTCGGTGAAATTGTTTCTGTTGAACGAATTGTGTTCGAATTGGGCACATTCAGATTATCAACCATTATATTAATCCCATATCTGCTGTCACCTCCCCGATGATGGCGTAGTTGGCCTGGCAAGCCATGTTCAATTTCAGTCGGGGGAGGGTGTAATTGCAAATGCATACCATTTCACGAATGATACCACTGGGGATAATTTAGGATCGCTATATAATATTACGCGAACATGATATCATGGTCGTACGTATGTTATCACTCTTCACCCCTATTTTTTTTAAATATGGGATTGCCCAATCGCTTAAGATGCAACGTAAAAATAATAATTTTAAAGATGCCATCTAATAACGGTATTTGTGAAACTTGAACTAAAATACACTCACTTGACCTTTGGAATAGGATTAGAGTGTAGAGTCTGTTCTGTTCAAATATGGTACAACAATATTGTGAGATTTGTGTTCACACTGGACATCCTACAAGGGTTTTGAAAATAGACCCTTATGATCACATATATTGGAGATAGACCCCCATGAGCATGTACATTGGAGATAGACCTCCAAGAACACATACATTGGAGATAGACCCCCAAGAACACATGCATTGGAGGTAGACCCCCAAAACACGTACATTCAAGATAGACCCCCAAAACACATACATTCAAGATAGACGCCCAAGAACATACATTGGAGACAGACCCCCTCATGAGCACATACCTTCGAGATAGACCCCCATGACCACATATATTGGACATAGGCCCCCAGGACCACATACATTGGACATAGACCTCCATGGGCGTATACATTGGACATAGACCTCCATGGGCGTATACATTGGACATAGACCCCCATGAGTGAATACATTGGACATAGACCCCCATGAGTGCATACATTGGACATAGACCCCCATGACCACATACATTAGACATAGACCCCCATGACCACATACATTGGACATAGACCCCCATGACCACATACATTGGACATAGACTCCCATAGTCTATTTTCACTATATCTACCTATTTTCGTGCACTAAGCTGGTTTGTGATATCTATTAGAAGGATAAAGCTGGTTCATTTATTATCACCCTTGACAAGGATCCATTAGATGTGACTTATCACCTCGGTTTCTAATGTTGACCAATTAAGGTAAAACGCTCTTTCACTTTTCCGCTTCTCTTCCTTTTCCCTTTGTTTTACCCCCCTGGGCTTTTTCACGAGTGTCCAGTCTTTGTTTCTGCCCGTTGTCCTTCTTTAAACTCGGCTGGTCAAGCCTATCGATTCACTGATCTTTGCAACCTTTTCTTCGTCACCTGATTTTCGGTCATTCAGACGAAGATGGCCAAAGCGTATTCAGAATTTTGTCACTTTGCAACCGTTAATCGTAGCGAAGGAACCCGAAGCGAGGATCAGGTGTGAAAATACAGCGAGTCATCCTTAGACATTGGCAGACACGCTGAATATGATTATGGTCCTTGCCTACATCTGTACATATAGATGCTGATGGGGTGGGGGCGGTTTGTAGCATCTTATTCATATTATTGTTAATCGCTTCCATGGTTATCCTATGTGGTAATAAGATAAGTTCTTGCCATAAAAGTTTTACAAGAAGGAACCAGAAATTGAAGCTCGTTCGAACGCCTTTTATAAGAATAATGATTGAGCGGAGAATGACTAGTGATGTTTTTTTATTTATTTATTCTACTCTTTTACACTTAAAAAAAAAGGCGTATTGCCACTTAAAACATAAGAAGCTACTATTTGAGATCATGTTTAACAGGGGACTGCAGGGAGTTGAGCAGCAAGATATCTGTTCACATTACATTCAAGATAGACGCCCAAGAACATACATTGGAGATAGACCTTCAGCATACTAGTACAGTCAGGGAAGAAGGAAACAGGGAGGAAATTACAAAGTCTAGCAGTTCAAGGGATGAAACTATTTGTGTAGAAGTTTTTTTTTCAGTATCTAGGGACCTTCACATTGAAGGGGGAAGATTTTGCAGCTTGTCAGTTGGTCAAGTATATATGCATGTTGAGGGGACACAAATGCTATGAGTTCATCAGAGCACATTCCATTAAAGTACTTGTAAAAAAAGGTAGCGGGATGCAACATTGTGGCGATTAGACAGTGGTTAGAGCTTGTTTAACAGTGTGGCCCTATTATATTTGACTGTTTTTGGAGTATGTATTTGCATGTGTGTCTGTCTCTATGTGTGTGTGTGTTTGTGTGCGTCTCTGTATGTGTACGTGTGTGTATGCATACAGATATGTACGCATGTATATATTTGCATGACTGCATACAGATATGTATGCGTGTATATATTTGCATGTATGCATACATGTATGCGTGTATATATTTGTATGAATACATAGATATGTATGCGTGTATATATTTGCATGAATGCATAGATATGTATGCATGTATATATTTGCATGAATGCATAGATATGTATGCGTGTATATATTTGCATGAATGCAGACCAATATGTATGCGTGTATATATTTGCATGAATGCAGACCGATATGTATGTGTGTATATATTTGTATGAATGCATACAGATATGTATGCGTGTATATATTCGCATGAATGCATACAGATATGTGTGTGTATGTGATTTTTTTTTCCTTATACAATTCTACATTTTTTTCTTGTCAATTTCTTGAGTGAGAAACTAATACACCAGTCCAGATGTGGCAACAATAATCCATGAAAACAGACTTGGTGATGGGATAGAGCTTGGAGCTAGGCCGATAGTGGGGGGACTAATTTGATTGATGACTTTTTTGTATACCTTGTTTAA
>NC_136523.1:16377161-16427161 GCF_053919585.1 Euprymna scolopes | reverse complement strand
AGATAATTCATTAATTCTTTAATATTTATAATATACTTTAATTTTACCATCTTGGATCATTTTGGTAAATTTAATTGTAATTTTTATTTTATATATATATATATATATATATATATATACATATATATATATATATATACACACATATATATATATGTGTGTGTATATATGTATATATATATTGGTTTATAGAAAGTTTTTTAGATGAGACAAGCAATTGGTACCGTCAGTTTGAAACCCGATGATTAGGACCGTTTTAGATACCCACATCAAGCTCTCGTCAGTGAATACTCCTAAAAATTGAATTGAGCACAGTTTATGCCAAGTATTTTTGACATTGGAATTGAAGACGGCCATGTTATGTTTATTTATTAGTGTGTGTACTGGTATCCTCATTTTCATAGGAGTATTCACTGATGAGAGCTTGATATGGGTATCTAAAACGGTCCTAATCATCGGGTTTGCAACCGACGGTATCAATGACTTGTCTCATCTAAAAACTTTCTGTAAACATATATATATGCCGAAATATTTGTAAATAGACAAAACAAATTCTAGATACGTAACTAACATGTAAGCAAAACAATATGGCTAGAACATAGTTGATTAGTCCGGGATAGAAAAAAATGAATAAAATAAAGAAATTTAATTTAATAAATTAGTGAATAATATTAGTAAAACATATTAAGTGAACATAAATAATTGATGGAAACGTTAAATGATAATTCGATAGTATTTTTTTTGCTTTCTTTTTTAAAATAGAGATATGAAAATAAGTAAATATAAAAAAAAAAAAAAACTTTGGAAAAAAAGAGATGTAGGTAAAATATTTTCTCATAATTTTTCTTAAAAGGGAAATGGATTCCATATTGTTCATTGTGAAAGTGTTTTTTCAAAACGTCTGATGATAGGTTGTTCTTGTGAAAAATTTTCGAACGATATAGGGTTTGAATTTGTCCGAATGGTCTTGAAACAATTATAACGAACGATGAAATACATTATTTGTTGCTATCAATCCGTTCTTTGATTTATTGATTTTGTTAATATATATATATATATATATATATATATATATATATATATATATATAGTGGAGATGGTAATTAATAAAAACTGAAGAAAGTGCTCAATACTGTTGTAGAGCAAATATGCGTTTTATTTTTTATTACCGTATCTTTCTGTTAAGTTACATTATTGTTTCAGCTACACGGCCGTTTTTTTGGCCGTCTGTAGCGTCCTCAGACTTTTGCAGCGGTGTAAAATCTGAGGACGCTACAGACGGCCAAAAAACGGCCGTGTAGCTAAAACAATAATGTAACTTAACAGAAAGATACAGTAATAAAAAATAAAACGTGTGTGTATATATATATATATATATATATATGTATATATATATATATATATATATATATATAAGAAAGTTGTTTCTTATCGTTAAGCACTTTCAGTTGTAATAAAGTCGGTCAACTTAGCTCATACGTGCAGATAGTTTTATAATGATTGGATCACTCTAACGTTAAAAGCATTTAAAAAGAATAAATGTTTAAGTTCAACTGTATATCTCGCGATTGACGGTAGCCGAATGGTTCTGGTCCTTGCTAATGAAGCCAGACATGACTTCTGTTGCTGGGGTTCGAATCTCTCAACTAGCGTTAATCTTGACACTCTGCACTGATGATTTCCGAAAGGATGAAACACTAGTGTCTGTAGGTATTTAATTATTATAGTAAATAATTATATATATATATTAGGTGTGAAGATGCAGGCAGAAGACCCATATAAACCCACATTTTTTTTTTTTTTTTTTTTTTTAACTTGAAAGGTCTGGAGGCCATTCTAGGATAAAGTTAAGTGTTAGGTGGATGTTGAGACAATATGATCAGTTATGGCGGAATTTATCTAGGGCTAGATTATTTACGACGACGGCTCAATAGGAATGTATTCATATTGAATTTGAAGACAACCATGTTATAGTCATCCGGGAAGTAGACACACGGTATTGCGTTTCACAGAAGGATGGTTCTAAGAAAAAAAAAACTTTGCTCATGGAATTTCTGTATATATAATATCAGATATAAAGAGTGAGGAAAGTTGTTGGCAGTTGTTGTAGTTAGGTGAGTATTTGTTAGTGTTTTACAAGGAGGGACCATAGATTGGAGCTCAGTCGAGCAATTACCATAAAATTAACGATAGAGAAGAGACAAACTCGCAACGTATCTTCTGTGAGAAAGAGGGTGTAAGAGGACTAAAAGATCCCTCGACAACTACGTTTCAAAGATGGTTTTGTACCCTGTAAAGGAAGGAAAGGGTACTCTTAGGAGCTCCTCCTCAGATGTGACCACAGTACTCCATCTTGGGACGTGTCTGACTCTTGGATAAGTCGAGGATTATGTCTGGAGTGGTATACGTTCTCGAACGATAGAACGATTTCTTCATCTCATTGGCTATACTTTTTTCACCTGCCATTATCACCCACCTTACGCAAACACATATACAAGGTTAGACGATAAAATTGTTGCCCCAAGAAAGCAACACTACAGATTTATTTTAAAACTTTTATTGAAAAGGTAACTTGATTATGTAGTAGAACTGACATCAATTCAATGTAGCCATCTTCAGCTTCAGTCACCACCTCGATACGGGTCCGGAATTGGGAGCATACCTTTTGTACAAGCGCTGGCGGGAGCTATATGAATACTTGGTGGATGGCGGCGATCAGGCTGGCTTTGGTGTTGTAGGAGGTCATGTTGGTGATGTTCTCAACGTATGACTAAACGAAGTAGTCCAGCAGGGAAGGGACCAGTGAGAGAAGGGTACAAAATCGTAGCACTCCTTCTGAAGCCAAGCCTGGGTCTCTTTGGACTTGTGGGCCGGTGCTGAGTCTTGCTGCCACACCCAGGGTCTGCCAGTAGTTACCTGATTGTACCAAGAGATCACCACACTCTTCAGCACATCCAGGTACACTTTGGTGTCGACTTTCAAACCGACTTTAAAGATGTGAGGTGGTATGATCACTTGAAACTACACCAAAGACCATAACCGTAGACGGAAACTTTAGTTTCATCATCCTGGGTATGTCCCTGTTATTCATGATAATCCAACAATGCATTTTGAGGGTGCTGGCAATGGTCCTGTTGTTATAACTTGAATCGGTAGAAAGCATGAGTTGTACAGCGGAGCATCTCCAATCCCGCTTGTTGAACATTGTTTCACTTTCAGACGTGATAGAAGGATTCTATTGCTCTTGGGATTTGTAGACAACTGACCAACTAGTAGATGGTCTGCAACAAAAGAAGAGAAAACCGGTTTTCATCAAACGGAAATGGAATCATGTTGTCTTTTCTAGTGTGACAATTTTATCATTCAACCCTGTATGCATGCCCATCTCAATACACTGAGGAGTGTCTAAGAGAACAGGATATGACCTTAAACTATATCCGATGGTGAGGCCCCAACTTGCAGGCTTTGGGGAATGTGGAGCCACCCTTTAATTGCCATTGCTCCCAGGTCTACTCTGACCCAGAGTAGTAGTACCTGATAGGGTCCCAACTATGGGTTAAATAGAAATCGACTTGAAAAAAAAAAAACAAATAAAAAATTGTTCTTCAAAATCACTGGATTCGGCATTAACTAACCTGAAAAGGGTTGATATGCCGTAAAACAAAAACAACTAACCAACTTATTTGTTAAATAACAAAAATATAAATAATTGTCTCTATAATAATAAATACGTAATCTGCATGAATCAAAATGTCATGTTTAAGCATGTCTTATGACCGAGTAGTTAGTATCTAATATTATGCATATACTTCTATGCAAATCTGAAATGTTGTCCAGGTAACCTACATCTAAAATTTCAAGTGTTTAGACCCAAAATTGACGGAAGAGTTTGGTAGAGTCTACAAAGGTCAAGTCTTTCAACTTTGACCTTTTGGCAGCAATATTTTCGCCCAAAAACTGATTAAAAAGCTTGCTGCATGTCTGAATACCTTTTATTTAAAATTTCAAATGCTTAGACCCAAAATTGGCTGAATAGTATGCTAGAGACTGCAAAGGTTGCATCTTTTGAACTTTGACCCTTTGGCAGCCAAATTTTTTGTCCAAAAGAAAACGATTAAAAAGCTTGCACTATGTCTTAATACACTTTATGTAACATTTCAAATGTTTAGACCAAAAATTGGCTGAGTAATTTGGTAGAGACCGCAAAGGTCAATATTTTTTTAACTTTGACCCCAATTTTGACCCTTTAACATTTATTGTTTTGGGCTCAAATCAAAGTAAAAAGTTTGACCCATGTCCAAGGAACCTACATCTAAAATTTCAAGTGTTTAGACCCAAAATTGGCAGAGAGGAGTTTGGTAGAGTTTTCAAAGATAAAATCGTTGTAGTTTGATCTCTTGACAACCAAATTTCTGGCCGAAAACCGAGTAAAAAGATTTTCCCAAATCTCAACACTCCTTATGTCAAATCTCGAGTCTGTAGACTGAAAATTGACAGAGTAGTTTTGTAGGGAAATGTACACACACAGACAGATAATTTCACTTTTATAGATATATACTGCTAACACAATGTTTACTGGATCATTTTTCGTTATTTTGGGAATTTATACTAATTTCAACATCATACATAAGTATGTAGTAATGTTTTCACCTGGAATGCGTTGGTTTAAAAGTACATAAAATCTGAAACTATACCATGACTACCTTTTAATGCTGAATTCAGTTTACAATTTCAGACTAACGATGGTGTAGGGCTAACGTAATATGTTTTTGTCCATTCTCCCAGGCATTAACTCCTATTTACTTTTTTAGGAAGATACTTGCATCTTACTTTCATGAATTTCATTTTAAATTTGTTCTTCTTTCCGTCTCCTTTCCCTTAATTCTTGGGATTTCGAGTTTCACTTGCTGCCTTGTCCTACAAGATAAGCTGTTTGACTTGCTTCCGAATTCCTTCCTACTTTGGCGTCTGCAGATTTCGTTGCCATGACAACACTGTATCAACTGGCACAGCATCTGGAATTCTTCTGCAAATCGGCTTATCGCCCACGGCTCGGATGAAACTTGGAGGTGTTCAGAAAGATCTTCACACGACAATATGTGACACGTGCAAAAGAACTTTCATGAATTTTTACTGCAATCTTTTGCATTCTTCTCCATTATGGAAACTTGTGATAGATTCCATCTTAGAAACGTACACCAGTCAAGCATCCATCCTTTATTTATTTACTTATATGTAATGTGTATTCCTGTCTGTCTGTCTGTTCACAATGACGTCTTAGCATATATATATATATATATATATATATATATATATATATGTGTGTGTGTGTGTACTAGCCATATATACCCGGCGTTGCTAGGTCAAATCATATTGGCGTGTGGAGAGTTTGAGTTTAGTGTATATCCTAACTTCTTACGACTTTCCTGATTTATAAGTTTACTAGGGGGGGGGTACCTGGCGTGGCCTGGGTGCTTGTAGGTGTATGCATTGAGGGGGGGGGTAAAGGAGAACAAAAAGAAACTTAACCCTGTTTAAATATAAAAAAAAACAGCGATTTTTAAAAATGGAAAAAAAATAAGGGAGGGGGGGCTTGGTAACAGGTTGGCTCGAACCCGGAGCCTTGCGGCCCATAGGCTGAGCCTGAACACCTGCGCTACAGCGACAGTCAATGTAAGAGCGATTAAAAAGTGAATGTCAAATATCACGCTATTCCGCAGTTTTTAATGAGGTCAAATCGTTTTACTGCGGGATAGTTGATGGTGACGTTTACATCTGGTTCGAATCCAGTTTCCTTGTTTTTATACTGAAACGTGAAAGCAACATGCGGCGATCCGAATATGTGGAATATTTATTTTTTGAAAGTCGGGCAAATTAAATAGATAGGCGACCCCCATTGTTAACATATTATGATTTAGATGTGATATAAAAAGTTTTAAGAAGAAGCGGCACCCACAAGAAGGCCTTGGAAAAAAGCCTTTCTCAGACATACATGAAAACGCACACACACACACACATAAACATTTTCGCTTTTATATATATATATAGATGGAAGCAGAAAGACATCCCTCTATATATATAAAATGCAAAATGTGTGTTAGTGTGTGCGTTTTTTGTATATATGTCCGGCAAGGGCTTTTGGAGGTTGGAGGGGGGGCTCAGGGTGTTTACTGTTTCTTAGAACTTCTTATATGCTCCCTAGATTGTAATATCTCTGATTTACACGTTATTTTCATGCTATTTCCTTGTCTCCATGTGTTTGTTTGGCTTTTCCGTATAAAAAAGCGAAACTAAATCCGTAGCATACAAGTCGCCTTGGCACTCGTGCTAGGAGGTCCAGAAAAGCAATGAACTTTGATCAATGCGGGGAAACCCGTCGTATGAGACAATTTTATGGGGAGCTGGTTTTCCCCCAACATCTTGGGGAAACTGGCTTGCAGCCAAAGTTAAGTGTGGGATTTCATTCCCCTATGGCGTGATGTTTGACCTCATTAAATTTACGTACCTGTCACTTTTTTCTGCCTTTGCCTCAAGGCTTCATGTTTGAGCCTACCTGTTTACCAAAACTTTTTCCAAACACCCAGGCAACGCCGGGCACCCCTGCTAGTCTTCTATAATCTATATATATAAAAGCGAAAATGTATGTGTGTATGTATGTTCGCTTTTCCTCGATGTCCACGAAAGGCTTCTTTCAGAGAAGCGCTTGCTCGCTTCACAACTTCTTAAAACTTTTTATATCATCTATAAATTGTAATATCTCAGAATTACCCACGTAGCTCGCCTGTCTATTTAATTTTATTGAATTTCAAACGTTGATTATTCGACATTTCCTGCATCGGCACGCGTTACATTCGGTTTTCGGTATAAAAAAAAGCGAAACTCGACTCTAATCACAGGCCGAAAGCCAGTTTGTTCAATGTCGACTTCGTCATATCAGACTGTAGCTATCATTTCACTCCTCCTAATAAACAGGGAGCGGGTTTTTAAAAACAAACAAACCGATTTATTCAAAACTGTCCCGCACAAAATCGTAACTGCTGAATACCTATCGCCGTCACGTCAATCAAAAACGCGCACCTGTTTGTTTTTTTAACACTTTACTATTTTCCAACTGCGCGTCGTCAACGCTTCGGTGTTTTTTCACAACACCGGGTACCCCTCACTAGTTTATAATATAAAGGGCAAAAATCTGTTTAAATGTGTATATGTATGTTTGTATGTCTGCCTAAATCTTTCGATAGAGGCGATGCATTTTTACAAAATCAGTGTCAATTGTAAGCTCGACCCTTTGGACAACAAATATCGAAAAATTGGCTGAAAACATTAATTCCTTCACCCTAAACTGGGACCTTTCTACAGGGAGGGGTAGCAAAAAATCGTTCTTTATGACAATTTAGCCAAATACGCATGCGCAAAAAAACGTTCTTTCTTGAATTAGTTTAAATAGAAAAAAATGACCTGACTTTGCTCACGTGAGTATAGACCAGTCGTTATAGTCGAAGCGTCATTATCTTAAGATTGGACGTTCGAGCCTAGATATCAGATATACTTTTCTTTTCGATTTTTGAAGTTTGAATATTGAAACAGGGTTGTTTATGCCATTTTGACGTTATTTTTTTATTTTTCCATCTCACGTTCGCTGTTTTTTTTTTTTTTCATTTTTCAGAATTTTTTTAAGAAGTTTTAACAGGATTATTTATGCTATTTCTTTTCCATTCGATTGTTATTGATTTGCATCATGTTTGGTGTTTTTTTTTTTTTTTTTTTTTTTTAAGTTATAATATTTAAACAGGTTTATTACGTTCACTTATTCTTTATTTTCTATTTTGTTTTAGTTTACCCCCCCCTCACATACATACATACACACACACACACACACACACACACACACACACACACACACACACACACACACATCTCACCACACCCGGGCAACGCTGCTAGTCATCTATAAAACTTAAACCCTCATAGCTTGAAGGGGAAATAACTCTCACAGCTTAAGTAAATATACTTCCGTTTTCAAAGGCAACTTCAGCTAATAATAATTGAAGCTAAATCAAATTAAAAATAAATTAAATAAACTTTAAATAAGATTTCTAAATAGAACAATTAAAACAATTCTATTGAAACAAACACTTAATAACATGGAGCAAATTATTAAAATAGATTTTCTTTAATGTAATATACAAATGAGGTTGCTTCGGTTCATATTGCCGTGAATGTTTGGCTGAGGAGTTTGAAGGAAGAATTCTTAGGTAGCGATAGGACACGGGTTGGAGCTTAGTTGCGAAAATGGGATTTTTTAGATTGAAAACTCTTGGATCCTACCCAAGAGGGAGAGACTAATGGTAAATGCACCAGTTCAGATGTGGCAACAATACTCTATGCATGGGTGAATGGTGGCCTTATAAAGGTAAAGGATTGTTGCAATATTTTGGATGTATAATGGCGTATGATCCCACTCAGTCGGACGATTCTATTTATAAACGATGCTGATAGAAACTGACAAATCGAATTAATTCACGTTCTGCTACCAACCAATCAGAAACCAGAATTGCTCCATAAATATTAAACCTTTTCTGTACCAATTTCACATGTTTTTTTTTCGTCTCGACACGGTAAGAATATTTTGCTCTGTGGAACTGTCTACTGCAAACAAGTCACCTCTAAGGACTTGTGTGTAACAACGAACCATCGGAAACTGTTCTGTCTACTGCAAACCAGTCACCTCTCAAGACTTGTTTAGAACAACGAACCATCGGAAACTGTTCTGTCTACTGCAAACCAGTCACCTCTCAAGACTTGTTTAGAACAATGAACCATCGGAAACTAAACATGGCTTACACTTCTAGAAGGATACTCTCATATGTAAGTAGTCTTCTAGCTAGATAGAGGGAACCCATGTTCTTTGCAGTAGTCTTTGCAATGTCCTCAATGTATTTGTTCCAGTTCACATTGCCCATGAATGTTTGACCGAAGAGTTTGAAGGAAGAATTCTTAGGTAGGGTGTCATTTGTCATGGATATCGGTGGTTGGAGAGGCGTCTTGTAATTGTTAAAGGAGAGCAACTTAGTCTTACTAGCATTAAATGTTACCATCCATTTGCGGCCCCATTCCATTGTTCTGGAGGTCATCTTCTAATGATTCTGCCATTGTCTTAGATTTATGTACATCCTTTCTACCTCTTCACATGCCTCTTATCACCGCGGTGTTCGAGATGAACAAAAAGCTTTGTCAAGATATAAAAAAAACAAACTTACTTAATAGGCACCTGCAACTGATGATGATAACGCATTCATGGATTATGTTGATAACCACATCGGCGCAAAATGACTAAAAAAAGCAACGTAAGTGCAGTAAAACTTTGTTTCCTTAACTATATTACATTATTGTTTACAGGCAATAATGTTTCATTATCACAGTTATCACAATTATCATCGTTGTTGAAATAAATTAAAGATAAATTAAATAAATCAACTTTAAACAAAATTTCTAAATAGAACAATTAAAACAATTATACTACAACTAACAATAACATCTAACTAATTAGTAAAACAGATTTTCGTTAAAGTAATATGCAAATGAGGATACTTCTTGAACGTAGATTTCTTTTGAATAAATAGTATATATATATATATATATATATATATATATATATATATATATGACAATCATGCCGAGATGAAAGCATATAAATGTCCATTTTCAATATGAAAATTTGTAAAGTGTACCTGTTGTACATAATCAATTTGTGAACAGACTGGATTATAAGGTAAAAAAAGGATTGATATCCACACAGTTAAAACTAATTGCAAAACATAACTTTTTACTATATATATATATATATATATATATATATATATATATATATGTATAGTAAGTTATAAAATATATATGGCGATTAAGCTACACTGAATATTGCGTGTTTCGTCCACTGTAGGATTCTTTTAAAAAAATTGACCGTTTTTTTTGGGTTTTTTTTTGCTCAGCATCATACACCTCTAAACACCCGGGCAACGCCGGGCTGAAATGCTAGTATATACATAAAAAACTACTTCATCTACTCACATAAAATTAATATACGAAAGTATAAATTTATGTGTAAACTTTAAGTATTTACTTCAACAGTGCTCAATATATAGGTAGAGCTAGTTAGTAAGTTATAAAATATATATGGCGATTAAGCTACATTAAATATTCCGCCTTTCATCCACTCTAGGACTCTTCAGGCTTATGCGCAAATTTTGTGGTTGTTTGTTGTTTTTATATAGGCATCTTCCATTGAGATTTTAGTTAGCCAATCAGCTTTCTAGTATCCACCACGCCCTTCCTATCAGCCAATGAGCATGCATTTATCGGACAAAGGCCTATTTGACCTCTGGTTGACTTGTTCCTTTGTGTGTGCTCTATTTAGCCTGGATATTTAGTTTCTTAATCTGTTTTTAATTTAGGTTAGTGTTTTTTTTTTGTTTTTTTATGTTAGTTTATATATAAATATTTATATATGTACATACATACATACATATATATATATATACATATATATATATGTGTGATCGTTTATGTATATTCATGTTTATTTTATTTATTTGTTTATTTTCTATTGCTTTTGTTAGTTTTAAACTATTTTGTATCGCTATCCTAGAGTAAATTTTATCTTGTGAACACAGTTGTTTGCTATTTCTCTTCTACAGTTTAATAGATGTTGGGGTTCTTTAAAGTACAGGATAGCAAATTTTTCATGAAGGCATCATCTACATAGGTCGTCTAGGTCCCTACATGTCTAGTTATCTACATATGGTAGCTTGTGTTATTATTTTCTATTTGACTACCGGCGAATGTCCGCTTTCCTTGAGTTCCCAGTATTTATTTGCTAGCATTGTTTTCATACAGTGTTTTTTATTGTTGAATGTACTTTTGTGGTCATAATATCGAGTTTTGAAGTCTAAGGAAGTCATACCTACGTAATATTTCTTGTTATTCGGGTTTTCTTTCGCAAATATTGTGGCCACAATACTTTAAATAAAAATAAATAAAAGCAGTCATAAATACTTCTGCGAATCTTTTCCCCAATCCACGATAATTTTAAATAAACCGGGCATTTCAAAGGTCCAAACTTTTTAGGGGATTAAAATCCGCAACCTTTTTAAAAATACAGTCATCAATAAGGTCAACAGGATAACCATTATTGATGAATATTTCCCTGATCTTATCGAGTTCGGCGTCCAATCTGTTAGGTGAACAAATCATCAGGGCTCTATGTACCAAAGTATTAATTAAGCCGACCTTACATGATTTTGGTACAAAAGACAACCAGTTCACATATAGGCCAGTAAATGTCGGCTTCCTATAAATTGTAGTGAGAAACCCTCCCTTGAACGTTCGAGAAGAACATCCAGGAAGGGAAGCGAATTGTCCTTCTCACTTTCCATAGTGTACTTTAGAGCTCCATGCAAAGAATTCAACCTATCAACATATCTGAAATATGCAGTGGGTTTTGTTATAGAGTTAAACAGAACGGATTCATTGTACCCGACGAAAATATCCGCTAAAGTTGGGGCCAACGGATTTCCCATTGAAACCCCGTCGACCTGACAGTACATAATATCACAAAAACTAAACTCCTCAGATTTTGTGCACATTAGAATTAATTCAATAAGAATCTGTTTAGAAAAACGTGGAGCAGTCAGGCGACCATCGTAAAGTGCGTCGGTACATATACGTATAGTCTCATCCAACGGTATGTTGGTAAAGAGACTAGAGACATCAAATGAGCACATAAAAGACGTCTCTGCATTTGAATCCAACCCACGTACATAATCAACAAACTGAAAAGAATCAGGGATACAGTGTGTGGTATATAACTCGCGCACAGTTTGCAGAATTTCCACAAGCCACTGAGCCAAAGAATGTTGTGCCGAACAAACCATTGATAAAATAGGTCTCCGTGGAACACCTGGCTTGTGGATTTTGGGGAGACCATACATTCTAGGACGTTGTGAACTAGAGGGTCTAATCCTGTCATAGACGTCCTTGCAAAAATCTTTCTTTTTAAATAATACAAGTAGACGTCTTTGCATTTTTACCTCGGTCAATTCGTGTTGCAGTTTTGGCTTCAAATGTATTTATACATGTTTTATTCTTCAAATTTCACTCAACACTTCTAACGGATATACACAGAAATAACCACCAAGATTTTCAAAATGCGCGACCACGCATCACCTATCCGGCTTCACAAAAACCTCGCAGTTAACATCACGTGGACTCTTCATCAAACTATCTCCCACTACATCATGTCGTGGAAGAAGAGAAGAAAAAAAATGATTGATAAAGGAGTCTTACTCCGAAATATATTTCTTTAAAAATAAACATCTGTTTATTTTATAAAAAAAAAAATTTGTGTTGCAGTTTTGGCTTCAAATGTATTTATACATGTTTTATTCTTCATATATATATATATATATATATATATATATATATATATATATATATATATATATATATTAGTGTTGAGACGATTAATTGGAATCAGAAAAATCAGAGCTTTTTGGGGTATCAGAATCAGAAAAATTTTAGTCTATTTTCCGATGCCAAATTATTTTATTTGATTTTGTTTTTTGTTTTTTAAAAACCATTTTGCTTGTAATAATAATAAAATAATAAATATTTATTGATTTAAACTTCCAGTAAGACTAAAATATCTAGATCAGCCCCTCACAAATGTGTTTTTACGTTCGAGAGGTTTTATTTCAGTAATCGAGAGAAAATAATAATTCCATAGTAAAGTATTTAGAGATTTATAAAAAATTGAAATCAGTAATTATATTGGAATCGTCCCATCACTAATATATATTCAGTGTGTGTATATATATATATATATATATATATATATATATTCAATGTCTCATTCTTTGTTTTTTCCCCCTTTAAACTTATTTTTGGTAGTCTTGTTTTTTTTTTGTCATTTTTTATGATAAAAAATTAAAAAAAAAACAATTTTTTGGTTTTGCGTTTTTTTTTTTTAATTAAAAAAATCTTTCAACTTTTCTTTTATTGTTTTTCATTTTTCTCTTTACATTGTCGTTTTTCATTCCCCATTTTTCACTATTTTTTTTTTCACTCACATAAAAAATTGCCTGCATAATTTGGCTACTGATGCCAATGGCTTTTTTCTTTTTTTTCTTTTTTCACTTTTCATGGCAAAACTAAAATTTTCAACAGTTATGAAAACAAGTTGAAATGACTTTTTTTCTCCCTCTCATCGCCACATTACCTTTTTCCCCAGAACCCTAAGACCATCTGCGGTGGGGGTGGAGTAGCCCTGGGCTACAAAAAAAACCTGTTATGTTTGCCAATTCTGTGAAAGTAGGTCAGAAAATTAGCCTGGCTGGTTCTTCTCAAGAATTCGTGCCAAATATGAGTGTGTGTGCGTGTGTGAAACGGCACTAACCTTATCTGTGTTTAACCGACTTTCTCCAGAGCAGGAAGTGCCACGGGAGTATGAAATTCACAAGCGATCCCCAGTCGCATGTATATCCCCATTAGGGGAGATGACAATGTCAAGTTTTTTTTTTAACTCTTGCAGGGAGATGTCGACGTTCTCCTGCATATACAGGCGCCTGGAATTCCCAAATTGGTCACCCATTTTAGTAATGACCAGTCTCAACGTTGCTTAACTTTGGTGATCTGATGGGAACCGGTGTGTCAATGTAATTATGTCGCATGACTTTCAGCTATGAAAACACAGACAAGCCACGATTTCTGTGAAGTAGGCCTGTTCAAGAAATCACCTTTTATCTGCTGACGTCAGAGATATTGGTAATAAGTCACGTCTAAGCAGATAAACAAGGTACTTCAAAAAGGACGGTAACATAATATATGTAGACATATGAGGGTGGTAATTTATATCTTCGATTATCTAATCTTAATTAATATAGTACTTTTGTGGTACTTAAAAAAAGGATACTGATGGTTTTGTTGATATATTGACATTTGATTGGTTTTGTATGTAAAAATAATAATTGCTTTCACAATAAAAAAAATAATAAACGAATTTTAATCTTTAAAATCCATGAGACAACGCAATATCTATTTATTTTTAACGCAGAAAACAACTTTTCGTTTTAAATTAAATCTTGTTTTTTTTTTCTTTTCTTTTCTTTTTAAAAATTAATCTCTACAATTATATAAAAGGAACTTTGTGGCAGATCTTGTTTGCTTACCATGTGCATGACGTCATTTTTCAATGGATAGGCCTGCTTTACGGAGGTCATGAGCAAGCACACAGATTGAATTCAGTTTTTTTTTTTCTAACTTTTGGAAATACAAGCACGGTTGTCAGATTGACCTTTTTAAGGCCAAATTTCACTAATTTTGGCAATTATTTGAAGTAGTTTGGACATAAAAACTGTATTTCTGAATTTTTGAGATAAAGATCGATCATGCGTATCAGTTGGACTATTGCTTTCATCTTAAGTGTTGTTCACACAGTGCTTTGTTTGATGAAACCTCCAGCTTCTTCACGTATATTTTGTTGTCAAACTCAAGGATCTTTCTGTCAAACTCGACAGTCTGCACAGAACCCTGACTCGGTCACAGTTCTAAGTAATTCGTGATTGTATTTTTGAATCGCCCACATTCGGGATTGAACTTTCAACCTCAGAAGAGAAGCACTTTATCCGTTACACCACGGGTTTTTGCCACTGAAAATACCACTCATGATGGGAACACTAGTTCGAATTTTCGAATTATTCAAATAAAACGTATAAAAATTGTATTTGTCATTTTTTTCTTTTTTAAGAATTTGGACTGTTTTTATTATAGACTAGCTTGGATGCCCGGCGTTGCCCGAGTGTTTGGATGTCTGTGTGTGTTGAGCAAAAAAAAAAAAAAAAGTGGTAGTATGCAGGCGGGCAGGTAAGTTCGAACCTGTACCACGAATTAGGAAAAGAATGTGAAAAAAAAAACATGTAACGTCTTTTCTGTTGAATCCATCGCCAAACTGGAAGTGGCGAAGGATTAAGTTAAGGCTAGTCAATCGAAAAGAGTGGATGACTTTCGAAAATATCGGAAAAAATAAAATGACCTCTCCTTGTAGAAAAGTGCCCAGTTGAGGGTGAAGGAATTAATGTTTTTGGCCAATTTTTTTATATTTGTCATCTGAAGGGTCGACCTTCACAATGATACTGATCTCGTGAAAATCTGTCGCTGCTGTTGAAAGTTTTAGGTAGATATACAAACAAACATACATACATACATTTAAATAGACAGGTGAGATTTATATAATAGATTTACATACATTTGCATTATTATTTTACATAAATATTAGTAATCACATAGTTTCTTGAGTTAATGGGGTGAGATTTTGCTGCTATGACCTGGGTGTTCCAAGTTCGAATCCAGTTTCTTCCACACAATTACTTTTGCTTGGGATCTTGACAACCTTCAGGTGTAGTTATACAGCATAATCACGTTGACACACTGGTTCTTGCTATATCACCTAAGTTAAGCAACATTGAGCCTGGCAGTAACAGATGCGTGATCATTTAGGATACTAAGCGCTGTATGTAGGAAGAAGTCGACACCTTCTTGCGAGAACTTCAAAAACCTAACATCTTTGGAAACGTTTTCTACAAGATTGTTTCCCTTAGGACTACAACACGGTCATCTTCAAGTGTCAGCAAATGTTATTCTGTCCATGTAGCATTTTCATACTCTGTTGTTGATTTTATATTCGATATATAATCACGTTGACACACCAGTTCTTGATAGATCACTGAAGTTAAGCAACGTTGATCCTGGTTAGTAACAGACAGATGACCAACTTGGGAATACCAGGCACTGTATGTACGGGGATGTTGACACCTCTCAAACCTGAACAAGCAGTGGATCCAGAGTGGTGGCTAATGAACGTTGGATCTGGTCAACATGGCAGAACTTCCAACCCTCGGACATTGGGAAGGAAAGGAAGTAAAACTGACGAACAAGTACAAGGTGCTTTCAATAAGTTCCAGACTCTTGAAAGTTCAATATGTTTTGTACAGGCATTTGAAATTCTTGTAGACTCTCGAAAATTCTTATTTTCTAATTTTTCTTGCTATACATCTTATGAGATGACTTATCAATTTTTATGATTTCAGGTATAAAATGACAGCTACAGTAAGAAAAGCCTGATTGTCACAGCTGGTGATTTAAAAAAAAAAAAAAATGAAATCTAGATGTGATATGCAATAAAATTCTGTTTTAAATTTGGAAAAAATGCCACAGAAATGTATAGAATGCTTCAGACTGATTTTGGACCATCTTGCACGAATTGAGCATCAGGTTTTGAGTGGCATAACTCAAGGAGGGCAGGAAGTCTATGAGGAATAAGGAAGTCAGAACACCATAGTTGATTGGCCAAATAAAGAATTTCATGGATAAGGACTCTTGTGTATCTATAGAAACAATAAATGTACAGTTTGATGTCAATGTGGGAACTGTACACAAAATTATTTGTGGGGAACTGAAGATGCGGAAGATTTTTGCAAAGTTTGTCCCAAGGGTGCTCAGAGAAGAGCAGAAAAAAAGACGTTGCCATGGCCAAGATTGGCATCAAGACAGTTCCTCACCCTCCCTATAACCCAGACCTTGCTCCCTGTGATGTTTGGTTATTCCCTAAGCTCAAGGAAAACCTTAGAGGCTGCCGTTATGAGACAATTAAGCGATTAAAGAGGTTGTGATGTGGGTCATTGATATGCTCACACAAGAGGACTTCCTTGGGGCTTTCTGGAAGTGCATTGCAGTCGGAGGAAATTACTTCAAAGTGGACCAGAGTTTATCTGTCCACTATCAATAAAAGTGCTCATACGAAAAACGTCTGGAAATTTATTTATGACACCTAGTAAGTAGATGTCCATTTTAATTTTCCTCTAAAACTAAATGATAGTTTTTAAATCAAAATTTTTTATTCTTATTTTTCAGGTGAGTGAAATTCCTTAATAACAGCGCAGTGTGGTGAGCTTATTTCCTCTTCTTTTCATTCCTTATCCATATATATATATATATATATATATATCTTTATAGTCTCTCTCCTATTTCTAATTATTTATCACTTCTCCACACAAGTTATTCAATACAGTGTGGTGAGATTACGTCCTACTCTTTTCATTTCTCATCTATGTATATCTCTTTATAGCCTCTCTCCTCCTTCTAATAATTCGTCACCTCCTCAAGCAAGTTACTTCAGCACAGTAAATTGGTGGAATATGGTTAAATTTGTGCTTATTTTTGCATGAAATACTAATCCCTGTTAATGCCGAAAAAAGAAAAAAACTCTTTTGGCCGACACTTTTCAAAATGAATATCGACAACATAAGGGGGAGACAACATCTTTTAAAAACGTGGTCAAAAGTCCATAAATTACTAGCGAGGGTAGGAAAAAAATTAGTATGGGGGGAAGGAGAAAAGGAACCAATCTCATCGAACACCCATGAGTCCCAAATTATGAGTATGTTCTTTCTGTTTACAAAGAGACGGTTGACATAAATTAATAGATACCGCAGCGAGAATTTTTAAGTGAATTTTCCGGCATGCTCTGTGTAAGATGGAGAAAATTTCATCTGTGTATTTTCTAATGCAAATGGTCGACTTATGAGCCTATACACGCCCGGATGTTAGCCATTTTTGTGCCAACATATCGAAGAGAGGGGTATTTTTTTTTTACAAGGCCCAGAGACCACTCGAGGATGAGGGTTAAGAGTGTACAGTAGTCAATTGAACAATATAGTAATTGTTAGTAATGGAGATTCGGTAAATTCGTTATCTTAAGTGGAACGGCTCATCAGGAACTTTTTTTTTTTTTTTTTTACACAGTGATCACCACTTATCAAGGCCCGGAAGCCACTCAGGGATAAGGGTTATTGCAAGTACATTACGTTAGTGTGGAGATTTGATGAAGTGTTTACTTAAGGGGGCGGTTCATTAGGAATTTGTTAACATTGGACTTGAAGACATCCAAGTTGTAGTCCGGTGGGAAGCAGGCAGACGGAACAGTTCCACAGGCGTGCAGTTCTAAGAAAGAAGCTTTGTTCGTGGAATCCGCGTTTTGATTTAGGCACAGATATAGAGTGGGGGAAATTTTTCACAGTGGATTCAGCTAGACGGGTGTTTTTCGTGAAAGATTGGCGAGGGGGGACCAGAGATTGGAGTTCAGACAAGCACCTGCCATGGAAATAACGATAAAACAAGGATAGGCTCGCAACGGCTCTTCTGTGTTTACGTTGGACTTGAAGACAACCATATCGTAGTCAGCTGGAAAGCAGGAAAACGGAAGACAATTCCACATGCATTCAGTTCTAAGAAAGAAGCTTTGTTCATGGAACCTACATTTAGGTTTAGGTACAGATAAAGAGTGGGGGGAATTATTGATAGTGTTCTTAGCTAGACGAGTGTTTCTTGTGAAAGTTTGACGAGGGGGGGACCTTAGATTGAAGCTCAGTCGAACACTTTCTGTGAAAATAACGATAAAGACAAACTCGCAACATCTGTGAGATAGAGGTTGCAGGGAAGAGAAAAGGATATCTCCTACAAGGCTATGAAGTCTATTTTGAATTCTATCAAGGCAGGACGAGTCCTTTCTAGCAGCTTCTGCTCAGATGCGGTAACGGTGCTCCATCCTTGGATGTACCTGGCCGAGGCCGCCGAGATATATTATTAACATTAATATATCTCGGCGGTCTCGACCTGGCTCTTATATAGATAGAGAATTGCATCAGCAGTGAGATATCTACTGGATGGTGTTTAGGACAGAAATGCTTTCCCCTCCTTTCGAAAGGATGGTATCTCTACCACTCAATACAATATGGTGGTTTATCATTGTAATGGTCAGTGCAAAGCTGACTATGTGGGACATACCATTCAACGTTTGGAGGTTAGAATTTCCCAATCTATACGTAGGCACAGAAAATGGCCAACATCTGGGCATGTACAGGCTCATAAGTTGGCCATCAGTCAACATTTACTGCAGTGCTAAATCTACACTGGAGAGTACACGGATGAAACTTTCTCTATCTTACACAGAACATGTTGGAAAATTCACTTAAAAATTCTCGAGCCAGTATCTATTAATTTACGGCAACCATCTCTGTGTAAACAGAAAGAATATACCCATAATTTGGGACTCATGGGTGTTCATTGAGATTGCTTCCTTTTCTCACCCTCCTACTGTTTTTTCTACCCTTGCTAGTAATTTATGGTGTTTTGACCACGTTTTTAAACGATGTTACCCCTCCATCCCCGTTTCTGATGTCATTTTGAAAAGTGTCTGCCGAAAGACATCTCCATAGAGATTTTTTCTATCCCACCTTTTATTTACCCCCGTTTTTTTTTTGTTTTTTTTTGTCTAATTTCTGGTTTTAAACATTGAATTAGAAATTAAGGAGGATAAAAAGAAAATATTTTAGAAGTGTATTTTAGTTTCTTTTCCTTGTCAAATGTTTCTTGTTTTTAATACTATATGGTTAAAAACAAACAAACAAAAAAAAAACTAAAAAAAAGAAAAACCCTCAACAGTTGATAATAGTGGCACTGTACCCATAAAATCTTTTTAAATATATTTGTTTTGTTTTTTTTCTTTTGCTTTTTACGCATGGTAGTTAGGGGAGAGGACCTTGACCTTGATAAAACCACTCCTTGACACAACCAGCTAAACACAACCTGGAGAACAAAACACATACCCATATGTGACTACCTTTCGTACGCGTACGCGCGCGACTTGAACCCACGTTTTGTTGAATTCAATGTAATGCGATACTACACATTGATCATGACGATAAATGGCTGGATGCGTGGAAATCCGGGGGATTGTCATTGATTGTTAGCGTCAACCGATTCCGGTTGAGACAACACAGTTTAGGGTTGCTAAACGATAAACTGTGTAAAAGTTCATTTATGAAGACGACTCAACAAAAATTGGTTCTTTCTTTCTCTTTTGTCTCCCTTCCTTTCCCATATCTCTCTTTCTTCCTTTTCTCTTTTCTTCTCTTTTCTCTTTTCTTCTCTTTTCTTTTTCCTTCTCTTTTCTTTTTCCTTCTCTTTTCTTTTTTCCTCTTTTTCCTTCTCTTTTCTTTTTTCCTCTTTTTCCTTCTCTTTTCTTTTCCTCTTTATCCTTCTCTTTTCTTTTCCTCTTTATCCTTCTCTTTTCTTTTTTCCTCTTTATCCTTCTCTTTTCTTTTTTCCTCTTTATCCTTCTCTTTTCTTTTTTCCTCTTTATCCTTCTCTTTTCTTTTTTCCTCTTTATCCTTCTCTTTTCTTTTTTCCTCTTTATCCTTCTCTTTTCTTTTTTCCTCTTTATCCTTCTCTTTTCTTTTTTCCTCTTTATCCTTCTCTTTTCTTTTTTCCTCTTTATCCTTCTCTTTTCTTTTTTCCTCTTTTTGCTTTTTTTTCTTTCCCTCTTTTTGCTTCTTTTCTTTTTTCTTTTCTTTTCCTTCTCTTTTCTATTCCCTTCTCTTTTATCTTCTGTCTGTCTGTCTGTCTCTCTCTCTCTCTCTCTCTCTCTCTCTATATATATATATATATATATATATATATATATATATATATATATATATATATATATATATATATATATATACTAGCAAAAGTACCCGTCGTTGACTGGCTTCAAAAACAGCCTACAGAAAATGGACTCTGATTTATCAAAGTATGATAGGTTATGAAAAGGAAGGGTTGTAAAGAGATAGCTTCGAATTTGGGGGTATCAAAACCAAAGCAAAATATGATGAAAGTAAAAATAAAATAGATAAACCCCATAATTTATTATACCATACCTGTTCACACTGAAACACTTATCACAATATTCTGTGGATCTATATTAAAAAAAACCTTGTTAAACTTTGTGACATATTTCCATTTTATGGAGGTCAGGCGCGAACGAACGCCCCATAATTTTATTATACCATATTTCTTCAAACTAAAACATAATTATCAAAGTATACTTACGCAGATAGATATGAAAAGTCTTTATTAAAGTTTGTGCCTATTTCCATTCTATGGAGGCTAGGCGCGAACGCAGCCCCCCACCCCCCACAGTTTTATTATATAATCCCTATTTAAGTTAAAACATACTTATCAAAGTATTCTTATGTACATCTATATCAAAAACACTTGTAAACGTTTTTTTTTTTTTAATTTTTAAATGTTTTATTTCTATACTTTGTGGACCAGGCGCGAACGCAGACCCCACAAATTTAATGAACCACCGTTCTGTCAGATCAAACATACCCATTCCTGTGTCTCGATATATCTTCTATCATTATATGTAATCAGTTTTTTAAAATAGTCAACCATATAGGAGCCTATTCGTGACTAGACACACACACATACACACAGCTTTATATTATATATATATATATATATATATATATATATATATATATATATATAATACAGAGAGAGAAAATTCCCTCCCTATATCTTTTTTCCTTTCTCTTCCTTCTCCCTCTCTTTTCCCTTTCACACCTTTTCTGTTTCCTAGGAATCACTCTAAACTTGACCACTAAATCCTGTTTTTTTTTTTTTTTCAACACTCCTCTCCTCCCACAAACTTCCACAATTCAACCACATTTTCCCTTTAGACTGGTTTCAGCTGTTTATTTGATCATTTTGAGACTGGTTTGGTTTGTTTTTTCGTTTTTTCTATTTTTTTTTTTTTTTTTTTACTGTTATTTTCAGCTCATAACACAAAATTTCTAGAGCAGGAGTTAGTTGCTTATCCTCTGAGGCGCCCTTGCCGAGGAATACCGCCCAGGCACTTTTTGCAGGTCAGAGCACACCTCCTCAGTGGCCCTGACTTCTCAATCCGATTTTCCGACCCTGGTGTCTAAGTTCTTACAGTGGGAAAAACTAAACATCTACCTACCCGGCGTTATCCGGAATTCTTTGTATTCTCATTTTAATTTTCCATTTATAATTTATTATCATTCATCATAACCTCCCCCACCACAACCCCCCCCCCCCAAAAAAAACTCACGGTTGGATTTTTTCTTTTTATAAATTCATTTGAAATGGCAAAGTTAGATTGAAGTGGGTGTCTGACTTGCTATTGCATTCCCGCTTCCCCTTGTCACTTGAAATGAGCATGTTTTATTCCCGTTACTAGGTACAACATGCCATCCTTGTCCCGCCTCCCCAAATCAACAGAGATTAGACCATTCCTGTAATGGCCTGGTCACTGTTGATTGCAGTGTAGTGCTCGTTCTGTGCAGTTCTAGGAGGTCCACCCATTCCAGGTTTTGCCTTCTGTCTTTGAGAATGGGTTAGTTTATTGCTAATCGCCTGAAGCACCCTTACCGGGACTGCACAAGCACACTTTGCAGGTCAGCGTACCTCCGTGGAGACGCTGACTTCTTAATTCCACTTTCCAACCCTGGTGTCATAGTTCTTGCAAGGTAATTCTATCTCAAGTCGTCCAGACCGTGCCACCCTTACCTCTCAGATTTTTTCCAAACTTTCACCATATGTTGGTATCATAAAAACTAAGGAATCCTGAAAATTTGAGCTTTTAACTCTAAGCAGTTTCGGAAATATCGCAATTTTGGTATTTTACGTATATCGCGTCGAGGCACAAATTTGCCTCGTATTTTAAAAATGATTACATCAAAAAATTATGTGGTCCTGGATATGACCTTAAACTATATCCGATGGTGAAGCCCTAGTTTGCAAGCTTTGGGGAGTGTGAAGCCACCCTTTAATTGCCATTGCTCCCAGGTCCACGCTAGTCTGGAGTGGTAGTACCTGTTAGGGTCCCAACTATGGGTTAAATAGAAACCTACTTGAAAAAATATATATTCTATCAAAATATTTCTTCAAAATGACTGGATTCGGCATTAAATAACCTGAAAAGGGTTGATATGCTGTAAAACAAAACCAACTAAAAATTACGAAAATCAATAAGGTAGAAAATTATTTATTAAAGAAAATGAAAATAGAATTTGATGAAAACGATCGTAAGACACAGGAGAGTTCAAAAGGGAGGTAATTTTCTGTTTCGATTTAGACAATATGGCTGCAATTTTTCTCCTGTAAACACGATTAATGTTGTTTATTTTAATAATTTCAGTAATATTCCGACAGCATAATTTGGAAGCTGTCATTGTAATTTATTAGAATGGATAAAAAAATTCAGCAGAAACCATTATTTTTTTTTTTATCTGAAAACTTCATTTATCAACTAGAAAATTTTGTCCTAATAGTGTAGAAGCGCCAACAATTGTATCTGTCATCTATATATATAAAAGCAAAAATGTATGTATGTATGTTCCCTTTTTTATGTATGTTTGCAAAAGGCTTTTTTCCGGCAGGTTCTCAAGGCCGTCGCTCATTTTTAAAACTTTTTATATCACGTCGAAATCATAATATCTACGAGTTATGAACGGGGGTCGCTTGTCTATTTAATTTGCCCGACTGTGAAACGTTAAATATTCGACATTTTGGGATCGCCGCATGTTGCTTTCGTTTTTTGGTATAAAAAAAGCGAAACTCGATTCAAATCCCTGGCCCACGGCCAGTGGTATCTAGAAAGCGATATAATGTTTGGTCAATGTCGGCTTACCGTCGTCATATCAAACGGTTGCTTTCATTTCAAGACGAGCCACTCCTCTAATAAACGGGGGAGCTGTTTTTCCCCAAAGTTAGGTAAAAACAAACAAACCGGGTCATTGACTTCATTAAAAACTGTCCCGCAGAAAATGTTAACTGCTGAATAGCTATTGCTTACGTCGTCGTCGTTGTCGTAACACTCGCACAAAATGTTAACTCTACAACTTCCACTTGATGTCATTAAGTGCGGGCACCTGTCAATTCTCTTCTTAAATAAATTCAAACATCTTTCAGTAACTCATTCTGGCTGGCCGAGCGGTTAACATGTCATGTTTTTTTCACATTTTATTTTCCAACTTCGCCTCAGGGCTTTGGGTTCGATCCTACCAACTTACCAAAACTTTTTTTTTACTCTTCCCCTACCCCAGGGGTTTCTTTTTGATTTAAGAGCGCACACACCTCGAAACACCCGGGCAACACCGGGTACCCCCGCTAGTCTATAATATAAATCTCATCTGTCTGTTTAAATGTATGTATGTTTGTATGTCTCGGTAAAACTTTCGACAGAGGCGACAGATTTTCACGAGATATCATTTTGAAGCTCGACCCTTAGGACGACAAATATCGAAAAATTGGCTAAAAACATTAATTCAATCACCCGTGACTGGGCACGTTTCTACAGGGAGGGGTCGCTTTTTTCGCCGATATTTTCAAAAGTCATCTCCTCTTTTCGATTGTCTAGCCTTAATTTAAACCTACGTCATTTCCGGTTTGGCGATGGGCGCAACAGCAAAGACGTCAGTTTTTATTTTTGTGTTTTTTTTTTTTTAACATTCTTTTCTTCATTCGCGGTAACGGTTCGAGCCTTCTTGCCTACTACCATTTTTTTTTCTCAACACAAATCTCCAAACACTCGGGCAACGCCAGGCACCCAGGCTAGTTTTTGTATGAAATAGAATTTTGATATCAAAGCAAAGTAAAAAGAAATGATTCCTGAAAGGATGAAACACTAGTGTCTATAGGTATTAAAAATAATTATAGTAATGATTTTATATATATATATATATATATATATATATATATATATATATATATATATATATAGTCATCCACCTGCAGTACTGTTTCGCTGTATCACAGCTCATCAGTGCGACTACATAGGCAACCGCCCAAACGACTGTCAAGGCTTCTCACCACTACGCTATTCGGCTGTTGCTGTGTGGGTAGTGAATTAACAATGTTTTGACATTGTCCAAATGCCTAAGTTTAATTTATTTACACAAAGAGCATCGCTTAATACACTAATGGTAATTTGTATATCACTTCCCAATATGCTCAACCCAAGATAGGGAGCATTATAGTCATCCACATACAGTAGTTTCGCAGTATCACAGCTCATCAGTGACAGGCAACTAGCTCCAGCCAGGATCCAAACCCAACCGCCCAAAATATATATATATATATATATATATATATATATAAATAAGGTGGTATACATCATGAACTTTGGTGTGTGTATGTAATATATATATATATATATATATATATATATATATAAAGCAAGATAAGACACAGATTAAAAATCAGGTGAAATATCCTGATAGATATTACTTGAGGTAATACTTTCAGGGTGATCCTAGCCAAAAAGGAGAAGCTCAATATTTAAGAATAGAGCAATATATAAGTTTAATGGTTAAAGTTAAATTCTGAAAATCAAAATATAGACACATATATTCGAGTTAAGAATTTATTGTTTGATAAAAGGAACATATAGAAGGCGGTTATGTTAATTTCCTTAATCCATGGATTTTCAATAATGGCTCATATCATCAGAGGAAATGAAATGCGGTTAGCAAAAATGTTCAGCTGTGAATAGACACATATTTTGCTTTTCAGCATTTTGTTAACCGCATTTCATTTCCTCTGATGATATGAGCCATTATTGAAAATCCATGGATTAAGGAAATTAACATAACCCCCTTCTATATGTTCCTTTTGTCAAACAATAGATTCTTAACTCGAATATATGTGTCTATATTTTGATTTTCAGAATTTAACTTTAACCACTAAACTTATGTATATAATTTTATTTTCAAGCCGCCACCATTAGCAACAATTTGAGGTTTTTACTTTTCTACCTTTCACTTTTTACTCCAGTTCTGCCTAAAGATGATTCATAGTTGAATCGAAAGCGTTGGTGATACTTATGGAACTTTATTGATATCTTTGAGTTCGATATAAAACTGTATTTGAAAATTCAAAAGATTAATAAAGCATATAACCTCCGTTGTATTCAATAAGGTTTACTCAAATGAAAAAGGCCGCCTAAATATACCAATTATATATATATATATATATACTAGCATTTCAGCCCGGCTTTGCCCGGGTGTTTTGAGGTGTACGCTTAGCAAAACAAAAAAAAAAGTCAATTTTTTTTTAATTTGACCCCTATTATGACCCCTTAAAATTTATAGTTTCGGGCTCAAATCACTTTATTAACTTAGATCCAGGTTCAAGGAACCTATATCTAAAATTTCAAGTGTCTAGACCCAAAATTGTCGGAGGAGTTTGGTAGAGTTCTTAAAGGTCAAATCGTTGAAATTTGACCCCTTAACAGCCAAATTTCTGGCTGACACCCGTCACATCGATTTTCCCAAATCTCAGTACCCGGTATTTCAAATTTCGAGTCTATAGACTAAAAATTGACAGAGTTATTGCGTAGGGAAATGTACACAGACAGACAGACAGACAGACACGTTCACTTTTATAGATATATATATATATATATATATATATATTATGAATCTACATTAAATTTTATGTAAATATTTTCAGTATTTACTTCGATAGTGCTCAATACGTAAGTACAGCTAGGTAGTAAGTTTTGAAAATATATACAGGGTGAGCAGAAAGTCCTTGGACCATTTTTAGTTTTAAAATGAAATATTGTTAAAATCACTTTTTCTCTTTTCGAATAAAGTAAGTATTTAGTCTAACTATTGATCTAATTATTTTCAACAAAAATATTAAAATAATTTTGTTTAAACTTTCAGAAAAATAAGCAAATGAGAGGCCATAATTCAACTTCATTGCGCGGGAAGGACAAACTCAGAGATTATTAAGCTCTTGAAAGTGGCTAAATCCACCGTGTACCATGTTGTGAACAGATTTAAGAAACTTGGTCCATCTGAAGACCGTCCTAGGAGTGGAAGACCTCGCACTGCTCGAACAAAGAAGGTGATTAAAGCTGTCCAAGAGAGGGTAAGGAGGAACCCGAAGAGATCTGCAAGACAAATGGCTAAAGACATGAATGTGAGCGTGACCTCGATGATAACCATCGTAAAAAACGATCTCCAGTTGTCCTCCTACAAGATAAGAAAGAGACAGTACCTCACACCTGTCCAAAAGCACAAGAGACTTGAAAGAGCAAAGCTTCTTCTTGGAGAACTGAAGGCTGGCACGGTAGAGCGAGAGATCGTTTTTTCTGATGAAAAACTCTTCACAATTGAAGCGACTGTTAACAATCAGAACGACCGAGTTTATGCAAAATCTTCAGCAAACATTGATAACTCTGTGAGAATAGTTTTCCGCCGACAAAAGCCGTCTTCCCTCATGGTGTGGGCTGCAGTCTCCAAATCTTGGAAGTCGCCTCTGATTTTCGTGGAGCAGGGGGTTAAGATCAACACAGATCGCTACATTAACGATATTTTGGTTCCAGCATTTGAAGAGATGAAGAAATACGTCAAAGATCAGCCTTTCACCTTCCAACAAGATGGAGCACCATCCCACACCTCCAGAAAAACTCAGGACTGGTGCCAATGTCATTTTCCAAGAGTCTGGAGGAAGGAGATGTGGCCTCCTGCATCGCCTAATTTGAATCCCATGGATTTTTCGGTGTGGTCTTTGTTGGAGGCAAAGGTCTGTTCTGTTGCTCATCCAAGTGTTGATGCTTTGAAGACATCTCTTCTGAGTGAATAGGCTAAAATACCTCAGGAAACGCTGCGTGCCTCGTTTGGTAACTTCAGACAGAGAATTGAACGTCTAATCGAAAGGAAGGGACATCACATTGAAAATAAATAATTTGAATTTATTCTTGGTTTCCTAACTTATAATTTTCATTCATGTTTAATTTATACTTTTGTAATTTTCTATTAATAAACCACTTTTGAATTGGTCCAAGGACTTTCTGTTCACCCTGTATATGGCAATTAAGCTACAAAGAATTTTTCACATTTCATCCTCGTTTATGCCCACCTTGGCTATAAAGTGGGTGTTTATTTTAGGTTAAATTAATACAGAAAAGTGATCTTCCACTTTTTAAAACCATACTTTATATATATATCATTGAAATTACTCGTTTCCTGTGATTTAAACTATTGTTTTCGTTTTTAGCACCCTCGAAAACCTATTTTAGTGTTACTTTTAAAGGATTTTTTTGTGGGTGGAAAGATGCTGCACCTTTATCAATATTTCAATCATAGTCATTTGTTTTCCTCCCCCCAAACCTCTGGCCTTGATGAAGGGGAGACTAAAACTTGTGGCTATGGTTTCAAATGATCTGAAATAACAGCAAGGGGAAACTAGATTCAAAATATTTCTCATGTGTTATATAACTCTCCTCCTCGTTTTTTTTTTGTTTTTGTTTTTTTTTTTTTACATAGGCATACCCACTTATCAAGGCCCAGAGACCACTCGAGGATAAGGGTTAAGAGTGTACAGTAGTCAATTGGACAATATAGTAATCGTTAGTAATTGGAAATTCGGTAAATTTGTTAACTTAAGTGGAACGACACATCAAGAACTTGTTTACGTTGGACTTGAAGGTAATTCTTGGTCTGAAGACGTAATCCTCCAACGTGGGTGATTACAGAAACATGTATGCACATATGTAGCCATTAATGTTTGTATAAATAAAATTAATATACCTGCTCTGTTCACTCATTGAGCACTATTTTGGTAGACACATGTCGTTTCATTGGATGTACTTCTAGGAAACTAAACTCTACTGGCTATATATATTAAGTAATGTGATTGATAATTTAAAATTTAAATTATAATTAAATTAAAAATCCGTTTCATAAGAAGGAACAATAACAAAATCAATTATCTGTACGATCGTTTCGGAAAATATATATATATGGGCATCGACATACAGTCCTGCTTCGTTTTATATATATATATATATATATATATATATATATATATATATATATATGAAATAAATACTGACTCAACGGGTCATCTAGTACCGAGTTCAACTTTAATATCGTATCATTAGCCATTCATTCTTTTGCCCTACCTTCGAGTACAATAATCTTTACGCGACATAGGTTCGATATTAGTAAAAGTGCACGAATTATTATCATACTTCCGGGTCCATTGAGGAGTGCGTGAACTATTTCTTTTCCCTCCTAAGTTTTAAATATACCTGCTGACGGCTTTACGCACCGAGCCGCGACACGTGCCCCAACAGTGCAAATTCGGTAATTGGAGACACGATGACGGGACCGTGGGAGTGACGGTAAGAGTAAATGTTTACTAAGGAGGTAGGAGGAGGAGGTGTGGTGGTAGTAGGCGTCATAATGCAATCAAGTCTGGTCGCTGCTGCTGATGTTTTCCCCTCGAGGTTGTTCTTAACGCGTTCCTTCTTTACCTCTTTTCTTCTTTTTCGCAACCCTCTCCGTATTTATTACTCTATCGCTCTCTTTTTTCCTTGCTTTTATTTCTTGTTGTAGTTTCTGTCTGTCTATATTTTTTTTATCTCCCCCTCCCTCTTAGTCGTTGGCTTACTGCCTCTCTACACGCACCTTTTTTCCGCTCGTCGGAGTTACGTTTTTTGACGCAAGTCTGTATGGAAACTTAAAGTGGATCGCGTCTTTATTTCTAATGGCTGCCGCTACGTTACCGTCTGAATATGCGTACATACCAGCACGCTGTTGTCGAAGGTAAATTAAAAAGAAAAACAACAAATTTATCCGACATATATATTCTTTTCACTTATCTACAAATCAAAAACCCAAAGTTGCTACCCTATTTTAAAAAGATCTCTAAAGACCGGGTCCCCTTACGTATCACTATTAGATATTGATAGTACCTTCTATTCCCCGATTGTGTGTGTATGTGTGTGTGTGTGTTTTTTTTTTACGCACCCAACAATACAAAATAGATATATACTCAATTTTATACCCCCTCCCTCTGTTTTTGTTATTTTAATATATAATTAATTAAAGAAGTTGTTTGCCCGTCGATATGACGAGGTTTCGACCAAGAGGTTTGTTTGTTTCTCAAAGACCGAAATATTCTTTTTCTATATTTTTATAGAATCACTCCTGTTTCCAATCGAGTGGATGTTGTTGTTGTTGATGATGATAGTTTTATTTTTTTCCAAATTTTTTTCTTCAGAACTATTTTGATATCGGTGGGAGGGTGAGGACATGTTCTTCCATTAACCAAAAGTCCGAAGCGATGAATTAAACAAAAAAATATTGTTTTTAATAACCTAAGGTGCTAGTGCAGAGAGTGATCCACACTATTTTTTAAATCGTATTTCCAAGTTTAATTAAAGTTTTTTTTTTTTTATTATTCAATTGTAAGGTTGAAGTATAGAATAGGTACACTACAGCACACTCTCCCCTCTCCATGTTAAGAATGGCTTTTTAAATAATAACGTTATTATTTATGTCCGGATCACTCTCTGCACTAGTACCTAACTTAAAATATACAGGAAAAAATAATTTGAAGACGGACGTGATTCTTAAAAAATACTAATTTTAGTACCTCTACTAAATTTGAACCAAACTATTTTATTTTTTTAATCCTAACCTAAGTTTTAGATTTTAGTTCGACAAATTTCGGTTTAGTTTGGTTTGGTCTGATTTGGTTCAGTTCAAAGGCGGACCTGAATGAGAATCAAATCACCACCTCTTAAGAACGGCTTTTGGAATACCCCTCCAACCTTCTCGTAATAAGAACGGCTTTCGGAATAACCCCCCCCCAACCTCCCCATGTTAAGAACGGTTTTTTTTTTTGTTTTTTTTTTCAGTGGATTAATAAAGGGGTGATTTTCGTTCAGGTCCGCCGGTTCAAATTCTGTAGAAGCACCCCGATTTTTCCTCCCTAATGAAGACAATTATAGTCGAAACCCCCGGTACGACGATGTAAACCAAATAACTTATTGTCTCTTAGAAAAAAAAAAAAAAAAAAAAAACGAACTATTTAGCACTATCGATTATACCAACTTCATTACTGTGTAAAAAAAAAAAAAATAAATAAATCCTGTATGATAAACTCAGTGTTGAAAAAAAAATGATCGTGTTTCAATCCCAGGTTAAAGCAATCGCCTATCTAGCCACACTGAGTGTGACTGAAACAGTGTTCGTGACATACGCACACACAACTGTATCAATATAATATAACTAATTACGTAGTTCTGTATTTTTTACTTCAATAGTAATTGATACATGAGTATAGCTCGATAGTACTTATGGCAAGTTATCTGCGCAGAAGCATTTGGTTCATTCTGGAAGCCAATCGTCAGGCGTTTAGCTTGGAGATTTTTTTTCTCGATGGTAATGAAACAAACATTTCCGCAAAGCTTATTTGCCATAAGTATATTTTTGTTACTGCTATACTCCCGTATATCGAACACTGTTGAAGTAAAACAAGAATTATATGCTTAATCTTATATATATATGGGTGTGGTCGCCCACATCCACTGTTTCGCTGTATCACAGCTCGTCAATATGACTTAACGGACAAGTGCTGAAATTGAAAGCTGACCGTTTTCTTTTTTCAACTGTCGGAGATATATATGTATATGTTTATTGTTTTGTCTGTGATCTCTCTGCCCTTTTTTTTTTTTTTTTTTTTTGTAGTGGTGGTGGTGGGGTGGAAGCAGATATTGAATTTTCTTGCTCACACACCCCTATTCCGAATTCGTGGCCGTGGGCCGGCCTCAGTGGATTGTATTTATTTATTTTTCTTTGTATCAGGCGATCATAAACAACTTTTGTGCTTAATGTAAAATGTTTGTAACCGATGTAAATTAATTACACACTAAAAATAATGAAATTGTGAGATCCGTTTTTGTATTCGAATTATTTTATGATATTCAGTAATCAAGTAAAAAAAAAAAAATGAAAATATTGAAAAAGAAAAATGTTTTACGTACTCGTTATGGAATAAAGTTTTCATTTTAAAAAATCGTTCAATTTGATAAAGTACTTTTTTTTCCTTTTTTTTTTTTTTTTTACAGAGGAAAATCAAATTTTGATAAGATCGATCGTGTCGCGTCCATCTTGCGTATTTCGTGGTCGAGGAGGGGGCGCCAGGGGAAATAACTTCTCCGCTTAAAGTTTGTTAAAATTTGACGAGATTATTTTGAAACATGGGCAGAAAAAATACCTAGATAAATATATTAGCTTTTTTTTTTTTTTTTTTCAAGTATTTTTCCATGTCCTTTTTAAATCTCTTTTTTTTTTTTATTTTGCCCTTTGTAAATCTCTTTTACGTTTAAAGACATCCCCTCCTCGTCCGCAAAATACGCAAGATGGACACGGCACGCGGGCACGACCGATCTCATTAAAATTTGATTTTCCTCTCTAAAAAAAAAAAAATGAAAAAAGAAACTACTTGATCAAATTGAATGATTATTTTGTGTGTGTATGAAAACTTTTTCATAACAAGTAGACACAATATAATTTTCTTTTCAATATTTTCATTTTTTTTTTTTATGTTTTCATTAAACTAAACAAGTAGCAAAAATGTTCTATTTTTACTCGATATTTAATTTTCATAAAAAAAAATTATTTTATTAACTTTTCTTTGGAAAAATATCTAACGTAACTTTTTTATGACCGTTTGGCGTTTGATGTAGGGGAGACAGATGGCCTCTCACAGTGACGAATTCGAAGCGTGTGACTGAGAAAATTCTTTATATATATACTAGCATGGGTGCCCGGCGTTGCCCGGTTGTTCGGAGGTGTATGTTGAGCAAAAAAGAAAAAAAGCAGTCAATTTTTTAAATTTCATATTTGATATATTTTGTTTGTTTTTGTTTTTTTTAACAACTTTTTTCGAATCTGTGTATAGTAAAACAAACCTAATTTTTGATGTAAACAATTGTTTTTACTTCTAAAAAAGTAAATAAGGTTCTTTTTTATAAAGTAAATATAGTTTTTCTTTTGAAAAATATAACAAATATTAGTCGCTGTTTTTAAGCAAATATAGTTTTCTTCAAGAAAATTTAACATTTATATTTATTTGGTACTTATACAGTTTAATCAGGACATTAAAAAAAAATGAAAATATCGAAAACAAAGTTTATATTGTACGTGTATCTGTTATGGAATGAAGTTTTCCGAAAAAAAATGTCACTTAATTTCATCAGGTAGTTTTTTTTTTACAGCGAAAAAAACAATTTATGATACCGAGCAAAAGGTTCGATTTTTTAGGAAGAAAAGCTAGTATAAAAGATGGGGAGAGAGTGTCGGTGCTTTCAATTGAGTTATCTCCCCGTGGCGTGTTCAAAAAATTCAAAGATGGCCACCTCCACCTTCAACGTGCTGTCATAAAAGCGTTTTTTTTTTTCCGCTGTAAAAAAAAAAAAAAAAAAAAAAAAAAAAAAAAACTACGCGGTCAAATTAAATGAATTTTTTTTTTTTTTTTTCGGAGATCTTCAGTCCAAAACGGATACTTATAATATAACCTTTTTCCTATATTTTTATTTGTTAATATCTTGATTAAACTGTACAAGTACCTGAGACCTCTATCTACTTAGTATATTATGCATTTAATCTGAAGAAAGACACGTCTGAAATGTGTAAATATCTTAAAATAATCGAGATCTTAACAAAATGGAGTTTTACATGAACTGGAAGTGTTGTACTGTTGTATTGCTTATAGGGACGTGTTTTTTTTTTTTTTTTTTTGTCATATTAAAAGAACTTTAATAAAATTATTTTAATTAAACAGAATTTCCAATTAATTAATTTCTTGCTATTTATTGCTTTTGTCGTTTCTCACGGAGTGCAGTTTGATCCCATTCTTTTCGTTTTAACAATTCAATTAAATGCTAAGTCCAGGGTGTTAACGCACCACCCGGACCTAGGGTTAGTGCTTGTGTTTATCATAAGCACAGATTGTACCGATTCCACAACCGATGAAGACTTTGAAGTTTACGACCCTAAAGGAAGCATTTACTAAAATATTTATTTTCATGTACGTGGAGGGAGGATGACTTTTATTGTAATATTCCTTTATAGTAAAATTGACTTTATGGAGGGGGTTCACCTAGACTTAGGGTTAGGTCACGGTTAATGGTAGTTTTTAATGTTTGTCATTCCCCCACCCCCCATCAAAAAAAATCTATTAGAATGGTTCTATTAAAATATTTTTTTTAATTGCAAAAATAAGTGGAACCAAGTGCATGGGGGTACTTATTGAACCTCATGGCTCTCACTTCCCTTATTTTGTCCTTTAGTCCTCGTATTCCATGAACGATGTTTCTGACAAAGGGGAAAAATTGCTGTTTTCTGGCTTGGAATTTATCTAACACTTATTGTTAAGCTAGTTTTTGTACCTTTTTGAAGTTTTTTTTTTTTTTTTTAACTTTCTTACATCAAGTAGTTTCATGCATTGTCTGGAGCGATTTCTATTTTAAAAAAAATCCTTTCATTTTTTTTTTGTAAATTCTTAATTGGTTTCCGCTTTAACATTTTCCTTTAAAATGACGACTCTTATAGTTTTTCGGGTATACTGAAAACGAATATCGCATTTAAATTTCCGCAAGTTAGTAGTTTTCCGAATATTAAGCAATATCATTTCTTATGTTATTGCTGGTGGCCATCTTGGTACGTGCGAACGCACGCGTAAACCCAACCCCGCGAAAACTTACGTGAATTTTGGACGATTTCATCTTCGTTCCCTGACTTACACCGTCCGTACAGACTTTTTTTTTTTTTGTTTGTATGTTTTTTACTTTTAATTGCTGCCAGGCTAAAAAGCTTTTTTTAGAAGACCTGCTCCAGCGTAGTATAAACACCCACATGTTAAGAACGGCTTTCGGGATATAAACACCCCAACCTCATGTTTAGAACGTCTTTCGATGCATGGGGTGTTTTTTTTTTTTTTTTTTTTTTTTTTTTTTTTTCAGAAAGCTGTTCTTAACATGGGGAGGTTGGGGCTTTTATACTACGCTGAGGCAGGTCGTAAAAAAATACCTCACCTAAATATTTATATTCACTCTCAGGTTTTAAGTTGATGAAATGAATTATTATTATCCATACGATGTTGGTTATTTGGATGAAAATAATCGTGATGATGCGTTTGTGTCATCATGACGACGTCCACAAGGTGCGTGGACAAATGACCGACAAACGCGACGTGTTTTTACGCATGGGTCACATGGACGTCAGCAGAGCCGGCGGTCAGTAACACACAAACATGCACACACGCTTATCATACACCTACTCACGCACGGTGATTGCTAAGATAGTCCACAGACCGATTTTTTTAAGTATCTGATTTTAAGCAAAAAAAAAAAAAAAAAATATTACGTATTTAATAGTAATATATCCAAAAATGACGAAAGTTCATAGCGTAGAACAACTGGTATTGTTTTCAGTAAAAAAAAAAAAAAAAAAAAATGGCTATCGCTATAAGGCTAAAACAAAACGTCAACCATTAAAGTTGCGAAAAGGGAGATAAATATGTCCCCTGTGTTCGCATCTAAGGAAAATGCAATTTCCTTTAGTTTTCCGTAAAAATAATTTTCTGCTCTAAAAAAAAAATTCTCTAATTTTCTGATATATTACTATTTTCGACATGACAAGTAAGTAGTGTCTTTTTTTTTGCTGTTGTTTTTTTGCTTAAGACAACATATTTAAAAATAATCGATCTGCTGACTATCTTAACAAGCACTCTCAGACACAAACCCATAATATACTCATTGCTTATTTACGTCAACGGAGGTGCCGTTGTGGGTCGTGCAACCCTAGTTTCACTATGTTACAGGTGTTACTGTTCTCACGCGATTGAAACATCAGAAAAAACAACCGCGGATTAATATTTTTCTAGTTCCGACGATATTAATCATCTCCTCAGGAGTTCAAGACCGACTTTAAATGATTAAACGAAACTGGAAGACAATCTTGAACTCCTGATGAGACGATTAATATCGTCGAAACGTAGACGGATCCGTGTTGGATTTTTCTCGTGTTATTGTAATTTCACTTACATGTGTATTGAGCATTTTTGAAAACTAGAATTTTAGTTCTGAACTATCAACACGGCGTGAATTTATTGTGAGAAAAAAAAAACATTTTTTGGAGGCAATAAATCTTTTCGAGTTAAAAACTAGGTGATTTATCTATCGATCGATTTTTTTTTTAATATGTCGTTTAAAACGAAAACAATATTACGTACTTAATTGCCACGTCGAAAATATATATCCAAATAAATATATCCAAAGATCACGAAAATTGATGTAGTAGAAATTTATTTATAGTTAAAAGTAAATTTTAAAGGAAAATGGGGTAAAATTACATTTTGCTTATACAGTGAAGAGTTCACACACAGGGGAAATAATTATGAACGAGTATTTTAGATTACTTGTTCATGGCGTGCAGTATTTGTAGTCTATATTGATAGACTTTTCTTTTTTTAAACAATAGTAGTTATTCTATACGATGAATTTTCGTTATTGTTGGATATATTAATATTTTTGACATGACAATTAAGTACATAATATTGTTTTTACTTGAAAGGACTTTTAAAAATCGATTTGTCGACTATGTCTTAACAAGCACAAAAATCTATTGAGAAAAAATACACACAGATTCTATCGAGAAAAAATACACACAGATTCTATCGAGAAAAAATACACACAGATTCTATCGAGAAAAAATACACACAGATTCTATCGAGAAAAAATACACACAGATTCTATCGAGAAAAAATACACACAGATTCTATCGAGAAAAAATACACACAGATTCTATCGAGAAAAAATACACACAGATTCTATCGAGAAAAAATACACACAGATTCTATCGAGAAAAAATACACACAGATTCTATCGAGAAAAAATACACACAGATTCTATCGAGAAAAAAATACGCCCATAGTGTATGGAGAAATAAATACGCACACATTTTATGCAGAAATAAATACGCATATATTTTATGGAGAAATACGCACACATTGTATAAATAAATACGCACACATTGTATGGAGAAATAAATACGCACACATTGTATGGAGAAATAAATACGCACACATTGCATGGAGAAATAAATACGCACACATTGCATGGAGAAATAAATACGCACACATTGTATGGAGAAATAAATACGCACACATTGTATGGAGAAATAAATACGCACACATTGTATGGAGAAATAAATACGCACACATTGTATGGAGAAATAAATACGCACACATGGTATCGAGAAATGAATACGCACACATTGTATGGAGAAATAAATACGCACACATGGTATCGAGAAATGAATACGCACACATTGTATGGAGAAATAAATACGCACACATTGTATGGAGAAATAAATACGCACACATTTTATGGAGAAATAAATACGCACACATTGTATGGAGAAATAAATACGCACACATTGTATGGAGAAATAAATACGCACACAGTATATCGAGAAATAAATACGCACACAGTATATCGAGAAATAAATACGCACACAGTATATCGAGAAATAAATACGCACACTGTCTCTCGAGAAATAAATACGTGCACTTGTCTCTCGAGAAATAAATACGCACACTTGTCTCTCGAGAAATAAATACGCACCCTTGTCTCTCGAGAAATAAATACGCGCACTGTCTCTCGAGAAATAAATACGCGCACTGTCTCTCGAGAAATAAATACGCACACTGTCTCTCGAGAAATAACTACGCACACTTGTCTCTCGAGAAATAAATACGCACACTTGTCTCTCGAGAAATAACTACGCACGCTTACTCTCGAGAAATAACTACGCACGCTTACTCTCGAGAAATAACTACGCACGCTTGTCTCTCGAGAAATAACTACGCACACTTGTCTCTCGAGAAATAACTACGCACACTTGTCTCTCGAGAAATAACTACGCACACTTGTCTCTCGAGAAATAACTACGCACACTTGTCTCTCGAGAAATAACTACGCACACTTGTCTCTCGAGAAATAACTACGCACACTTGTCTCTCGAGAAATAACTACGCACACTTGTCTCTCGAGAAATAACTACGCACACTTGTCTCTCGAGAAATAACTACGCACACTTGTCTCTCGAGAAATAACTACGCACACTTGTCTCTCGAGAAATAACTACGCACACTTGTCTCTCGAGAAATAACTACGCACACTTGTCTCTCGAGAAATAACTACGCACACTTGTCTCTCGAGAAATAACTACGCACACTTGTCTCTCGAGAAATAACTACGCACACTTGTCTCTCGAGAAATAACTACGCACACTTGTCTCTCGAGAAATAACTACGCACACTTGTCTCTCGAGAAATAACTACGCACACTTGTCTCTCGAGAAATAACTACGCACACTTGTCTCTCGAGAAATAACTACGCACACTTGTCTCTCGAGAAATAACTACGCACACTTGTCTCTCGAGAAATAACTACGCACACTTGTCTCTCGAGAAATAACTACGCACACTTGTCTCTCGAGAAATAACTACGCACACTTGTCTCTCGAGAAATAACTACGCACACTTGTCTCTCGAGAAATAACTACGCACACTTGTCTCTCGAGAAATAACTACGCACACTTGTCTCTCGAGAAATAACTACGCACACTTGTCTCTCGAGAAATAACTACGCACACTTGTCTCTCGAGAAATAACTACGCACACTTGTCTCTCGAGAAATAACTACGCACACTTGTCTCTCGAGAAATAACTACGCACACTTGTCTCTCGAGAAATAACTACGCACACTTGTCTCTCGAGAAATAACTACGCACACTTGTCTCTCGAGAAATAACTACGCACACTTGTCTCTCGAGAAATAACTACGCACACTTGTCTCTCGAGAAATAACTACGCACACTTGTCTCTCGAGAAATAACTACGCACACTTGTCTCTCGAGAAATAACTACGCACACTTGTCTCTCGAGAAATAACTACGCACACTTGTCTCTCGAGAAATAACTACGCACACTTGTCTCTCGAGAAATAAATACGCACACTTGTCTCTCGAGAAATAAATACGCACACTTGTCTCTCGAGAAATAAATACGCACACTTGTCTCTCGAGAAATAAATACGCACACTTGTCTCTCGAGAAATAAATACGCACACTTGTCTCTCGAGAAATAAATACGCACACTTGTCTCTCGAGAAATAAATACGCACACTTGTCTCTCGAGAAATAAATACGCACACTTGTCTCTCGAGAAATAAATACGCACACTTGTCTCTCGAGAAATAAATACGCACACTTGTCTCTCGAGAAATAAATACGCACACTTGTCTCTCGAGAAATAAATACGCACACTTGTCTCTCGAGAAATAAATACGCACACTTGTCTCTCGAGAAATAAATACGCACACTTGTCTCTCGAGAAATAAGTACGCACACTTGTCTCTCGAGAAATAAGTACGCACACTTGTCTCTCGAGAAATAAGTACGCACACTTGTCTCTCGAGAAATAAGTACGCACACTTGTCTCTCGAGAAATAAGTACGCACACTTGTCTCTCGAGAAATAAGTACGCACACTGTCTCTCGATAAATAAACACTTTAAAATATGTAAACAATGTTTACTAAACATTAAAGAATAACAAGTTATCCAAAATGGCCGTCTTTTGGGTAATATTGGATAACTTTGCTAATGTTTACGTATTCAAAGCACGTAACGCAAAATGATTCGAAATATAATATTTAATTAAACTTTTTTAATGCTTACACAAAATTTTTTTTCTCGCAATAAACTCATGCCATAAATTTATAACTTTCATGGAAGAACGCGAAAAAATGTTAACACATTAAAAGTAGTTTTATTTCGTTGTTTTCGTTATATATTACTAAAAATGAAGAATGATACAGTTTGGGCGCTTTTATATTATAATAACGAATATATATTGAATTTCAAATGAAACAAATGGTACCTACGTAATTATCAGGTTTTAGATAGTAAAATATACAAAAATTACGAAAAAAGATTATTAATGAAAAGAAAAAGAAATTTGATGAATGAAGCAAAATCACTGCTTGGGTTACTAAAAAAAAAAAGAGATGAGTTGACAGGGGAGATAATTAAGTTCTGTTGATTACGTCACGTGATGAACGTAATTCAAAATGTTGGACAAATTTTATTCCTCATCTAAACTTTATAGAAAACTATTTTTCCTTAATTATTTTTCTACCTTATCGTTTTCGTAATTTTTGAATATGTTACTATTTGCGACATGGTAATTACGTAGGTACTATTTGTTTTACTTTAAATTTAAATGCGATATTCGTTTTCAGCATGCCCCAAAACCTATCGGAATTTTAGAGGAAATGTTAAGGTGGAAACCAGGTAAAAATTTACCTTTTTTTTTTTTTTTTTTTTTTTCACCGTTGAATAATTGAAAAAAAAATTATTTGCTCACTTCACACACGTTTTTAAATAGGTTTCATTGATATGACGGGCTTTCTGAATAAACACGTGACCACCATCTGCGTTCGTTTCAACTTCCTCATAAACGCCCCTCCCTCACATATGGCCCCTTTCATCCATTTCAACCTTTTTTTTTTTTTTTTTTGTCAAATCAGTTCTTTAGTTCTTAATTTCATTTGTATTTTTAGGACGTCTTTAGAGTTAACACGCAAAAAAAAAAGAAAAAAAAAGAGAAAAAAAAAAAAAAAGAAATCGTACATATTTTTTCTTATGAAAATTATATTAACTATTTTAATGGGTTTTATTTTGAACGCTATTAATTTGGGATATTTAATGGATTTGTTAATTGTTAAAATCCGTTAAAGTATAGTTTCAGATGAACTAATTTGAAATTTGGGTGCTTTATTTAGAATTTCTTTATTTCTCTTTTTGTCATTTATTTTATTTTATTTTTATTTATTTTTTTTTAATTATGGGGTAAAAGATCAAACTAGCTGTTCTGACTCGGCGTTTCCAGCAAGTTTCTTAACTTTACCTCAATTTATTTTTAAACAGTTTTTTTTTTTTTTTTTTTTTTTTTTACGGATTTTAAAAGTAAAACACTAGAACTTCATAACACTGTACTCTTAACTAGAGAATTATGAATTTGAGTTAACGATCTTCTTTAATTAACATTTTTCTCAACTTCTTTATGGATATGGCGAATGGCGACTCTGTTTCTCAGAGCGAGTTTTCATTTTAGCATTTTGCGTGTACGGTGAAACTAGCTATAACTTATAGTTATAACATCCAAACAGGAACTTATGAATTTTAGTTTTTGGGGACAATAATTTTAGTTTTCATTTTTTGGAGACTTTCACTCTGAATGGGGGTGGGGGAAAATTCCAAATTTAATGAAAATAAATTATAAAAAGATCTCGCTAATCGAGCATAACACTTTAGCTTAACTTTCGAACACGTCATTAGAGGGCGCTCGCATAGCTCAATTGAGGTATGGAAGCACAGAATGGAAACAATACCTCCGCTTTTCTCCGACACTGTTTACTTATATATTTGGGCAAAATATTAAGATATTTTGTGTAAATATATTTGTTTTTAAAATATATTTATTTATTAAAAATTATTATGAAAAATTATGAAAAAAATAAAAAACAATCAATGAATGTGTCGCGAAACATTGTTTTGAATTCTTAAACTTTTTTTTTATCGATTTTTATTTATTTATTTTTGGCGAACTATTTAGGTATTTTAAATATATTTATTTACAAAGCATGAAAAAAAAAAAAAAAACAATGAACGTATCACATTTTTTTACAGATACAAAATGGTGAGTGCGCAAGATAATAATTTAACAATTGTACGAATAATCAGATTAGAATTCAAAACAATATTTCACGTTTCTGTAAATATATTTTCAAAATATCTAGATAAATGAAGCAAACACTTAAAAAAAAAAAAAAAAAAAAAAAAAAAGCTTATTTAGGTTGGGACACAACGCGACACATATTTTTTTTTTTTTTTTTTTTTTTTTTACATGGAAGACACCACTTATCAAGACCCGGAAGCCACTCGGGGATAAGGGTTATTGTGTGTACAGTAATCAATGGGATAGTATCGTAGTAATCGTTAGTATTGGAGATTTGATAAAGTGTCTTGCTTAAGGGGGCGATTTATCAGGAATTTGTTTATGTTGGACTTGAAGACATCCAAGTTGTAGTCAGGTGGGAAACAGGCAAACGGAAGAGAGTTCCACAGGCGTGCAGTTCTAAGAAAGAAGCTTTGTTCATGGAATCTTCATTTTGATTTAAGCACAGATAAAGAATGGGGGAAATTACTGACAGTGGTTTCAGCTAGACGGGTGTTTATCGTGAAAGATTGGCGAGGGGGGGACCGGCGATTGGAGCTCGGACGAGCATTTGCCATGGAAATAACGATAAAACAAAGACAGGCTCGCAACGTTTCTTCTGTGGGAGAGAGGTTGCAGGGAAGAGAAAAGAGCATCCCCCCCCCCACTAAGCCACGAAGTCTATTTGTACTCTGTCAAGGCAGGATAGGCTGTTTTTAGCAGCTCCTGCACAGATATGGCAGCAGTATTCCATCCTTGGAGTACTTGGCTTTTATATAGATAGAGAATTGCATCAGTAGTGAGATATCTTCTGGAGCGGTAGAAGGATCCCACCATTTTCCCAGCGATCTAGGCAACAGACTTGATGTATGTGTTCCATTTCAGATTAGGAGTAAAGGTCAAACCCAGAAGCTTGTCAAAACATTCATTGTTTTATTTCTGTAAATAATTTTTTTTTTTTTTTTAATATCTAAACAGTTTACCAAAATATATAACACATTAAGTTAAATAAACATAGTTATTTAAAAATATGTATGCAATAAAAAATAAGTAAGCAGTTTTGGGGAAAGTGGAGGTATTGTTTCCATTTTGTGCTTCCATACTTCAATTGAATGATGTGAGTGCAGTCTATTGACGTGTTTGAAAGTTAGGCTACTGTGTTATGCTGAATAACCACATATATGGTAATTGTTTAACGGTTGTAAGAATAATCTTACTAGCATTCCAAACAATATTTCACATTTCTATAAATAAACATATTTTCAAAATATCTAAATAAATAAAACAAAAACTTTTTTAAAGAGCTTTTTGAAGGCGGAACATAATGCGACACATGCTTTATAAAAAAAAATTTTTTTTTTTATATTTCTGTAAATAAATATATTTTTTAAATACCTAATCAGTTTACCAAAACATAACATATTAACTTAAATAAACAGTTATTCTTTAAAAAAAAAAAAAAATCTGAGATAAAAAGAAAAAGGTAGGCAGTTTTGGAGAAAAGCGAGGGTATTATTTCCATTTTGCGCTTCCATACCTCAATTGAGCGATGCGAGTGCCTTATAACGACGTGCTTGAAAGTTAAGTTACAGTGTTATGCTCAATTATCCAGATCTTTTTTTATATACAAAATTAATCTTTCGAAATAAATAAAATTAATTAAAATTTATAGTTTTGAACACTCATTATTTGAAAACTTTAAGAACTTCTTGAATTGTCTCCCCCTGTTTCGAGTGGAAGCCTTCACAAATGAAAACAAAACAACAAAAATGTTGTCAAGTGATTGAAAACATGTCTTAAATTTTATTTCTTTATTAGTAAAAGATTTATTAATTTTGTTTATTGCGGACGATTATCCTCATCTTTTTGTTGTTTCCTGACGTTTCGGCCAACTATTCCTCTGGCCTTCGTCAGGTGGTAACCGCAACGGGATAGGAACTATAATCTCCTAATTGCATCCACTACAATTACTGCCTTCCATAATTGTTGTCGTCTCACCACATTTTGGCCAAATAAGCCTCTGGCTGGCTTTGCGTAGGATTGAAACTGCTATCTTCAGACAATTCTCACCTGGAACTGTAGAGATTTAACGTCTCTATCATGGGCCCCGAAGGGCGATCAAGGTCGAATTTTTTTGTCTTATAAATTCATGTTTTATTTATTATCTAATCTTCCATGGTCAGGTCCGTACCGAATGGTATGTATATTAACAAATTCCAATGAAATAACATATATTAAAAGTTTGTTTTAAATTAAAGACCAAATTAAGTTTTGTAGAGAATCAATGATGATGATTAATGTGACTGAACTAGGAATGAACAAAAAACTTGATTTTGTTTTTGCAATATTTTCACCATTATGACTACAGTTGCTCACTTCAGTGTGTCTAGATGCCTCTGTTCAGTCTCGAAAGACAAAGGATACCCCCCTGTAGAGGCAGCTGCGCATGTAATTGTGAGGCAAGGGTTGTGCAATCTCCAACCACACCTCTCTTGAATCGGCACTGTTTGAGTCCAGTGCAAGGGGAAGACCAGGACGACTGGAAACAATGCTGAGATAAGCGGAGAGCACATAAAGCACCTGGAAGTCCCAAATGGTCACCGATTTCAGTACTGACCAGGTTCAACGTTGCTTAAACTCACTTCAGTAGTTTTGTTTTAAATATATTCATGTGATCTGATTTTGTATAATGATGACCATATACAGTATGGACTTTCAAACATATAATAAACTTATTTTGGGTGAACTAAATAAAAAAAAAACCTTATTTTGGGTGAACTAAATAAAAAAAAAAAAAAACCTTATTTTGGGTGAACTAAATAAAAAAAAAAAACCTTATTTTGGGTGAACTAAATAAAAAAAAATAAACTTATTTTGGGTGAACTAAATAAAAAAATAAATAAACTTATTTTGGGTGAACTAAATAAAAAAATAAATAAACTTATTTTGGGTGAACTAAATAAAAAAAAATACAAAAAGGCAACTGAAAAGGATCTTTATAGCATAAATTTTTTAGCATTTAGAAGATGTGACAAAATGAACATCAGGATAAAATAGAAGTATATACACCACTTAACCCACAGTTTTTGTTGAAAGATCACAAACCTGACTTCAACAATAAACCTAGCATTAGACTAATTGCGCAATATGTTTCTGATTTAGGTAATATTAGTAAAAAGAATATTACACAGGATTATACCAACTTTAAAATTTAAGATACAACATGACCTTTGGATTTCTTCTAGGGAGATGATAGATTGGTTCCAGGAAATTCCTAAAAATCAGAACAGTAAATTCGTTATGTTTAATATTGACTCGTATTATCCTTCTATAACTCCTGAACTATTAATTAGCAGAAAGTGAAACAGATGTAACTACTAAATTAGAAATAGAGATTATAAAACTAGCAAGGAAAACCTTAATTAGATATAAGGATGAATAGTGAAGGATAGTGAGAACCACTTTGATACCATGATAGGATCTCCGGACTCAGCAGGTATTTCTGTACATACTTAAGGAGATATATAAAAAAAATACCGGGTTTAAATGGATGGCTATACAGAGATGAGGCATTATTTTTAGTTAATTCAAGCGATTGAATTACAGAAAAAAACTTTCTAGTTTAATCATCGTAATATCAAAATTTATATATTTTTTTAATGAAATTAAGTTAAAAATAACACTAGACTGCAATTGTAAAATAGTGAGTGTTTTTAGATATAACTCTTAATCTTCATGACAATGCTTATGAACTGTATCACAAACTGAACCAAACACTATTCTATATAGATTATAAATTGAATCATCCTAAGTGTATGAAAAAAAGCTATTATCCAAAAGAATGAGTTATCACAAAATGAGAATATATTTGATAAGAATAAGAATTATTATAATGGAGCTTTAAGCAGATAAGGATATGGAGAAATCAAATACATAGAAAAAAAACCAGAACGGTAAATTAATGTTTGATATTGACTCATACTATCTTTCTATAACTCTTGAACTATTCGAGAAAGCACTAAAATTAGCAGAAAGTGAAACAGATGCAATTAAATTAGAAATAAAGATTATAAAACTAGTAAGGAAAACCTTAATTAGATATAATAATGAATTATGGACATGGAAGAATAGAGAAATACTTTGATATTATAATGGGTCTTCTGGACTCAGCATAGGTAACTGACCTGGTATTTCTGTACATACTTAAGGAGATTTATAAAAAAAAATACTGGGTTTAAATCGGGGATTATATAGAGATGATACATTCAAGCGATTGAATTACAGAAAAACTAGAAAGAAAATTAAAATATTTTTAATTAACTTAAATTAGAAAAAACGCTAGACTACAATTGTAAAAATAGTGAATATTTTAGATGTAACTCTAAATCGTAACGATAATACTTATGAATTGTATCACAAATTGAAACAAACACTATAGTATATAAATTATAATGGAATCATCCTAAGTATGAAAAAACTATTTTCCCCACTATATCAAAAAGAATATATGGGTTATTACAAAATGAGAATATATTTGATAAGAATAAGGATTATTATAATAGAACTTGAATTAGATCAGGAAAAATCAAATACGTAAAGGAGGTGAATAATAATAAAAATAGCAGGACAAATTACACAATATCATACAAAATGGCAATGAAAGGTGGAAGAAATGCTAAGAATAAAAATGGGTATAAAAAGAATGAAATTAAAAATAATGAAAAAGCATGTAATTATGATAATGATATTTAGAATAAGGGAAAATAGACCCCAAAAATAAGTTTGGTTTAATCCGCCTTTTAGCGAACATTCAAAATAATATCCCTTAAGAAATTTAGAAAACAACTGATAAGAATTTCCCCTAGATAATAAATTAAGTAAAAAAAATTAACAAGAACAGTTAAACTTTCATTCTCAACTGCTGCCAATCTAGGTAATACTATAATAGATTCTAATGATGGTAAAATAAACAAAATAGTGAATAATAATAATAATAGAATTGAATCTGGTGAACTAAATTTGGAGAGAAAATGTAACTGTAGAATACTTAAGAAATATCCATTGGAGGGCAGTTGGTTAATTTCTGAAATTGTGTGCAAATGTGAAGTTAAGGTGGATAATAGTAAAAAGATACACTTAGGGGGGACAGGATGTTTTTTTAAGGACAAATGCAGAAACCCTGTTGCATCATTTAAAATTGAACCTGAGAATGAACCAAATAGGGATGTGGATAATGATAGAAATGAGGATAGAACAAAAATGAGTATTAAAAATAAGAACACAACTGCATTAGGTGATTGAGTTAGGAAACTATGTAAAAATAAGAGTTTAAATTAAGATGGTCAATAGTAGATAAGGCTAGAAAGTATAAACTGCGTACATCAAAAAGGTGCAATCTGTGCTTACTTGAAGCATGCCACATAATGAATTCTAAAGGAAATCTTAAACAAAAAGTTAGAGGCTATACAAAGCTGTTTTCATAGAAATAAATTCCTGTTATCACACCTAAAACCTTAGTGGAGTAAATTTAGAAAGGAAAAATTTACAGAACATATTGAGTGAAATGTAAGTGCGTAAAAATTCTTAAATTTGATACTAAAATTTTTAAATGTTGCAATAAATAAATAAATTAATAGATCTTCAACTAAACATATAGGAAATAACATAATCACAACCTCAATAGAAATAGTAGTTTTGGTTTTAATAATCATTGTGGATAATAAAATTACACCTGAATAATTTCAACAGTAGAAGAATGGAAAAAAAAATCTAACGTTAAATAACTGCAAAATATTAAGACAAGCTCTCTAAGATAGACTAAAATAAATTTAATCAAAATATAAAGTTAAAAATAAATGCCAATTCAACTGAGATTGGCATAAAGAAATTAATGTTAGAATTATAAGTTTAAAATTAAACGAGGGTATAAAAAAATATATATATATATATATATATAAAGTAAAAGTGTCTGTCTGTGTACATTTCCCTACGCAATAACTCTGTCAATTTTCAGTGTACAGATTCTAAATTTGATATACAGGGTAGTGGGATTTGGGAAAATCTTTGTAATCCGTTTTCGGCCAGAAATCTGGCTGTTAAGGGGTCAAAGTTCAGCGATTTGACCTTTGAGAACTCTACCAAACTCTTCCGCCAATTTTGGGTATAAACACTTGAAATTTTAGATATAGGTTCCTTGGACATGGGTCTAACAATAACTTGATTTGAGCTCAAAGCAATAAATGTTAAGAGGTCATAATAGGGGTCAGAGTTTTAAAAAAAATTTGACCTCTGCAGTCTCTACCAAATTACTCTGACAATTTCTGGTCTAAACATTTGAAACTTTACATAAAGGGTATTCAGAGATAGAGCAAGCTTTGTAATCGGTTTGGGTCGAAAATTTGAACTACCAATATATAAATGTATGTTTGCACGTCTGCCTAAAACTTTCGACAGAGGTGACGAATTTTCACAAGATCAGTATCATTTTGAAACTCGACCCTTCAGACGACTAATACCGAAAAATTGGTTAAAAACATTAATTTTTTCACCCTCAACTGGGCACCTTTCTACAGGGAGGTGTCGCTTTTTTCAGCGATATTTTTGAAAGTCATCCCCTCTTTTTGATTGTCTAGCCTTAATTTAAACCTATGTCACTTTCGGTTTGGCGGTGGTCGTAACAGCAAAGACGTCAGTTTTTTTTACCATTCTCTTCCTCCTTCACAGTATGGTTCGAGCCTACCTTCCTACTACCACTTTTTTTTTGCTCAACACACACCTCCAAACACCCAGGCAACGCCGGCTGAAATGCTAGTAAATACTAAAGTCAAAATATTAAAATATGAATGCCTAAAAAACTTACAGAAATTGGCAAATGGATAAAAATTTAATAAACATGGTTATCTCCCTTACAACGTGAAAATTTTAAGAATGTTCCTATGAGTTAGACGCAAGGTCGGTTTTTAAGGTGGGGAAAATCCAGCTCCCCAAAAAGGGGCACTCTGGATAGGAACAAAAATAAAAATTGTCTCCGTCATGAAGGATTTCTCCTCCACCGACAGAAGACGGAACAGGTGCAGTGTAGCATCATTACAGATACTACAATGTGATCTTGAATGTTATTGAAGAGGAAAAGAAAAGAAATTAAAATAGAATACTTGTATATGGATAAAAATTAAAAAATTTAAATTAATGACATAAGTATGGGATGAAAATAAATTTTAATTAAATTTTAAATTAACTTTTTAATTACAATTCCTTTAGAAATAAAATATTAAACAAAGTCAATTATGAGATTGTAGATGCAAACAAAATTGATACGAAACTATCGTAAATTGAAAAAGATATAGTTGGTACACATAAATATAAACTAGAATTTGAGGATGTAGTTTAGTATTTAGAAAATAAAACAATTAAATAAATAATTTGGAGAAGAAAAATAATTTCTTAAAAATTAAACGCGAAGGTTTTATTGTAATATGAATGTAATCGAGTGAAATCTAATTTAAAGAGTAGAAATATGAAAATAGAGCCATTTATAAATTCCATGGCTAACGGAAAATAAACAAAAAAAAAACAGAGTTGGGTGGAGGTAGACCCAACTGCTTGCTCTCTTAGAGATGAGAAGTATGTTCGTATATGTATATATAGTGTATTTCGCCGTCTGAAGAGTGGCTATTTTGGAATATTTTTTTTACTAACGTAATGTTTGAAATTGTCTAAATGGTCACGAAACAATTGTAACGAATATGAAAATGCACAATATGATGCTATCATTTTTAATTTTTGTCTTCATTTTGTGCAAATATATATATATATATATATATATTATTTTCTTTTAATGTATTGATAGATGCTATTTCTTCTGAGGAGTTAAGGGCAGAATAGATGCATTGATTGATATAATAATTAAATGAATAATTTTGTGCTACGAAACACGTGCTATCAAGAATTGTGAATGTCAACGTACTTAAAGAAATAAATTGTAATGTTCAACATCAAGGAATTTGGAATATACACTTTTGTCATTTATTTGTTATATGCTCTGTTATTACATTCAGTTTCATAAATTAATGATTGGTATAAATAAAAAGTGAAATCTAAATGATTGGTATAAATAAAAAGTGAAATATAAATGAAAAAATATATTTCCACAGATATATATATATATATATATATATAATTTAACAGTGTTAAGCTTGTCCTATCTTGATAAGTTTGCTTCGTATAAGATATATATATTTTTTTGCTAGCTTGATTTTTATTATCTTATATATAAAAGGCTATATATCTGTCTGTCTCCATAATTTCCAACTCTACCTTTCCCAAAAGTAAAAGCCCCAGCGCTAGGGGCCTCAAATGATTGGATTTTTTATGTGCCGTTCTCTTATGGGTCTTTAGGTTAAAATAGTTTTAAAGGGCCAAAATTGAAACAAAAACCGTTAAACATTTT
>NC_136523.1:16279661-16369661 GCF_053919585.1 Euprymna scolopes | reverse complement strand
CCTCCCCAAAAAGACAAAGAACGTGATATATTTTTTATTTGCCCAATTTGGGGGGGGGGGGGAGCAACATGTCAATTGTACTTTGTTGGTTGTATTTCTATCTTGTTATTTGCAGGCGGGGCGATATGCTTCACCATTGTTCATAATATTTATATAAAATAACGATCAATCGAGGGCAGTTAAATAGAAATTAAAAAAAAAAAAAAACATCTCCAACTAGAAAATTAAAAAGGAAAGCGTATCGATCGGTATATATATATATATATATATATATATATATATATATATATATATATATATATATATATATGAAGGATTTTTTTTTTTTTGCCGAGTTCATTTCAGACATGAGGGAGAAGGCTTTACTATTTGCATTCTTCCTTCCCCTAATCGTTTGTAATTATTTCCTCCTGCATTTTTTCTTTCTTTTTTTTTTTACTTGTCAACTCTTGCATATATATATATATATATATATATATACACACACACAAAAATAAATACACGTTGGTCTTTATTATAAGACGCTGGATATTCCAATGTTTTACTTTTGACTAAAATGACTTTAAAAAAAAAAAAATGTCGGTAAAATATTTTCCAGTAGAAAATTTTTATTGGAAAGAATTTCAAAATTTTGTTTTCGTTAATCCGAAAATTAAAAAATAATTCGCATTAGTATTTAATCAGAATATGTGTGTGCTTTTTAATAGCATCATTGATCATAGTTTGCTGCTGTTGGTGGTAGTAATAGTTACTCTATTCATCATGATATTGAGCACTTTTAGATTAAATACGAAACCCTGATCAAATTTAGTGCAAACTAACGAATCCTCACGAGGATGAAACGCGGAAAATACTGTATAGCTTAATTGCCATATATATTTTTCTAAATTATTGTGGGTGCACTGCATCATGTGTTTATTTATATAAACATTATTGCTATAATTGTATGGTATATCGGTTAATTTAAATAAACTTTATAGACACGCCGCTCTGTTCATTCATCAAGCCGAGTACTCTTTGATAAACTTGTTTCATTGAATTTTCATCCAAGAAATAATACAACCATCATTATTCATATATATATATATATATATATATATATATATATATATATATATATATATATATATATATATATATATATGGAGTCAGATAGCTTCGTGGCCAGGTCCGAATAATCTCCCGACCAGTAGTAATCGTGTCACCCTGTACTGATAATTCCCAAAAGGATGAAACACTACTCTGTAGGTATTAAAAAATTATTGTAATAATAATAATAATAATAATATATATATATATATATATATATATATATATATATATATATATATATATATATATATATATAGTCACTAAAACAATGCCGCTGCTCCCCACTTAGGGGTATCAAATTGGTAAACGGGAAAATTATTCCCAAACTCCAATTTAGGTAAAAATGCATTTTCGTATAATTGAATTGATTCAAAAAGTATCGCAAAACCAAAACAAATAACGCGCGTGCGCTTTCTAGTGTGAACACAAAAAGACACTTATTTTGTGTGTGTTATTAATAACTACAGATCGAAACATTGTCAATGCCTGTACACGTCTATATAAATAAATATATAAATATATCTTTCACTGTGTACCACTATTCCCTCCCTCTCTCATCCGCTCTCCTTTTTTTTTTTTTTTTTTCGAAACCCGAGTAATAACAACATTCATGTAATTTAATAAGCAACCCCTTTCTTCTCCCTCGGGCCAAAAAGCAGCCGGAGCCATGCTGCTGCTGTTGCATTTCCTCTAAGAATAAATCTTGTTCAAATATTGAATCAAGTTATTTAGAAGAAGAAGAAAAAAAAAATTTTAACATGTGACTCAACCCAAATTACCCCCCCCCTTTTCTTTTTACGTATGACATAATTTCAAATATATCTTTTTTGGCATATTTTTATAATCGATTTGTAAAATGTAAAGTACATATATATTATACAAAGTAAAATTATATATAACAGGGCTTTACGTTGCGAGTGAAATAGTCGCATTTGCGAATTTTTCCAAGTGGTGACAACTGACAAACGCTTATTTTTTGGTGATTTCTTTTAGCGACAATCTTCCAAGGCTCATTACTGAGTGAAAAATACCTTTTCAAACATTATTTTATTATTTTTGTTAATAAAACGAGCAAAGTTAAATTATTTAAACAATAAGCGATTTAATTTGGCATAAAGCGTTCATTCTAAGTCAGTGGCCTGTAACGTTTGCCCGTCTACAACATGCTAAAATACCTAGTATTTGATATTTTAAAAATTTACTAGTTTGCTTTTAGTTTAAAAATGCAAACAAATAAAAAAAAAAAAATTAAAAGTAAAATGATTACCCTGCATTCCGGGCAATGCCGTATAAGTGCACCTAGTTATTGGTGATAATTCTTCTTCTTCTTCTTCTTCTTCTTCTACTACCACTACCCCCCCCCCTCTCCTGCCACATGAAAATCGCTCTGACAAATATAAATAAAAACACTGAAACGTCAATTGGAAGTTTTCGCGTTTCTATTTGGAGCATGTATCAAGAAAGATCTGCTGCTGGACCTTGTTCTCATAATACACGAGCACCTCGCATGAATTTGCATTGTGTGCCCCCCCCCCCACATAACAGACATATGTCAGCCATGAATCACCCTGAATTGGTCTACACAGCCCAACGTTTAGAATATGCAGGGTCGCCTCCTGTTTTTCTTTTTTCTTTTTTTCTTAGTCCAAATTGAGGTATTTACTTCTTTCCCATTGCAAGAGCTACTCTGACCTGCAAAAAGTGCCTGAGCAGCCTCGTAGGCATTCTCAAGTTAGGGCGCCTCAGGCGATTAGCAATAACTCTAACCTCTTGTATAAGAGAGAAGGTAAAGCCGGGCCTTTTAGAATTACACAGGAACAGAATTACGCCGCAATCAACAAGGACCATTACAGAAATGGTCTAATGTCCGTTAATTTTTGGGGGCCGTGGGCGATTCCACTTTTCTGATTGCTTTCAAAATTTTAATATTTCCTCACAAATCTCATTTCTATCTCTACTCAGATATAAAAGGCACTTAGTGTGTGAGTTTGTTTCCTATGAACTCCAAAATGGTTTGGCCGATTCTTTGGAAATTTAACACAAATTTACTTTATTTGTCTGGGAGTGTTCTTAGGTAGGTTTTGTGTCAGAATACCTGCAATAAGTATCAAAGTTCAATAATTTAAAAATTTGATTAAAGAAGGAACAGTCTGATTTTGAACTAAGTTAACACCCTTATACAGCCTAACATCACAAGTGCGTTTGAAAAGTGTTATCACTGCACACACAGAAGCACCATATAAAAGCAATAGTATGTTCTTTGGTAAGACAGGGACGCGTTCAAAATGAATTAAAGTGCAATTAAACTTTAATTCAAGCCATTATATAAAAATATTTTGATAGAATCGAGAGAAGTTCTATGTTAAGACAGGGGTGTGTTTGAAATGAATGTTTCTGTGTGGGTCACAATCGAACCATGATACTTGACTTTGGAATTTTGAGTTTTTTTTTTAATTCAAGCCATTATGTAAAACTAATTTTATAAAAGTAGGTTCTCTACAGTGCAATGTAGACTACAATGTATTATGGACTAAGTCACTTCAGTGTGTCCCCAACTAGAGCAAGCAGTCAGTCGATTTGATTGAAAAAAATGGACGATTTCACCGATTTCAATGACAATAAAAGTATGGGAATGTGAAACATCTTTTGATCATTATTTAATCCTGGGCAACGTCGGGCCTCCTTGCTAGCATTTCATATGAACGGTTTGCTTTTTATTTTTAGTAAAATAATCACTTCTTTGTTACTAAATTGGTATTCGATTGGATAAAGCTATTATACTAAGCATCGGTCGTTTAATATTCAATATACGGCATAACCACATTATACACTGGTTTCCGTCAGATTACCAAAGTTAAGCACCGTTAAGCCTGGTCAGTACTGAAATGGGTGACCATTTGTGAATTCCAGGTGCTGCATGTGCTCTCCGCTTATCTCGGCATTGTTTCCAATCGGTCTTGGACCTCTCCTTGCTACTAGACTCAAACGGTGACGATTCAGGATAGGTGCGGTTGATGATTGCGCAACCCTTGCCTCACAATTACAGCTGCCTTTGGGGGGTCTCCATTGTCTCTTGAGACTGCATGGAGGTATCAGATCATTGAACATTTGTTTTGTTAATGCTTTTTTTCTATAGACATTAACGACTCAAAATACATGCTACAATGTTCTTAGATCATGAAACAAAATCCAAAAACATTATCGAGCTAGAAAATTATGTTTAGTTTAACAATTTTTGCTTAAATTATTAATAACTAGCAATGGGTGCCCGGGTGTTTGGATGTGTATGCTGAGCAAAAAAAAACAAACAAAAGAAACGGTAATTTTTAAAAAACTTTGACTCCTATTATGACCCCTTAATATTTATTGTTTTGGGCTCAAATCAAGTTATTAAGTTAGATCCATGTCCAAGGAACCAATATATAAAAGGTCAAGTGTTTAGACCAAAAATTGTCGGAGGAGTTTGGTAGAGTTTTCAAAGGTCAGATCGTTGAACTTTGACCCCTTAACAGACAAATTTCTGGCCGAAAACCGATCACATCGATTTTCCCAAATCTCAGTACCCTGTATATCAAATTTCGAGTCTGTAGACTAAAAATTGACAGTTATTGCATAGGGAAATGTACACAAACAGACACGTTCACTTTTATAGATATTATATAGATATATTCTTTCCATAAAAAATAACAGCAAAATTAGGTTTCATCAACGTTAGTTGTTGGTTGTTTTTGTTTTACTGCATATCAACCCTTTTTAGGTTATTTAATGCCGAATCCAGTTATATATATATATAGTTTTTTTTTTTTGTTTTGTTTTTTTTTCAAGTCGGTTTCTATTTAACCCATAGTTGGGGCCCTAACAGGTACTACCACTCTCTATCAGAATGGACCTGGGAGCGATGGCAATTAAAGGGTGGCTCTATGCTCCACAAAGCCCGAAAGCTGGGACCTCACTATCGGATATAGTTTAAGGTCATGTCCAGGACACTCGATGTTAGTACTAATATTTATATAAAATCTCGGTGGTAAGGTGCCTTGCTTGGGTTGAATATTAAAAAATGTCAGTAATATAACTTCACGTAATGTATGGTTCCATTTTTTTCTTGGAAACTACTAGATCGATCTGGCTGAAATTTTGTGTAGACCTTTGTTATGATAAGGTGCATCAAACCAAGTATTATGGTATCTGTTCGATACACATTTAAGGATTAATAGAAATTGGTATTTATTCCACTTTTTCTTGGAAACTATTGGGTCGATCTGGCTGAAATTTTGTATAGAACTTTGTTATGATAAGGTGCAGCAAACTAAGTATTATGGTATCATTTTGATGCACAATTAGGGATTAATAGAGGTTAATATTGAGCACAAATTTAACCATTGAATACGGTTAAATTTGGTACAAAAAAAAACGAAACGAAAAAAGTTGTATGACAGTTCATTTAAATTAAAATATGTTGCTTCTTGTTGTCCTTGACCTAAGAATCCCAGGTTGCCTGAATGATGTGCTTAAATATCAAATGAATAGAGAATCAGTAAGAGCAATTGTCGTGCCTAAATTTGTAATGCATCAGTATTAAAACCCGTGTAAATCTATAAAAATTAATCTGCTACGAAAAGAAATGAATGATTAATTACGATACAAGTTTTTAAAAATCGATTTTTTTAAATTTTTTTTTCTCTCAGACGTATTTTATTGATTAAAATGTTTACATTTTTGAAATGGGTATTCAAAATTGTGTCAACATAATAAACTGGAATAATATCTTCTGATTACACTCGCGGAAAACGTTACCATGGAGCTGCATCCTTGCCGACTAGAACATGTAATCTTCAAATCCGTCGCCAACAAATATTTGCCGCAGACTGTCCTCATGATAAAATTTTGTTCATTCAGTTAATCCTGCCCATCATCATCCACCAGAGAATCCATCTCATTGTAACCCTTATCCTCGAGTGGCTTTTGGCCTTGATAAGTGATGGAATGTTAGTAAAAAGAAACAGAAACAAATGCAGAATCCTTCCAGGCACGACGATAATGGGTTCATAATGTGCTTCTGTGTTTGTAACAAGACAAAAGCAGGGAAAACAAACAAACTTGTCTAACCTGTCACCAAGGCGAGTCATAGCTGCAATAGTAAGAGCTCCCCACAAAAAAAAAAGTGTCAACAGTTGGAGCAAAAATTCTGAATCTTCCATGAGATACATGAAGTAGTTGAATGAAATCTAATATATACAAGGCAAAATATGTATGTGTGTGCGTTTGTGTGTCTCGCAAAATCTTTCGACAAACACCTCAAAATGTGGCAAAATTGGTATCGTTTTTAAAGCTCGGTCTCTTGGATGACAAATATCGAAAAATTGGCCAAGTAGATTAATTCCTTCACCCTCAACTGGGCCGTTTTTTTTTTGTTTTTTTTTGCAAGGAGGGATCGTTTTTTTTCTCTGCATTTTTGCAAGTCATCGTCTCCTTTCGATTGACTACCCTTTAATTTCAACGCTCACAACTTTCGGTTTCACGATGGACGCATCAGCTAAGACGTTAGGTCTTTTTTTTTTTATTCACCTTCTTTTCCTCCTCCACGTTACGGATTCGAGCCTGCCTGCCTACTACCAATTTTTTTTTTTTTTTTTTTTTTTGAACACCTCTCTCCACCCAGGCTGCCTACCGGGGTTCCTTACTACATGACCTCTACACACCCGGACAATGCCAGGTACTCCTGTTAGTAATTAATAAAATACAATGCTAAATAGACACACAGCCTCGCCCAGGATTCATTGGCTGCACATTTTTAAATGGAAGATTTAAAATAAAATTAAAAACAAAAAAATAAATGGATACGTAAAATAATAATGATGTCTTAATAACTTGTATAGACAAGAAATATACGCAAACACATCAAGTAATCTCAAAATGTTATTAATATAAACGAGACGGAAAGAAAAAAACTGAATAATAACTAAAATAAGGGAGATAAGTCTTATTTTAAACAAGAACAGTTCTGAATTTGTTTAGATGAGGATTGATTATTTGTATTCTTATATTAGGAGTTCTAACACTGTTCTCATATGAGTTCTTATATGCACAACATTTTGGTTAATGTAACCTCAACCTTCTTCGGGTGTATCTTGGCGAACTCTGGAATCTGCACAGAATTTCAAACAGAACCATTTATTTAATCTGCAAGGATCCATGACACAGTGGATAGAGTACTTGGTAAAATTCTGTTGTAAAAGTTTCATCCTGGAGATTAAAGATACAATCCTCAGTGCAGGCGACTGAAGAGTACAAGTGTGAATTCCGTTCGAAATTCTGTGCAGATTCCCGAGTTTGATATGACAAGATACACCTGAAGAAAGTTGGATGTTACATGGACTGAAACGTTCTGCAAATGACACTCCAGATGGGACCAGAAGTCCAAAGACTCCAAATGATACAAACAACAAAGATTTATCATTTTTTTTAAATTGTTGCCATTGTAACAATCTTCCTAACTGGAATAATTTTTATGACAAACAAAAAGCCAAAGACATTTTGGTATTGTACAAAATATGCTGAAAGGAGAAAATAGACATAAGGCTAGATAAAATCCAACATCTACGTCTCAGATGCAATGCTATATAGGATTAAATTCTAAAATCTTCCCTGTAGCGATCATCAGATACCTGATTTTTACTTTAATCGCTTCTTTCTCAAAACTGCTAGCTTTTAGAATTTTCTGTTTCCCTGACTCTACGAACCTATAGAAGTTTAAATGTAATGTGAACAAACATCTTGTTGCACAGCTCTTCACTTAGAATGCCCCTATAAATCTGACCTTTAACAGTAACTTCTTAAATCTTAGTGACAGTGTGGGGTGAATAAAAGCAAAAAAAAAAAAAAAAAATCAAGAACATCTTGATAAAACCTGCTTACCATTACTAAGTAGTTAGTATATATGGTATAATCACATTGATACACCGGTTCTTGTTAGATCACCGAAGGTAAGCCATGTTGAAACTGATCAGTGGGTTAAAATTTGGGAATACAAAGCGCTGTATGTAGGAGGACGTCGACACCTCTCTGCAAGAACTGCAAAAACCCGATGCCGTTATCTTTCCTATCGCTAGTGAATTTGATATTCCCTGGACACTTTCTCTTTTTGAAGGAAACTGGTCAAACTCGCCTGGAGTGAATGCTGCTAGTTTACCATTAGTGAATATTGCAACCATTAAGATAATTCCTTTTGTAAATTGTTGCTACCCTCCTCCCTCCTGTCTCACAAGGTTCTCCGCAAACAAAAACCATGATATTCCCATGGGTTGCCTACTCAGCAGATTCTTAGCTTGCCCCTTTTTCTAGAATTTCAAGAATCTGACCCCGTTTTGCATCAGTTACTTAAGATCCTAGTTATTTTGGATGAAGCATTCTTCATGTAACCTATAAAACATATATATATATATATATATATATATAAAATGATATTAGTAGGGAGACCCAATGTTGCCCAGGATTGAATGATGATCAACGAATATTTCACACTCCTATATTTTTATTGTCATCGAAATCCGTGAAATCGCCCAGGAGGAAACTTCACATGCCTTCATGCAGTAACGTAGTCCAAAATATATGCTATTCTACATTGCACGCTAGAGAACGTACTGTTTCTTTTATGAAATTATTTTATATAAACTTTCCAGTTAACGAAAAGAAAACATTAAGAAATTTACGTGCGGAGTTTGAACCTAGAGACCACCTCATGCAAAAAAAAAAAAAAAAGGAGGGAAAAAACACGCTATCAACTTACCCGCAGTAGAATTTTCACGGCCCATTGTTCTATCATTGTTGCTAAGCGATAACATGGAAGAAATGGCTTTACTGATGATAGATAAATTAAAATAACGGTTTCGATTATCAGTAATTATCAGGGGTATTCTGAAAGAAAACAACTAAGATCACTCCCAGAGTTCGCCGTTTCGGAATCTATAAGGAATGGACTCACATACACACAAAGTTGCATTTATATAATTGTATATATATATATATATATAAAATTTGTTTTTGTGTATATCAATATTCATATCAAAACGCTTTTTTTTCTATTTATTTAGAAAGAAAATACAATTTTGTTATATATGGGTCATGGAATTGCATTCATCTGCAAAAGATCGCGCTAATTTGCATATTCTTTAAAAAATTCATTTTAATTAATTCCCTTTCAGTTTTCCTATGGCATAATCATCTTTAGTTAACTATTACGTGTAATTATATTGATGCAGGTATTCTACATGATTTATACTTGCGTAATATTTGTGTAAAAAGCTTATAGTAAACACAAACCTCTTTGTATATATATATATATATATATATATTCATGTGTGCATATGTATATTTGTTTAAAAACTTTGCCTACCAAACTCCTCTGTCAGTTTTTGATCTACAGGCATGAAACTTAATATATAGGGTATTCGAACCCATGCGGAACTTTGTTTGGGTTTTAGTCTCAGAAAAGTGTGAAAATTAAAAGAATGGAATTATCTAGGTGAAGGTCGAACGACGGCATTATGAATATGCATGCATAACGTAATAGCTATTGGTTCATACTTTGGATTTTAGCCTTGCAGCAAACATGTCTTCATAGCTCAGGCATTAATGTCAAAGGAAAAAGTAAATTGTAAGCTAAATGTTTTGGTTTCGATTCTTGATGGTGCAGGAGTCTTTTTTTTTTTTTTTTTTAATCTTTTAAATCATGACTATATATTGGGTCCAATATAATATAATAATAAATATAAAATCTACATTAATCGTAATATCATATTTAAGCAATATTTTACAAGCAGGCAATGCTGGGTGGGCTGCTAATATATATATATATATATATATATATATATATAAAACTCAAATGACCTTGTAACGATGTATGTAACCCACTTTCCAATTTACAACATCTGGTTGAGCATGCGCGCATAACCTGCGCACTGAAATATTAACGTTATTATTTCAAAATTATTATTTAACATGGGAAGAGTGGGGTTTAGAATAACTTAAACGTAATACAGAAATGAACGATGTAAAAAAAAAAACAAATGAAAAAAAAAAAGCAGATATATCAAAATTTGAATTTAACTATAATAAGTATTATGGTATCTGTTCAGTGCACATTCACCTATAAGTATGGCCAACTGTATTTTTTTTTTTTTTTTTTTTTTTTTCAAAAATAATCAATTATAATAAACAGAACGACTCATAGAAATCTATCTATATTCTTTTTTATTTTTAATATACTTTCATAGAAATGTTTCTGTTATGTCAAAAAAAAACCCAATTTTCTTTACATCACAAGTGTTACGCTCATACATGGATCCCATATCTAATATAACATACTGACTCAACGGGTCACGGGTAGTCTAGTGTGTGTGTGTGTGTATATATATATATATATATATATATATAATTTTCGGTGAAAACGTGACAGTATCACAGTTAGAAAACTTAACATCAGGAACCGCCATCATCTGTGCTTTTGCGTCTGTGCCAAGCAAGGACAAGCCAGCTGTGAAATTATCATCAAAATTGTTTCTACACGTATAGAAGACGGTGTTCCTTTGTGTATTTAGGGCCCAAACCTTCCCCAACTTCGTGTGCAATCACTGGAATTTTTTCAACTCTGGGTGTTGGAGGTATAAAATTATAATAGTGCATATTAAACAAATATTTATGATCAATAAGGCAGGCTTTAGCCAATCTAGAGGCGCAATCTTTTTGCGCTGTCTGCAAAATTATTAAAAAATAAAAACCAATGAATTTAATGAGGTTTATATACATATTAGTGATGGGACGATTCCAATACAATTACCGATTTCGATTCTTTATAAATCTCTAAGTATTTTACTATATAGTCATTTTTTCTTCAATTACCGTAACAATACGGATTAAATTGGCAGATATTTTTTCAAATGTAAAAAAAAAAAACATTTATTGGGAGTTGTTTATAGATTTTAATTTTGCTGGTAGTTTAAAAATCAATAAATATTGATTATTTTATGATTGTTATTACCAGCAGTGGAAGATTTTTTTTTAAAACAAAATCTAATAAAAAATAATAAAAATGAAGGAATCGGTTTTGGCATCGGAAAATATGCGAAAAAAATTTTCCCGATACCCAAAAGTTTTGATTTTTCTGATTCCCGATTCCAATTAATCGTTCCAACATTAAAATATATGATTAAAAAGTCCCTTTAAGAGATTGAAGTTGAGCCCTATTAAATGAATTTAGCAAAGGCGGTCAACTAGTATACATGCATAGTTCTAAAACTGTTTATTGAATACTCTCATGGCCTCTAATTATGACAGCCTGCTTACAGTTTCATAAGAACTTAAATTCACTTTCATTTAAATGTTAATTGCCAGTGAGCAAGGTTGACTTTGTTGATTGGGTATAAATCTTTTGACCAGCAGTAATTATCAGTTCCTACTCTGATGATAGCGTAAGCATGAAACAGTATCTATAGGTTTGAAAAAATTGTTAAATACGTACTGATTAGTTACATTCCATTGTGAAAAGGAAAGAATCAGTCCGCACTTATAATTTCATTTTTTTTAAAATTTTATTTTCACAAATGTCAACGTTTTTATTCTGTTATGACTTACGCACATATTGCAATCAGTATATATGCTCGGAAGCTGGAAACATATCTTCAATGGCTGACTGAACGAGAACATGCTACCCCCATGAAGTAAAATAAAGAGTTCCGTTTGAAATTCCATCAAGATTCCCGAGTTCAACAGAAACATTTCAGAGTTCGACAAGATGCATCTGAAGAAGGTTGGAGGATACATCGACCGAAACGTAAAAAATAAAACTCAAGATGAGAACAGTAGTCCGAAAAATCCAAATAATATGAATAACCAATCCTTATCTAAAAAATTCATAAAAGTTCAAATATAACGTTATTACTTTTAACATTTGTTCATTGTTTAAATGTGACCGAAAAGAAAGAAAAAGAAAGAAGAAATCACTTGCAAATAAAGTAATAGATCACGACTTGCTAAAAACCAATCATCGGTGTTTTTAACGAATCAGACAATTGAACACAAATGTTCATGAACTAAAACAACATTGCTGTAACGTTGTTATTACTTTTAAATGGACCAAACGTTGTACGGAGAGACTTGTAACGAAAAGAAAACTTTGACACCAATGTTTTAGATAAAAGAAAAAGTTTTTATTTTGTTCAGTTTCGCACGCAAGTTGCTGATAGGTATTTACAACACGACACAGCATGTCCTCTCTTTCTTTCTCTTTCCTGGTCAGAAAAGCAGTCCTTTGTTGGTAGCTAAAATCAGCCGTTGTGTTGCAATATTTCGCTGGTAAGACCAACAGGTTGGTCGGTCGGCTTGCTCGCTTTCGAAAATGTAAGAGGAGACTCGCGCGCTTGTCAAGTGTACCTTCCAACTCTCCACACATCTCGTCCCATTTTCACCCCCTCCCCTATTCTTTTTGATCTTAATAGCTGTATGTATATTATTCTATGACGTCACGATATGTGGTATTAACTCGGCACATGAGTCGTCAATATCCATAAATGTCCTGGTTTGGTTATTTAATGGCGGAGCCAGCCACTATGTTACACAAATACATGTATCCAATTTTAATACAATTTAAACCAAGACACTGATTTTTTTTTTTTTCTGTTACAAAGGAGTTACTACTTATCAAGGCCCAAAAGCCACTCGAGGATAAGGGTTAATGAGTGCATGGTCAACAGCGTAATAATAGTTAATGGTGGAAATAGAGTAGAAATAGATTATTTAGGGGAACGGCTCAACAAGAACTTGTTTACATTAGACTTGAAAGCACCATATTATAGTCAGCTGGAAAGCAGGCCAGTGGAATAGTTTCGCAAGCAGATAGTTCTAGGAAATAAACCTTGTTCATTGATTTCGCTTTTAGATTTAGACAGTGGGGGAAATTGTTGATAGTCATTGTAGCTTGATGAGTGATTTTTTTTGTGAAAGTTTGGTAAAAAGGGGGGGGCATAGATTGGAGTTCAGACGAACCCTTGCCATGTAAATAATGATACATCTGCTCTATCTTCTGTGGGAAAGAGGTCGCAGGGGAGAAAAAAGGGCATCACCTACTAGGTTTCGAAGCTGGTTTTGAACTTTGCGAAGGTAGGATAAGGTGCTCCGAGCAGCTCTTGCCCAAATATGGCAAGAGTACTCCAACATTAAAAAAGTTTTCCACCATTTTAGCTTCTTCTGATTATATTTGAAGGTGAAATATGAGGAGGGGAACAATAAAAGGCAAGGAAAGCACTAACGTGTTATGGTTATAGTAAAAAAGGTACATTGTAGTGATCCTTATTCACTCCCGAGCAACATCGGGTCTTCTTGCTGGTAAATTTATAAAATAAAACTGTGCTTGTTTGGAGGCAAATAAATAGGGACTTACTTGCAAGATGCATACTTTGATGATCCTATTTATTTGCCACCCCAAGAGGGCAAAATGAGACATAAGGTCATTTTTAATGTGGGGAACATTCAGCTCCCTAAAAAAGGGGCACTGTGGATTGGATAAAAAATTTAAACTTTTCTTAGTTTAGTCAAGAAGGATTTTCCCTTCACTAAGAACAAAATTAAGTGTAGTATTAGGACAGATAACACACTTTGATCCTAGCTAAAAGGCCGGTGCCATAATTATTAAAATTCAATCAATAAATCGTTAACCTAATATCTATATGTATTAACCCCTCCACCCTCACACACAGAAAAACAACAATAACAAAAGAGACAATTGTAGTGGAATTTTATTAAATCCAACTCTGCAGATAATTAAGAACCTGAAATTGGGCATTGGGCACACACCTGGTACATATAAAAAAAATTATATTCAACTGAAAATGTTGGCACAGTGTTTAACAAAACAAAAGAAAGCAACATCTGTTGTATAAGGATTAACAGAAGAACGTATATCTATATAGCTATTAAAGCTTGATCTTGTTTCTTTGTCAGTTTGTTTTCTTTGAACGCTGGATGATGTCACTAAAGGATTACGTCATCCCCTAAAATGTGTACAACGTTGAATACATCAGAACATATTTTTTATGATGTCATAAATAAAGTCATAAAAATATTACGTCTTTCATTAAAATAAAACATATGATTCAGGTAAAGAGGTTGACACACACACACATATGTAAACATATATATACACACACACACATATATATATAAATGCATGCACACACACACACACACATATACATATATATATATATATATATATATATATATATATATATATATGGGACTATCCACTTATCTAGTGTTTACTTTTCAGATTAAATATGTTTTTAACTCATTTCAAAGTGTTTTTTTAACATGTTTTATTAACTGTTTGCTCGTATTATAAGCTCTATTTCCTATTTGGTTTTATCGAGCTTTTTACATCTGGCTGAGATAACTTTATAAATATTAATTCTTTAATATTTATAATATACTTTAATTTTGCCATCTTGGATCATTTTGGTAAATTTAATTGTAATTTTCATTTTATATATATATATATATATATATATATATATATATATATATATATATATATATATATATATATATAAAAAGTAAATGATAGTTTGCTTGAAGCATTGCTGGTAAAGGAATATATGGAAGTTTAAAAAAGCCGAGAGCAATGTGGAAAAGACCGGAATCACAAGAGGAAAGAAAGGACAAACAAATAGACAGCGTCTGTTTGAGTAGAGAAATGTCTAACTGTTTATTCATTTATCACTCCTCCTCCTCTCATAACAATTATTTGCAATCAAGTTATTGGTAAGTCCGGTGTATATAAAATCCATTGGTGGTATGGAACTTTGATTAATTTCGGGAGAAAGTACCTCCCCTTTTCAAAAAGAAAACAACCAGACCCACCAATAACTGTACAGGGGGTTGTCAGAACAAACTGGCATGAGAGTACTCTTCCCTACAAGTAAACCCTAACCAAATATTCAAAATTACATAGTATTCACAACCCAAATGAGATCTCTTTGCTATGGCTAACCCACACTGACTTGTACGAAGAATGGTGCACCTTTTCCAAGTGATGTTACCAGAAGCAACAGCACAAAGCAGGATACTCCACCAGACTAGATAAATTCTTGTCCTGGAATCCAGTAAGACCAAGAGACCACCAAAAATCTATATTATAAAATATTTAAATGGTCAGTTGGAAAGAGGGAAATTATGTTTCCAATTTCTTTACTAACTCAGTGCTTGAAAGGTAAAGGGGAATTTCACTGGAATATTTGAATATCTATGTATCTCATATAGAGATCAAGTGTTAGCTCCCTGAAGAGGGCCCTCTTGATTTGAGAAATTTTGACTGAAGTAAAATGAAACAAGTAGCTACCATTATATAATATCTAATATATAAAAGGCTATATGTTTGTCTGTCTGTCTCCAAATTTTCAAACTCTATCTCTTCTAAAACTAAAAGGCGCAGAGCAGCGCTAGGGGCTTCAAATGATTGGATTTTTAATGGGCTGTTCTTTTATGGTTTTTTTTGCCCGTTAAAATAGTTTTTAAGGGGTCAAAAAAGAGTAAAAATAAAAATCGTTATATATTTTGTACATTCATTTTAGTTTATTGTTAATCAGTTCATATGCATGTCACGTTGGTACAGTGGTAACGTCACCAGCTTTGAATGCTACAGTTTTGCTTTTGATTTCGATTCTAGCTGATGGCATCCAAATATTTTTTCTTTTACTTTCGAAATCACGGCTCTATAATAATATATACGAAATCTAGGCAAATTAAAATATCATTATGGTCCCTGCTTGCCAAACTTTCATAAAAAAAACACTTGACTAGCTAAAACCACTATATATAAATTTCCCCACTCTCTATCTGTGCCTAAATGTAGACGCAGATTCCATGGACAGAACTTTTTTCCCAGAACTTTGGAACACTGTTCTACTGGCATGCTTCCTGACTGAATACAACATGGTAGCCTTCAAATCTAATGTAAACAAGTTCCACCCAATTTACATCATTAAAGATTACTTCACTATCACCTTACATTTCTCGAGTGGCCATCGGGCCTTGATAAGCGGTGACCTCCAAGTGTTAAAAAATAAAAACATATTTTACGACCCGGCAAAGCCCCCTCCTCCTCGCTATAATATATATATATATATATATATATATATATGTGTGTGTGTGATTTTCAGAATGTGAGATTGTATATAATAATAAATTCCACAGCCAAACAACGTCGCAGCCCACAAGAGCCATGACAGTCAACGAACCGGTTCATTGACTGTCATGGCTTTTGCGGGCTGCGACGTTGTTTGGCTGTGGAAAAATAAATTTTTGTTAAAACAGTTGGGTTTTAATCACAGCTTGAAGTACTTGTTTTCCTAGCCACTCTTTTGAGCTGTTTGTTATCAGTAAGATATTTTGTCTCTGGATGACGAATACGTGCGTGTAATATATATATATATATATATATATATATATATATATATATATGGTAGTACTTTTTGCATAGTAGCTAAGTTATGCATTGAAATGAATTTTAACTTTAAATAGCTTATGTACTTCTCAACGCACTACTAACATCTGTTTGCCGTTTCAAAATTCTTACTGCCCTGTAGATAAATCTTCAAATTACTTTGTCCTAGATCTGAACAATCAACCCGAGACACATGGTCTGCCTTGGATAACTGTAAAAAATACATGCGATTCCTGTTCTTAAAGCTATTTTTGTTAGCTTTATCCTTTTTCTGCTTGACGTTTTAGAACTTATTACATCTCGCTAATCTTGAAACTTTATTATCAACAAAAAAAAAAAAACTTATTTTGTCCTTCAGTCTTTACAGTTTATGGGCGATATTTCTGACAAAGTGGGGAAAATTGCTGTTTTCTAGGTCAGAATCTATCCGTCTAATACTTATTTACTCCTGATCTTAAATGGAACACGTACATCAAATCTGTTGCCAAGGCCGCTGGAAAAATGGTGGGATCCTTGTATTGATCCAGTAGATATCTCACTGCTGATGCAATTCTCTATATAAGAGCCAGGTACGTCCAAGGAGGAAATACTGTTGCCACATCTGGACAGGAGCTGCTAGAAAGGACTTATCCTGACTTGATAGAGTTCAAAATAGACTTTGTAGCCTCGGAGATGTCCTTTTCTCTTCCCTGCAACCTCTATCTCACAGAAGAGATGCTACAAGTTTGTCTCTGCTTTATCGTTATTTTCATGGAAAGTGTTTGACTGAGCTTCAATCTATGGTCCCCCCCCTCACTAAACTTTCACAAGAAACACTCGTCTAGCTGAAAACACTATCAATAATTCCCCCACTCTTTATCTGTGCCTAAACCTAAACGTAGATTCCATGAACAAAGCTTCTTTCTTAGAACTGCACGCCTGTGGAATTGTCTTCCGTTTTCCTGCTTTCCAGCTGACTACAATATGGTTGTCTTCAAGTCCAACGTAACCAAGTTCTTGATGAGCCGTTCCACTTAAGTTAACAAATTTATCATTACTAACGATTACTATATTGTCCAATTGACCACTGTACACTCTTAACCCTTATCCTCGAGTGGTCTCTGGGCCTTGATAAGTGGTTATGCCTATGTAAAACAAAAAACAAAAAAAAACGTTGCTTGACTGTGGAAATAATCTCATATATATATATATATATATATATATATATATATATATATATACACAGGGTGGTCACAAAGTCTGGCTACATAATCTACATTTGACCAACCAACTCTGGTGTTCTGACTTCCTTACTCCTCCCATATCTCTCACCATCCCGCAAATACTCTCTGCCTTCCTTGAATCTCTTATGCCACTCAAAAACTGATGCATGATTCATGTAAGATAATCCAAATCCTGTAGATTATGTAGCCAGACTTTGTGGCCACCCTGTATATACACATACATACATACATATCGCTAGCGGAGGTATCTGGCGTTGCCCGGGTGTGTGTGGGAGGTGGTAAATCGAAACAATAATAAGCTGGAAAATAAAGAAAAAGTGAACGAAATAACCCTGTTTTTAAATATTAAAACTTTTTTTTTTTAAATCGGAAAAACAAAAATAAAAAACAGTATAGAGAATAAATAATAAATACAAAATCTGCAGGAATCAAAATTTTATATTTAAACATATTTTACAACGTGCAACACTGAACAGCCTATTATTATATAGCCATCCGCGGAGACTGTTTCGTTGTAGTACTAGCATTCAATCCGAGCCAGAGATCAAATCTACAACAATCTAGTTGATAGCAGTTCTATCCTTTGACCCATGGGATTGGCACTCGCAAAAAATGGCTTCAAATGTCTTTTATATAAATACTAGCGAGGGGTACCCGGTGTTGCCCGGGTGTTTGTAGGGCTGTGTGAAAAAAACCCGAAATGTGAAAAAAAAAAGGTGCCCGTGAAAAAAAAACACGAAGCCTTAACGCGCAGTTGGAAAATAGTAAAGTGTGAAAAAAAAAACAGGTGCGCGTTTTTGATTGACGTGACGGCGATAGGTATTCAGCAATTAGCATTTTTTGCGGGACAGTTTTTAATGAGGTCAATAAATCGGTTTGTTTGTTTTTAAAAAACCTGCTCCCTGTTTATTAGGGAGAGCGTCTCGTCTCGAAATGAAAGCTACCGTCTTATATGACGAAGTCGACTTTGACCAAACGTTACTTAGCTCTCTAGAGACCACTGGCTTTCGGCCAGTAATTAGTCGAGTTTCGCTTTTTGTTTATACCGAAAACCGAATGTAACGTGTGCCGATGCGGGAAATGTTGAATAATTAACATTTGAAAGTCAATAAAATTAAATAGACAGATGAGCTCCGTGGTTAAGTGTGAGATATTACAATTTATAGATGATATAAAAAATTTTAAAAAGTTGTGAAGCGAGCGCTTCTCTGAAAGAAGCCTTTTATGGACAGCGAGGAAAAGCGTACATACATACATACATACATTTTCGCTTTTATGTATATAGATTTGACTGCTATTTTTCAAAGTGCTCAATTTGTTTGCTTACTTACAAAGAGCTTTGCATATATATATATATATCTGTGTGTGTGTATGTGAATTCTGTATAAGTTTTGGTTCTGGTTTCGATTATAATTGATGGTACTTAAGTCATCTATTTTTTTATGAATAATTTTATCAAGAATTCTTCATAAGTTTTGGTTTCGGTTTCGATTATGGCTGAAGTAACTCAAGTTATATATATGTCTCGTAAGTTATTTCGGTTTCAATTCAAACTAATGCATCTAAGTTATATGGATATATTTTATTTTTGAAATCGCAACTTTATGATATATAAAAATCGATAGAACATTAATTCTATATATACGAAATCTGCAAGAATTTAAATATATTTAAGCATACTTTACGGCCGGGCGTTCATGCTAGTTTAGATAAATACATTTGCAGTTTTAACAAAAAAGCTACAATAATATCAGAGCGTTTCCATTTACACTGAACATCTACAGAATGCGAACATTAATATATTAACTATGAATGAGTCCCCTGTGGAATTTCCACAGGTCCTGCTAGTTACAATTATTACACATTGTTTACAGTTGTTTTGGAACTGTTTATTTTAAGTGATACAACGATTATAAAGTGCCAATTCTCGTCAGAAAAAAATTTTTTTTTATAAGTGCCAGACAAAATAAACAGTTACTGTTATCATCATGATGACTGTTCCGAGCACCAAAGGTGACCTGGCAACCAGTGTGCTGCATGGCACTAGCCCTGCCTTCTCGCGGATGTTGTTCATTCATTTCTTTATTCCGCCATCTTTCTCCTAGTATAGTTCCTTGCAGGATCGTCTTTACAAGATATAATGAACCGGTGACATGGCCATATGCCCATTCAAAAAGACAACCAAGCACAAAAAATTCTTAATAAATACCTTTATTAATATATATATATATATATATAAATTCCAGGTTAAAAATATCCAAAAGTAAAAGCCATTGAATCTCAACGAGGTTGTTGATAGTGCTCAATTAAAAAGAGCAAGATATTACTTTATTCAATTGAGGTAAACAAAGTTACCATAAGTCGCTACAATAAATTTACTGTTTCAGTCTTAAAAGACATCGCCAGGCGACATGAGACCTCATGTCTTATTCGAGGCTAGTCATTTAATGAAAATGGAAACTGAATTTAAAAAAAAAAAATGGGAGACCGAATAAAAAAATTCATTTATTGTAGCGACTTATGGTGATTTTTTTTTCCTTAAATTGAATAAAATAAAATGGTGTATATATATATATATATATATATATATATATAGTCGAGTCGAACAATAAATTTTGATTGTAAATTTCAGCTTACAGTTTGAATTTTCTTTCCTTTTATAATAAGCTCCACTCTCTGTTATTTGTGTGTTGAGCTTTTTTATTTGGTTGGGATTAACATATCTATATATTAATACCTGGTATTTATATAAGATCAAAGTTTACTATTGTTTATATCAGGTAAATATTGCATCTTTTTTGATTTCACTATTATATATATATACTAGACTCCCCGTGACCCGTTTGGTCAGTATGTTATATTAGCTATGGAATTAATGTATGAGCGTGACACTTGTGACGTAAAGAAAATAGGTTTTTTGGGACATAACCGAAACATTTCTATGAAAGTATATTAAAATGAAAAAAGAATATAGATAGATTTCTATGTGTTGTTTTCTTTATTTTTTTGGGGGGGGGGGAAACATACAACCATTGAATTATAAGTTGTTTTCTATACTTATAGGTAAATGTGTACCAAACAGATACCATAATACTTAAAGTTAAATTCAAATTTTGATATGTCTTTTAATTTAAACGCGAAAAAAAAAACAATTAGGACGCTAAAAACGTACACAGTAAAACAAGACGTTTTATTGTCACGTTGATTATTTATTTGTAACGCAAATTAAAAAAAACGTTTTCGGAGTTATTTATTTATGTTGGTAGTGTAAAAGAAAATGTATGAATGTTTTTAAGAAAGGTTTACAAAAATGGAGAATAAATTTAAAAAAAATGAAGGCGGTGGGTAAATCGCCGTTGTAAAATGCTCTTCAACGGGTTAAAGTAGATTTATTTGTAAGAAAATTGCGTGAAAATTACGTAAACGTAATACGGAAATGAGCATCGTAAAATAAATTCAGAAAGTATTAACAATTGTTTGTTTGGATAATTAAAACGCGATAAAAAACAATTGGGATGCTGAAAACGTACACAGTAAAACAATATGTTTTATTGTCGCGTTGATTTGTTTATGCACGCATGTTTAACTGGAAGTCGTAAACTGGATGTTGGATTACAACGCCCCTTACAAGGTCATTCGAGTTTTATAATTATATAGATTAATGATAGAACGATTTCAGTATTTTTACCGATTCTGTACTAAATTATTGATTCCGATTCTTTATAAGTCTCTAAATATTTAACTATGTAGCTGTATTTTTTCTCCGATTACCTAAAAACACACATGTTAAATGTGCAAATATTTTCTTAAATGTAAAAATATACTTGTGGGGGCGATCTATTGATTTAGCTTCATTGGTGGTATTAAATCAATAAATATTTATTATTTTATCATTATTACCAGCAATGGAAGATTTTGCGTTAAACACATTTAAATAAACACAGAAATTTAAAGAATCGTTTAGGCATCGGAAAATCGGTACAAATTTTTCTGATTTCGATACCGATTCTGACACCCCCTAATATTCCAATTTTTTCGATTACAATTAATCGTCCCAACACTAGTATATATATATTAAGGTATTTTGTTGTGGAGAAAAAAATTTCAGTACTATACACAAATAAGATCTTAAATTTCCTAAAAGTAATTGGACTGTACTGGAAAATCTAAAAATATAGTAATAATCAACCATATTCTGCCCTAGCCTGGGTGCTCGGTGTTTGGAGGTGTGTGTTGAGCAAAATACAAAAAAAAATGGTAGCAGGCAGGCTCGAACCCATACCATGAAGGAGGAAAAGAATGTGGGGGGGGGAAAAAAGTGACGATTTTGCTGTTGCATCCATTGCCAAACCGTAAGTGGCGGAGGTTTAAATTAAGGTTACTCAATCGAAAAGAGTGGATGACTTTAGAAAATATTGACAAAAAAAAAAAAAAGCTACCCCCTCCTTGTAGAAAAGTGCCCAGTTTAGGGTGAAGGAATTAATGTTTTTAGCCAATTTTTCGATATTTGTTGTCCAAAGGGGTTGGGCTTCAAAACGATATCGATCTCCTTAAAAAAAACTGTTGCAAGTTTTAGGCAGACACACAAGCATACATACATGATGATTGCAACGTCTTGTCAGACGAGTGCCACTCCCTCAGATGCTTAAAGTCCATGAGCCCAACAGTGACTTCCATCGCCACAGGACCATTTTAATAGACAAATGCCTGAGGGGAGTATCTATACACAGATGATGTTACAGAGTCTTAGCTTTGTACGACAGCTAAGTCTCTCTCTCGGTTTAAAATGTTGAGATCCAGCAACAAGCAAGAGCAAGATAACCAGCAACAAGTTAAACTGCAGACCAGCTTAATTCGGGTACTGGTCTCCCGCTTTATGGTTTTTTAAATCAGAGATTTGCTTCTCCTAGAAAGGTTGCCTTCACCACGGCTTACAGGAGCCCTCTCCGCCCCAAACATACATACATACATTTAAAATGACAGGAGAGACTTAGATAAGACAAAAGGGTTTCACAATCCAAAAACGCATCTACAATCTTCTCACCATGTGTCTGTCTCAGAATAAATATAGAACCAGTGATCCTTCGCTCTTGCATAAAATCAATGTAATTTCCCCCTGACAAACCCAACCAGCAGCAAAGTCCCACCCCTACACAGCAAAAACCCCTAGATGTAAGAAAACCTTCTATTCTAATAGTTTCTTCCCCAGAACTGCTACACTTTGGAATTCTCTTCCGGGTTCCTGCATCCTCTACTGACATGCAGAAGTTCAAGCGTAATGTGACCAGACATCTTGCTGCTCAACTCCCAACATAGTATCTCTGCAACTTATGTCTCTGATAGTAGGCCCCTAGATCAAAGTGACATTGTGCCTTGTTTGGAGTGAAAATGTAATAATAAAAAAAAAATAGAGAGAAAGAGAGAAAGTTTTATTATGTAAATAAAAATAACATCATTTATAATTCAATTTTTTTTTCATTATCGCGAGGTTATTGGCTCAATTTAACTACTCGAGTCATGGTTTTGAATCTCGGTAGGCAGAGCCACACTGATGAATTGTGGAGACAACGAGACTTATATCTGCGGATAACTATATACATCTAGATACAGCCACTCTGATGAGTTGTAGACGACGAAACACGTGTCAGTGGATAATTACATTTTAAAAATAATATATATATATATATATATATATGTAAGAAAAATAAAACTGTAACGATGAAGATGACATTTCTGTTCTTCTGTATTTTTCGATCCCACTTGACTGGAGATCAATTTTTCTTTGGACTACTGCACTGTCCGAAAAAAACAATTTCCATTTTTTTTTTTTTTTTTTTTTTTTTTTTTTTTTTTCGGCTGCTTTGAAAACTTTCCAGCCGGACTATGACTATTAACGTAACACTGGATTTAATTTTGGACTTCATTCTCTTTAAAAACTTATTTTCACCTTTTGGATTACCTTGAGAGAATCTTCATGCAAGCTGAAATATTATGCGCGTTTTTTTTTTTGTTTTTTTTTTAATATATTTTTTTACATATCCAATATTTTCTCACTCGTTTTTCTTGGTAATTTATGACTATAATAAACTGCATTTTCACTTAATGCCATAACCAGCAAATTCTAGCATTGCTATAAATATAATTTGCTGATTTCTTTCTGTCCTCTGATGAGAAGGATAGCAAGAATACCATTCTTTGAAACTCTGCGGAATAAGGACTTGTAAATTGTTTTTTTTGGGGTATTCAGTCGAACAATAAATTTTGATTGTAAAGTTCAACTTACACTTTTAATTTTCTTTCTCTTATAATAAACTCCGCTCTCTATTGTGTATTGAGCTTTTTTTTATTCGGTTGGGATTAAACTCATATATATATATATATATATATATATATATATATATACTGATATTTATATTAGATTGAAGTTTACCATTGCGTATATCAGGTAAACACTACATCCTTTTGATTTCATTCATTCATTTATATATATATATATATATATATATATATATATATATATATATATATATATATATATATATATATATATATATATATATACACACACACACACGATGGATTCTCCCGTTGATTTTCGACATATGAGCTTCCACAACAACTAAGTTGCTTTGAAATCCACACAGATGATTTGTTTATAGTGGTGAAGGCTTTGTGTAGAACCAACCACACTTTTGGTATTTGTCGGTGCAGATTACTGACAGTATAGAATAGACCGCAGTTTTTTTTTTTATTTTTTTATTTTTTTTTTTAATATCAGTTACCTTCTCCTAGATGCATGGAATTATTATAGTAAATAATTATATATATATATATATATATATATATATATATATATATATATATATATATATCGATATTTTATGTTTTCATTTAGAGTGATGTGATGTGGTTCTCGGTTGATTAACTGTGTCGGATATACACTCGAGAGTCAAAACAATAAGAATATTCTGCTGTCATAGCCCTAGTTATAACATCCGTTATGGTTGAAACTCGTTTGCGTATATTAGTCAAGGAGTCTGGAAATATTAGAAATTAACAAAGAAAATAGAAAAATAAAACGATTTTATTATTTCTATTATTTTTTTTTAAGATAGGCAAGAAGTATGTTAATTAATTTTCGAATGAAATGAAATAATAAAAAAAAATAGCGATTGTGATTGTACGTTTAATATAGGAATTGGTACAATGATACAAGGTTGTGCGTTTGCGAGAGTAAGACCATACATTCATGTTTAACGCAGTTGACGAGTGGGGTTTAGTCGGCTAGTATGTATACGTGAGTGTTTATATATTCATCGCCATCCGACTACTCCTAGCCACTAAGCTGGCTAGCCTCAAATGAGATTAGCCGTCCGCGCGCGTGTGCGTGTGTTCTCTTTTCTTTGACTGCCCTACTTTATAGTACAACAACAACTACCCCCTTGCCCAAGCAGCCAGCATATTTTTCAGGCAGTATCTCTCTCTCTCTCTCTCTCTCTCTCTCTCTCTCTCTCTCTCTCTCTCTCTCTCTCATCGTCTGTCTGCCCCTGCCGCCCACTCCCTGTGTGTTTGACAGAGCAGCTCATGCTTTTTCTCCCAGTTTATTCAGCCTCCACCACCTTATCTCAAAATGCCGGCCCAATAAATCTATTTAGAATATGACTTTACTTTTCCGAATGTTCTCATCGCGCGCACGCGCGCACACACACACACACACACACACACAACATTGTACAGGAAAATTGTAAATAAGGAACTCTATATCCTGCTGCCCATAACAACAGTCTATCCTTTTTGTTTTCTTAAATGTTTACATGTTAATTTCTACACATAGTCTTTAACATCGTTGAAAGCGCCGCCTCCCCTCCCCTCCCTTACGTGAATGAGCACACTTGAAGTTTTCAAGGGGTTTCTACCGAGGCTACTTCTTCCTGTCGGTGGCCTCGTTTCTAACCCCCACAGTCCTCTTAAATGGGGAAAGCTAAGAGATTCGGGACCGATTCCATTGTCTTCCGCCCATAAAATTTAATAGGATTTAAATTTTATAAAAATTAGATATGTTTCAACTTATATGAGGGTTCTACTTCAATAATTAGAGGGGTTGGGGTGTACTTCCATTATATTATCCAAAATAATTTACATTTTAGTTTTTATGTATATTTTCTAATCTTTTGCTCTACAGGAAACACGCACACACACACACACGCACATTCTTTTTTAATTTTGTAGAGGGAATTAGACCTGGAGACTAAAGAGCAAATATTTGATTTGAGTATTTGATATTTCAACAAACAGTAAAAATATGTTATCACTGTATTTTTTAATGTAGCAAACCCTTCAGACACAATTCTATGGAGAAAAAATATATTCAAACACAATCTTTACATGTCACAAACAGTCAAAAACATACCTCCCATGTCGAGGGGGGTAATTCTCGTTGTTGGTCAGGCCGTTATCTTTTTTATTTTTATTATACTCTCGAAATCAATGGTATGTTTTTGACTGTGACATGTAAAGATTGTGTTATATATATATATATATATATATATATATATATATATATATATATATATATATATATATATATATATATATATATATATATATCTCTTAGTCATTCAATGAATTTAAAAACTTATGACGTGAAATGTTGGAGTTTCAGATCAAAGATATTTTTTATTCTATGTAAGACGATATTTTAACTCCTTATCCTATAGGATTTCAATGTCTGTCATCTCTTCAGAGGAGAAAATATTAGCAAATATTTATAATGGTTTATAGGATAAAGAGTTAAAATATTTATAATGTATTCTTTGTCTTACATAGAATAATAAAAATCTTTGATCTGAAACTCAAACATTTCACGTCATAAATTTTTAAATTCATTGAATGATTAAAAATTTGATTTATTTACTCTATCCTGTATATCGAGCAATTCTTATTTAGGTGGGATTATACTTATAGAATATTACTGCCATAGGACAGAGTATAGAGTAGACCGCAGGTATTTTTTTTTTTTTTTTTTTTTACATCAGAGTTACCTTTTCCTAGATGCATGGAGGTATATATATATATATATATATATATATATATATATATATATATATATATATATATATATATAACAAAAGAAGCATACATGGACATGTGTTATAACTAGGGCTAGGACAACAGCATATTCTTTTCCTTGTTGTGACTCTCAGGCATGTATCCATCGATATTTTATGTTTTCATGTAGAGTGATGTGGTTCTCGGTTGATTAACTGTGTCGGATATATACTCGAGAGTCAAAACAATAAGAATATTCTGTTGTCATAGCCCTAGTTATAGCATCCGTTATTCGTTATTATAAAGTTATATATATCTATATATTAAAGGATTTCGTAATGGAAAATGTTGATAAAAGGAAATGGAGACATTTAAAGTTCGCAAAAACATAAGAATAAAGAAAACCTTTGCTATGTTTATAGGCACTTACTTCAAATAAAGGCCATTGAATTCAACCCACGCGTGTGGAACTTAACGTTTGCTACCATCTTTTATCATTGAAAAATTCCATATTCTATAATTAATGTTCGTTAATTTATGTAAACAAAGTTACCATAAGTCGCTACAATAAATCTATTGTTTCAGTGTTAAAAGGCATCATCAGGCGACAACGTATCTCTGTTCTTTTAAGACTGAAACAATAGATTTATTGTACCTATTTACTATGCCTCCCCACGGGACAGAGTTAGACACCAGGGTCGTTTTTTAACGTGGAGAAAAGGTACAAAAATAAAAATTGTCTCAGTCGTGAAGGATTTCTCCTCCACCGAAAGAGAACAAGAAAATGAAGTGCAGCATCTGAAGAACAGACACTACACTTTGATCTTGACCAAAGCGACTTATGGTAACTTTGTTTACATAAATTGAATAAAATAATATCTTGTTCTTTTAAACTACTTCTTGAAATTCAGTGTGTGTGTGTGTGTGTGTGTGTGTTTTTTTTTTTTTTAATTTTGGATATATTTAACCTGGAATATGTTTGGGTTTTTTTTTTTGCTACCCTTGGCGTTTTTTTTTTTTTTTTTTTTTTTTTCAGAGCACTAAGCTCTTTTTGTCATGCATATATATATATGAATGTGTCGCTCCTTATTTTTTATGGGACGTATTTATTTAATTTTATTAAATATTACGTGCATAAAAGGTATACCCATGGATGTACATGGTTCTAGCTCTCGGCCATCATATATATATATATATATATATATATATATATATATATATATACACTAGCAAGAGTACCCGTCGTTGACTGGGTTCAAAAACAGCCTACAGAAAATGGACTCTGATTTATCAAAGTATGATAGGTTATGAAAAGGAAGGGTTGTAAAGAGATAGCTTCGAATTCGGGGGTATCAAAACCAAAGCAAAATATGATGAGAGTAAAAATAAAATAGATAAAACCCATAATTTATTATACCATACCTGTTCACACTGAAACACTTATTACAATATTCTGTGGGTTTATATTAAAAAACCTTGTTAAACTTTGTGACATATTTCCATTCTATGGAGGTCAGGTTCGAACGGACACCCCATAATTTTATTATACCATATTTCTTCAAACTGAAACATAATTATCAAAGTATACTTACGCAGATAGATATGAAAAGTCTTTATTAAATTTTGTGCCTATTTCCATTCTATGGAGGCCAGGCGCGAACGCAGACCCCACAATTTTATTATACAATCCCTATTTAAGTTAAAACATACTTATGAAAGTATTCTTATGTACATCTATATCAAAAACACTTGTAAACTTTTTTTTTTTTTTTTTTTTTTAAATTTTTTATTTTCATACTTTGTGGACCAGGCACGTACGAAGACCCCCACAATTTTAATGAATCATCATTATGCCAGATAAAACATACCCATTACTGTGTCTCGCTACATCTTCTATCATATGTGATCAGTTTTCTATAATAGTCAACCATCTAGGAGCCTATTCGTGACCAAACACACACAGACATTCAGCTTTATATAATAGATATGTGTGTGTGTACCTAGCATCATGTGATCAGTTTTCTATAATAGTCAACTATCTAGGAGCCTATTCGTGACCAAACACACACAGACATTCAGCTTTATATAATAGATATGTGTGTGTGTACCTAGCATCATGTGATCAGTTTTCTATAATAGTCAACTATCTAGGAGCCTATTCGTGACCAAACACACACAGACATTCAGCTTTATATAATAGATATGTGTGTGTGTACCTAGCATCATGTGATCAGTTTTCTATAATAGTCAACCATCTAGGAGCCTATTCGTGACCAAACACACACAGACATTCAGCTTTATATAATAGATATGTGTGTGTGTACCTAGCATCATGTGATCAGTTTTCTATAATAGTCAACTATCTAGGAGCCTATTCGTGACCAAACACACACAGACATTCAGCTTTATATAATAGATATGTGTGTGTGTACCTAGCATCATGTGATCAGTTTTCTATAATAGTCAACTATCTAGGAGCCTATTCGTGACCAAACACACACAGACATTCAGCTTTATATAATAGATATGTGTGTGTGTACCTAGCATCATGTGATCAGTTTTCTATAATAGTCAACCATCTAGGAGCCTATTCGTGACCAAACACACACAGACATTCAGCTTTATATAATAGATATGTGTGTGTGTACCTAGCATCATGTGATCAGTTTTCTATAATAGTCAACCATCTAGGAGCCTATTCGTGACCAAACACACACAGACATTCAGCTTTATATAATAGATATGTGTGTGTGTACCTAGCATCATGTGATCAGTTTTCTATAATAGTCAACTATCTAGGAGCCTATTCGTGACCAAACACACACAGACATTCAGCTTTATATAATAGATATGTGTGTGTGTACCTAGCATCATGTGATCAGTTTTCTATAATAGTCAACTATCTAGGAGCCTATTCGTGACCAAACACACACAGACATTCAGCTTTATATAATAGATATGTGTGTGTGTACCTAGCATCATGTGATCAGTTTTCTATAATAGTCAACTATCTAGGAGCCCATTCGTGACCAAACACACACAGACATTCAGCTTTATATAATAGATATGTGTGTGTGTACCTAGCATCATGTGATCAGTTTTCTATAATAGTCAACTATCTAGGAGCCTATTCGTGACCAAACACACACAGACATTCAGCTTTATATAATAGATATGTGTGTGTACCTAGCATCATGTGATCAGTTTTCTATAATAGTCAACCATCTAGGAGCCTATTCGTGACCAAACACACACAGACATTCAGCTTTATATAATAGATATGTGTGTGTGTACCTAGCATCATGTGATCAGTTTTCTATAATAGTCAACTATCTAGGAGCCTATTCGTGACCAAACACACACAGACATTCAGCTTTATATAATAGATATGTGTGTGTGTACCTAGCATCATGTGATCAGTTTTCTATAATAGTCAACTATCTAGGAGCCTATTCGTGACCAAACACACACAGACATTCAGCTTTATATAATAGATATGTGTGTGTGTACCTAGCATCATGTGATCAGTTTTCTATAATAGTCAACTATCTAGGAGCCTATTCGTGACCAAACACACACAGACATTCAGCTTTATATAATAGATATGTGTGTGTGTACCTAGCATCATGTGATCAGTTTTCTATAATAGTCAACTATCTAGGAGCCTATTCGTGACCAAACACACACAGACATTCAGCTTTATATAATAGATATGTGTGTGTGTACCTAGCATCATGTGATCAGTTTTCTATAATAGTCAACTATCTAGGAGCCTATTCGTGACCAAACACACACAGACATTCAGCTTTATATAATAGATATGTGTGTGTACCTAGCATCATGTGATCAGTTTTCTATAATAGTCAACTATCTAGGAGCCTATTCGTGACCAAACACACACAGACATTCAGCTTTATATAATAGATATGTGTGTGTGTACCTAGCATCATGTGATCAGTTTTCTATAATAGTCAACTATCTAGGAGCCTATTCGTGACCAAACACACACAGACATTCAGCTTTATATAATAGATATGTGTGTGTGTACCTAGCATCATGTGATCAGTTTTCTATAATAGTCAACTATCTAGGAGCCTATTCGTGACCAAACACATACAGACATTCAGCTTTATATAATAGATATGTGTGTGTGTACCTAGCATCATGTGATCAGTTTTCTATAATAGTCAACTATCTAGGAGCCTATTCGTGACCAAACACACACAGACATTCAGCTTTATATAATACATATGTGTGTGTACCTAGCATCAGTAGAAAAAATAGACCAAAGTGTAAAAGGGGCAAAATGTGTTTTAGTTACTAGTACAATTAGTAATTCTTCAAACGGTTCCTGGGTTCCACTTAACCAACCTTCTCCCAGTTTAAAAGATCATAGATCTTGAGGTTAACACATTCAGCAGCCATCAATGTGAAGAAAAACATTTTTTTTTTTTTTTTTTTTTTTTTTAAACAGAGGTTAGTTTATGTGAAACCCGAATATATATTCCACTAGCCTGGGTTCCCGGCGTTGCCCGGGTGTTGGGGGGTGTTGAGCAAAAATTTAAAAAAGTGGTAGTAGGCAGTCAGGCTACCGTGAAGAAGGAAAAGCAAAAAAAAAAAAAAAAAAAAAAAAAAACTTGACGTCTTTGCTGTTGCGTCCATTGCCAAACCGGGAGTGACTAAAGTTTAAATTAAAGCTAGTCAATCGAAAAGAGGGGATGACTTTCGAAAATATCGGCAAAAAAGCGACTACTCCTTGTAGAAAAGTGCCGCGTTGAGGATGAAGAAATTAATGTTTTTAGTCAATTTTTCGATATTTGTCGTCTGAAGGGGCAAGCTCAAAAAACGATACCGGTTTCATGAAAATTCGTCGCTCTATCGAAAGTTTTAAGCAGACATACATACAAACATACATACATTTAAACAGACAGGTGAGATTTATATTATAGATGGGATTTTAATTGTGTAGTGTATCAATAACTCACGCACAAACATTATTTCCTGCATCTACGTCAAATGTGATAAATAGATATAATATTTTATCACACATACACACACGGAATTAATAATCCAACTTTATGGAAGAGTGGAAACCAAAATTTTTTATGTTTCTATTTACTTACCCCCACCCCCACCCTACGAGGCCAGAGTTAGACACAAGGTCGGTTTTTAGTGTGGGGAAAATCCAGCTCCGCAAAAAGGGGTACTCTAGATAGGAACAAAAATAAAAAAAATTGTCTCGGTCATGGAGGATTTCTCCTCCACTGATCGAAGACTGAAAACGTGAAGTGTAGCATCAGAACAGATACTACGCTGTTATCTTGTTCATATAGTCTATTGCATAAAATTTACAAATTAAGTTATAACTGATTGAAGACTGAAAAGGTGAGGCATCTCACACCACGATTCGAACCCAAAACATTTAGATAACGAACCAACGCGCTAACCAACTGAGCTAACGCAACGTACATGAAATTTAGTCAGTTCTTCAACTATTTAAAGTAAATCAGGTCATGAAGTCATCTGATGCATGCGTAGAACGGGTCGTCGTCACGAGGGGAGGGTTTTTATTGTCTTTTCTGTATCCGTATACATATAGTGTATCTTTATTTCATTTCTAGGCGCTCTTTATGCCAGATTTTTTCATATATATATAAACCTGAATGTTTTCTCCTTTTCTGATGATAAGAATTGGGCTTCGAAATGCCATGACCTAAAAGAAATTTTCTTTATTGATTTGATTATGTAATAAAATTTTATTTAACTTTGAATTGTGATCCTTTATTTCAGTGCGTGTGTGTATGTATGTATATATATATATATATATATATATATATATATATAATGTATGTATATATGAAATAAGTCACAGATTAGAGATCAAGTGAATTTTCCTGTCAGATATCACATTGGAGTAATACTTTCATGTATTCCTTGTTTCAAACAATAATTTCTTAACTTAGATATATTTGTATATATTTTAATCTACAGAATTTAACTTTAATCATTAAACTTTTGTGTGTGTGGTTCTATGCGAAGTAGGTGGGAGTGGAAGAGACCGTACTCCTCTCATGACTCTGTGGCTTGTTTACCTGTTTTAGGTAGGTGGACACGCCCATTTTTTTTCTGTTGATATATTTATTTTAAGGAATAAAATGAAAAGATGTTTTTAACTTTTTTCACATTTTTTTGTTTTTTTCACAAGCCAAATAAGCTTATAAGTTCTCAATCTATAAAGTGGATATGATCACAGACTATGGGATTTGTATTTCTTCAGCATTAATATACGATAAATCTATTTTTTCAGTCTTAGAAGAACAGAGATACGTTGTCGCCTGGTGATGCCTTTTAACACTGAAACAATAGATTTATTGTAGCGACTTAAGGTGACCCAAAAGGGGTTGGTATGATATGAACTTAGTTGTAAGGGTTATCTCTTTGGTCGAATGGTGGCAGGTCCTCCAAAACAAATATATCCCACTCTTCTATTATTTTCCATCCAGTCTTCCCCTCTTCTCCTTCAGTCAAGAAGAATTTTCCTAAAGCCATTAAAATTAATTTTAGTTAGTTTTACACCAAAGGTCGATGGGAAAAATAATAATAAAAAAAAAAGAATTGTCCTAAATGTGACTCTTAAAAAAATGTATATAACCAATAAAGAAAAAAAAAAATGTCTATATTTTGCTTGACACAACACTGAAAAAGAATATATCGTCATTTTGGGTGTCTCTTGTGTAGTTTCTGACCTTGTCGGTAGATAAATATAATAGACAAGCCAGACTACCCGGTGTGACCTGGGGCAAAAATACAATATTTTATTAAAACTTCTATCTCCCTCTCTCTCCTATCTTTTCCGTCCAACCCATTCATTTCTTTGGGCATACACACACACACACACACCCGCGAGTTTGTAGATTACCCAAAAAATGAGCTGGCATAAAGGAAGTAACTCCTTAAAAAAAAAAAATCAGTTCTTTCCTTTTAGGTAGTATGTTAAGTTGATCCCCGAAGGTATTGTCCAAATTCTATACAAGGCAATGCTGAAAAAAGAATATATTAGCTTTGTGTGTGTGTCTTGTGTAGTTCCTCACAGATATGCAGACAAAGTCGAGGAAGATTCTAATCGTTCCAGTAATCATAGAGGCCACTCAGTTCATTAAAATAACAGGGGAGAAAAAAAAACAAAAAACAAATGAAAACTACCTGGCGAATATACCCGGTAAGCCAAGTGCAAGAGAGATCCAAACATTTTTAATTGAAGGTACGATTAGAATTCTAAAATGGAATCTCTGAAATTTGATTTCGACTACTACTCCCTCCTCAGCTGTGGTGTTTTGTTTCAAGCCACACACCTATTTTGGCTAGTACATATTGATACTACTACTGCTACCAGTTCATAGTGTACAAGTACCGCCGTCACTAGAATGTCACCGCACCACGCACCACCATCTACTAATTTTCCCTCTCGTCTTTTTTTTTTTTTTCTTTTTTTTTTTTTTAAATTTGGGTTTAAATTTTTTGTACCTTTTGATTAGTTGCAATTGGCACTCACCCTTTCGGTCATCCTCACTCTCAGGTCACTTGGTACATGCCTTGACATCGACCCCCCACCCCTCCCTTCTTACTGTACCTTGTTTCTATTAGTCACATTTAGTTCTCACACCTACTGATCAGTCTCGGGCAAGAAATACTTGCCATTAGAAACGGTTCCTTTTTATAAAGTTTTTTTTTCTTTAAACGGGTTTTATCTCTCTCTCTCTCTCTCTCTCTCTCTCTCTCTATATATATATATATATATATATATATATATATATATATATATATATATATATACACCCCTCTCTCTCTCATATATATATATATATATATATATATAATCACTTCTCTCTCTCTCTCTATTTACTCCCCCCCTCTCTCTCTCTCTCTCTCTCTCTCTCTACCTTTCTTTCTCTACCTTTCTTTCTCTTCCAGCATATTTTGTACAATACCAAAATGTCTTTGACTTTAGTGTAAAAAAAAAAAAAATATGCCAGTTAGGAAGATTGTTATAATGGTAACAATAATAAATAACGATAAATTTTTGTTGTTCGTATTATTTGGATTATTCGGACTAACGTTCTCAACCTTGAGTGTTATTTGCACAACGTTTCTGTCAATGTAACCTTCGACCTTCTTCCGGTGTATCTTGAAGAAACACTGAATATTTTTACTCCCCCATGCTTGTATTACATACATAAGCACTTTCTGCTCTCCAAAGTCGTTCTCTTCCAGAAACATACATTGATATTTTATTTTGCATCTTTCGTCATCTGAAAGAAAATTATACAAATCGCCAAACCAGTTTTATTTTCCCAACATTTTCCAATGCGTTCATTGTTTTTATTGTGTTCACTTTATTCACATCCACCATCTAATGAACATCCTATTTTTTTATGATCTTCTGTTGTTGTGGTTGCTGCTGCTGCTCCCCCTCCTCCTCCTCCTCCTCCGTGTTGTGTTTATTGTTAAACTAGCGGATCTAAGGAAATTCCACAAGGGTCTCATTCATATGTAATATATTGATGTTGGCATGAATGTAGATGTTCAGCGTAAATGGAGACGCTCTGATATTATTGTACCTATTTACTATGCCTCCCCACGGGACAGAGTTAGACACCAGGGTCGTTTTTTAACGTGGAGAAAAGGTACAAAAATAAAAATTGTTTCAGTCGTGAAGGATTTCTCCTCCACCGAAAGAGAACAAGAAATGGAAGTGCAGCATCTGAAGAACAGATGGTATTTATTTGCTCCCCCACTGAGCAAATTAGGCACAAGGCCGTTTTTAATGTGAGGTAAAAACCAGCTCCCCTAAAAGGGGTCACTCTGGTTACCAAAAATAATAATTGTCCCAGTATAGAGGGTTTCCCCTCCATTTACTGGTACAAATTATCTTAAGTGCAGTATCTGCCGGAACAGATACTACACTTTGATCTTGACCAAAAGGCTCTGATATTATTGTAGCTCTTTTGTTAAAACTGCAAAAGTATTTATTTAAGCTCTCAGGGGCGCCCGGCATAACCCGGTCATAAAGTATGCTTAAATATGATATTTTAATTCTTGCAAATTTCTTATAAATTATTGTAGAGTTAATCTTTTATCTATTTTTATATATTATAAAGTTTCGATTTTAAAATAAATATATATATCCATCTCCATATGACTTGGGTATGTCAGATTGAATCAAAACCGAAACCAAAACTTATGAAGAATTCTTGATAAAATTATTTATAAAAAGAAAATAGATTACTGGAATGCCATCAGCTATAATCGAAACTGGAACCCAAACTTATGAAGAATTTTTGGTAAAATTATTTATTACAAGAAATGAAAGTCCGTAACAATTAAACGACTCTGATGTAAGCGTGACACAGAAAATAATATGCTATCGTATTAATATATAGATTCTCTGACACCTAAAGCCGAGTTCATGACGGATTATCTAATCTTTTTATCTTTTATTTCTGTTTAAACCCTTTGCACCTGGCAAAGGTGCATTCATTATGTAATACATCAAAGTCAGTCCTGTAACAAGTTGTGTGTGTGTGTGTGTGTGTGTGTGTGTGTATGTATATATATATATATATATATATATATATATATATATATATATAGTAAGTTATAAAATATATATGGCGATTAAGCTACACTGAATATTCCGCGTTTCATCCACTCTAGGACTCTTCAGGCTTATATTAATTTTATGTGAGTAAATTAAGTAGTTATCTATATATATAATTATTACTATAATTTTTTTAATACCTACAGACACTAGTGTTTTTTTTGTTTTGTTTTTTTTTACATGAGGGTCACCACTTTATCAAGGCCCGGAAACCACTCTGGGATAAGGGTTATTGCGTGTACAGTAATCAATGGGATAATATCGTTATTAATGGAAATTCGATAAAGTGTCTTACTTAAGGGGGCGGTTTATCAGGAAATTGTTTATGTAGGACTTGAAGATATCCAAGTTGTAGTCAGGTGGAAACAGGCAAACAGAAGAGAGTTCCAGAGTGTTTCATCCTTTCGAGAATCATCAGTGCAAGGAGTTATGATTTCAGTCGGTCAGGAGATTCGAACCCGGCCACAAAGCTATCTCTGACTCCATTAGCAAGGAACAAACTACACAGCTAACGTTAACCACAAGAAATACAGTTGAAATTAACGTTTATATAAACGTCTAGACAACAAGATAATCTACAACATCATGATATGCACATGTGAGCCGAACTGACAACTTAAATGTCAGTGTAAGAATGCTCAATAATAAGAACGGAGTTCTTAAAGGGGCTGACATAAATATTTTTTTTTTATATGCCTACAGATATATGTCTTGGAAGTTTTTAACCTTTAAAACTATATTAAAAAAAAAATATATATTTTTTATCATTCGTTAGGAAACCATTTAGTCAGTAAGTCGTTCAGTCACCTGCAATCACTGCATCAACTTGCTCTCTCGAATTCACTATAGTACCAGTAATAATTTATTTTTTTAAGGGATCATCAGTTATTTACCATGAAACACTGTTTCGGGGATATATATATATGATCTATGTGTATACTGTGGTCTCATAAAGGTTCAGAGGAAAGACACAACTCGGTAATTAGTGTAAACAAAATATATTGAACAGAAAAAATAAATACAACAAATAAGAGTGGATATACGTCAGTTCGACTGCCAAGTGTGTATGACTTGTGTGTGCTAACATCATGAGGCATATTCTCCTGGTCTTTATAAGTGAAAGAGTTTATTATCCATAAGGTGGGCACACCACAGTATATATATATTTATTTTATTTAAAATGTTCTTGGATATTATTTTATTGGAATCCTTTGAGAGGAGTAATCTGTGTATTTATTTATTTGTTTATTTATTTATTTGTGGACTGTTATCCTCATCTTCATAGTTGTTCATGTTGTTATTTGGCCACATTTTGGCCGACTCTTCCTCTGGTCTTCTTCAGGTGATTAATTGTGACGGGATAGGAATGCTGAGTCTCGTAATTGTATCCCCAGTAATTACTGCTTTCCATAGCTGTTGTTATTGTGTCACCAAGTTTGGGCTAACAAATACTCTGGCCTGCTTTGGGTAGGATTGAAACCGCTATCTTCAGACAATGCTCACCTAGAACGAAACATGGTGAACCAACAACTATGGAGATGAGGATAACAGCTTGCGAATAAATAAATACATAAAATATTTTTTGGATGCAGACACTGTTTTCATGTTTACATGGTCTTCAGAGTAGGAAATAATTGCTGCGCGTTGAACGATTTGAACCCAGTTGCAAAGTCACCTGGATATTTAACCTCTAGGCCATCACCAATTAACATGGTAAGGAAGAGGATTTAAATTTTATATTACTTAAAATCAGCGAGCATATACGGTAAGCTTAATTCTGTAGTGGACAACAGCAGCATCTAGAACATCGCATCAGTATCGTCATCCATATGTTTGTTGGTCCCCTGACAAAAGGACGGTGGACCTGTAAATTCACCCTTCTCTGTTCGTTTATCCGTACCTTTTTCAATAACTACGCTTTGGAATTTTTAAAAGTTTTGTACAAACATTAAACATGATAGGAGTAAAAAAAAAAAAGTAACGGAACAGATTTTGGGAGGAAAACTCCGGTTGCACCCCTAAGGGTGCATTTTGGGTTGAAATGACACTTGTACTTATTTAAAAAAAAATTGATGCCTTGGATCTTTATAAAACTTTCTGAAAAGTTGTAACTAACTGATTTCTATACAATTTTGTTTGTCTATATTTCGCGATAACTCTTGGGTGTGCACCAGAGGCTCTTTTAGGGCTAATAAAAACACTTCATTTTTGGGACTATTTTACCATATTTGTCCAAAATTTTCTGTGTATGTTAGTTTTGCATGGTACTAAACCCAAATTTAAATACGTTAAGGCCTTGGGAACTTTTGGTGCTAAATGGGGGGGGGGCAAATGATGGACTTAGTCATTTCTTTTTTTGCATGGTGCAGAACTCAAAGTTTACATATGTTAAGGCCTAAAACTGCACCATTCGTTCATTTTCACCAGGATTTGACGTCCCCTGGGGATTTTTGTGGCTAATTGGGGGGGGGGCAATGCTAAACTTAGTCATTTTTTATGCACTTGTTCGCATTAAATTTCATCAATTTTTTTACGAATTTTGGTTTCTGTAATTAACCCTGGCAACACCAGATATAGATGCTGCTAGTTTAAAGAAGTTTGTCTGCGGATTTGAGGTGGAAACAGATAGATCCTTATATTGTACAAACATTGAATAAAACTGTTTCTGCACTGCCAGCTTATGGTGCTTGTTCCATGGTCGTAGTGATAAATGTACAAAGCAGAGTGTTGAGATTTTGTGCCAGGTGTGGTTGTTTATCTGCGATGATTGACAAGATGTGAACTTACGGTTGGACAGAACGATAAATGTTCAGTCAGTCGGCCAAACTTTTAACTTGAAAATTTTTATTTAATCTTATTTCACTCGTAATAATTTTTATATATATATAAATTGATGCCTCTGCTCAGTCTCGAGAGACAAAGGATACCCCCTGTATGGGCAGCTGTGCATGTAATTATGAGGCAAGAGTTGCGCAATCCACAACCACACCTCTCCTGAATCGGCACTGTTTGGATCCAGTGGCAAGGAGAAGTCTAGGACGACTGGAAACACTCATCTAGCTGTAAACACTATCAATAATTCCCCCCACTCTTTATCTGTGCCTAAACCTAAACTTAGATTCCATGAACAAAGCTTCTTTCTTAGAACTGCACGCCTCTGGAATTGTCTTCCGTTTTCCTGCTTTCCGGCTGACTACAATATGGTTGTGTTCAAGTCTAACGTAAATAAGTTCTTGATGAGCCGTTCCATATAAGTTATCAAATTTACCAAATTTTCATTACTAATGATTACTATATTGTCCAATTTCTACTGTACACTGTTTAACCCTTATCCTTGAGTGGCCTCTTTGCCTTGATAATGTGGTGATGCCTATGTAAAAAAAAAAAAAAAAAGAAAGCGGAGAACACATCCAACACCTGGAAGTCCCAAATAGTCACCTATTTAGTACTTATCAGGTTCAACGTTGCTTAACTTCAGTGATCTAGCGGGGAACCGGTGTGTCAATGTGATTATGCCGTGTGTGTGTGTATATATATATATATATATATATATATATATATATATATATATATATAGGGCAATTGTCTGTTTGTATGTGTGCTTGCATATCCAGCTAAAAGGCAAAAACTAAAACACAAAAACCCGTAAAGTTGATATTTTCTTGATTTATCATTTCTGAATTTTTGAGATGAGGATTGTGTATTATATCATTTAGATTCATGAGACTACTGTTCTCATCTTGAGTGTCATTTTCACAATGTTTCAGGTTTATCTTGTCGGAAGATTTACAAAATGGAGACATTTTTCAATAATGACCTAGATAGCAAAAGCAGTGGCAAGGATAAATATAATTGTTTAGTATTAAAAGTTATATATTTAAAGAATCTTAATTCCACAATAAAATGATCCTCTATTCTTTATCCTCCCTACAATAATTGATCCCCCATTTTTTATTCTCCCCACAATAAATTGATCCCCCGTTCTTTATCCTCCCCACAATAAATTGATCCCCCGTTCTTTATCCTCCCTACAATAATTGATCCCCCGTTCTTTTTCCTCCCCACAATAAATTGATCCCCCGTTCTTTATCCTCCCCACAATAAATTGATCCCCCGTTCTTTATCCTCCCCACAATAAATTGATCCCCCCTCTGTTCTTTATCCTCCCCACAATAAATTGATTCCCTCCCATTCTTTATCCTCCCCACAACAAATTGATCCCCTCCCTATTTAGTTGTCATCTCCATATTAAATTGGTCCTTTCTTTTGTATCTCCTCCACTCAATGAACAGATTCCCTTTTCCATCACCTTTGTTATCTAACAAAATTCTGAATTTGTTTTATTTTTTTCTTTCTGATTATTAATTGAATCACGAAACCAATTCAGTTTCCTTATTATCTCCCCTTCTTACTCTTCTCTCTTCTTCACAAATTAAACATGGCTGAATTCGTAATAATAAAAAAAGATTGATCTTTTTAAAAATCGCTTAATTCACTTTTCTTTCATTTTTGAAACAATCAAAAGCCAAACTGGCTGTCTCTCCGATTTTCCCTTCCACGTATTCTACCTCTGATTTGAGTTCTACTTTTTCTTTTTTCTTTTTTCTGACAAAACTCACGTCTTAGCAGTCTCAGTTTCCACTTTTCAAAGGAATTTTAATCTTACATCCAATCGTCACGAAATCAACTGGCCAACTTTGAAATGACGTTATTTTAAAATTATCTCCACCCCCCCTTCTTTTTTTTTAATATAGAAAATGTGATTATTTACTTTTTTAACACACACACACACAAGGAATTGAGGATGTAATTATTGTATTTATTTGCTTCATCAGGAGAGCAAATTAGGCATGAGGCTGTTTGTTAATGTGGAGAGGGCGGAAGGGAAAGGGAGACCAGCTCCCCCGAGAGGAGGAGCTAGTATTGAGACCCCCTTTAGTATATAGGGTTGCCCCTACATGGGTCAGAAACTTATTGCCACAAGAGCAATGATCTTCCACATATGGTCTTTAGTGCAGTGCAGCATCTGCTGGAACAGATACTACACTTTGATCTTGTTATCCGGGCCACGGGGGGGGGGGCGCAGACATTTCCAAGGCAGAATGTGAATTTGGCAAGCTCTGTTAAAATTTTGGTAGTTACTTTCTGCATAAATGTTTTCATACTACTCTGAAGCTCTACTTGCATCTCAAGCCCCGTTGATGTAAATAATGTAAATTTATAGATAATACTAGCTGGCAGCCCGGCGTTGCCCATTCGTACAATACACTTAAACATGGTATTTTAATTTATGCAGATTGCGTATGTGTTATAATAGGATTAATCCTGTATTGATTATTATATATTACGAGGAATAATTTGCCCAGTGAACTAATTCGCGAAAAAATTAAATAATAATGATAATGTCGTTCATCAAATTCCGTCTGTGTTTGTTTACAATATCATGTCAGCTGATATTTGGGCTTGATGATCACTGCCCTGGAAAAGTCACTTCTGATTAATGTTTACTTTTAAAATATGCAAACAAAGAAATAATTTGCAGCGATTTTAAATGGTACCTTTTCTTTTATCATAAAATTTTATTTATTATTTTAATGAGAAAAAATTAAAATGAAATGGTGAAGTAAACCCGGGCTTGAACAGGGGATCATTTGATCTGTTATCAAATGCTCTACCACTAAGCTATATCTTCAGATTATAAAAAAAATCTCCTTTTTTTTTTAAGTAGAAATTATTTGCTGAAATTTAATTATCTCCCTTGGCTGACGTAACGTAAAATATTCCCATGTAAAAATTTTTTTTTTTTTTTTTTTTTTTTAATCTATGAGGGAGAAAAGCTATTTTTAAGCTTGGATTTTTTTCGATTTTTGATACATATAGGATAGATTTCTCTGCAACATATCTAAGAACACTGCCAGATATATAAATTAGCTTTGTGTGAAATTTGTAAAAGATAGGCTCAGCAGTTTCAGAACCTATGAAGAAGAAACTCACACACACACACACACACACACACACACACACACACACACACACAAAGAGACTTTTAAATAATATTAGAGATGTTATATCACCTTTTTATATATCTACACTTGAAATAGTAAAATTATCTATATACTAGCAGGGAGACACAACGTTGCCCAGAATTGAATAAGGATCAATGAATGTTTCACTCTCCCACACTTTATTGTCATCGAAATCAGTGAAATTTACTATTTTTCAATCAAATCAATTAATTGCCTACTCTAGTTAGGGATTCACCATGGTACACACAGAAGTTTCACATGCTTCCCTGCAATGACTCTGTTCACATTGTACTTTACATTGCATTGTAGGGAACCTAGTGTTGACTTTATACAATTATTCTTATATATATTGGCTTGCATTAAAGTTTAAAATGCAAAAGTCAAGTATCCTGGTTCAATTCTGCTCTAAACACTCTCCAGTGCACAATTGAACCATGATACTACTGTTGATTTTAATAAAATGATTTTTGATGTAATTTCTTTTCCTTATACTGCACATGTTTAAAAAATGAAAACACATGCAATAGAAAAAAAAAAATGATGACTATTATTAAGTACTACAGAATTCAAGTGTGTTTAATCTAAAAATGCAGATAGAGCCTGTTTGATACTTTATATATATATATATGCTGTGGATAAAAATAAAGAAAAAATGAATATCCGTTTTGTCAAGAAAAAGGTCTGAATTTTTTTAGATGAGGATTGATTATTCATATTATTTGGATTCTTCAAACTACTGTTCTCGTCTTGAGTGTCATTTTCACAACGTTTCAAGTCAATGTAACCTCCAATTTTCTTGAGGCATATCTTGTTGAACTCTAGAATCGGCATGGAATTTTAAACTCTTTATTTAATCCACTGGGATAGCATGCTTTTGTTCCATCAGCCATGACTAGGTAGAAATCTTAGGTAATTCATAATTGTATTTTTTTGGTCACCCGCACTGATGATTAAACCTTCAAAATTGAAGTCCGTCAAGTACTCTATCCACTACGCCATAGGTTCTTGCAGACTTTTGCAACTTTGTAAATTCGTTTTAATACTTGGTGCTGGTCGATTAATAGTAAAGAAGAAATGTATAACTAGTGTGGAGGAGAGACATACACGCACAGAAGCATTTTAAGGAATCAAGGAATGTTTGCACGAGATAGATTTCTTTTAATATTTTTCAGTGAGTAAAATAAAAATGCCTACTTTTTAAAAGTTTTCTTAGCTGGAATAACGATCCCCCCACCTAAAAAAAATTTTTTTTAAATCCATAAGTGAAATGAAACCTGTTTGTACTAATTAACATAGAAGGAAAATAAATCTTGAAAGAATAGGCTAGTCTGAATCGAGTATGGATATATCAATATATTACTATTTGGCCTTGATTTTGAATATAACATGCTAAATGATACCTGGCCCAAATCTCCCTTATGTGACGTTCAGCCGTCAATCAACATGTTACCTTGAGCTCTGAATTCTTATATATCTTACACTGGGCTACTTGAAGTGATCCGAGTGCAGAACACTACCCTATCACTAATATACAGCCTTATAATAATTTTATAAAATGTTCTAAAATTTGTTTAAAAAAAAACATTTTTATTCATACAATTGTTTGTGTCCATTTTCAAACCATACATTTTTCTTTTGCTGACAGGCCTAAGAGTTAAGTTTTTTTCCATTAAATTAAGTAAAACAAAAAAAAAAATGTCAAAATTGTTTCTATTTTACTTATTTATTCCATATTTTATCCATTATTTTGCTTTAAAGACCAATTAAAAGATTTTTTTAAATTGTCTATAGGTAGATGTTAAAATTAATAATATAAAACACTTGGGGGGAAAAAAATGAACTAATTTTCTCTTTAAAATCATCCATTAGTTCTTTAATTAACAAAATGCACAAAAATGTTTTTAAACAGTTTATACAGTACATACGGCATTAAAAATTAGTAACAAAATACAGTACAGTATATAATACGCATCAAATAACATAAATAACACTGTAAAGCTGGGCAAATACCATAACCAGGAGCCACGAAGACCTTGTATTCCACATCATAACCTGGGGGGAACGTATCCTGGGGTTACTGCATCCCGGGGTTCTACTGTATGTATGTATGTATATATATATATATGTGTGTGCGCGAGACGGAGATTATTTGTATTTAGATGTCCTATGATTTCATTGCACTCTATTCTTTGATTTGTTCTCATTTTGTGATGATTTGAATGGAATTTTAATGGCTTTTTAAATAGCAAAAAGTCAATTCACGTCAATAAAACCAGCGTACATCGCTGAAATATGTAACATAATTATTAAATGAATTTCTAAATTTAGCTCTCACATTTGCTACCAAGCACTTTGTTGATTTTTTTTCAACACATCCTCACGCTATATATATATATATATATATATATAGTGTTGGAACGATTAATTGGAATCAGGAACCGGACAAAATTTTAGCCTTTTTTCCGATGGCAAAACCGATTCCTTAAATTATCATTTTTATTTGATTTTGGTTTAAGAAACATCTTCCACTGTTTGTAGTAATAATAAAATAATAAATATCTATTGATTTAAACTTCCAGTAAGATTAGAATCTGTAGATCACCCCCTCGCAAGTGTGTTTTTACGGTTGAGAAAATATATGCACATTTAAGATGTGTTTTTAACTGTAATCGGGACAAAATAATCATTTTATAGTGAAATTAGTACGGAATCTGTAATTGTATCGGAGTCGGAGAAAAATATTGGAATCGTCCCATCACACAAACACACACACACACACACACACACACACACACACATATATATATATATATATATATATATATATATATATATATATATATAGCAAAAATGGTAATTAGTAAAAACCTGAAGGAAGTGCTCAATACTATTGCAGAGCAAATGTTTTATTTCTTTATTTAAAACGGTAATAAAAAAAATAAAACCTATACTAGTGATGAGACGATTCCAATATTTTTCTTTCCTCTTTTCGCCGTTTATGCTCATCACTTTCACTACACTGATGAAGACTGGAGGATCGGTCGAAATATGTACTTGTAAAAAAAGTTTTTTTTTCATAATATTATTTTGTATTCCTACACGTCACCAATAGAAAACGAATAAAGAAAAGTTATAAGCTTTTATATTTTTCGTATTCTTTTTTAATACCTTTTGATATATATATATATATATATATATATATATATATATATATATATATATATATATATATGTGTGTGTGAGAGGAGGGGGTTATTTTAATTTGTTTATTGAAAAACAAGAATTTGTCTGGGTAACTTTTTAGGCGATATATGCTTAATCAGATTCTCCAAAGATTTCTATAGTTACATACCTTTATTAATGTTGATATATATATATATATATATATATATATATATATATATATATATATATATATATATAAAGTTTATTTAATTACATTCTTATATTAACCTCCCTATGTTTCCTTCAGGAAAAACTAAAATTGTAATTTTTTTTTATTTCCTTTTCAATTATCGTAACATATGTCAATTTCCTTTCCACAAAAAGAAAGATGGCTATATTTATTTCTTCCTCGCCTCAGCAAGTCTGAATTCTTAGTTGATAAATAGTGTTTATATACAAACAAGTATGTGTCAATGTGAGTTGATTGCACAGATTTTTTTTTTAAATAGAAATCGCTCCTGACAAGACATGAAGCCACTTTATGTAAGGAATTAAAAGAAAAACAACAACAGAAAAAAAAAAAAAGAAAAACTTCAAGGTAAAAAAACAAACTTGCAAACGATAAATGTTAAATGGAATAGATTCTAACGTAATATAGTGCATATTAGCGCGTGGAAAAATATCAGCAGCGGCAAAGGATAGCTGGTTTGTGAAGGGATTATCAGCAGCAGTAACCGAAAAACGCACATATGCAAATTAGGAAGTGTGTGTAAGTTGGCAAGAGAAAAGGAAAAAAGAACACCACGTGCTCAGGGGAAAAAGAAAGTCGACGTCAAAGAAAATGGACGTGTAAAGTTGAGGATGAAAATGTTATCTCATATCTCAGTAGATATTACTGTTATGTATTATTTTTTTTAAATTTTTATTTTTGGAATTCTTTGAGATGAGGCTTCATAATTTGTGTATTTTCTTTTGTGGACTGTTATCCTCATCTTCAACAATTATGGAGATGAGGATAACAGTCCCCCCCCCCCGCACCAAAAAAAAGGGTGAATACACACAGATATTACTGGTTTAAAGGTGAGCTTCCATTTTTTGGGGAGTAGGAGCTCTCTTATCTCTTAACAGTTCTTCGGTCCTGGATATGACCTTAAACTATATCCAGTGGTGAGGCCCCAGCTTGCGGGCTTTGGGGAGTATGGAGCCACCCTTTAATTACCATTGCTCCCAGGTCCACTCTGACCCCAGAGTGGTAGTACCTGTTAGGGTCCCAACTATGGGTTAAATAGAAAATGATTTGAAAACAACAAATATATTCTATTAAAAATTTTTCTTCAAAATCTTTGGATTCGGCATTAAATAACCCGAAAAGGGTTGATATGCCGTAAAACAAAAACCAACCAACAGTTCTTCAACTGCTAACCTGTCGTCCATGGAGATTGCATGCTATTACTAACCAGCAGAGCATGACCATTGTTGAAGTGAAATGTCTATCAAACATGTGTATACAGTGTGATGTATAGAAATGAGATCTGGTCGGTGAGAATTGAGGACATGCGTTGTGCAGAAAGAAATATGAGAATAAGAGTTTTTTTTTTCTTTTTTGTAATTCCATGAACAAAGTTTCTTTCTTAGAACTGCACGCATGTGGAACTCTGTTCCATTTTCCTGCTTTCTAACTGACTACAATATGGTTGTTCAAATCTAACGTGAACAAGTTCTTGATGAGCCATCCCCTTAAGTAATCCAATTTACCAAATTTCCATTACTAACGGTTACTACGATATTTTCTCATTGACTACTGTATACTGATTAACCTTTATCCTCAAGTGGCTTCCAGACCTTGATAAGCGATGACTCCTTTGTAAAAAAAAAAAAAAAAAAAAAAAAAAAATTCTTTCCAAGAACAACCAGGTTGTGGACCTCTCTTCCTGCTCAGTTTTCTTTCTACCTACAACCTTGGTAAGCTACAAAGTCTATTTTGTACTTTGTCAAGGCAGGATAGGCTGTTTTAGCAGCTCCTGTCCAGATGTTATTACAAAAAATGGAAGTCCATAGCAATTAAACGACAGTCACTCTGATGTAAGCGTGACACGCAAAATAAATAACACACACGCTATCCTATTAATATAGAGATTATTATTATTATTATTATTATTATTATTATTATTATTATTATTATTATTATTATTATTATTATTATTATTATTATTATTATTATTATTATTATTATAATAATATGGTGGATTAAACCGTTTATATTTCCTTTAAATTTCCTGTTTTTGAAATAAATTCTTGTTCAATTTTCTCCACGATTCTTAGTGCGATTTCATCTGAGTTTTCTCTGTCAAATATTGATTTCTTGGAAAGAATCGGCTAACCTTCTCTGGTTATAGATTTTGGAATTTGTTATGTAAAAGATGGAGTTAACTGGAAGACATTGATGTAGAAAAGTGGATTATCTTTTTGTTTATGGCATTCAATTGTTTTTAAAGTTATATTTTATGAAATTCAAATTTAATTGTGTTAACTCTATATATATATATATATATATATATATATATACACACACACACACATATAAATATATATATATAACTACTTAATTTACATAAAATTAATATACGAAAGTATAGATTTATGCGTAAACTTTCTTTAAGTATTTACTTCAAAAGTGCTCAATACGTAGGTAGAGCTAGTTAGTAAGTTATAAAATGTATATGGCGATTAAGCTACACTGAATAAGCCTAGAGTGGATGAAACGCGGAATATTCAGTGTAGCTTAATCGCCATATACATTTTATAACTGAATATATATATATATATATATATATATATATATATATATATATATATATATATATATATATATACTATAATAATTATTAAATACCTACAGACACTAGTGTTTCATCCTTTCGGGAATCTTCTATGCAGGGTGTCACAATTAACACTAGTCGATAGATTCAAACCCGGCGGCAGAAGCCATCTCTGGCTTCATTAGCAAGGACCAAATCCATTCGGCTACCGTTAACTGCAAGAAATACAATTGAAACTTAAACATTTATTTTGTTAAATGTTTTTAACGTCAGTCAGAGTAATCTCAGCATTATATGATGATCTGCGCGTAAGAGCTAAATTGACCGACCTTTTAATTCAATTCAAAAGTACTAAACGAACATTATTGGTTGCATATGTGCATACATGTTTCAGTAGAATCTCAGTTTAAAGATGCCCGCCTCATCAGACCGAAGAAAAAAAGCGACACCGCTTTTTCCGGTCTGATGAGGTAGATCTCTCTAAAATGCAATTCAACTGAACATGTATGCACATATGTAACCAATAATGTTTGTATAATAAACATAATATATACCTGCTCTGTCTTCCATTGAGCACTATTTAATAAACACACGGGTTTCAGTGGATCTACATCTAGGAAGCCAAGCCATACAACCATTTATATATATATATATATATATATATATATATATATATATATATATAATGAAGGTAAACAGTTAGATTTGGTCGCTACAAAGAGCCATCTGTTTCAGTCAATATGATATCGTCAGGCGACCCCCATATATATATATATATATATATATATATATATATATATATATATATATACTTTTGATTCATTCAAATTAAATATTCAGTGGATTCTATTTTATTCAAGCTAACAAAAAAAAATATATCAAACGAAGAGCATCTGTTACAGCAATTTACGATTTTTTTTTTCTTGGTTTCTATGTGAAATGGATCATTCTCTCTTATTAAGATCAACACATGTGACTGTGCATGGTCACGGAGCGTGACTGAACTCTATTGTGTCTCAGTTCTCTTGTTACAACCTCCTCTTCCTCCTTCTCCTCCTCCACCTTCAAACGACAGCCTTGTCATATATATATATATATATATATATATATATATATATATATATATATATATATATATATATATATATATATGACAGGCTTTGGTGCAAGCTGTTCATGTTACTTCTCACAATGAAATTCGTTTTATCAGAAAGGTGTCTGCGTACAAAGACAGTCATTAAACTTTTTTTTTTTTTTTTTTTCTAAATGTCTGCGTTTTGTTTTGTTTTTTTAATATGTATTGTCTATATATTAACATTTGGTCCGTTAATTAAAAAAAAAAAAAAAAAAAAAAAAAATCCTGACTGGGCACACCAGCGTAAGTTGGAAAGATATGAAAATCTACGAATGTGTGAGAAATGGTTGGAATACCATTGTATTTCTAATGGAAGTCGGATGTCGAGGTTTTATTGCGAATTCAACCTTCACGTTCTTGAATAATCTTGGTCGTTCTCCATCAGACAAAAAAAAAAAAAAAATACATAAATAAACTACAAGACAAGGTTCTATCTACAACATTGTGGATATAGCAATTCCACAGAATAACAATCCAACAAAATCTGGTGATATCGTGAGATACTGCTGGGCGCTCTGGGCTAGTGATAATGATGTTTCGGCTCCGAAACCATATCTGAACCCAGAGTCCTCATCTGACGAAGGAAGCAAGTTATTGTATAAAATTTCTTTTATTAAAGTTCATGGAATCACCTAGGAGGAAAAAAAAATGGTGACTTCAGAAGCAGTGGCGTGCGGAGTTTTGTTGATGCCCGGTGCCAAATCATTGATTGCTTATTACATAAAGAGCAGTTGTGTGTCTACGTGTCGAACTAAAAGTCAAAAACTACACAAGACACATCCACAAAGTTGATACATTCTTCTTCAGCATTGCTTCAAGCAAATTATAGACACCTTCGTTTTATTAACATTCATTGTTTTATGCACCACTAAAAACATGGGGGTGCGGTGCAATTCTTTACCCGAAGAGTCGGACATGTCATAAAGATAGTGCTGTTGCCGCATTTGGAAAGTGCCGTTTAAGACACTATTTCTTGCCTTGACAAAGTGCTAAATCAACTTTGCAATCTAGTGGGATGGTTATCTCTTTCTCACAGAAGAGAGACGTTGCTGGTGTTTCTCTTTTTTGTTATTTCCATAGAAAATGCTCGACTGAACTCCCATTTTTTTTCCTCCCTGTTAGATATTCATAGCAAGAACTCTTCTACTACTACCATTGAAAATAACCTTCCTTTCTTTCTCTGTGTATCTAAAACTAAAGAGTTCACATGAACAGACTTTCTTTTCAAGAACTTCACATTTGTGAAACATACCACAGGACTACTTCCCTGCAGGATACAACATTGTTGTCTTTAAATCGGTGTTATAGAGTCAGAAGTTTTGAAGAATTTTAGGAGTATGATATTTTGAAATTCTGGAGATCAGAGTTGACGTTTTTGGAATCATTGTGATCAGACCGTATTCCTCCCAACTCTGCGACCCTGCTTCAGACCTAATGTGACCCACTGACCACTACTAATCAAATTTTGGTCATCATTTTCAATCCCCTCAAAATATTCTTCATCATTTCCAATCTATATTATATTTGGCTGCTTCTTAAGATAGTTGACAGATCGATTTTTTAAAATATGTGGTTAGGTAATATGCAAAAAAATTACGAAAATTCATTGAGTAGAAAATTATTTAGAGTTAAAAGTAAATTTTTAAAGAAAATAGGGGAAAATTGCATTTTTCCTAGATGTGAACATCTATAAATATAAAAGCGAAAATGTATGTTCGTTTTTTGTGTATGTCTGTAAAAGGCTTTTTTTCGCTGGACTTCTCGGTCGGCTCATTCCTTCTTAAAACTTTTTATATCACGTCTAAATGATAATATCTAAGAGTTACAAACGGGAGTCGTGTGTGTATTTAATTTGCTCGATTTTGAAAAGATAAATATTCAACATTTTTTGATCGCCGCATGTGCATTAAGCTTTTTCGTATAATAAAAGCGAAACTAATTCTGATCGCCGGAAACGTCCGAAAGCAATCAGATTTTATCAATGTGGTGTTTCTCCTTATATCAGACAATTCCTATTCAATTTGGACAATCCCCTTTAAATGGGGAGCTGGTCCCCCCCCCCACTATCATCTTGGGGAAGCGAAAACTTCCCTGCATTGAAACAAAGTAAACAAACCCCAAAAAGCTGCCCCGCAGTAAATAAAATACTGCCACGTCATCGTAATGCTCCTGCGATGACCTCATTAAGCGGCTATCTGTCAATCAAACCTATTTGACTCACTTTATAAGCCTTAACTTAACACGTTAATACATTTTCCTCACTCATGGCCGAGATGGTTAAGTGGTTGGCTTTTGTTTCCACCTCAGCGTCAAGGCTTCGGGGTTCAATCCTACCATCCTACTAAAACTTATTTTTTTTAACACACACACACCTCTAAACACTCGGGCAACGCCAGATACCCCCCCCCGCTAGTCTATAATATAAATCTTACCTGTTTATTTAAATGTATGTATGTATGTCTGCCTAAAACTTCTGACAGAGGCGATGGATTTTCATGAAATCGGTATCGTTTTAAAGCTTGACCCTTTGGACTAAAAATATCGAAAAATTGGCTAAAAACATTAGGACACTTTTCTACAGGGGAGAATCGCTTTTTCTTTTCGCCAATATTTTAAAAAGTTATTCCGTCTTTTCGATTGACTAGCCTTAATTTAAGCCTTCGCCACTTCTGATTTGGCGATGGATGCAACGGCAAAGACGTCACTTTTTTTTTTTTTTTTTTAATTTTTTGCCCAACACACACCAAACACCCAGGCAACGCCGGATACCCAGGCTAGTCTTAAATAGATGTGAACACCCTGAATATACCTATCTCCTTTTTCTCAATTTGAATGGCTGACGTACTGTTTCAAACCATAACAATAGACTTTATTTTTTAATTTTTTTTTTTTTACTAAAAACAAAACAGTTGTTTCACTCAATGAATTTTTATAATTTTTGGATATATTTTTGACATTAAGTAAGTACTGTTGTTTTTTGCTTAAAACTCATCGAGCGGTAGGTGCGAACAAGAAAAATAGCGGTGAGCTCACACCTAAATATTTGAAATCATGACAATGACTTAAAAATAAAAAAATATACAAAATACTGTCAGAAACCCATCCAATATATATCCACGGTAACATATATTGGGTGGGTTTCTAACAGTATTTTGTTTTGTTTTTAAGTCATTGTCATGATTTCAAATATTTAGGTGTCAGCTTGCCGCAATTTTATTTGTTCGCACCTGTCGCTCGACACTATATGTTTTTCGAACCGATTAAACGTTTTAAATTTTTAATTTAAATCAAGTTAAATAACATATTTTTTAAATTTAAAACGTTTAATCGGTTCGAAAAACATAGTGTCGAGCGATAGGTGCGAACAAGTGAGTAAAACCACTAAAACCTTTTTCAGGTAGGTAGAAGAGTAACTTATCTTGCCTTTTCTGATATTTGTTATGTTTTTTGAATTTTTGATCACTTTTTCGTATCTCTGTGGATTGTAAAACAAATCCAAGAATTCAATAATGGTTGCCAAAACTCTGGCTCCAAACTCCGACTCGTTGCTTGTACATAAAAAAAAAATCACCCTTGATCTCTGTGATTAACTCTTTTAAACATTGTATCTGTTATTTTAGTGGTGGTGGTGGGGGGGGGGGGCTGGAGTTCTCTCTGACAAATTTTATTTATCTCTCTCCCACGGTGGAAGATATGACACAAGGTCGGAACGTGCTGACGAATACTGAACAATTTTTATTACATAACTCTTTTCTCTTAGCGAACCTGAATCGTTAATTACGCGTCATTTTGTTCCATGTTTTTAGTTATTATTAGCTTCTTTTTTTTTTTACTCACATTTTGTCTTTAAGGTTTTCGTTGTTTTTGTTTTAAATTAATTCACTTCTGCCGATCTTTAGGGGCGAGGATGCGACGTTCTTAATTAACCGCAAGTCGCAAAAAGGTCTTTCCCACTATGTCGTGAGAAATGATCAAAGAATCCACCCTAACTCTTAATGAAGTTTTTCGTTCCACCCGTTTTAGTTTGATTTAATTTTTTAAAAGGTCCTGTTTTCTGTATGACTTGTAAACGTCTTTTGGGGATTTTGATTGACATCTGTTGATTTCTTGCGTTTTTTATTTTTTTATTTTTTTTCATTTAAAAAAAGTAATCAATTTTTTTTTTTTTAATTAATGTCACTTTTTTAGTTTAATTTTTTTTTTTAAATATTTTTACAAAATTTTTAACGAAATTCTAGATATTTTTTAAAGCGCTTTCAAAGGATCCCTTCATTTTCTAGTTTTAAAAAGGAGCCTAAATAAATCATTTTAATTTTAAAAAAAAAAAAAAGATAAAGTTAAAAAAAAACATTTTTGTTTTAAGATTGAACATTTATTTAAAAATTATTTGTTCTCATTTGTTAAAAAATCTTTAACCTGTGGATTGCATGAATGGTGGCGTGGGTAGTAGTAGTAGTAGTAGTAGTAGTAGCAGTAGCAGTGTGGTGGTAGTAGTCGTAGTGATGGTGGGTGGTGGTTTTCCACCATCCCACGTTTTAGTGAAGAGAAAACGTTATAAAAGTCTCTTCTCTCTTTATCCTCACGCACACTTCCTCCTCGAACAGTAATCTCTCCCTCCTCTCTCACTCTCTCTAGGAGACTCTCTCTCTATAAATCTACTTTCCTTCCTTCTCTCTCTCCTTTCTCTCTCTCCTTTCTCTCTCTCCTTTCTCTCTCTGTCTCCTTTCTCTCTCCCCTTTCTCCGTCTCCTTTCTCTCTCCGTCTCCTTTCTCTCTCGTCTCCTTTCTCTCTCCGTCTTCTTTCTCTCTTCCTCTCATTTCCTCTCTCTCTCTCTCTCTTCCTCTCATTTGTCTCTCTCTCTCTCTTCCTCCCCATTCTCTCCTCTCTCTCTTCCTCCCATTCTCTCTCTCTCTCCCCATTCTCTCTCTCTCTTCCTCCCCATTCTCTCTCTCTCTTCCTCCCCATTCTCTCTCTCTCTTCCTCCCCATTCTCTCTCTCTCTTCCTCCCCATTCTCTCTCTCTCTTCCTCCCCATTCTCTCTCTCTCTTCCTCCCCATTCTCTCTCTCTTCCTCCCCATTCTCTCTCTCTCTTCCTCCCCATTCTCTCTCTCTCTCTTCCTCCCCATTCTCTCTCTCTCTTCCTCCCCATTCTCTCTCTCTCTCTCTTCCTCCCCATTCTCTCTCTCTCTCTTCCTCCCCATTCTCTCTCTCTCTCTTCCTCCCTCATTCTTCTCTCTCTCTCTTCCTCCCCATTCTCTCTCTCTCTCTTCCTCCCCATTCTCTCTCTCTCTCTTCTCCTCCCCATTCTCTCTCTCTCTCTTCCTCCCCATTCTCTCTCTCTCTCTTCCTCCCCATTCTCTCTCTCTCTCTTCCTCCCCATTCTCTCTCTCTCTCTTCCTCCCCATTCTCTCTCTCTCTCTTCCTCCCCATTCTCTCTCTCTCTCTTCCTCCCCATTCTCTCTCTCTCTCTTCCTCCCCATTCTCTCTCTCTCTCTTCCTCCCCATTCTCTCTCTCTCTCTCTTCCTCCCCATTCTCTCTCTCTCTCTCTTCCTCCCCATTCTCTCTCTCTCTCTCTTCCTCCCCATTCTCTCTCTCTCTCTCTTCCTCCCCATTCTCTCTCTCTCTCTCTTCCTCCCCCATTCTCTCTCTCTCTCTCTTCCTCCCCATTCTCTCTCTCTCTCTCTCTTCCTCCCCATTCTCTCTCTCTCTCTCTTCCTCCCCATTCTCTCTCTCTCTCTCTTCCTCCCCATTCTCTCTCTCTCTCTCTCTTCCTCCCCATTCTCTCTCTCTCTCTTCCTCCCCATTCTCTCTCTCTCTCTTCCTCCCCATTCTCTCTCTCTCTTCCTCTCCATTCTCTCTCTCTCTTCCTCCCCATTCTCTCTCTCTCTCTTCCTCCCCATTCTCTCTCTCTCTCTCTTCCTCCCCATTCTCTCTCTCTCTCTTCCTCCCCATTCTCTCTCTCTCTCTTCCTCTCCATTCTCTCTCTCTCTCTCTTCCTCTCCATTCTCTCTCTCTCTCTCTTCCTCTCCATTCTCTCTCTCTCTCTCTTCCTCTCCATTCTCTCTCTCTCTCTTCCTCCCCATTCTCTCTCTCTCTCTTCCTCCCCATTCTCTCTCTCTCTCTCTTCCTCCCCATTCTCTCTCTCTTCCTCCCCATTCTCTCTCTCTTCCTCCCCATTCTCTCTCTCTTCCTCCCCATTCTCTCTCTCTTCCTCCCCATTCTCTCTCTCTCTCTCTTCCTCCCCATTCTCTCTCTCTCTCTCTTCCTCCCCATTCTCTCTCTCTCTCTTCCTCCCCATTCTCTCTCTCTTCCTCCCCATTCTCTCTCTCTTCCTCCCCATTCCTCTCTCTCTTCCTCCCCATTCTCTCTCTCTCTCTTCCTCCCCATTCTCTCTCTCTCTTCCTCCCCATTCTCTCTCTCTCTCTTCCTCTCCATTCTCTCTCTCTCTCTCTTCCTCTCCATTCTCTCTCTCTCTCTCTTCCTCCCCATTCTCTCTCTCTCTCTTCCTCCCCATTCTCTCTCTCTCTCTCTTCCTCCCCATTCTCTCTCTCTCTCTTCCTCCCCTCCTTTTCTTTTTCTCTTTCTCCTTCCCCTTTCTTTTTCTCTTTCTCCCTCCCCTTTCTTTTTCTCTTTCTCCCTCCCCTCTGTTTTTCCTTTCTACCCCACCCCACCGGTATGTTTCTCTCCCTTTTTACCTGCTCTCACTCTCTGCCCCGTCAACCCCCACCTCTATATTCTTTTCCTTATCTCCCCCTCCCGACCCCTAAATAATCATAATCATCCATAACAATAAATAGATGCACTCATCGTCACATGACTTCATCAAAACAACACATTTGCCTCATTTAAATATTTCAATTGGTTTTAAAACAAACGACCCTTAAAATTCCTTTATATTTTGGAGAACATTTGATTTTCTGTGTATTTCACCAGATGAGGAGAAATGGAGAGAATCTGGGATAAACATGTCTCAACAAAATAATAACCATAGTACCAACCAGGGTTAACTAAATATTCGTCGTTTATGACAATTAAATATTTTATCTCATTTGCAGTAGAGACCAAGTGAAAATTGCTGTAAAAGTCATTTACTCTAATAATAATAGCCTTGAAATAAGATATAAATTCACCCCCCCCCACACACACACACACTATGGACGAAATAGTAGGATAGACTACACTCTCAAGCCTTTCTAGAGCTAATTCTGTAGTAGGAAAAAAATCTCAAGATGCATTAAACTTCAATGTGTATCCCAGTGATGCTCCTCGAATCCTTCTAACTATGGTGAAAAGTATTACTATTTTAGCAAGTCATCGTCTTCTTTCCGATTGACTACGCTTAATTTTAACGCTCTCCACTTCCGGTCCGGTTCGGCCCGGCCATGAAGACATTGGCTAAGACGTCAGGTTTTTTTTTTTTCTTTTTTCCCCTCCTCTCCTTTACATTACGGGTTCGACCAGTCTGCCTACCTACTACCACCTTTTTTTTTTTTTTTTTTTTTTAAGGGGTTCCTTACTACACCACTCCCCCATCCCCACCCCTAGTACTTGATATTTTGCCAAATATATAAGTAAGCAGTTTTGAAGACTACCGGAAGTATTGTATCAACTGTGTGCTTCCATACCTCAATTGACAGACCTGCCGCCATCTTTGAAACTTAGGGTCTTAGGTGTTTTTAGCCAATTTTTTTATATTTGTCGTCCAAAGGGTCGAGCTTCAAAACGATACCAATCTCGTGAAAATCCGTCGCTCCTGTCGAAAGTTTTAGCCAGACATACTTATGTATGTACATACATACATACAAACAGACAGATGAGATAAATTGATGGTTGAATATGGTTAAATTTGTGGGGGGGGTTTCTACAGTAAATACTAATCTCTTAACTGCATTAAACGGATACCATAATACTTAGTTTGCTGCACCTTATCTTAAAGGCCCACACAGAATTTCAGGCAGATCGGTCTTGTAGTTTCCAAGAAACATTGAAACAGACATATATATATATATATATATATATATATATGACACCTGACACGGACATTCTCAAGATAAGTGTTTGAGCATGAAAGCCGATGGTGATGAGGGACCAGTTGCATTGGGCAGGTCATGTTTGAATGGAGGATGCGAGGCTGCCTAAGCAGTTTTTTTATGTCAAGCTTAAGATTGGGAAACGTCCTCAACATGGCACAAAGAGGTACTTCAAGGATTGCATAAAAGTTGATCTTAAAGCCTTCAAGATTCCTTTGCAGAATTGAGAAACTCTATCGAAATGCCGGCCCGAGTGGAGAAGGCTTGTTAGAGGTAGATCTGAAGTTTCTGAAAGGGGGAAAAAAAAAATCGATCATGCACAGCTCAAGAGAAACCTGAGGAAAGGCAATGCGTCAGTTTTACTTGATGCGTTGAACAGCTGGAAATGTGAGGCTTGTGAGCGGATGCTCCTCTCGAAAGCTGCTTACATTAACCACCAAAAAACAAAATAAATAAAAAATGCTGTAGGCAGAGAGAGCAGAAAAGCAGAGGCAGAAATGAACTAAATTCCAATATTCAACCTTATCTGCCACAAATGCGCAGACTGTGCAAGTCAACTGCTGGCTTGAAAAGTCACCTTCGGGCTCACGGACGTAATTTGGGTGTCACTGATGATTCACCCAGCAACTGTGGTGAGCATGGTCATAAGCAAAGCATTGAGATGTCTAGCGTCTGTTAAGACGAAGCAATTGTCATTTATAATATAAATTGGTCTATACTTTGCGATAACTCTTGGGTGTGCCACAGGGGCTCTTTTGGAGCTAATAAAAACACTCCATTTTTAAGACTATTTTGCCATATTTGTCCAAAATTTTCTGTGTATGTCTATTTAGCAGTTTTGCATGGTGCTGAACTCAAATTTAAATATGTTAAGGCCTTGGGGACTTTTGGGGTTAATGGGGGGGGGGCAAATGATAGATTTTGTCATTTATTTATCTATTTATTTATCTATTTATTTATTTTTTTTTTTTTTGCATGGTGCAGAACTCAAATTTAAATTGGGGACTTTTTGGGGTTAAATGGAGGTGGTGGCGGCAAATGCTGAACTTAGTCATTTTTTTATGCCTCGTTCACTATGCACTTACGGGGGAGCATGCATGTTTCACTTGTTCAAGTTGACAGCTTCCCAAGTATGTAAGGCATTTATTTAACCCTTCTTTTTCCAAAATCCATCCTTATCACATCGGCTTGTCTTTTTCCTTTCGCTACCCTTGCCAACTGACTCTGCTACCTCAACTGTTCTACATCTACTAACCCAAGCCGTCTATTCAGTTCTTTCAACGTGACCACACCATTAAAGTCTCCTGTTCTGTACACATCTTCCTATACTATCTAAATTTAATCTTCTGCTGTGTTTATATTGCACATCCTTCGTGTCCTTCTCGTATAATTTCTCTCCATACAATGCATGTTCTCGTGCACAAATCTGATAGATTCTTTCCATGGTTGATAGCGGTAATGCTCGGCTGTTTAGTAATGACCATGAACGTACTCCACCCATTCCTGCTGACTCTTGCTATCAAAATCTCTATCTGTCGGCAATATTGAGCACTCTATCCTGATATAGATATGACAATACACCTGTGTATATACAAAAAAAAAAACTTTATTTCTTTAATGAAAGTTTTTGAAAGTAGATACGTTGTATTTAACAGGAAGAAGTAACATTGGACGAAGATGCAGAACTCCCGACACGATTCAGACCTGTTATTTCGCGTTTGGGTTTCAGGCCATGGGTTTTATACACGGTAAATATAAATGCATATATATATATATGTGTGTGTATATATATATATATATTAAAAAACAACTATCTTCCTGCTAAATACACTGCATCTACTCTCCAGGCGTTTCATTAAATATTAATTAAATATTAATCCATGATATTTATGTATGCTAGACAATCTGTGACCTGTTTGGGTCAATCTTGGTACATAGTATATTAGTGTGTGTATATATATATATCTATCTCTTTCTCTTTCTCCTCTCTCTCTCTCTCTCTCTCTCTATATATATATATATATATATATATATATATATATATAGCTGGAAATAAATTGTATATATATATATGTAGCTGGGAATAAACAATATATGTATTCCCTTTTCTTCTTTATTTATGTCATTTATTTACATCATCCTCTTCTGCTACTATTACTATTACCTCTTTTTCTTGTATCCCACAACTTCTCATCTCATATTCACCCTTCTTCTCACTACTTAAAACATCAATATGTAAACAAATTATCAGAGTTGCTGTTTACATTCACATATGTATATCCCGCATATATATATATATATATATATATATATATATATATAAACTCGATCATATCGATTGTTTGTTTGCATATTGACTGTTAAAGGTAATAGAAGGGAGACCAGAATAAGGGTGGGAAGAGGTGAGCAATATAGGGAGGAGTCGTAGTGTAAGAAAAGGGCACTAAAATGATGTGAATAAAAAAAATATATATATATATATATATATATATATATATATATATATATTGTTCATTTCTATGTGATGTATGCACTAATATATAATATATCAACGTTGACCTCTAAATGTCACAGGTTGTCAAGCATATATATATAATATACATCTGACATGTCTCTAATACTGTCTTCTACTTAATGGTTATGAGGGTTATCAAAAGTCTGATTCGATATCGATATCGGTCAATACAGCACCTTTTGAAAGCGTTCGATATGAATTGTTCATATGTTTAATATGGAGTTCATATCTAATTATTATCGTGGATTCTAACCACTATTATACTGTTAATTTCACTTCAGATTTTCTCCCCCCCCCTCTCTCTCTCTCTGATTCTTCTGTTTGCTTTGGTTGGTCTGGTTTCAAGTATTGCTGTGGCATGCGATGGTTGTGGTATTTACTAGTGTTGGGACGATTAATTGTAATCTGAAAAATCGGAGCTTCTTGGGGTATCGGAATTGAAAAAATTTTAGCCTATTTTCCGATGCCAAAACTGATTCCTTGAATTATTCTTTTTTTTTTATTTGATTTTGGTTTAAGAAACATCTTTCACTGCTTGTAGTAATAATAAAATAATAAATATTTATTGATTTAAACTTCCAGTAAAACTAAAACCTTTCGATCACTCCCTCACAAGTGTGTTTTTACGTTTGGGAAAATACATGCACATTTAAGGTGTGTTTTTACAGCAATCGGGACAAAATAATACTTTTATAGTTAAATATTTATCGATTTATAAAAAAATCGGAATCGGGAATTTAGTATGAAATCAGTAATTGTATCGGGATTGGGGGGTGGATATTGGAATCGTCCAATCACTAGTATTTACTAGCTGTGTTATATAAAAAGATATGGTAGCTATACGTCGTGCACCAAACATAGTACACAGTCTTCCGCATGCATCCCAACAACATCCCCCCGCCTTGCTATCTAGGCATGAATTGTGTTTTTGTTGCTTAACTATTAACATTCTATACCACATTGACCAGAAGGGATGTTTGTGTTTCTAAACTGCACAACACTGCACAAAATTATGACCCTTTGTTATAATTTTTTTTTTTTTTTTTTTTTTTTTACATAGGAGTCCCCACTTATCAAGGCTTGGAGTCCACTTGAGGATAAGGGCTATAGAGTGTACAGTAGTCAATGGGATAATATTGTAGTAATCATTAGTAATGGAAATTTGGTAAATTGGATTACTTAAGGGGACGGTTCATCAAGAGTTTGTTTATGTTGGACTTGAAGACAACCAAGTTGTAGTCAGCTGGGAAGCTGGCAAATGGAACAGAGTTCCAAAGGTGGGCAGCTATAAGAAAGAAGCTTTGTTCATGGAAACCACGTTTTGATTTAGGCACAGATAAAGTGTGGGAAAAATTATTGACAGTGGTTTCAGTCAGACAGGTGTTTTTCGTGAAAGATGGGTGAGGGGGGCAAAGATTAGAGCTCAGACGAGCACTTGCCATGGAAATAACGATAAAACAAAGACAGTCTTGCAACGTCTCTTCTGTGAGAAAGATGTTGCAAAGAAGAGAAAAGAGCATCCCCCACTAAGCTACGAAGTCTATTTTAAACTGTCAAGGCAGGATAAGCTGATTCTAGCAGCTCCTGACCAGATGTGGCAACAGTACTCCATCCTTGGACGTACTTGGCTTTTATTTTCGAAATGCTTTTAAAACCGACATGGTTAAAGAGAAATAATTGATACTAGTTCTCTCGAGATTAACATCCGGGTTGTAATAATTTTGGTGATTTTTTATGCAAAGATCCCTTTATATTTCAGGTTTTGTCCTCGGGATGCCTTTGTGAACGCTTATGAAATTTATACATATGTTTGCATTGACACAATATAGCTGGTTTTAAGCTTACTTGCGACATAAGTGTTAAAATAAATTAATACTGCATGTTAATGCAAAATGCAACAAAATTAAATTTTGTTTTATTAAAAAAATTTTTTGTATAAATGGAAATAGTAATAGTAATTCACGTTTCAGTCGATATAATTTCCGACCTTATTCGGGTGTATTTTGTCGAACTCGGGAATGTTTCTGTCGGATTCTGGAATTTGGACGGAATGTTGAGCGGAACCCTTTATTTACTTCACGGGGGGTAGCGTGCTCTTGTTCCGTAAGCCATGACTGGATAGAGGTCCTAATTAATTCGCAATTGTATTTTTTTGGTCGCCCACATTGAGGATTGAACCTTCAACCTTCAGGAGAACATCACTTTTTACAATTGATTTTTCCCAGTACTCTAACCAGTGTGCAAGGACCCGTTTTTGGTACCACTGCTTATCTCAGTCGGTGTAATGGCTGCCACAAGACAAAGCAGACAACCGACCTCGGGTTTTACATCGGAGTTTTCCCTCTTCTAGATGCATGTCTTAACGAAGACTGAGGGTGCCTCTCTCCTAGTGGATTAAATGCTCCTCCACATATAACCTAGAAATTTCTATGCCCCGGCATGGTACATACAGCCTCTAGCATTCCCAAATAGTCATCCATCTGGTACTGGCCAGGTTCATCATTGCTTAACTTCAGTGATCTGGTGGGAACCGTTGTTTCAATATGATTATGCCATTTTTATAGCTCAGGCCTCTTCAGACAAATTTATCTTTAGTTGACCTTTGACAACTAAACATTGCCAAATAGAAAAGTTACTAGCCAAACCAACATGATTTTTGGAATGTGACATCTTCGTTCTGTGACGAGTACATGCATCATAAAGATTTTGCTGCATTTTTTTAATAAGTGTAATTTTAAATATACACTGAATTTTATGTTGCGACTGAAGATATAAACATTCAAATTTCTTCAAAACAGCTTTCGTTAAAAAAAAAAAGGGGGTATATTGTTCTATTAAATCTTTTTACTGTTTAAATAATTTGACTTTGTTTTATTAAAAAATGAAGGCTGAAAAGATATTTTTATTCAGTAATGAGCTTTGGAAGATTGTCGGTGAAAGAAATACAATCGCTAAACTGTTTCATTATTTCTAGTCGCCACTTTGAAGAATCACTCACAACTGCGACTGTTTCACTCACAATGTAGAGCCCTGTAGATACACACACCCATACACTAGAATATTTATCCTAGTATAGATATAATAAATATGTGTAGCATTAGTTTTTCATTTTTTAGAAGTAGGGTGCAGTTTAAAATAAAAGTAAATAATGTTTCCACGTTTATGTATCCTATAAGGATACTAGTTCATACTATTGATTGAGATTGTCGGACTGACTTCCTCATCTTCGTTGTTATCGTCACAACGTATCAACCGTTTTGCACTCCGGCCTTCATCAGGTGTTTTGTATCGAACTGGGGAACCGTTTGTTTGGAGTCTCGAACCCAACCCTTTATTATTACTACGGGGGTACCGTGTTCGGACTCCAGCTAGGCTCTGGGACATAGTTGTTGATTTTCTGTTTTCAATGTTACTTTTTCACTGCCTTCGTTCAGGATTGAACTCAGCACCTTTGGGTAACTGTAAACTTTGATACAACGTCTAGGACCACTCGGCCATATGTCACTAGGTTCCCCAGTTCGATACAAAACATCTGATGAAAGCCGGAGTGCAAAATGGCCGAAACGTTGTGACGATAACAACCAAGATGAGGAAGTCAGTCCGACAATCTCAATCAATGAAAACACCTCATCTCAAAAATACAGACAATTATTGGTTATTTTTCTATCAATTTTAAGAATGAGTCCCCACACACGCACACAATTTTTTTTTTTTTACAAGTTTAAAAAATTTTTTAATACTTTTTTAATAGTTTTTTAATACTTTTTTAATACTCATCTCAAAAATACAGGCAATTACTATTTAATACTAGTTCTGTTAAATTGGATTATTTTTTCTATTAAAATTTATTTTATCGTAACATAAGTACATGCGAAATTTCAGCAGGATCGGCGCGGTAGTTTCTGAAAAAATGTGGATCAGACAGATAGACATCCTAGATGGATATAGTACAGAATGAAAAAAAAATGCTGACACTTACAATGATGCAGTGCTTTTTCTTTTAAGAGCATTTCTTTATGGTCCTCCTCGCCAAACTTTCACAAGAAACACCCGTCTAGCAGAAAACACTATCAATAATTCCTCCCCCCCCCCCACTCTTAATCTGTGCCTAAACCTAAATGTAGATTCCATGAACAAAGCTTCTTTCTTAGAACTGCACGCCTATGGAATTGTCTTTTCCTGCTTTCCAGCTGACTACAATATGGCCATCTTCAAGTCTAACGCAAACAAGTTTTTGATGAGCCGTTCCGCATAAGTTAACAAATTTACCGAATTTCCATTACTAACGATTACTGTATTGTCCAATTGCCTACTGTACACTCTTTAACCCTTATCCTCGAGTGGCCTCTTAGCCTTGATGTGGTGATGCTTCTGTAAAAAAAAAAACAAAAAAACATTAAATTGAAGTGTCATAAACGTAAATACAACTACCTATTTATATTATCTCTACTTATATATAAAAGCCACTTTGTGCATGCATATATGCCTGCATTCATTCCTTATGTACTTCAAAACGGTTGGGCCCGATTAAAAAAAAAAAAAAAACGTGCCTGGCAGTGTTCTTAGATAGTTTTTATATTAGAATATTTCTGATAAGTATCGAAAATCATTAAAGAACTAACCATTATAGAAGGAACAGTCCAATGTTGAGCAAAATTAACACTTTTCTAAAGCCTAGCCTCGCAAGTGCATTTGAAAAGCTTTATCATCGCACAAGCAGGAGTGCCCGGCATATGAACTCAACAGTAGGTTCTTTAATAAGACAGGGGCACATTCGAAATTAATGTCTCTGTTTAAAGCACAATTGAGCCATTGTACTTGACATTTGTAGTTTTAAATTTTATTTCAAGTTATTATATAAAAATATTATTATATAAAAAAATGTATAATATATATATATATTATTATTATATAAAAATAAGAATAATTTCATCAAACAAGAACCCAAGTTTTCCCAGCTGGACAAACTTGAGTCCTAGCACCAGAAAAAAATCCAGTAAATAAAACGTTGTTTATTTAAACGTTATTTTTTTTGCATTTCCATACAGCAAACATGGATATAAATATCGTTAAAACATATGCTGAGTCATAAATTTCATTTCGGTACCTTACTTGCCTGGGTGGGTTGCCTTTAAGCTGAGATAATCCACATCGCACACACACAGTAAATCGAACTTACTAAGGGAGATAATAACTTCCGGTGAGTACCGGAAAAATATCCAGTAAATTAAATGTTTAGTAAATGTGCATTTTTTGCATTATTTTTTTTTTGCATTTCTATACACCAAACATGGATATAAATATCACTAAAACATCTGCTGGGTCATAAGCTTCATTTTGGTACCTTAATTGCCTGGGTGGGTTGTCTTTAGGCTGAGATAAACCGCGTTACACACACACAGTACGAAAATTTATGATAAGATCAACAGTAGGTTCTCTACAGTGCAATGTAGACTACAATGAATTGTGGATTAAATGACTGTGGAGAGGCATGTGAAGCTTCCTCCTGGTGCACCGCAGTTGGTTCCTGATTAGAGCATGGCAATTGATTGATTTTATTGATGAATAGGTGATTTCATTGATTTCAATGATAATAAAAAGCATTAGAAGTGTGTAACATTCGTTGATCCTCATTCAATCCTGGGCAACGTCAGGTTTCCTTGCTAGTCATGAATAATAATTGTTTACGTAAATTTTCTCTCTTCTTACTTTCTTGCTGAAGAAAAGCAAAACGTCTTGAACATTTGCCATCCTTAGAGATTGTGCCTCATGTGCTATTATCATGGACTTAACAATAATTCCCCTGTCAGACCACGTTATAACATGTTCTGCAGCCTATGCCTGCCATACCTACGTTGTTTCTTTATCTCCGATCTTGATACATGACGTGATGCGGCTTAAGGGTGCATGTGGTCATGGGTGTGTCAGTTGTAGTTGTAGACTTGAAGTGTTTTGCTATAAAAAGAGAACTTTGTGCTCCTGTTGCGTTTTGTTTACAAAGTCTGTGTGCGTCTGTTTGTCTTATAATCATGTATTCATTGGAGGTGGGAATGTGGCAGGGGATTCAGCTGAACACAAATCCTGCTGTCTGTCTGCTTTAAAAGAAGCAAATTTAGATCCATCTTATCATATATATGGCATAATCACGTTGACACATCGGTTCCCGTTGGATCACATAAGTTAAGCAACATTGAACTTAGTCAATACTAAATGGGTGACCGTTTGCGACTTCCAAGTACTGTATGTGCTTCCCACTTATTTTGGAATTGTTTCCAGTCATCCTGGACTTCTCCTTGCCACTGGACTCAGTGTTGATTCAGGAGTGGTGTGGTTGGGATTGCACAACCCTTGTCTCACAATTACACCTACAGTTGTCCCTATGGGAGGTATCCTTTGTCTTTCGAGACTGAACGGAGGCATCGTAGTTCCATCTTATATACTCGATATGATAGTCACACAACAGATCATAAAAAAGTTAACTTAGTAGCAATAAATTTTTTTAAAAATTATCAGAAGATATAAAAATGTAAGTAAAAATATTAAAGTTTAAAAAAAAAATTGATATCTTTTAAAATAAAAATTATCGACATCTTTTAGAATAAAAATTATCAACATCTTTTAGAATAAAAATTAACATCTTTTAGAATAAAAATTATCAACATCTTTTAGAATAAAAATTATCGACATCTTTTAGAATAAAAATTATCAACATCTTTGAAAATAAAAAATTGATATCTTTTAAAAAAGACATTATTGACATCTTTTAAAAAAGACATTATTGACATCTTTAAAAAGACATTATTGACATCTTTAAAAAAGACATTATTGACATCTTTTAAAAAGACATTATTGACGTCTTTAAAAAAGACATTATTGACGTCTTTAAAAAAGACATTATTGACGTCTTTAAAAAAGACATTATTGACGTCTTTAAAAAAGACATTATTGACGTCTTTTAAAAAAGACATTATTGACGTCTTTTAAAAAAGACATTATTGACGTCTTTTAAAAAAGACATTATTGACGTCTTTTAAAAAAGACATTATTGACGTCTTTTAAAAAAGACATTATTGACGTCTTTTAAAAAAGACATTATTGACGTCTTTTAAAAAAGACATTATTGACGTCTTTTAAAAAAGACATTATTGACGTCTTTTAAAAAAGACATTATTGACGTCTTTTAAAAAAGACATTATTGACGTCTTTTAAAAAAGACATTATTGACGTCTTTTAAAAAAGACATTATTGACGTCTTTTAAAAAAGACATTATTGACGTCTTTTAAAAAAGACATTATTGACGTCTTTTAAAAAAGACATTATTGACGTCTTTTAAAAAAGACATTATTGACGTCTTTTAAAAAAGACATTATTGACGTCTTTTAAAAAAGACATTATTGACGTCTTTTAAAAAAGACATTATTGACGTCTTTTAAAAAAGACATTATTGACGTCTTTGTAAAAAAAATTTTCAGCATTTTATTTTTAAATTATTGACATCTTTGTTGCTTGTTTTTGTTTTTGTTTTACGGCATATCAGCCTTTTTCAGGTTATTTAATGCCGAATCCAGTTATTTTGAAGAAAAAATTTTTAATAGAATATTTTTTTTTCAAGTTTCACCCTCACAAGTACTACAACTACGGGTCAGAGTGGACCTGTGAGCAATGGCAATTAAAGGGTGGCTCCACACTTCCCAAAGCCTGCAAGTTGGGGCCTCACCATCAGATAAGCTTATATCCAAGACCTCGACATCTTTTATTTTTGGTTTTGATTCCAGATGATGTCACTGAAGTGATTCTTTCTTTTAACTTTTGAAATCATTACTATATATATTGGATCTAAGATAATGACTAATAGAGAATTTGCTTCTATAATAATAAATACAAAAACTGCTTGAATTAAAATTATCACATTTAAGCACTTTTTACGACCGGGCAACGCCGAGCAACCTGCTAGTATGCTATGAGACTGGCACATCAAACCCTTTTCAACAATCTGTAGGATTAATTTTTACACACACATACCTACTCCCCCAACCCAGACTTTTGAGAGACGTTTTATCCATTGTCTAAATATGCAGTTGAATTTGACCATTAATCCCCTCCCCTCAGATATCATCTGATTATACTTAATAACCCCAAGTTATCTCCACCCCCACTCGTCCTCATTCACATCCTTCTCCTTCTCTCTCCCATTCATTATCTTACAGATTAATGGGAGTGTTAACAATAATAATGATGATGATGATTGAGAGGGGGTTGAGGGGTTATGATGAATAAACTAAGACCTGCACAAAATTTAACTGGACCCTCTTTCACGCCATGGCCCTAACCACCCTCCTCTCCCATCATTCCTTCCTTTTTTTATTTACCTGAGGCAAATGTCACTAATAAGGGATAACCTAGAGAAAATTCTTTTTTATGTCATTACATACCTATACACACTTATACACCTGGTTGTTCTATAACGAGAAAGTAGCAAGCATACTCCAAATTTTGTTTAATTACTGGATATGATATTATGACCCCGCTCTCTCTCTCTCTCTCTCTCTCTCTCTCTCTCTCTCTTTGCGCTACGAAACAGATACTGTCAAGAATTGTAAAAGTCAACTGAATTAAAGGAATAAATTATGGTCAACATCATGAATTTTGGAATATAGTTTTTCATCATTTATCCTCTATAATTTAAAGTATATATTTCGGTGTATAAGGCGACCGTCAGATAAGACAGGGTACAAATCTGGAGCAAATTTCAATAAATTTATCATATATCGGTTTGTATAAATTTTAAAATGCACATACAAATAAGTGTTAGAATAGCTTCTCTTATTTTTGATTGTAGAATGTTTGTAGAGTTGTCTGCATTAAAACTAAAATTTAATTTCTTTTTTTTTTTTTGTACAAGTTTAAAAATGTGCAAAGAAACAAAAATTAAAAACTAAACTGACTTCGTATCATTTGGATTTTTTAGATTATTGTTCTCATCTTGAGTGTTATTTTCGGTTGATATAGCCTCCGACCCTCTTCAGGAATATTTTGTCAAACTCGGGAATCTTTCTATCAAACTCGGGAATCTTTCTATCAAACTCGGGAATCTTTCTATCAAACTCGGGAATCTTTCTATCAAACTCGGGAATCTTTCTATCAAACTCGGGAATCTTTCTATCAAACTCGGGAATCTTTCTATCAAACTCGGGAATCTTTCTATCAAACTCGGGAATCTTTCTATCAAACTCGGGAATCTTTCTATCAAACTCGGGAATCTTTCTATCAAACTCGGGAATCTTTCTATCAAACTCGGGAATCTTTCTATCAAACTCGGGAATCTTTCTATCAAACTCGGGAATCTTTCTATCAAACTCGGGAATCTTTCTATCAAACTCAGGAATCTGTTTAGAATGCTTTATTTAATCCATGGGGTATGCATGTTCTTATTCTCTCAGCCATGACTGGGTAGAAGTCTTACCGTATAATTCGGTGTATAAGGCGACCGTCAGATAAGACGAGGTACAAAATTGGAGCAAATTTCAATAAATTTATCATATATCGGTTTGTATAAAACGACTGCTAAATAACAAAACCATGTTTGTTTAACCTAGGCTAGAGATTGCAATACCCGGTATTTTATGAAATATTGGTTTTTAAAAATGATTTTTTAACTTTAAGGGTGGTTTTATACGCCGAAATATACAGTGTGTGTGTGTGTGTGTATATATATATATATATATATATGAGACACCGTGAGAAAAGAGAGAACCTCATACATTGGCATGTACGAGGTGTCTTCAATAAGTTTCCAGACTTTTTTGTATCAGTACTTTTCTTAGTAGTACATGTATGCAACTCTAATCCCTTTCAAAGTAATCTCCTCCGGCTGCAATACACTTGTACCATTCCAACATCTTCTGGAAGGCCCCATGGAAGTCTTCTTGTATGAGCGTGTCAATGACCCTCGTCACAGCCGCTTTCATCTCCTCAATTGTCTCATGACGACAGCCTCTTAGGTTTTCCTTGAGCTTAGGGAATAACCAAATATCACAGGGAGTGTGAGGAACTGTCTTGACGCTCATCTTCGTCAAATAGTCTGTGATAAGGATGGAGTTGTGGACTGGTGCATTCACACCAATTTTCCGCATCTTCAGTTCTTCCTGAATAGTTGTATGAACAGTTCCCACACTGACATCAAACTGTGCACTTAATGTCTCTATAGACACATGGCGGTTCTTATCTATGAAATTCTTTATTTGGCCAATCAACTCTGGTGTTCTGATTTCCTTACTTCTCCCACACCTCATCATCCCTCACAGACTTCTTACCTTCCTTGAATCTCTTATGCCATTCAAAAACTGATGCTCTATTCATGCAAGATGGTCCAAAAGCAGCCTGAAGCATTCCATACATTTTTACAACATTTTTTCCAAGTTTAAAACAGAATTTTATTGTATATCATTCTTCTAAAGTGTCCTCACGTCCAGATTGCATTTTTTAAATTCACCAGCTGTGACAATCAGACTTTAGTAAGGTGTATTCCAATATCTGCTGTAACTGTTCATTTGAACCTGAAATCATAAAATTGGTCAGTCCTCTCATGAGATGTATAGCAATGATATATTGAATTTTCAAGTCTATGACAATTTTAAATGCCTGTAAAAAAAAGTCTGGAAATTTATTGAAGGCACCTTCATATCTGTAAGAAGTTGGAACTTTTAACCCCTCCCCCTCCAAAAAAGAAGAAATGACATGAGATAAGGGGTGGATGGGGGCGAAAAAGAGTGAATTTCATGTCATTTCTAGGTGTACAATGTGAGAAGGGAAAAGACAAGAACAGAGAAAGGAAAAAGGGGGGAGGGCAGTATAAACTCTTGTACATCAAGGGGGGCTTAGGGAAGCAGGTAAATGTATCCATCTACTTTGTGCCGGGACATAAGAGTTAAGTAGAAAATTGCAGCTTCAATCTGGAGTTTTATTTTGTCTTTTCACATCTGATTTTTAAAAGCCTAACTCTCCTGCCCTCCCCCATGATTCGAGTTGTTCAGGCATGTTTCAAAAACGAAAAATAGAAATCTCTGTATCTTGTGTTCTTATTAGACTATGACTACTTCTCACAAAAAAAAAAAAAAAAAAAAAATTACACGAGCTGCCGTTCTTCTATAATTCCTCTAAATGTCTTTGGGAAATTGATCTCGATATGGAAACCGCGTATTCCTTATAAGGAGACATTTGCCTTTAAATTGAATTCATTCTTTCTCTTACTCAATCTCAACTAATTTCCTGAATCCTACTTAAAGATTATTTAGGTATTTTAAAGCAGAGTATGGGAAATTCTAGACTTTTGCTTGCTCTCTTTCATACATACATACATACATATATATATATATATATATATATATATATATATATATATATATATATATTAAGATTGCAACGTCTTGTCAGACGAGTGCCACTCCCTCAGACACTTAAAGTCGATAAGCCTAAAAATGACTTCCATCGCCACAGGACCATTTTAATAGACAAATGCCTGAGGAAGTATCTATACACAGATGATGTTACAGAGTCTTAGCTTTGTACGACAGCTAAGTCCCTCTCTCGGTTCAAAATGTTGAGATCCAACAACAAGCAAGAGCAAGATAACCAGCAACAAGTTAAACTGCAGACCAGCTTAATGCGAGTACTGGTCTCCCGCTTCATGGTTTCTTATATACATGGGTTTATATATATATATATATATATATATATATATATATATATATATATATATGGTTTCTTATATACATGGGTTTATATATATATATATATACATATATATATACATATATATATATATATATATATATATATATATATATATACATAGTGCGTTTTTGATACAGACAAACTAGGTTACACACACATACATATATACAGAGTGTCCCAATAAAATGTATACACTCTTTAAATTATCTCAACTTGCTACATGAATACGCTATGCCACGTTCCCAAGAGATGTTTAGAAATAAAGAATGGCACTACCAGCAGGATGGAGCACTTCGCCGCTATCATCATGACGTAAGAGCATATCTTGAGAGTTACCTGCAAAACAGATAGTTAGAACGAAAAGGGAGTATCGAGTACTGTCCACACCCACCAGATTTGACCCCCCCCCTCTATTTGGTGAGCGGGAGCATGCTTAACAGAATGTTCACACCACAAAACGAACTACAATGAATGAGTTGAAAGCAAGCATTGAAAGATGTGTCAACATACTAATTGAACTGATTAGGAACATTTTCGATTCAATCAGTGAATCAGCGTTGTCAGCTGTTCATGGACCACAATGGCCAATGATTTTAACACTTTCGATAATTAATTGGTTTCTATATTTGTTCAGTATTTTGATGTACAAAACTTTTCTTTCTTGTAATGAATGTTGATTTTATGGTCATTTAAAGAGTGTATACGTTTTATAGGGACACCCTATATATATATATGTGACCTTGTCTGTCTGTAACGGATGGTTTTTATCAAACACCACATTAATTTTTGGTCTACAGACTTGAACCATGATATATAGATTTGAACCTGTGGAATAATTTGATTTGGTTTTTAGTCAGTAAAAATGGTTATTAGAGGGTAAAAATTATTTTAAAAAAATTAGAACTTGAAGTGCTCTTCTACGTGTGTGCAAATTATAAATTTTATATAACATTATTTTTTAACTTTTTATATGTGTATGGACGTGGCTCAGAGGGTAACGAATAAGGTTGGAGAGCTATAGCTTTGGTTTCGATTCTACCTGATGGCACCAAGTCGTATTTTTGGATTTTTACTTTTGCAATCACAACTATATATTGGATACAATATGATAATCAATAGAGAATTGACTCTATGATAATACATATGAATTCTGCATACATTACAATATCATATTTAAGTCTATTTTATGACTGGGTAATGCCGGGCAGCCTGCTAGTGTGTGTGTGTGTGTGTATATATATTTATATTTATTCCAGGTAGAAAGATATCTAGAAATTAAGAATAATTAGATTTCAACAAAGGTCGTTGATAGTGCTCAATCAAAGAGAGCAAATTATATTTTATTATTCTTTATGTAGCTATGACTGTATTTACATAAATAATAATAATAATAATAATATACAAGGTGTCCGTAAAGTTACTATACAGTCTTATTGTTTTATTGTATTATATTTGTATTAATAGTTAATATTTATTTTTGTGTAGCTGTAGGGTGTCTGCATAGTAACTTGTAAGACTGTATAGTAACTTTACGGACACCCTGTATGTATGTGTGTGTGTGTGTATATATATATATATATATATATATATATATATATATATATACACTCCTATAAATTCGTTTTTCTTTTGTGTGCATTGATATTCATATTAAAAACCCCCTTTTCTATTTATTTAAAAAGAAAATACAATTTTCTTATATATGGATCGTGCAATTGCATTCACTAGAAAAAGATCTAGCTAATTTGCATATTCTTTTAAACATTCATTTTAATTAATTCCCTATTAGTTTTTTTTTTTTTCGATTTTCTTATGGGATGATCATCTAGAGTTAACTATTACATGTAATTATATTCATGCAGATATTCTACGTGATTTATACTTGCATAATATTTGCATAAAATCTTTACAGTAAACAAAAAATTGTTTCCATATATTTATGTATGCGTATATATTTTTGTTTAATCTATTAGTCTATCTATCTATATATCTATAAAAGTGAACGTGTCTGTGTGTATTTTCCTTCACAATAACTCTGTTAATTTTCAGTCTACAGACTCGAAATTTGATATACCGGGTACTGAGATTTGGGAAAATCTATGTGACTGGTTTTCGGCCAGAAATTTGGCTGTTAAGGTGTCAAAGTTCAACGATTTTACCTTTGAGAACTCTACCAAACTCCACCGACAATTTTTGGTATAAACAATTGAAATTTTAGATATAGGTTCCTTGGACATAGATCTAAGTTAATAACTTGATTTGAGCCCAAAACAATAAATGTTAAGGGGTCATAATAGGGGTCAAAGTTTAAAAAAATTGATTTTTTTTTTTTTTTTTTTTTTTTTTTTTTTGCTCAGCATACACCTCCAAACACCCGGGCAACGCCGGGCACCCATGCTAGTATGTATATATATATATATATATATATATATATATATATTAGTTAGTTATCTTATTATAGTTATATTATTAAAAAGGTATATAACAGGCTCCTTCAGTCCTTAACAGACTATGGATACCCATGAAGAGTTGTGCAATCACCACCGCACCTCTCCTGAGTCAACATTGTTAAACACCAGTGGCAAGTGAATGTATGTACAGGACGACTGGAAACAAATGCCGAGATAAGCGGAGAGCACATACAACACCTAGAATTCCCAAAATGGTGACCCATCTTGTACTAACCAGACTTAACGTTGCTTAACTTCGGTAATCTGACGAGAAACGGTGTATTAACGTAATTATGCCGTAATAACAAAAAGGGACTAAATAAACATCTTTGTTTCGTGAAATTTTTGTGAGAGGAGGTACGCAATCTCCAACCACACCTCTCCTGAGTCAACATTGTTAAATACCAGTGGCAAGTGAAGTTGCCTTTAAATTGAAATCCTTTCTCAATCCAAACTAATTTCCTGAATCTTAGAGATTATTTAGGCATTTTAACATATTACTCTCACTCTCTCATTTTTTTTTTTTTTTTTTTTTTAACTTAGCATGGGAAATTGTATACTTTTGGCTTGCTCTCTCTCATATATATATATATATATATATATATATATATGTACATGACAACTGGAAACAAATGCCGAGATAAGCAGAGAGCACCTAGAATTCCCAAATGGTTACCCATCTGGTACTAACCAGGCTCGATGTTGGTTAACTTTGATGATCTGATGAGAACCGGTGTGTCAACGCAATTATGTCGATTATAATATATGTACTTTTAATGCATATATACAATAAAGATGTTTTTTAAATTGGCAGATCAATTTAAGCTCAATGAAGATGTTTTACACTTTCAGAGCATATATATCATTTGTAAACAATTCAAATACCACAAGTATAATTAAATCACATTAATATTATTTTATTTGATATATGCGAGGTCTTACACGTTCCATTGAATTGTATATGAAGCAACTCATTAGAGACCCATATAAATTCATTAAACATTATTTAATGGATTTCTATGGATCTCTGTGTTGTTTGGATACCATTAAATGAAACACATGTAAGACATACCATATATCAAATAAAATATGTTTTAAATATACTTGTGGTATTTGAATTGTTTACAAATATGATGATGATTGCTGCATCTTTCCAGATGATCGCCGTCACATTGAGTTCTCCCAATCTTGTCGTCCATGCCATCTCAGATGATTCTGCGCTCTCTCCGCAGATTTGCACATCTTGAAGCAGATGTGACCCACAAATTGAGCAATTTCCATCAAGTTGACTTCTTCTGGAGGTTGAAGAGTATTCCTATGAACAATCACATGTCTCCTCAAACCAGCAGTAGACTTGCAATCTTTGTTGCATGTTAAACAGATCGTTTGGGTCAGACTAATAGGTGTAAAGTTGACCTGGACAGGAGTTTTGTGCGACTTAAGATGGTTGACGTAGCCAGCTTTTGACAAAAGCACTTATTCACAAGTGTCACATTTCCAGCTCTGTGTGTCATGGTTAAGACCATCAATTAAACCTTTGCGAAGCTCCTGCTTTAGATTGCTGTGGGCCTGCTTTCTTTTCTCTAGAGCATCAGAACTTATATATACACACACACACACACACACACACACACTAGACTTTTTAGTCTGTTAAAAACAGGCAAAAGTTGACTTAGAATAAGTGCTTTATGCCAAATTGATGGTTGAATATGGCTAAATTTGTGCTCATTTTTTAATTAAATACTACTAATCCCTGCGTATCGAATGGATACCATAATACTTAGTTTCTTGCACCTTATAATAAAGGTGCATAAAAATTTTTAACCAGATTAGTCCAGTAGTTTCTGAGAAAAAATGGAATGGGCAGACAGAATAAGAGAAATATATATATGTGTGTGCGTGTGTGTCCATGTGTGATAGCCGTGCCAATCACTGTAGCAGGGGATTCATTGATTTCATTTTAGTTTAGATTTTTTAAAATAACTATTAGTCAGATAAGAAATACGGACGTAGATTGGTCACATAATTTTATTAAGAAGAGATGGAAAAAAACATAATTTATTATAAGAGATGGAAAAAAAACAATTTATTAAGAAGAGATGAAAAAAAACTATGTACTCATCAGAGAAATGACTCTTAAAATTTAGAATACGAGTTATCTCCCTTAAATGTTGAACTTTTTAGGTCATTATTTTAAAACTTTCCATTTTAGCAATCTTCCTTGCCGGAATAACTGTTTTCAGATTTATAGTCGTCTGAATATATATATATATATATATATATATATATATATATATATATATATATATTCAAAATGGCATAATGGAAACATAAGGTATTTAAAACTTCTCTTCCAATTTTTGGATTTTAATCATGTCAAAACGCACTTTATTTCCTTTTGACGGATTGATTGTTGCTATTTCTTCTAATGAGTTAAGGGCATAATAGATTTACTGATTGATGTAATAATTAAGTGATTGATTTTGCACTATGAAACAGATACTGTCAAGAATTGTGAATATCAACGGAATTAAAGGAATAAATTATAAGATGGTCAACATTATGAACTTTGGAATATAGTCTTTTTTCATTTACTCACTATATATATATATATATATATATATATATATATATATATATATATTGGATTTTACTTGTGGAAATGGAAATTTAAACTTTTTTGGATTTTACCATTATTGGATATTTTACCCTTCACCAGACTATCCATTCATGTGAAATCGCCTTTTTCTTCACGCTATTCCATCTGCTTCACTATTGTTTTAACAAGTAAGATCTATGACTTGTAGTTTCATGGAATACTTTTGCAAGCAAAATCCGATCCAACATTTTACTATATCCTCTGATGAGAAGGAAATTATTTCTGTGAAACTCCACGGATTAAGGACTATCCACTTATTTTGTGCTTCCGTTTTAAAATTAAATATGTTAACTCTTTTTCAAAGTGTTTTTTTAACATGTTTTATTAACTACTTGTTCTTTCAAAAAACTTTATAAACTTGTAAGGAAGATATACAAAATTTTATATTATTCGACAAGGAGTACAAATAAAACAAGAAAGACCTTATTCCATGGAGTTTCGAAGAATGCAATTCTTCACACTAGAGGGAAGAGGTTTGCAAAATATACAATAAATTTTGCAGGTTAATGTATCACAGGAAACAAACAATATGAAATTAATCAGATTTGCATCAAAGAAAGTCATTTAATAGTTTTTAGAAAGTTTATAGTGATTCAGAGATAGGGAAAGAAAAAGGATAAGATAAAGATCCAATGGGGAAGATGGTGAAATACATTGTAGGAATGTTGGTCTGGTCATTTACTTTCAGTCATCACTAGGACTGTGACAACAGCATATTCTTTTCATTGTTTTGACTCTTGAGTATATATCAGTTAATATCTTATGTTTTTATATAGGCTAATGCGGTTCTCGGTTGATTGTCTGTGTCTTGCTGTGTCGGATATATGCTCAACAGTGAAAAGAATGAAAAGAATATTCTGATCACCTCAAGTACTCCCACTTTCTTCCTGAATTCACAATCCCACAATTAGTGGGAATCTTAAGCATCTTATCATAAATAAAATTAAGACCTTTTCTAAAAATTGATTCAAGCTGATGAACCAAAGTCATATGGATATATTTTTTATTTTTGAAATCACAACTTTATTAATACATTAAAAAAAAAATCAATAAACCATTAACTCTATAATAATATATACGAAATCTGCAAGAATTAAAATATCATATTTAAGCATATTTTATGTCCTGGCTACGTCGGGCGCCTTGCTAGCTTGGATAAATACTTTCGCCGTTTTAACAAAATAGCTACAATAATATAAGCTTTCTTGGCTTTCGGGCAGGGATCAAAGTGTAGTATCTGTTCCGGCAGATACTGCAAGCTATGACTAGCAAAGACCAGATGTGGGGGCAACCCCACATGCCTGACCATTAACCAGCTCCCATTTCCCACCTCTCGGGAGCTGGTCCCCTTTTTCCCTTCCCCCTCCCTTCACTCCTCACATTAAAAATCGGCCTTGTGCCTAATTTGCTCGGTGGGGGAGCAAATAAATACCATCTGTTCCGGTAGATACTGCAAGCTATGACTAGCAAAGACCAGATGTGGGGGCAACCCCACATGCCTGACCTTTAACCAGCTCCCATTTCCCACCTCTCGGGAGCTGGTCCCCTTTTTCCCTTCCCCCTCCCTTCACTCCTCACATTAAAAATTGGCCTTGTGCCTAATTTGCTCGGTGGGGGAGCAAATAAATACCATCTGTTCCGGCAGATGCTGCACTTAAGATAATTTGTACCAGTCAATGGAGGGGAAACCCTCTATACTGGGACAATTATTATTTTTGGTAACCAGAGTGCCCCCTTTTTGCCTACTTTAAGGGGAGCTGGTTTTTACCTCACATTAAAAACGGCCTTGTGCCTAATTTGCTCAGTGGGGGAGCAAATAAACACCATCTGTTCCGGCAGATACTGCAAGTTATGACTAGCAAAGACCAGATGTGGGGGCAACCCCACATGCCTGACTTTTAACCAGCTCCCATTTCCCACCTCTCGGGAGCTGGCCCCCTTTTCCCCTTCCCCCTCCCTTCACTCCTCACATTAAAAATCGGCCTTGTGCCTAATTTGCTCGGTGAGGGAGCAAATAAATACCATCTGTTCCGCCAGATGCTGCAAGCTATGACTAGCTATGACTAGCAAAGACCAGATGTGGGGGCAACCCCACATGCCTGACCATTAACCAGCTCCCATTTCCCACCTCTCGGGAGCTGGTCCCCTTTTTCCCTTCCCCCTCCCTTCACTCCTCACATTAAAAATCGGCCTTGTGCCTAATTTGCTCGGTGGGGGAGCAAATAAATACCATCTGTTCCGACAGATACTGCAAGCAAAGACCATATGTGGGGGCGACCCCACATATAAGACCTTGGTCAATGTAGGGGCAACCCTTCATACCAATTGTCACTATCCAGCTCCCCTCCTCCCCGGGGAGTTGATCCCCATTTCCCCTTCACTCCTCACATTAAAAATTGGCCTTGTGCCTAATTTGCTCAGTGGGGGAGCAAATAAATACCATCTGTTCTTCAGATGCTGCACTTCCATTTCTTGTTCTCTTTCGGTGGAGGAGAAATCCTTCACGACTGAGACAATTTTTATTTTTGTACCTTTTCTCCACATTAAAAAACGACCCTGGTGTCTAACTCTGTCCCGTGGGGAGGCATAGTAAATAGGTACAATAATATAAGAGCGTCTCCATTTACACTGAACATCTGCAGAATGTCAACATCAATATATTACATATGAATGAGTCTTCTGTGGAATTTCCACAGGTCCCGCTAGTTATACAATAATTTTAATTAAAATTCAGAGATGACGTAACTAAAAGAAAACACAATTACAACTTCACTTCCGATTTTCGGATTTTGTAATCATGCCAATATTCCTTTATTTTCTTTTAAAATTGATGAGTTTTTTTCATCTGATGAGTTAACGGCCGAATAAATAAAAAAAAAAAAAATTGGCATAATAAATACATGAATGATTCTGCGCTACGAAACAGATGCTGTCAAGAATTGAACATTTTAACATGCTTAATGAATAAAGCGGTAAGATGGACAACATCTTGAAATTTGGAATATAGATCTTTTGATATATATATATATATATAAATGTTTATATCTTTTCTGTATTTATATTTCCTATGTGTTGACGTGTAGGATATAAACATTTATATATTTTTCGTATCGATATTTTATTCATATATATATATATATATATATATATATATATATATATATATATATATATATATAGTACTAGCAGGAAGGCTAAATGTTGCCCCAGATTGAATGAACATTATCATCTTTTGACCATCGTCGAGATGGAGTTCACACGCTCAGGTGAGATATCCTAACACGGCATGACTGCTTCCAGGTCCTGCCTCTCAGCATTGGCATCCCTTGCAATGACATCTGTGTATGTGGTGAGCATTCCACGTCTGGAATGGGTAGTATGGTCCCACAGAAGTAGGGACAGAAATAATTTAATTTACTGTTTTAAAACAATTGCCTGCAAACTGAACACGTCTTGCTTTGACAATAGATGATACCAATGGAAGTTCGTAATTTGTTGTTTGGTTGGATGGGTCTTCCGTGAAAGATTTCGGATTCTCATGAGAATGTTGGTATGGGCATCATTCAGGCATATTTCCAACTTTTTGGAAAGCGTCCATATTTCCGAACCATGAAGGATGGGTTAGGGTTATTGATTTAAAATATTTTGATTTGATGTTTTTGCTGAATTGTGATGTCCATATTTTGCTCAAATCATTAGAAGCAGACCCTGTCATCTCCTTTTCTGACGTTGAAATTTTTTAACGAGAATGCGATGAAGGCTTTTGGGTATTTATAATCATCGCGTTTGATTCAATGTTTTGATCATCGTGATCGGAGTTGAAAGTTTTTAACTATACTCATAACATATTACTCTATCTCCCTCTTTCTCTCTCTTTCATTTTTTTTAACTATACTCCTAACATATTACTCTCTCTCTCTTTCCCAATTTTTTTTAACTATACTCCTAACATATTACTCTCTCTTTCTTTTTCTCTCTCTCTCATTTTTTTAACTATACTCATAACATATTACTCTCTCTTTCTTTCTCTCTCTCACTCATTTTTTTTAACTATACTCATAGCATATTACTCTCTCTCTTTCTCTCTCATTTTTTTAACTATACTTCTAACATATTACTCTCTCTTTCTTTCTCTCTCTCAATTTTTTTTAACTTCTCATCTCTCTTCCCCCATTTTGACTCGTAATACGAAGTGAAATTTTGGAGACCTGAATTAGTATCTTGTACATACAGTTAAGATTTAATTAGAATTAGATATAAAGTTTTAAGGTGATGCCCAATAAAGTCCCTTCAAATTTTAAATATTATTAATTAATGGAAAAGGTACTTGTACAGTTTAATCAAGACATTAAAAAATGAAAATATCGAGAAAAATAAAATAAAAAAGGTTGTGTTGTACGTATCTGTTTTCAACTGAAGATCTCCAGAAAAAAAAGATTTCACGTAATTTGATCAAATAGTATTTTTTTTTTTTTAATTTTTTTTTACAGCAGAAAAACACGTTATGACAGCACGTTAAAGGTAGCCATCTTTGAATTTTAGGTACGCCACGGGGAGATAACTTCATTTAAAGCGCCGACACGTCCTCCCCATCTTTAATACTAGCTTTTCTTCCTAAAAATCGAACCTTTTGCTCGGTGTCGTAACAAATTTTTTCACCGTAAAAAAAAATAAATAAAACTTCTTGATGAAATTAAGTGAATTTTTTTCGGTGAACTTCATTTCATAACGGATACGTACAATTTAAACTTTTTTTTTTTATATTTTCATTTTTTTAATGTCTTGATTAAACTGTACAAGTACCATGGAAATTATTAAGTCTTCTTGCCACTATTGAAATCACAGATTTTAAATATTTCGAAGAATACATTTTTTCCCCACCACTTTTCAACTCAATATGTAATAATCATTTACATTGTCGATGTTTTAATTTTGTTGAACCTTTGCTTTGATTTCATCCTGGTAACCTAGGAAATCTCTTAGATCACCCCCTCACTTGTTCCCCCCACACACACCCTTTTTTTTTTGTCATAAGTTATTGTTTGATTTGCCTCTAAAGGCTACGTCCTTCACTCCTGAGCTGGCCTGTGGGGAATGATGGTTAATTCTCGGCTATTTTCGTATCTCTCCGGAGTGCCTCCTCGGCGAGGGTGAGATGGGTGGGGAGGGGAGTTAAACGGCAAATTAAAGGATTTTTAGGTTCTGCTGCTGTAGTCTCCCTGAACTATTTTCGTTTTTCTTCACTCGCATGCCCCTTTTCCGAAATCGTGCCAGTGGATTTTTTTTTCTACCAAAACGGTTAAGTTTTTTTTTATGTTTTAACGTGTTTCAACCGGATATAAATTATTTCACACTAAAAATTATCAAAACAAAAATACTTTTTCTTATTTCGAATTATTTAATCCAGTAAAAATTGGCATTTTTTTTTACTGGATTACTAAATTAAATAAGCTTTCTTTTTTTTTTTTTTTTTTTCATAGTATTTTCAAGTTAAATTCGGTTTTTACGATATTTTTGTTTATTAAATGGTTAGATAATTCACTAGAATAGCTTTCTAAATTTAGTAATCAAGTAAAAAAAATGTCTTTTTTCTTGATTTAATAATTTGAAATAAGAAAAAATATTTGTTTTAATTTAATTATTTTTATTATGCAATAATTTATCAGTTTGAAATATATTTAAAACACACACACACACACACACACACAAAAAAAAGTCCACTAATATCGGCCCGCTGTTATGAATTCAGAATAGGGGAGGGGGGGCAATGTGAGCGAGAAAAAGTGAGAGTAGTTTCAGGGAGACATCTCCTACAGAAGAACCGATTTTCTTTTTAATTATAGAAAAGCCTCTCTCAGGGGTGAGGTGGAATGGGGGTCGTATTTATTTATTTATTTATTTTTTGTTTACCATTTTTGATTTCTGTTGAGGGGAAATGAAAAGTCCCCTCCCCCCCCCCCAAAAAAAAAGAAATGGAACCCCTTTCTATTTGTCTACTGAGCAGTTTTTTAACCCCTCCCCTATTTATTTATTTATTTATTTGGTAGTAGACGTGTGTGTGTGTGTGTGTGTGTGTGTGTGTGTGTGTATGGGAGAGAGTGAGTCTGGTGTTTGAGTGGACGAAAATAACTAAAAAAGATTGTGACATAATTCGAATCACAGAGTTCAAATATTTCATAGGATAAATTCATTTTTTTTTTTTTTTTCTGATACTCAATATATATTAATTCATTCGTGCTATCTGTGTGCTTTGTAACTTTACAAACAGGCCCGGTCCGGGCACTGCCCGGTCGTAAAATACGCAGAAATATTATATTTTAATTAATGCAGAGTCCTTATACTGTATGTAATATTTTTATTGCAGAAATTCCCCTCTGCACCAGATTGCTGTAGGTTTTCATCACCAGATGCCACATCTTATGTCTAAACCTTTAACCCCCGTCTTTGATGCACAGTTATTTGTTATAATTTATTATAAACAAAGATACCATAGCTATTAAACGTGACGTTAAATTCCTTTTTTTTTTAAATTATGTTAAAAAAAACGGAAAGAAACTGAAACATGTGCATGCGAGTATTTTTCCCCAAACAGTTCACTTATAATAATAATAATAATAATAATAATAATAATAATAAAATACTCGAGCTGAGATCGAGACAGTGAGTCGAGTACGATAACCATTAGGTAAACTTGGCACAATCTTTAAATAGTTTTCAAACCTACTTATTTTTGACATAAGTAATCTGTCATATGAACAATTCGCGCATGTGCACTGCACTGGTGAAACAGTTAATAAACAGATAAAAATCCGGATGACCCCCCACACACACACACACCCACACCCATGCACTGATGTTTCAATTTCTCTTAATAGCCCCTTTTTTTCCGGATGAAAATCTATTAAAAAGTTTTCCACATGTCTGGATACCCTATATATCAAATTTCAGGCCTGTAGATCAAAAATTCATTGAGTATATAGGTTAAGAAGTGCCCTCACGCACACACATTACACACATTCTCACTTTTATATATAGACAGATTTAAACTTTGCGTTGGGTTTCATTCTAGTAATCTTAAGAGCTGTCCTAAACCAACCTTCCCTTCCCCCATTTTTTTTTTTCTTTGTCAGGATGAGTTATGGCTTGGCTTTGTCCGAGAGGATGCCCCTCCCGACATTGTATCCTCCTTCACTTGAAGCGGCCCTGTGGGTAATTTCTGACTGGTTCATTCTTAGCTATTTTTGTACCTTTCCAGAATGTCCCCTTGGTGGGGAGGGCGTTTGATGTGTAAATGTCTCCCTTTGTCGCAACGAGAAACGAGTAACCAGTGATTAATGACTTCTTCAGAATTCCTTATCTCTTTCTAGTACTATCAGATCAGGCTGTCTGAAGATATCGGTTTGCTGACCTTAAATGCACTAAACATTGATATTATTGTGTTTTACCCCCCCCCCTTTCTTTTGCAAAACTTATGTTCTGCAAAACCAAAGACAAAAGCAATTTTCCTCTACAAAACAAGCAAACTAAACACAATGAATAAATATTTGAAAATATGAAGAACTTGAAACATAATTTATTTATTTTTTTTTTTTTATCGTTATGACCGGAGTTGGCATTAAATAATTCCGAAAGGGTTGATTTTTTTTTTTTTTTTTTTTTTTTTTTTTACACGGTGGTCACCACTTATCAAGGCCCGGAAGCCACTCAGGGATAAGGGTTATTACAAGTACAGTACGTTAGTGTGGAGATTTGATGAAGTGTTTACTTAAGGGGCGGTTCATTAGGAATTTGTTAACGTTGGACTTGAAGACATCCAAGTTGTAGTCAGGTGGGAAGCAGGCAGACAGAACATAAAACAAAACTACCAACTCAAACGTTATCTGTACTTAGTCAACTGATTGACCCGAGTTGAGGGTGACCCAACCCATCACTCCTTTCTCAGGAATCCACCATACTAATTAAAAAAAAAAAAAAATTAATTTATTTTGCCCTAATTTATTTATTTTTTACAACATTTCACAATTATTTTTATTCATACTCTCTATAAAAGGATGGATAATAACAAATTGACACACTCAGGTACTGTATTAACCAAGGGGCGGTATAAACTATAACCTTTTTTATAACTTCTTTTGGTACTTGTACAGTTTAGTCAAGACATTAAAAAATGAAAATATCCAAAAAAAGTTTATATTGTACGTATCTGTTATGGAATGAAGTTTTCCGAAAAAATAAACTTCACGTATTTTAATCAAGTAGTTTTTATTTTACAGCGAAAAAACAATTTGTTATGATACCGAGCAAAAGGTTTTATTTTTAGGAAGGAGAGCTAGTTATTAAAGATGGGGAGGGAGTGTCGGCGCTTTACATGGAGTTATCTCCCCGTGTCGTTTCTAAAATTCAAACAAAAATTTAAAACAAATCCAAGGTCTCTGCCTTCAACACCCTCTCATAAAAACGTGTTTTTCCGCTGTACAAAAACAAAAACCTACTCTATCAAATTAAGCAAATTTTTTTTTGAGATCTTCATGTCAAAACGGATACGTACAATATAACTTTTTTCGATATTTTCATTTTTAATGTCTTAAACTGTACAAGTACCCTTCTTTTCTTTTTTTTAGGTTTGTTAACATTCGGCAATCCATACTAGGTCAGTCAGACACAAGGTCGGTTTTTAATGTGGGAGAAATCCAGGTGCACCAACTGCACCACTTTTCCCCCAAAAAGAGGCACTCGGTTTGAGACTAAATTAACAATTGTCTCATTCTAAAAGGATTCTCGGCACTTGACAATGCCATGAGGCGAATGTGTGTATTTTGGTTTCAAGAACGGCCGATAGAGGATGGGTGTCAGTAAATCGTATCACTTGCTGAAAAAAAAAAAAGAAAAAAATATTAGTAAAAATTTCTATGAATTTTTATAAATAAACAAAAACTTCTATATTAAAATTATATTTTGATCTATTGACAAACCAAAAATTATATTTTGATATGTTTATACAATTTTACTGTAAAAAAAAAATTACTTAAACCTCCGTTTCATGTTTTTCAAATTATATTTTGCTACAATTATATTTTGCTCTATTTTTACACAAACTTATTGTGAAAAAAAGAAAAAAAAACGAAACAAAAACAAAAAATATGTTGCTACATTTTATACAATTGTATAAAAAAATCCCCAAATAGTTCTTAAAAAAACAAAACAAAAAAAAAACAATCAATAAATGTTTCATTTTTTTAACATTTATTTTCACTTATAAATCTCTCATTTAAAAGAAATAATATTTAAACATTAAAATTATACTTTTTACACAATGTTTCACTTTTCCTATATTTTTGAGTTATTTATTTAGTAATTATATATTTTTCTCGGAGACACTTGTTTATATTTGAGGTTCACAGAACGGCCGATAGAGGGCATTTCGCATTCAAAGAACAAGGGTCGATAACTCGTCTCAGCCGCCTCATAGCACTGTCATGCAGAAGTGCCGGATTTTCTCCTTCACTGTAAAAAAAAACAAAAAAAAAACAAATGAAGTATAAGTGAACAGATACTACACTTTGTTATATTTATTTACAGAAGATACAAAAAATTTACATTTTAAACGAATAAGCATGAAGCCATTCAAAAGTGTAGGAAAATGGGCGTCGTTGGTCATCCTTTGTCAGCATAGCTAAAATAAAATATTCATCGTAATCTCTTAACAAGAATAATCAATCACCATATTACCACATTTACTCCTGGGGCCGCCTTAAATTTCCAAAATCATTAAAAAAAAAAAAAAAAAAATTGGAAAATAAATACAATCATTTCAGAAACAAAGAGGGGGCGGGGCAAAGGAAAATATTGGTTAGTAAGACTCCACCAATCCTTTTTAAATAATATAATACTACACTTTGTTTTTTAGCCAAAAAGGACAAATGGTTAATATATAGAAGTTCCCTATCAGTATTTGGTTAATTTTCAGTCATTTTTATCCTTGTTTTTAGTTAATATAACACATTATTCAATTTTTATTTATTTACTAGTATTTCAGCCCGGCGTTGTCCGGGTGTTTGGAGGTGTATGCTGAGCAAAAAAATAAAAAATAAAAAAAGGTCAATTTTTTTAAAAATTTTGACTCCTATTATGACCCCTTAACATTTATTGTTTTGGGCTCAAATCAAGTTATTAAGTTAGATCCATGTTCAAGGAACCTATATCTAAAATTTCAAGTGTTCAGACCCAAAATTGTTGGAGGAGTTTGGTAGAGTTCTCAAAGGTAAAACTTTGACACCTTAACAGCGAAATTTCTGGCCGAAAACGGACTACAAAGATTTTCCCAAATCTCAGTACCCTGTATATAAAATTTCGAGTCTGTAGACTGAAAATTGACAGAATTATTGCGTAGGGAAATGTACACACAGGCAGACACTTTCACTTTTATATATATAGAGATTTATTCAGAAAAGCCCTTGTCGGTGTGTATGGAGAGGTATTTATTTATTTATTTATTTATTGTGTTTTGACCATTTTTAATTTCTGCCGTAAAGTCCAGGGAATGCAATTATGAAAAATGAAACCCTTTCGTCTTGCCTACTGAGCATTTTTATTTTATTTTTTATTTTTTTTTTTTTCGAAACACTCCAGCTTATTTATTTAGTAGTAGACATGGAGCTCTGTGTGTGTGTAATTGTTTGCGTGTGTTATGTGTATGCGCGAACGCGCGTGTGTAATGTGTATGCGCACGCGCGTGCATGAGAAAGAGCGAGTCTGGTGGTTGATTGGCTCTGAAGATTTAAGTGGGAGAAGAGAACTAAAAATCGTAACCCAATCTCCTGGGTCTATTGTTTAGCAGACTACACCCACATGCACGCCCTCCTCTTTTTCGTCCCCCCCCCTCTCTCTTTTCAACTGATCCTGAAAGAGTGGAGAAGGGAGAGGTACCCTCCTCTTCTTTCACTAGAAGGGTGTGTGTGTGTGTGTGTGTAGTGGGTAGGAGAGAGCCATGAGGTTCCTCTTGGAAATTCACTGATGAATAATAAAGAAGGATGGAAGAAGAGATTAAAAAAAAAAAAAAATGGGCCCCTATGGCTGAATAATGGCCCACTTTTGGGCCCAGCAGAATCCACTAGGAGAATTAGAAGCACATAACGACCCCACCCTTTAAAAAAATCCTGAAACTGAAGATGAACCGGGTTTGTACACATAGATTCGAAAAAGTTGTCAAAAAAACAAATATATAACAAATAAATGTTATCAAAGGCAACATAAGTTACTTTTCTACCTATATATAATGTCACTTGTGTGTGTGTGTGTGTGTATATATATATATATATATATATATATATATATATATAATAAGTCATAAAATATATATTGCGATTAAGCTACACAGAATATTCCGCGTTTCATCCATGCTAGGATTCATCAGGCTTATATATATATATATATATATATATATATATATATTTATAATGTCACATGTGTGTGCGTGTATGCATATGTGTGTATATATTATGATTAGGCTCATATAAAATTAAATATATAGACATATGTTATATATTAAAATTCTTAAATTTAATATGTATAGATTAATTATAAATAATAAATCAATAAAATACTAAATAGAATATTTTTATTAGTATATATCAAAATAATTACAATTTATTAATATGGATATTTAAATTTTAGTGCCTTTATATCAGTGTAATTAAAGGAATAAATTGTAAGATGGTCATCATAAAATTTGGAATGTAAACCTTTGTCATTGATTTGTTATATGCTCTGTAATCACATTGACCTTCTTAAATTAAGGATTTGTATGTAGAAAAGTGAAATATGATTGAAACAATCATATTTCCACAAATATATATATATATATATATGAGCACACATTCGCGTTCCTTTTATTAGTATCTTTGGAGTGGTTGCTGTTCTTCAAGTCTACAAATAAATATTCCATTATTCTATGTTCATTGTATGTACCTGTTTGCGTATCTAACATATAAAGTTATCTTGTCGGATCTTCAAAACCAGGCTTTGTTTCTGACTAGACAATGAATTACTTATTCCAGAGGAGCAGTTGGTAATATGAAGATATTCTTAATTAATCACCTTAAAAGAAAAGTCACCTACCTTTCGTTCTATGAGATATAACTGTTATCCCTTTTAGTTAAATTTCCTCATTTATTGTTATTGTCATTTTTTTTTTGTTGTTGTTGTTGGATTCGAAATAGCATTTAAGCTTGCAGATCAAATTTTGTTTATGACAAGCCAATATTCATTTTATTATTGTTATACCATGTTATTGGAGTGTTTGCTTTTCCTAGAATTCACAAATATATATTCTATTATTCTATATACATACTGTACATCTATGTATATAACATATAAAGTTATATTGTCGGCTTTTCAAAGCCAAACTTTGTTTCTAACTAGACAAAAATGTACTACTTTCAGTCTTACAGCTGATAATCTGTATTATATTTCTCTTTGTCTGTCTGTTTCACTTTTTTGTCTTGGAAACTACTGGACAGATCTGACTGAAATTTTGTTTAAACTTTTGTTGTGGTATCCATTCGATGTACAGTTATTGATTAATAGAGATCAGTATTTAATTGAAAAATGAGCATGAATTTAACCATATTAGCAATCAATTTGTAATAAAGCACTAATCCAAAGTCAATGGACTAAAACTTTTGCCCAGTTTTAAGAGGCTAAAACCCTCTAGTATTGATATATTATTAGGGCTATATTCTTTTCCTTGTTTTGATTCTTAGTTATATATATATATATATATATATATATATATATATATATATCTCCATTGATATCTTGTATGTTTTTATGTAGAGTGATGTGGTTTTCGGTTGTGTCTGTGTCAGATATATACTCAAGAGTAAAAAAAAAAAAAAAAAAAAGAATATGCTGTTGTCCTAGCCCTATATATTATTATACATAGTGTGTATGC
>NC_136523.1:16194661-16274661 GCF_053919585.1 Euprymna scolopes | reverse complement strand
CCCGAAAAGGGTTGATATGCCGTAAAACAAAAACAACCAACCCACCAACATATATATATATATATATATATATATGTTGGTTTCCCCTACATTGACCAAGGACCAATTAACTTATGTGCAGCATCTGCAGAACAGATACTACACTTTGATCCCGGCCCGAAGGCCAGGAACAACAGGAAATTCATTTATTTACTTTATTAAATTTTTATTTACTTTTTTATTTATTTATTTTTTTCTTTTTAGGCAAGTCTTTGCAATCATACCATTAGTCTCACCGAATGTCTATTGCTAATGGAGATTTGGTATTTGTGCGAAACCAAAACTATATTAACTTAGATATATTTGTGAATAGCATTTCAGATTCTTCCTTCTGGCACACAAGTGTTCTTTTTCAATCGACCTCCTGGATCTTCTCGGATTACCACTAAAGATGTGCTGCACCTGCTGGATAAATTTCAAGTGTTAATAATATCAGTATAGCATATGGCATACTCATTGACACACTGGTTCCTGTTAGATCACTGAAGTTAAGCGACGTTGAGCCTGGTCAATACTAAATGGGTGGCCATTTGGTATTGACGAGGTGCTGTATGTACTCTCTGCTTATCTCTGTATAGCCCATCCGTTTGCTGGCGGGGTGTTACTTTATTGTGGGGGCGTTTTTAGTGCTACTGGTGTGAACAAACGATCGTTTGCTGCGGATAGTTACTGGATTCATCATGCGAACAACATCAGCCCCACCGGTGTGTTCGAACACTATTAAAAAATAACACATACCTCGATGGTGTGAATCTCTTGTGCTTGGCCGCTGTCCAGCTCAGACTATCGCCTCCTAGGTCACTCTGGCTGTGATGTCTGCTTGGTCCTATTTACTTGCCTCCCCACAAGGCCAGAGTTAGACACAAGGTCGGTTTTTAATATGGGGAAAATCCAGCTCCCCAAAAAGGGGCTCTGTGGGTAGGAATAAAAATTGCCTCAATCTGGAAGGATTTCTCCTCCACTGATTGAGGACAGAAAGATGAACTGTAGTATCAGAACATATCTGGTTGGTGTTCGTGACAAATGACATGCAACACAGATTTGTTTAAAAAAAAACTTAACTACTTTATTAATGTATAATAATTGTAACAATTATTATACATTAATAAAACAGAAGGTATCAAATTACAAACGATTTCTTGGCGCTTCTACAGAATTGGGACGACATTTTGTAGTCGATAAATAGAGTTGGCAGATGAAAAACAATGGTTCACCTGATTTTTTTTTTTTTTTTTTTGTCAATTCTAATAAGTTACAATAGTAGCTTCCAAATTATGCAGTCGAAATTACTCAAATATTATTAAATTATATTATTAAACAAAACAATTTTAATTGTGTTAGCAAATGAAAATTTTCCGCCATCTTGTTTAAATCCAAATGGAAAATTACCTCCATTTTAAACTCTCCTGTGTTTTAAACGATCATTTACATCAAATTGTTTATTTTCTTTAATAAATAATTTTCTACTTTATCGATTTTCGTAATTTTTGGATATAATCATCTTAAAAATATGAGGAATACGTAACGTAGATACCGTTGTTTTCATGTGAAATTCAGTTTTATGATTTCCAAAATTTCGTCCCAATAGTGTAGAAACGTTGATTTCTTTTATCCTAGCCTAACTTAGCTAATTCTTTGCGCGAGAGGGAAAGAGAGGGACACCAAAATATGAGTTCACTGTATACTGGTCAGTCGGGAAAGAGGAAGAGTTCTGTAAGAAAATGGGATTATGGGAAATCTATTGCCTGACCCTTACGCAACAGACCGCATCACTCAGCAAAAATATCTGTTACTATGCTGAGGGTGCCACATCTGCATTGTTTCCGGTCTTACTGGACTTCTTATTGCGACTGGAATCAAGCAGTGCCAATTCAGAATAGGTGTCGTTGGTAATTTTGCAACACTTGCTTCACAAGTTACTCTTAGAGAGGTTATCTATTATCTTTTTAAAGACAGAACAAAAACGATGACGTATAAGATGTCTGGTACATTCTGATCATGGTAACATATTTTTATCTGAAAACTTTAATTTTTTCTGAACTTTGTAAACGAAAGGTCAAACAACTTCTTAAAATGGTTTCTCTTCAGAATTACTATATATATATATATATATATATATATATATATATATACTAGCAAAAGTACCCGTCGTTGACTGGGTTCAAAAACAGCCTACAAAAAATGGACTCTGATTTATGAAAGTATGATAGATTATGAAAAGGAAGCGTTGTAAAGAGATAGCTTCGGATTTGGGGGTATCAAGACCAAAGCAAAATATGATGAAAGTAAAAATAAAATAGATAAACCCCATAATTTATTATACCATACCTGTTCACACTGAAACACTTATCACAATATTCTGTGGATCTATATTAAAAAACCTTGTTAAACTTTGTGACATATTTCTATTCTATGGAGGTCAGGCGCGAACGTACACCCCATAATTTTATTATACCATATTTCTTCAAACTGAAACATAATTATCAAAGTATACTTACGCAGATTGAAATGAAAAGTCTTTATTAAAGTTTGTGCCTATTTCCATTCTATGGAGGCCAAGCGTGAACGCAGACTCCACAATTTTATTATATCATCCCTATTTAAGTTAAAACATACTTATCAAAGTATTATTATGTACATCTATATCAAAAACACTTGTAAACGTTTTAATTTTTAAATTTTTTATTTCCATACTTTGTGGACCAGGCGCAAACGCAGACCCCACAATTTTAATGAACCACCGTTCTGCCAGATCAAACATACCCATTCCTGTGTCTCGATACATCTTCTATCATTATATGTGATCAGTTTTTTATAATAGTCAACCATATAGGAGCCTATTCGTGACCAGACACACACACACACACACATTCAGCTTTATATTATATATATATATATATATATATATGGCATTTACAATCGTGATAAATGAGTGTTTATTGTTTACAACTCAAATCTCCGGCAGCTTCGCATCAGCACCTTCTGGCAGGTTATGATAAGAAGATGCTGAAGCGAAAACTGCCACACAATAAATTGGGACTGTTGTATTTCCTGCTTTTCCATGTTAAGAATGGCTTTCTAAATAGAAAGTCATATGGAGATGGTGTCTCAATAAAAATACTAGTCCACATCAACACACAGAGTTAGCGCCAGGAAGGTAACAAAACCTACAAAAATCTTTGCTTGAATTAAAGAAATAAATTCTTAAAGAAACCTGACCGGAAAAGTAAATTTCTAAAAAGCCGTCCAACACATGCCAATATGTAAAATGGATGTTAGATTGAATATAATGATGATTTGCATTCCCATTGTAGCAGGATAGAAGAGGTAACTCAAAAATGGATTCAAAACGTCGAGGAAGACACCAGGGACTTACCAATCCAACAAAATTTAAAAGACAATCCAAATACCTCCAGACAGGTCTCGAAAGTCCTTCTACAACTCAAAGATAAAAAAATTTCGACCCAGTTGAGACATGGAAGAAGGAATGGAGAAACAATACTCCCAAAGGAGGGGACATTATTGAAGACCCAACTTTGCGCCTCCCAGGTTTTGCTACAAATAGTAGGAAGCAGTGGGTAGCCGCAAACCGGATCAGAACAGCGCACTGCAGGATTGCCTTAAACAAACACAGGTGAAGACAAATAAACTCCGCAATCTGGCCAAAGTGCAAGGAAGTCCCCTCAGGATACAGACCACCTGATCCTACACTGTCCAATCACATAACTGGAAGGTAGCTATGCGACAGCCGATCTATCTGAAGACAATTTCTCAGACTGACTAAAAAATAATGGTATAGAGGTCTAACCCATATGATACTACTACTAACACTAATTATGATGATGTGGGAGGGGGGATAGGGTCTGCAACTGGTTATGTGAGCTCCTCTCAGTCTGGCCTAGATGTGCATTTCATCTGGTCGTTAGATATTTGGGTTGTACTGTTACAATCAAATCTCATGAGGACTACCTTGTGGCTCAGTACCATCAACTCACCATGAGTGGGGTGTGAGTTGTAGAAAGATATTTCAGCTGCCATTATTGGAGATCCTTAATTTACTTCCTCTGTTGATGACAATACTATGGTGGCGGTGAGCCCCAAATGTTGTCCCATAGCTTCTATATACATTCTCCCACTCCCTTAATCTAAATTTACTGCACAACCATCAGCCTCAAATAGATTCCCCCTCTTCCTCTTTTCCTTCTTTCTCTCTCTCTCTTCTACTCTCCCTCTCTTTCCCTCTCTGTCCCTTTTGTCTATCTCTCTCTTTCTCTCTTCCTCTTTCTGCCTCTAACTCTGTCTCTCTCTCTCTCTGACTCCCCCTCTGTCTCTCTCTCTGACTCCCCCTCTGTCTCTGACTCCCCCTCTGTCTCTGACCCCTCTCTCTGTCTCTGACCCCTCTCTCTGTCTCTGACCCCTCTCTCTTTCTCATTTCTCTCTTTCTCATTTCTCATTTCTCTCTCTTTCTCATTTCTCTCTCTTTCTCATTTCTCTCTCTTTCTCATTTCTCTCTCTTTCTCATTTCTCTCTCTTTCTCATTTCTCTCTCTTTCTCATTTCTCTCTCTTTCTCATTTCTCTCTCTTTCTCATTTCTCTCTCTTTCTCATTTTTCTCGTTCTCATTTCTCTTTCTCTCTTTCTCATTTCTCTCTCTCATTTTTCATCTCTCTCTCTCTCTCTTTCTCATTTTTCATCTCTCTCTTTCTCATTTTTCATCTCTCTCTTTCTCATTTTTCATCTCTCTCTTTCTCATTTTTCATCTCTCTCTTTCTCATTTTTCATCTCTCTCTCTTTCTCATTTTTCATCTCTCTCTCTTTCTCATTTTTCATCTCTCTCTCTTTCTCATTTTTCATCTCTCTCTCTTTCTCATTTTTCATCTCTCTTTCTCATTTTTCATCTCTCTTTCTCATTTTTCATCTCTCTTTCTCATTTTTCATCTCTCTTTCTCATTTTTCATCTCTCTTTCTCATTTTTCATCTCTCTTTCTCATTTTTCATCTCTCTTTCTCATTTTTCATCTCCCTCTCTCTGTTTCTCATTTCTCTCTCTCTCTCTCTCTCTCTCTCTCTCTCTGTTTCTAATCTCTCTCTGTTTCTCATCTCTCTCTGTTTCTCATCTCTCTCTGTTTCTCATCTCTCTCTGTTTCTCATCTCTCTCTGTTTCTCATCTCTCTCTGTTTCTCATCTCTCTCTGTTTCTCATCTCTCTCTGTTTCTCATCTCTCTCTGTTTCTCATCTCTCTCTGTTTCTCATCTCTCTGTTTCTCATCTCTCTATCTCATTTCTTATCTCTCTCTCTCATTTCTCATCTCTCTTTCTCCTCTCTCATCTCTCTCTCTCTCTCTCTCTTCATCTCTCCCTAGGAGCAACCAAACCATCATCATTTCTTTTTCCTTATTCTTTTTCCTTCTGTAGCTTCCATTTTTCTCATTAGTTTTCCTTATCTATTTTAGTCTTTTTCTCTACCCCCCCCCCCCTTTCTGCTTTCAAATCTTAGATTCGTGACTTACCCTTTCCCGAATTTCCTTCCTTTTCCTTGATAGTCTGCAATCTATCATAATTAGACAACTCCGGTAGATCTGACTGAGAAAGAGAAATGAGAGAGAGAGAGAAAGAGAGAGAGAGAGAGAGAGAGAGAGAGAGAGAGAGAGAGAGAGAGAGAGAGAAATCTATTGCAAATACCTGCCAGCCTGACACCTGGTCAATATCAGTCTTCCCATGCTCCACCTGGACATCTTTCCTTTCAAGAAACCCTAACCCACCCGCCATTTACCTTCCCCACCTCCGGGGCTGTTGGGCTGTTTGTTTTCTTGCTCCTGCTGCTGCTATTGTTGTAAGCTTTCTTTTGTGTTCAATTTATTTATAAAAAATTTTCTTCCTCTTTTACCTTTCCTAAGGGCACTTGAAATATCCAAATTGATATCGCTCCTTCTATTTTTTTTTCATCGCCTTCTCTATTTCTCTCTCTCTCTCTTTCTCTCTCCCCATTCTCTCTCTATATATAATTTCTCTATCTCCCTATTCCTATATCTCTTTCTATTCTTATCTCTCTCTCTCTCTTTCTCTCTCTCTCTCTCTCTTCCTATATCTCTCTCCCTGTCTGTGTATATATAATATAAATATATAATGTAAAATAACATTAAAACATTAATTAGGCTCTCTCTCTCTCTCTCTGTATGTAATATATATATATATATATATATATATATATATATATATATATATATATATATTAATGTTATTTTTTATACATAAAAAAAATAATTTGTAAGTCCCATAAAGATGGGAAAGTGTGTTTTTTACCTTTTGTCAAAAAAAAAAAAAAAAAAAAAATTAGATCATTATTTTAACTTATCTCCATTCTAATTTTCTTCCTTGCTGGGATAATTACTCTTAGAAAGAAACAAAAACAAATTATACTTTTTTTATTTGTATTTATTTATTTTTACATAAAAAAAAAATCTGCATTGATGAAAAGAGAAACAATCGCTAGTCAGAATGAAATATCAATTTGTCTTTGTGCTATCTAGGTTCAGCATAAAAAATCCGACAAAATAATTTTATGTATTAGATTGGTGTATAGATAGTTTTAATTTGGGGGGGGGGGGGAAATGTTTGATTCAGGATTAAATTTTGATATAATCTCATTTCAATGTTTTCTTTTCCTGTGTTTTTCATATGTCGCGGCTTAGCAACGACAATGTAGCGCAGCATTAAATCGAAATCAAAGACAAAAAAAAAAAATAAAGCCTGAATAGATGTGCAAGTCTCTTGCTTTAAATTAAAACCGTCATCTAGCGGAGAATTGAAGAGATTATTAATTTTAAAACCATGGTAGCAGATTTAGATGATAGAAAATTGAGATTAGTTGTCTTGGAGATTTCTACCAGAAAATAAGCATTAATTATCAAACAAGAGTTAATGCTATCCGATAGAAAACAGATTTGGCGTACTTGCTTTGTAATGAAACTGATAATTCCTTGCATCATTGTTTCTACATCTGCTCAGTGCGCCCTTATCCAGCCTTGATAGTCCAAAACTGGCTTCGAAACATGACTTTTAGTTCTTAATCCAAGTTGAACACCTAAAGAAAAAGACTGACTTTTTCGCCTGATGAGATCTTAGTTTTAGTAACTACAGATCGAAACATTGTCATGCCAGTATAGCAAAGTCTGTACATGTTCGTATACATTAATATAAATGGCTCTATTTGATATCGAGCACTATTATATAAGCTCTGTGGATATTATTCTATGAATACATTCTTAACTGGACTATCTATCTAATATATATATATATATATATATAAAAGGTTGAGCATTTGGGAAGTGATATACAATTTACCATTAGCGTATGAAGCGATGCTCTTTGTGCAAACAAATTGAACTTAGGTACTTTAGACAATGTCAAAATATTGTTAATTCACTGCCTGCATAGCAGCAGCCGTGTAGCATAATGGTTAGAAGCTCCGGGCTTGAGGTAGTTGCTTGTCTAGCCACACTGATGAGCTGTGAAACAGCGAAACAGTACTGTATGTGGATGAATGAACATATATGTATACACCATTATGTAAAAGTCACTTTGTATGTGTGTGAGTTCCTTCCAAAACAGCTGAGCCTATCTTTTGCAAATTTTACACAAAGGTAATTTTTATTTCTGGCAGTGTTCTTAGATAGTCCTGAAGAGTCCTAGAGTGGATGAAACGCCGAATATTCAGTGTAGCTTAATCGCCATATATATTTTATAAATTACTAACTAGCTCTACCTACGTATTGAGCACTTTTGAAGTAAATACTTAAAGTTTATGCATAAATCTATACTTTCGTATATTAATTTTATGTGAGTAAATTAAGTAGTTTATATATATATATGTTTATTTGTTTTCGTTTGAGATACGTTTTGAATTCAATTATTTATACGAAAGTGCATTTTTACCTAAATGCGAATTGGGAATAATTTTCCCTTTTACCAATGTGATACCACCAAATGGGGAGTGGCGCATATATATATATATATATATATATATAAAGCATAGTTTTTATATATGTCGCATAGTTATATATAACATGGTTTTTGAAAAAAAAGTTGCTTCGTTTCATTCAAATGATCTTATTTTTCATTTGGTATTAATCTGTACTAATTTATAAGTATACACGCATGATACATGTTACACACACACACACACACGCTACACGCGTGAATTCACATTTCTATGAACATGTTTTTATTGCAATAATCTAGCAATGCCTTTAAATACGTTTGTGATGAATGAGTGCACACACACATATAAGGCATTCTTTCACAAAGATTAATTTTTTTAAATATACTTGACATTAATCAGTGCTAATACCACCAACATATTTATAACCCACGGGTCCTCTTACATATTCAGGCGCGCGCGCTCGCACACACACACACACACACACACACACACACACACATATATATATATATATATATATATATATATATATAAACAGACGTACTTGCCAGCACATACGGGTCTTCTGACCAACTCATTAAAAACCCATCATGTGCAGCAAACTTTAGCACGAACTTATTTTCAATCCTGAGTCGTGTTGACTCATTATTGTATTTAAAGAACTTGGAGACTGTTCATGCTAGGTTCAGAAGGCCTTCTCTCTGTAAACAGAGGGAATGCCTCTTGGGTTTGAGCGTGATTAGTCTCTAGGATCTTCGAGTAATATAACGTTGCTGTATTTTTATCGCTTTCCCCCATTTTTTTATCCCCTTCTCCACTTAACGTAATGTAATGTAATTTTTAAATTGTACATATTTTCGACCCCCCCCCTTTAAAAATAAAATAAAATAATCCCTCGATGCAGTTTTGAGAAAGCGAGGGCGAAACCGGTCAGCTGACTCCCCTACTTTTTTTTTTCTCTTCTCGTCTTTACTCCCGTGTACTTTATTTTAAAATGTTTTTAATCATGAATTATAAAAGTCTTCCCTTCATGATTGCGATATTTAAATTCTGTACCCCCCCCCCACATAACAATCAAAATATCGAAAAATTTGCTAAAAACATTAATTCCTTCACCCTCAACTGGCCATAAATAAAAAAAAATCTTGTTATTAAAAATTTGTTCAAATTTTCAAAAAAAAAAAAAAAAAAAAAGGAAGGTATACAAAGTTTTAATCATCCAACAAAAATTACAAATAAAAAAATAAAATAAAAATCTTATTCCAGTTTCGAAGAATGCGATTCTTCTCATCAGAGGGAAGAGGTTTGCAAAATATGCAATAAATTTTGCAGGTTAATGCATTAAAGGAAACAAACAATATGAAATTAATCATACTTCTTTTTTTTTTATATATATATATATACAAGCACTAAGTCTGGATGCCTAGCATTGCCCGGGTGTTCGGAGGTGTGTGTTTGAGCATTAAAAAAAAAAAAAAAAAAAGTGTGGTAGGCAGGCTTGAACCTATGCTGTGAAAGAGGAGAAAAGAATGAAGAAAAAAAAAAAGTGACATCTTTGCTGTTGCGTCCATCGCCAAACTGGAAGTGGCAAAGGTTTAAATTAAGGCTAGTCAATCGAAAAGAGGGGATGACTTTGAAAAAAGCGACCCCTCCCTGTAGAAAAGTGCCCAATAGAGGATGAAGGAATTAATGTTTTTAGCAAATTTTTCGATATTTGTCGTCCAAAGGATCGAGCTTCAAAACGATACCAATGTTGTAAAAATCTGTCCCCTCCATCGAAAGTTTTAGGCAGACATGCAAACATACATACATACATTTAAACAGACAAGTCAGATTTATATTATAGATGTCACTTTTATTTGATTCCAGTAATGTTAGCAATGTTTTTGACTTCAAAATTAACCCATCTTAGGCCAGGTTTTTAGTTATCATTTCTCTCAAATGAATTTTTACTGTTTTCTCGTGTTTTCCCAGTGAGTAACTCTGCTACCTCAACCGTTCTATAATTTGCTGAACCAAAAATTCTCATCCATTCTTTCAATTAGACGACAAAGCATTTTAATATACTGTCCAGATTGAACCGTCCTCTGAGATCACCAGTTTCATATAATTGTAATCTTTTTAATCTACTTTTATTTTTTGACACGCATTTTTTTTTTGTATACTTTCCTATGAAAATAGAAAAGTATACAAAGATAGTCTTAGCTCTGATCATGTGATTTATCAAGTAACCAATCATTAGTTCCGATATTGGTCATGTGACTTGTTTAGTAACAGCTGACTAGTGTCAATCAATGTTTAACATTGCAATAAGAATCTTAAAGATAAAGATCATAAAAAATTATCTTCTGCTTTGTAGGGGCTACTGTAAAAAAATAAATAAATACAAAGTACTGGATCAAGAAATCCCCTTTGTTCCTCAAAGGATAATTCTTTTTTAAATAGGGCTCTGGGTTTTAAGCCCCCTAATGATGCTGTTATATTATGGGGTCAATAGTGGATTCAGGTAATCCTAAAATACATTCTAATATATCTTTTTTTTCTTTTTTTTTTTTTTTTATTGTTAGTGGATTAAAAAGAATCAGGATTCACTGATATATTTCATCTGCTTGGAAATGTATATAAGCACATGTTTGTTTATGGTTCAATCACAAGGGAAATTCTTCACCATCCACCCTTTCAGGAATAATTCATTGTCTCTCAAGACAGGAATGAGATTTTTATACTTCATTAGCAGGGCTATCCGGCGTTGCCCAGGGACCATAAAAAAAAAAAAAAAAAAAAAAACATAGTACAATGAATTATTTGCCGTTTTTATCCCAAGAAATTATTTCTAAATTTTAGATATTATACAGCCAGGCCAACGCTGATAAAGAAAATATAAAATTTGTGGGTGCTTGTTTTGGATTTTTTCAGTTTTAGCTGGGCATACAAACACACAGACAACCGCTCTTTATATAATAGAAGGTAGATGTACAATATGACAAATAAAAAATAACCTTTTAACAAAAAGCATGTAAAATTATGTTATTCTGCGTTCTTTATTTAAAACTGTTATTTTATTTAAAATAAAATGAATAAATAAATGAAACCATTGTAAAAAAAATGAATAAATAAATGAAACCATTGTAAAAAAAAATGGATATTTTTAATTTTGTCCAGCTTCATTTTTTGTCTTAACATGCAAATCAGTTCATGTGAAATTTCTCTACCAACTGGCAAAAGAAACAATGGTCTTTTTTTTCTTCTTTTTTTTGTCTTTTTTTTTTTGTTTTCTTTTTTTGTCTTTTTTTCTATTTTTTGTCTTTTTTTTCTATTCTTTTTTTGTCTTTTTTTCTATTCTTTTTTTGTCTTTTTTTCTATTCTTTTTTTGTCTTTTTTTCTATTCTTTTTTTGTCTTTTTTTCTATTCTTTTTTTGTCTTTTTTTTTCTATTCTTTTTTTGTCTTTTTTTTTCTATTCTTTGTTGTCTTTTTTTTCTATTCTTTTTTGTCTTTTTTTTTCTTTTTTTGTCTTTTTTTTGTGCAATTTAACTAAAGTGTGTCGTCCAACCCAAACGTGTATTTTCCAACAAAAGCATTTTGTGGAAAAAACATTCTTACCTACTTACATGTCCTGTTGAAATTAGTATAAATATTAAAAGTTTACCATTTCGACCCATATGTAGAGTCATGATCTTCATTGCATCTGACGAAGTTCAGACGGCGCTTTCTATTTTTTACAGAAATTATTGGCTTGCGTCATGCAACACAGCCTCACAAATTAAATTCCTTCAATCTGTTCTTAATTGTACAAAGAGAGCACTTTTTAACAAGTTGTTGGATTTGGGGAACCATTTCAAATCGGTTTCTGTGGCTGCAGATCTTGATAGCATTGTCTTCCCTGTAACTCTAGGACGACCAGATTTAGGGACATCACGAACACTGCCAGTGGTTTGGTGCTTTTTGCACTGTCATTTGTGTCATTTTCTCATCACATTTCAATCTGCAGCCGATTTCTCAATTGGATAAACCAGAAAGATGGATATTAATGAGCTCCTGACAATCACTAAGAGATACTCGGGATATATGTACTAAATGTTACGTTGTATAACCTAGGAACAACAACAATTACGATTAGAGATGCTAAAAGGTGGATATTAAGATTAGAGATGCTTTGTTGCCTAAAAGGATATTTTAAGCTGGTTTTAAGCTCATTTGTTGCTGCAGAGTTTCTTTTTGCCTTCCCGATTTGAAGCCAATTTTTTAAATTGATGTGAACACTAGGATACTTCAATTAAAAGTCAAATATGAACAGGTAAAACTATAGAGGAATAAAAGGCAAATCAAATGAGGTATATGTTGTTTAAACAGTTACATTCAATTTAGCTTAAATTTGTGGTTTTTGAAAATATGACAAGTGCGATCTTTCTTTTTGGCAGCATTATATACTAGTGATGGGTCGATTCTAATATTTTTCCCAATTGGGTGCTAAATTACCGATTCCGATTCTTTATAAATCTCTAATTATAAGATTGTTATTTTCCCCGATTTTCGTAAAAACTCATTCGTAAACGTCAAAATACGCTTGTGGAGGATGATCTATCCATTTTAGCTTTGTTGGTAATTTTAGAATCAATAAATATTTATTATTTTATCATTATTACCAGCAATGGAAGATTTTGGTTTAAACAAAATCAAATAAAAAAGACAATTAAAAGAATCGTTTTGACATCGGAAAATAGTCATCAATTCTTCCGATACCGATTCCGATACCCCCAAATCTTCCGATTTTTCCAATTCCCGATTCCGATTAATCATCCCAATACTAATATATACATACAGGAGGTCTAAACTTCCATCTTATTAAAGTACTAATAACATGTTTATTTTTAAACTGCATTGATGTTCATAAGAGATGGAGAGGTTAAAAAAATTATTTGGGGTCACCAGAAAGTGTCGGGGAAACTCAATTTTCCTAAATAGACATTCGTCAGGTCATAGAGTTCAAAAAATTAAAGTTTGATAAATTTTTAACCAGCAACTTTAGCAATGCAGTTGTTTGCATATAAATGTCAGTTGTCGACATGGCATCTGGAGTTGATGTTGTAGGAGAAAGCAAGGTAATTTGTTTATTTACCTAAACGCAAGAAGATCCTACGTGCGTGTGTTATAGATTTCAAATGTAATTTGGCACATCGTAAAAGTCAAAATTTATTATTTAAAACATAGAATTTTGTAAGAGGAGGGAGTTGATTGCATAGAGAGCATATACTTTGAATGCGTGCCACACCATCTTGTCAAAAACTGACATTTTAATAAATCATTTAACGTTAATATGTGCATGCGATTTTTGTAGGATCATTAAAGTTAAGATATTGAGTCTGGCCAGTTTTGAAATGGGTGACCCTTTTGGAATAACAGGTTTTGTAAGCCACCAGGTGCTATCTAAAGATATTGGTCTCTTGACTTAAATGCACCGAACATTAATGTTATTATGTTTCTGGATTTCTACTTTATCTGTTGTGTCAAAGATCCTTGTGTAGAATTCTGAGTTCGATAAAAAGATTTCCAAGTGTAGCAATATATACTTCAAGAAGGTCGGAGGTTACATCAACCGAAACATGAGTTGTGAAAAGAAAACCCCAAATCGGAACAGTAGTCTGAATGCCCTAAATAATAGGGGTTAGCAGTACCCGTGGAAATTCCACAGAATTAAAAATATATTTAATCAAAAAAGGTGTTTTGACAAGTCTGATATTTTCCTGGATAGTGCAAAAAATTAAAAATTTTCTTATATTTCTTATTAGTATACTGTTAGAAAAACCATTATGAACATGAAAAGGAAGCAACGGGAAGTGAAATAGAAACAGTATTCTTAAAGATAACTATAAATATATGTATACTAGCAGAGAGACCCGACGTTACCTGGGATTGAATGATGATCAACAAATATTTTACACTCCTATATTTTTATTGTCATCAAAATCCGTGAAATCGTCCGGGAGGAAGCTTCACATATCTCCATGCAGTAACTTAGTCCAAAATATATGTTATTCTACATTGCCCTCTAGAGAAGCTACTGTTTCTTTTATACAATTATTGTATATAAACTTCTTTCCAGTTTAAAAAAAAAAAAAAAGATAAGAAATTTACATGCAGGGTTTTAACCACGCCATGCAAAAAAAAAAAAAAAAAAAAAACGCCATTAACTTCCTGCAGTAGAATTTTCACGACCCATTGTTCTATAAATGTTGCTAAGCGACAACATAGAAAAAAATAGCTTTACCAATGATAGATAAATTAAAATAACGGTTTTGATTATCTGTAATTATCAGGAGTATTCGGAGACAAAACTTAACTAAGATCACTCCCAGACTTATAGGTTCTGGATATGACCTTAAACTATATCCAGTGGTGAGGCCCCAGCTTGCGGGCTTTGGGGAGTGTGGAGCCACCCTTTAATTACCATTGCTCCCAGGTCCACTCTGACCCGGAGTGGTAGTACCTGTTAGGGTCCCAACTATAGGTTAAATAGAAACTGATTTGAAAACAACAAATATATTCTATTAAAAAATTTTTCTTCAAAATCTTTGGATTCGGCATTAAATAACCCGAAAAGGGTTGATATGCCGTAAAACAAAAACAACCAACCGACCAACCCAGACCTATACACTAAAGTTCTGTAAATTTTAAAGAAGATCTGTTCAGCCATTTCAGAGTCTATAAGGAATGAACTCACACACACACACACACATACAAAGTTGCATTTATATAGTTGTAGAGCTCATATAATTTTTTTTTTTTTTTATTCTGGTGGAAAAAACAAATTTGCTTACATACCTCTTCTTTTTCTTTTCAGCCCGATAACTCGTCGGCGTATTCGAGAACGTAACACAACTCCACGGAGTGAATCTCCTGACCGAAGGGCGTTCCAGCCTACTGCAGCGACAAATTGCCAGATGCACCCTGCCTTACTCGGACACCAAAACCCCCAGCAGCCTATCATGTTCGACTTAGAACAGGTACGTCATGCTTTACTCCGTATGCTTCTTCCTGCACTCACCCTGGAGTGGTTGGGTCGGCTCCATCTAGAGAATTTACCGTAACCGAACGATTGCTGAGCAAACACAGAATGGTCCATCACGATAGCAAATAATAGTGTAATACTTTTTTTTTCCCGATTCAGATACAATTCGCGATTCCGATTTTTTATAAATCTCTAATTATTTAACTACTAGCGGGGGTACCCGGCGTTGCCCGAGTGTTTGTTTCCGGGACGGGGGGGGGGAGTTTTAAAAAATGTTATGGTAGGTAAGTAGGAAGGATCAAACCCGGAGTCATGAGTAAAAGTAGGAAAATAAAGTGTGAAAAAAAAAACAAAAAAAACATCTGCAACGTTAACAGTTCGGCCACCAAGAAAAGTCCATTCCAGTTGTTTAGGAAAAAAAAAAAAAAAAAAAACGACTACGGTAGGTCGGCGCGAACGTGAAAATATGATGTGAATTGTCCAGCACACTAACCACTACGCCACAGAGCACTGCAGCTTAGTTTAGTGATTTTAAATAACTTCACATGAAAGAACTACGAAGCCAAACCGGTGTTCTCTTCTCAACGGTTCCTTGTGAACGATCCCCAAACGGTGTTAAGTGGTGGCAGGGGGAGGAGGAATTTATTAGAGAGAAAATATTTTACCACTTCCATTGATCTTAACCGATTTTGGCCGTGACTTCTCAGCAGAAAAAGTATAGAAATCTAAGATTATCGAGGAATTTGAGAAATAATAAGCCTATAACACACCTCAGGTATTGTTCTGCCGTTTGTGCATATTATATTTGCATGAAATATCTTGATTTTTAATCCTATTAATGTCAAAATCAGACAGGAAAAAATGAGTTCATTTTATTTATATAGAGATAAGATTGTTATTTTCCCCGATTTTCGTAAAAACATATTTTTAATATGCAGATATTTTCCTAAACGTCACCGTGGAGGATGATCTATCGATTTTAGCTTTACTGGTGTTTTAAAATCAATGAATATTTATTATTTTATCATTATTACCAGCAATGGAAGATTTTACTTTAAACCAGTCAAATAAAAAAGGACACCTGAAAGAATCGTTTGGGCATCGGAAAATAGGTATCAATTTTTCCGATACCCCTAAATCTTCCGATTTTTCCGATTCTGATTAATCATCCTAACACTAATATATTTGAGGCCCTGTCGGTGGGGCATTAGAATACACCGACTGCCCCCCTGCAGAGGGTAAAAGTCCCTCAATGGGGGTCCTGGATATGACCTTAAACTATATCCAGTGGTGAGGGCCCCAGCTTGTGGGCTTTGGGGAGTGTGGAGCCACCCTTTAATTACCATTGCTCCCAGGTCCACTCTGACCCGGAGTGGTAGTACCTGTTAGGGTCCCAACTATGGGTTAAATAGAAACCGACGTGAAAACAACAAATATATTCTATTAAAAAAATTTTCTTTCGAATCCTTGGATTCGGCATTAAATAACCCGAAAAGGGTTGATATGCCGTAAAACAAAAACAACCAACCAACTAATATATTTGATGAGAATAATGGAAATAGTATTCTGACGAAATAGAGAAATAAAAAGAAACAAACTGAGTTATGCCTTCATCGACGTTTCGTCTTTTTTTCAAGACTTCTGGATGAATGAAATTAAGAAAACAAAAAAAGTATGACGCTGTTCCATTTCAGCAACGGAGAAAAAAAATGTTAGGCAGTTGTGTTGTTAAAAAGAGGGATATTTTTAATAACGTCATATAATCGTTAATGTATTTAAAAAAAAATATGACGCAGTTAATATTCTTTCTGGGGGAAAAATGTCTGTTAAGATTCATTTCAGTTACACACCTATATTTGAATTTTAACAAAATAAAGAAGATGAAACGTTGATGAACGCATAACTGTTTGTTCCTTATTATATATATATATATATATATATATATATATATATATATAAACAATTTCTTTTCCCCCAAAAAACCGCACCAGGTTTATCATGTACAAATTAACTTTTGTCGATAACATTGGATGGAAATTGCATCTGACGAGTTGATAGGAGGATAAAACTTCTATGAAAACATATAATCATAGAATTGCCATCCTATTAACAAAACGGCTTTAATGAAGAGATCCAAGATGAAATAAACAAAAGTTATAGAAAAGTAAAAAAGTCTTTGAATTTCAACAAAATCTTGTACTATATATATATATATATATATATATGATACTTTGCAAGGATGCGATATAAGTAAAATATTTACGCTTGTTTTCTTTTCCTTATAAGGGAAATGGTTTCCATAATGGTTTATTGTTAAGGTGTTTTTTATTCAATAAGTCTGAAGAAAGGCTGTTCTTGTGAAAATTTTCAAAAGACATAATGTTTGAATTTGTCCAAATGGTCTTGAAACAATTGTAACTAACAATGAAATACACTTTTTGTTGCTATCAACCCATTCTTTGAAATCTTAGTTTTTGTTAAAACAATATATGAATGCTCAGTTATGAAATATGTTAATTTTGTAGCTTACAGTTTAAGTCATCTGTTTGTGGCTTAAAATTTAGTGGTATATGAACGATTACTAAATTATATAAACGCAGTAAAATTCAGAATACTACAAATAAGACTATATATATATATTCTATTCTTCTGAAAAAAAAATATATATAAAAAGAACTTAGTCTGTGTGTGAGTTCGTTTACTATGGGCTCCTTAATGGCTCAGCCGTTTTTTGGAAATTTCACACAAATGTATTTTATGTGCCTGGCAGTGTTCTTAGATAGGTTTTGTATCGGCATGTCTTCGATAAGTATTGATAATCAAAAAACTCCATATAAAGAACTGGCGATTTTGACAAAGGTTAACACCTTATACAGCCTAACATCACAAGTGCATTTGAGAAGTTTTATTATCGCACAAGCAGAAAGGCTAGACATATAAAATCAACAGTAGGTTCTTTGATAGAACAGAGACACATTTGAACATTTAAAGTCAATGTTTGTTTAGAGCACAATTGAATCGTGATACTTGACTTTTGCATTTTAAACTTTAAGCCATTATATAAAAATAATTTCATAAAATCAACAGTAGGTTCTCTACAATGCAATGTAAACTACACTATTGTGGCCGGCATGTGAAGCTTTTTTTCTGGTGCACTATAGTGAGTCCCCAATTAGAGCTGGCAATTAATCGATTTGATTAAAAAAGAAAAAATGAGGGATTTCACTGATTTCAATGACAATAAAATATGGGAGAGCGAGACATTTGCTGATCCTGGTTCAATCCCGGGCAATGCCTAGTCTCCCTGCTTTTGTGTATGACATAAAAAATATAGTTTTGTAACGGAAAACATTGTTTTTTCCAATTGAAATTTATCTAAAATTTTAAGCTCGTATATCACCAGAACCTACTAATTTTATGTCAATCCCCACCCCAACCCCAGTAAAATTTCACACAATCATGACTTAATATAAATACAAAATAATTTTTTTCATCTTAAAAATGGACAAAACACTTTGAATGAGTACTTTATTCAAATTAATGGTTGAATATGGTTGATTTCTGCTCATTTTTGCATTAACTATTAACTCTTATTTTTCTCTCTGCATCAATTGGATACCATAATACTTGCTTTGCTGCACCCTACCATAACAAAGGTCTATACAAAATTTCAGCCAAACTGGCTCAGTAGTTTCCGAGAAAAGTGAAATGGACAAACAGACAGACAAACAGGTTAAGAGAAATACAATATAGATTTTCAGGGTTTCTTGAGGATTGTCTGATGACTTTAAAAGCAGGTGAAGCACTTTTTTTTTTTATTTTGTTTTAATTTCTTTAACTTTGTTGAGCAATCACCATAAAAATGGTCGCCATCATCACACTGGGTTAGCGTCAGAGAAGGCATCCAATCTTGTCTGAAGAAAATAACCTCCATAAAAATTTGCCTGCAGATTAGTTTGGAAGTCAATTTCTTAAAGCTGTTAAACACATGCCAGCAAATAAAATGGGCATTACACAGAATATGATGATGATGATGATGATGACTTTTACATTTATGATGATGAGCCAAAACCAGAGTCTGAAAACTGTGAAGAGGATTTACAGTGTTGTTGGCAGAAGAGATCTAAAATATCTATCCCTTTTATTTTTCCAAACAAAGGGAAGTAATTTGTGTATTTATTTTTTAGTAAACTATTATCCTCATCTTCCTAGTTGTTGTTGTTGTTGTTAAACTCATCCTCTGGCCTTCTTCAGGTGATTAACTGCGATGGGATAGAAATGCTAAGTCTTATAATTTATTGTCAGTAATTACTGCCTTCCATAGTTGTCGTTGTTGTCTCATCATGTTTTGGCCAACTAATCCTCAAGCCTGCTTTGGGCAGGATTGAAATCGCTATCTTCAGAAAACACTCACCTGGAACTGTAGAAAGTCGACCTCTATATATTGTGCCACGGACCCCTCAAAAATGAAAGGAAAAAACAAAAATAATTGAAGTAACTCTGAATTTACATATAGTTATGTCTTCTTTTTAAAAGATGGAATTTGTATGAAAATAATTCCTAGCTGGTCAAAGTATTTTCAGAAAGGGATTAAATCAAATTAAATTTTATTGTTAAGAACATGCTTCAACGATTCTCTAAATAAATTGGATTAATAAAATATGACTTAAATACTTTAAACTCTTCTAGTTTTTAAATATATAATTTTCTTTTTTTAAATTTATTCTTTTTGTTTTTCAGGTGCCAGTGTCTGCTCCCGTAACCATAGCCCCTTATGCTATTCCTGTGTGCACGGGCACACATCCCAGCTCCGTATGCACGACAGCTCACCTGCCTGTGTGCACCAGCCAACCAACCTGGTCCATTCCCCCATGCAGTGTCCCAATTCCGTCATGCAGTATGCAACACATTCCGGTATGCAGTTTGCAGCAGTTGCCCCCTGGGGTGGCCGCCGGGCACCATGCGGCTCCATCACATGCCCCGCCACATCATGCCATTCCTCCACCACCCCAGGCGACACTGCTGCACCATAATCCTGCGGCTGCAGCCGCTGCAGCTGCCGCTCATGCTGCACGACACATGTCTGGGCAACATCACATGAACACAGCTCCAGGACCACCCCAACACCACCCAGGACCACCCCATCATCATCCCTCACATTTTGTGCCCAATACGCCACCTCCACCACAGGTAAGTCAAGAAATATGGCTATTTTGTTTATTTTAAGTTTTAGTCTTTCTAATGAAACACAGCTCTTCTACATGTAAGGTTGGGGATTTTAGTCAACTAACGTACTTCCTAACTTCTGACGTAGCGCTATCAGAAGCAGTGACAAGGCAAGTCAGTTCCTTCGCTTTTTTTTTCTCTCATGTCTATCTCTCCTAAGTATGTACTATTTTTTTTATCATGCTTTTTATTACGTTTTTTTTATTTTATTTTTTTTTAATAATTATTGAAAAGTTTTTTTCAGTCTTATTAAGAATTATTGAAATTAGTTTGATTTTGTTTGTTTTTTTAAATTATTGAAAACACATTTTAAAATCTTTTTTAACTATTTTGGGAATATTATGTAATGGGTACATTTTTTTTATGATGTTTAAAATTTTATACTTTCATAAACATATATTCTTATAAAATTTTAAATAAACTAAAAACTTATTTTAAAATTTTGTTATTAAAAATGCAAATAAAGACTAATCACATTATTTTTATCTTTTTATATATTTTGTTAATTTTTATTGTATACTTTTCAATAATGTCCTTTTCTTATATTTTATTTTAATAAATCGCTTCACAATATAAATTCTGAAGAACAATAAAAGTGAAGGAACTGTTTTGCCTTGTAACCGTTTCTGGTAGAAGACACCACATGTTAGAAAGTATGTTAGTTGACCATAACCAGGTTGAGTAATATGGTTATAATTTAATTTATGTTCGTGGAAAGAAAGCAAACAAAATGTGAAAATTCAGATAGCTCTGATTTTTGTAAAATTTATCTATTTGGGTGGCATAATATGGAGTTGCATTCTCATGCGCTAATTCAAATATTTCAGATTTGCATTAAATCTGACCCAAAGCTGTTAGACACCAGTTCAACAAGAATCTTTGAATTTCAATTTCTTCTTTAATTTCACTTCAATGTTCTCAAAAACCAAGAGGACTCCCTTTCCTGAGACTAATGCTTGATCTATTTATGAGATGCATAGATATTTGAATATTCCATTCAAGTTCCCTTGTATTGCTTAAACGTTTAGCTAGTAAAGAAGTTATGGATATTAATTTTCCTCTCACTTGTTCACCAGTTAACTACATTATTAGTACATATTTCTTGTGGTTTTTTGGTCTTACTGGATTCCAGTACAAGAATTCATTTAATCTGGTGGAGTATCCAGCTAAGTACTGTTAATTGAGGCAACATTATTGTGAGAAGATGCACCATTCCTTGTATAAGCCAGTGTATAGTTGTGTTGAGGGTGTTTTATTTGGGCTGCGAATACTGCTTTGAATATTTGGTTAGGGTTTTCTTGCAGGGTGAAGTATCTTATATACAATTAAGATAAACAGCAAACATAGATAAAAAAGCATTTTTGGTTTTTCATATATATATATATATATATATATATATGTATGTACTTACACATGCAGCTGCCCCTACAGGGGAGTATCCTTTGTCTTTTGAGACTGAACCGAGGCATGGTGTGTGTGTGTGTGTGTGTGTGTGTGTGTGTGTATTATATATATGCACACATTGGTGGCGCAGAAATAACTTTGAATAAAATATTGTTGCTGTCAGGTCATGTCATATGCTACTGGTACCATGTAACCCAGTACTACCTGCCTCATGGTCGGGTCACCGGCGACTAAACTGGTTCCCCCACCAGACTTGTTTGGTGAGGAGGGTGGCTAGTCTCCCTGAAGGATTAAAAATAAGACCTTCCAAAGGGCGAATGAACTCTTTTTCTGGGTCAACGGCCAACTAGCACCGTGTATATTTGTGTGTGTGTGTATATGTGTATTGGGGTAGAGAGGGCTCCCGTAAGCCGTGGTGAAGGCAACCTTTCTAGGAGAAGCAAATCTCTGATTTAAAAAACCATAAAGCGGAAGACCAGTACCCGCATTAAGCTGGTCTGCAGTTTAATTTGTTGCTGGCTATCTTGCTCTTGCTTGTTGCTGGATCTCAACATTTTGAACCGAGAGAGAGACTTAGCTGTCGTACAAAGCTAAGACTCTGTAACATCATATTTGTATAGATACTCCCTCAGACATTTGGGCTCATGAATTTTAAATGTCTGAGGGAGTGGCACTCGTCTGACAAGGCATTGCAATCATCATCATATATATGAATATATATGTATGTATATATATATGCATGTATATGTACGGCACAATCAAGTTTGACAGACCGGTGTTCGTCAGATCACCGAAGTTAAGCAACGATGAACCTGACTAGTACCAGATGGGTGACCATTTTGGACTTCTAGTGCTGTATGTGCTCTCCGCTTATCTCTGCATGGTTTCCAGTCCTGGGCTACTCCTTGCCACTGGACTCAGCAGTGCCAATTCAGGAGAGGTGTGGTTGGAGAGTTTGCAACCCTTGCTACACAATTACACATGCAGCTGCCCCTACAGGGAGTATCCTTTGTCTTTTGAGACTGAACCGAGGCATGTTGTGTGTGTGTGTGTGTGTGTGTGTGTGTGTGTGTGTGTGTGTGTGTGTGTGTGTATTATATATGTGCACACATTGGTGGCGCAGAAATAACTTTGAATAAAATATTGTTTCTGTTAATGAACTTACTTTATTCTTTTCTTATTGCATAGTTTAAAGATTGGAATTTTATTTTTATTTATGAAAAGAAATGTCACATGAGTCAATATTAATTGAACAAATTTTTCATTTTAAAATGGTAAAGTGACTTATGCATCACCTTGTGTGTGTGTATATATATGTATATATATATATATATGTTCACTGTTTTGGGGAAAGAATTCCATGAAAGTGCCCGATTACAAAGAAAAAATTTCAATATAAGAGCTTAATATTTATTTATTTATGAAACAGAAAACAATATGGCTGACGAGAGCCTAACATTATTTACCATTAACTGGTCCCCCTTATGTTAGGCTTGAAACCGATGGTACTAATGTTTTTTTTACCTTCTGTACAGTTATATATATATATCTTCTTACTATGGGGTCCCGATTTCGAATCTCGCTAGATTCAGCCACTCTGATGAGTCGTAGACAACGGAACACGTGTCAGTGGATAATTATATTTTAAAAATAATATATATATATTAAAATATGCTTTATATATTTCTGCTGTTCATCTTGGTTTTTTTTTTGGTTTTTTCTAACAAGAAATTTTGGAACTTTTTTCAGCCTGATGACGAGGTGCAGATAATCACAGAACATCGACCCACATATTCGTTAACTACCCCTGTACATCATGTATCGCCTCTCAATCCTTCTCCCCCAATTATGCTCCAAGAGCCATCAGGACTACATCCAGCAACTCAGGATATCTATGTAAGTATTTCCCTTGCGTTCTTCGGATAGGATTGTGTGACAGAAATAAACAATCCAACTTACAACTGAATTTTACTGAGTACTTTAATCCATTACACCAACGACCCACGGTGTAACAGATAAAATATTTGGTAAAATTCCGTTGTAACTTATGAGTTAGATTCTTCTGGAGATTGAAGGTTCAAGTCTCAGTGCAGGCGACGCTCAAATACAATTGCGAATTACTGATGGAGTGAGAGCATAAAGCATGATTGGCAAAGCTGTTCAAATGTTTTTTTCTTTGATTCTAAAGAATGTAATATTATAGTTGCATTATTTTCATTGACTGCAACATAACTGCACATGTGCATCTCATATAAGCTGTATTGTGTTCACATATCTAAGATAGTTTAGGCATGCTGCTTGGTGCTCAGAAGTCGTCATCTATGAGGTGAAGGAGCAGAGCTTGCCATTTGGACTCTTGTATATAGTAGTAGTTGTTTGTTATTTTTTATTAGTAGGTAATAGTGTTGGGACGATTAATCGGAATCGAAAAAATCAGAAGATTTGATAGTATCAGAATCGGAAAAATTGATGCCTATTTTCCGAAGCTAAAAAATTCTTCTGTCTTTTTTTTTTTTATTTGATTTTGTTTAAAGTAAAATCTTCCATGATGAATAATGATAAAATAATGAATATTTATTGATTTTAAAATACCAATAAACCTAAAATCAATAGATTATCCACCACAAGTGTCTTTCGACGTTTAGGAAAATATCTGCATATTTAACATGTGTGTTTACGAAAATCTGGGAAAATAACAATCTTATAGTTAAATAATTAGAGATTTATAAAGAATCGGAATCGGGAATTTAGTACGGAATCAGAGAAAAGTATTGGAATCGTCCCATCACTAGTAGGTAGTAATCTTATGGTAAGTGAAAAAAAAAAATTTTTTTTTTTTTTTATTTCCTGCTTGTTAATGATCTGATAAAATCAAGTTTTCTGTTTTTCGAATCAAATGCACAAATTCTTTACCTAATTTCTCTTTTTACAGGATCAATTTTCACGCTTGTATCCCCGGCGAGCCCTGGGTCGAAACAGGATGCGTACATTTGCACCAGCACCACCCCCGACTGCATACCCCGGATTTTTACTTCATTTCTTGTAAGTCTATTCTGTTTTTTGGTAAAAATATGGAATAGTTAACACTCAAAAACTCATACTTCCCTCAATAACAAAACGCAATTTATATAAAATGCTTATCAAATCTGCTTAGTTGTGAAAATGATCTTTCATTTTTTTTTTCATTTTTTTTATTTCATTTTTTTTATTTCATTTTTTTTTTTTTTCATTTTTTTTTTTCATTTTCTTTTTCATTTTTTTTATTCTTCATTTTTCTGTCTTCATTTTCCCATTTACATTTTCCCTTTTCTTTTTTCATTTAAACATTTTTTTCCCCTTTCTTTTTTCATTTTTCTTTTTCAATTTAAAATTTTATTTTCATTGTTTCATTTCCATTTTTTCCTTTTTTTTTATTTCCATTTTTTCATTTTTTTTTTCATTTCCATTTATTCATTTTTTTTTTATTTCCATTTTTTCATTTTTTTTTTTCATTTCCATTTATTCATTTTTTTTTTCATTTCCATTTTTTCATTTTTTTCATTTCCATTTTTTCATTTTTTTCATTTCCATTTTTTCATTTTTTTCATTTCCATTTTTTCATTTTTTATTATTTTCATTTTTTCATTTTTTTTTCATTTTTTATTTTCATTTTTTTTTCTCATTTTTTTTTTAAAACAATAAAGTAAGAAATGTAAAAAAAAAAAAAAAAGAAAATCTCACAAATCATTTCCACATATTAAAAGTAGGCAGGTTCAATAAAGAAATATATTTCTAAGCGTTTTATATAAATTTTTTTTTGGGGGGGGGGGGGCTGATCACAAGTTATCGTGTATTAACTATTCTGCAATTTTACCTCATTTCTACCTCCCATTATAAAAAAAAGTTTTCTCTTATTTTCCGTATAAAATTTTATTATGTTATGTCTTTCTATGTAATTCCCTTCTCCTCCATTTAAAACAAATTCACCTGTGTCTTATGCGATGGTAGGTTTGTGAATGTGTAAGTGTTTGACTAAAGTGATGTCCCCTCCTCGTCCCTACAATCTCTTACAGAAGAAAGGTTGCTAGTCTTTCTGTATTCTACTATTATTTTCGTGGTAGGTGCTTGACTGAGCTCCGATCTATGGTCCCCTCCCCCGTGAAACACATGCAAAACCTAGTATAGTTATAACCTTTCTCTTGTGTACGTAAAATGAAACGCAACTTCCGTGAACAGAGTTTCTTTCCACAGACTGTTATTGAACATCAAGCTTTGCTAAAAAAGGGACACTGGAGAATTCAACTTGTAATTATGGAGGTAATAACTTTCTGAAATCTTGGGCCGATTTAGTAAAACTCAATTTTCACTAACATTTAATTTTCTACCTCATCGTTTTTCATAATTTTTGGATATGTTCATTATTGTGACATGACAATTAAGTAGATACCATTGATTTCACTTGAAATTCAATATTTCAGATTTTGCTCTAATAACTAAGAAGCGTCACAAATTCTTGTTGAATTGTCCTTTTAAAGAATCAAATTTTGCCCTGTCTCCTCCATTATATAAAAGAGAAAATATGTGTTTGTGTGGCTGCCAAAAATTTTTTGACTGACGCATTAGACCATGACAAAATTAGTATTGTTAGAAAGATCAATCTCTCGGACGGAAAATATCTAAAAATTGGCTAAAAAGATTCATTCTGTGCTGGTCAACTGGGCTGCTTTTTGCAAGGGGGGGGGGGTACATTTTTCGTCACGATTTTTGCAAGTCATGCGCTTAGCAATCTATCGTATTTGCTTATGTAAGAAACAGGAGAGTTCAAAAGGGAGGTCATTTTCCATTTCGATTTATTTTATACTAACCTAATTAAAGTTGTCTGTTTTTGTTTTAATAATTCAGTAATATTCAAGTAATTTCGGCTGCATAATTTGGAAGCTAACATTGTAATTTATTAGAATTGACAAAAAAAATCAGTAGAAACCATTGTTTTTTAGCTGAAAACTCCATTTACTGACTACAAAATTTTGTTCTGATAGTGTAGAAGTGTCAATTAAACTGAGATACCTTTGGGCAATCCCACTCCACTAACTCAAAATTTAAAAAAATTTTTCACTGTTATTTCTCGCTAAACTGTGCCACTTTGTCATAAGGGGCTACTATTTGGGACTAGATTTGCAGGCATACTATTTAGAGAGTTGAACAGCAAGATGTTTGTTTACATTACATTTGAAGTCTCTTTTGGCTAAGATCAAAGTGTAGTATCTGTTCTTCAGATGCTGCACTTCCATTTCTTGTTCTCTTTCGGTGGAGGAGCAGTCCTTCACGACTGAGACAATTTTTTATTTTTGTACCTTTTCTCCACGTTAAAAAACGACCCTGGTGTCTAACTCTGTCCCGTGGGGAGGCATTGTAAATAGGTACATTACATTTGAACTTCTGCATGATAGTACAGTCTACAGTCAGGGAAGAAAGGACCCGGTAGAGAATTCCAAAATCTAGAAGTTTTAAGGAAGAAACTATTTGAGTTGATGGTTTTCTGCCATCTAAGAATCTCTACAGTGAAGGGGTGGGATTTTGCTGCTTGTTGGGTTTACATTTTAATGTCTACTTCTGTCTCTCCTAAAACTCATTGATTTTTTTTTTTCTTTTCAGAGCAATGCTGGGTAACCCTCCGATGCCAGCCACGTACAACGTGGAGTTGAACGAAGATGCTGCTGCCGAGGTAGAAAACTATGAGGTATGCCATATTTTTACATTTGCCTCCACATGTACGCAAGCCGTTCAGAAAAAAAAATTTGTGGTATAACTTTGTGATTATGTTTTTTCATAAAAACTAAAATTACAAATTCTAACCCCATTTTAAATCTTATTTAAATCTGTTTTCATCCACTTTATTTTTTATTCTACGATCAAAGTTTCTTCTTAAGGGAAAAAGTGTATAGTATTTCTATGTTTGGTACTTGTACAGTTTAATCAAGACATTAAAAAATGAAAATATTGAAAAAAGGTTATATTGTACGTATCCGTTATGGAACGAAGTTCTCTGGAAAAAAAATTTCACTTAATTTCATGAAGTAGTTTTTATTTTACAGCGAAAAAACAATTTGTTATGATACCGATCAAAAGGTTTGATTTTTAGGAAGAAAAGATAGTATTAAAGATGGGGAGGGAGTGTCGGCACTTTAAACGAAGTTTTTTTTTTTTTTTTTTTTTTTTTTTTTTTTTTTTTTTACAGCAAAAACACAATTTGTTATGATACCGAGTAAAGAGTTCGATTTTTAGGAAGAAAAGCTAGTAATAAAGATGGGAGGGAGTGTCGGCGCTTTAACTGGAGTTATCTCCCTTTGGCATGTTCAACAAATTCCATAATGGCTGACTTCAACGCGCTCTCTTAAGAACGTGTTTTTCTGCTGTAAAAAAACAACTACTCTATCAAATTAAGTGAAAAATTTTTTTCGGAGATCTTCAGTCCAAAACAGATACGTACAATATAACCTTTTTTCAGTATTTTCAATTTTAAATGTCTTGATTAAACTGTACAAGTACCCCATGTTTTCTTTTATTTTTTTAGACTTTTTTTTTGCACTCTGTTGATCTGAGAATTGCCAATAGACTCGTGGGTGTTTTTTAAGGTATCCCCTAAAAGATTAGAATACTCAAGCATTCCTCCGTAACATTTGTCGTTTTAACAAACTTAGATATTAATTTATTTATTGCAGACTATTATCCTCATCCTCGTTGTTGTTTCACGACGTTTCGACGTGTAAGATGTTTCAGTTTTGTCACCAAATGAAAATAATCTTTTTTTTTTCTCCTCCCAAAGGCCCTTCTTAATTTGGCCGAGCGCCTGGGTGAAGCGAAACCGCGAGGATTGACCAAAGCCAACATAGATCAACTTCTGGCTTATCGTTTTAACGCTGAGACCAGACGTGCCAACCTTGACCAAACTCCGTGCATGGACCAAACATCTTGTGTCATTTGCATGTGTGACTTTGAGAATCGACAGTTGCTACGGGTGCTTCCATGCAGTCATGAATTCCATGCCAAATGTGTAGATAAGTGGCTCAAGGTATGTCTCCCTCTACCTATCTCTCTTTTATTTATTTGGTACTTGTCCAGAATTCCCCCTATATTAAAAAAAAACAAAAGATAAAGAAAAAAAAAACTCTGTATGATGTATATATCTGTGACGAAACAAAAATTTCATATTCCAAAAACTATGTAAATCGATCAAGTCTTTTTATTATTATATAAAGAAAATTGATAAAGGAATAATGGGAACTTGTAGGCTTTACAACAATAATTTAGCAAGTTTGAATTATTGTTGAGTTATCTTCCTTTGGTTTTTGAGAGCATTTTTGAGATGGCTATGAGAGACAGTTGCTACACACTTATTAAATTTGATTTTTTTATTAAAAAAAAAAATTACTTGATTTAATTTTTGGAATATGTTATTTTTATTCCATCATGGGTACATATATCATGCATATTTTTATTTATTTATATTTTAATATTTAAAAAAAAAAATTTTTTTTAATTTTTGTTTTAATTTTTAAGTTTTTTAATTAATTTTAATTTTTTTTATTAATTTGTTTTTTATTTTTTTTTCGTTTTTATTTTCTTTAATTTAATTTTTTTTTTTAAAGTTTAGTTCATTGCGCTTATAATCATAACTAGGGCTGTGACAACAGCATATTCTTTTCATTGTTTTGACTCTCCAGTATATATCCGACACAGTTAATCAATCAAGAACCACATCACTCTACGTCAAAGCCTATAAAATATCAACGGATACGCACTCAAGAGTCAAAACGATGAAAAGAATATGCTGTTGTTCTAGCCCTAATCATAAAAAATGACCCTACAAATCGGCCGTGTTGTCTCCGAGAAAAAGTGGAACAGAAAGACAGAAGGGAAATATAAACTGTATACCTACATACATCGCTCTATCTAAAACCATATAAGATATTAACTGATATATACTTGAGTCAAAATAATGAAAAGAATATTCTCTTGTCATAGCCCAAGTTATGATGAATGTTTTTAAAAAGATGAGTGGTCTCAACAATAAATGCAGGTTCTGTCACACAAAAGTAGAGACCAATTTTCAGAGGATGGCTACTAAATAAATATCCCTACTGGACGATCTGTAAAAGGTTAAATATTGAATGCAGCAGCAAGTCCTGGGAATATATACCAGTGGCGCCCGTAGTCGCGCTTTTTTTGCTTCCTCTCTTGGGCAGTCCGTCGATTTCAACGATGACGACTTCAGCAAGAGCACGACCATCATACTCCAATCGCCTGAGTGCAGAGATCACGCTGCGGCTTCCAGTCCATCAAGCCTGCCGGTACGCCCTCACTCCATCGCCAAAGAACTTTCACCTCTCTCCTTGCCTAGGAAAAGTAGGAATAAGTAGCTTACCCAGTACTGCTAGCACCCTCTCCACTGAAAGCAAAAGTACAGAGGCAAGGACAGGCCAGGGCAATCTGCACACATGCAATCAGCCACTACAGTAGGTACTACACCTTGCCCAAGCGTGACCAGTACTGCAACGACTAAGGGGTAGTGACATTCTCTCCAAAACCCTGGAACTCCCACACCTGGGCCTCGTTGCCGGATGTAGTTTTACGTCACACCCAGGACTAAATATATATATATATATATATATATATATATATATATATATGCACGTAAAGTTATGAACAGTACATAGGGCCCGAGCAAAGCCGGGCTGAACTGCTAGTATATATATATATACAAATTACTCCTCTCAAAAGAATTCCAATAATTAAATAAAATCTAAGTCAGCTTCCTTAATAATGCCTATTTTCATTAAGAGAAGAAGATAAGTGGTCTCGGCTATGATGACACGTATAGCTTCTGCTAAACAGAAGTAGAGAGTTAGTCACCTGACGTCCAGTTGAAAAGTTCCGCTGGGGGCATCCACTTTACAGCATGATATAATTAAGTGCGTGAATATCTCCACTGGACGATCTGTGAAAAGTTGAATCTTGAATGCAGCAGCAAGTCCTGGGAACATGTTTACCAGAAACAACAGTTGGAAATAAATCCTACGCCATTCATTAGGACTATGCAATCCCTATAGCTATGCACCTAGAAAGCGGAGCTACAAAACGTGGCATAGTGATATGGGACGAGGGGAAAGAAGCAATTTAGTGTCCTAGGTTAAACAAAGCCGAAACGGAAAATAACAAAACACCAAGGTCTAATGTGCGACATGAAAAGAAATCGGAATCTTGGGAAGATCTTCATCATTCTAATAATTATAGGAGCAACTGGACATGTGAAAAATAAAAAAATAATTTCGAAAACTACTTGGCAGATATACCCGGTGAACCAAGTGCAAGAGGGATTCAAACAATTGCACTTGGAGGGACGGTTAGAATCTTATAAAAATCTCTCAGTTGGAATTATGAGATAGCAGGTGAATGTCTGGCTTCCAGTAGAATGCTCCATCCCCAGCTTGAACAAAATAAGAAAATTGCAAAAAAAAAAATTGTGGAGAAAAATTTAAATCCCAGTCAGTGAAAATATTTAAATGTATTTTTCCATCAATTTCTTAATTTTTTTTTTTTTTTTTTTTTTTTTTTTCAGGATATAATTTTTTAAATAAGTGTCTTCTTTTTTAATTTTTATTTTAACGTCCATTTTCAAAAACACAAAAATTAATGAATTTAATTTACTGTTTCAGACCAACCGGACATGTCCGATCTGCAGGGCTGATGCTTCAGAGGTTGTGAATCAGGGAGAATAATAAACGCCTTCACTCTCCCTCTCTCCCTAAAAAAAAATAAAATAAAATTTAAAAAAAAAAAACAACACAAAAAAAAGAAGAAAAACAAAAATTAAAAAAAAAAAACAAATAATAATAATAAAAAAAAAGCAAATTTACCCTTTTGCTTCTTCTATCTGACCAGGCAAGTGGGTATGAGAGGCACCGAACACTTTTGCAATCTGTAGTCAGCGTTTGACATTTTTTTGCTCACATAAACACAAGACTGACTCCAATTGACATTTTAATTTTTTATTTCCTGGATGTACGGGCCTCTTCTATCCTTCCTCCTTCTCTTTACCTCCTCCTCTTCCTCTCTTGATTCCTTTTTTAAACTCCCCAATACCAACCAGCAACGGTGTCGTCTCTGCCCTGCAGCGCCAAATGATTGTTTGTTAAAGAAGATTTTTGCTAACATTATCCTGCACACAACATATAAAAAAAAATACACACATACGTGTAAATATAATATATATATATATATATATATATAATTATAAATTGAAACAGTCCGACAACAGACCTTCGTGTCAAGCAAATTGGTTTTAATTAAGACACTCCAGCTGTTTCAACAACTACTGCACAATCAAAGTGTTGATTATTACAAAGCTTTAATTTTAGACATGACTAGCAGGGTTATCCAGTGTTGCCTGGAACAAAAGTGTAACCTATCTTGGTACTTGTACAGTTTAGTTAATCAAGACATTTAAAAATGAAAATATTGAGGAAAAAAAAAAGGTTAAATTGTACGTATCCGTTATAGAACAAAGTTCTCTGAAAATATTTCACTTAATTTAATCAAGTAGTTTTTTTTTTTTTTTTTTTTTTTTTTTACAGCGAAAAAACAATTTATGATACCGAACAAAAGGTTTGATTTCTAGGAAGAAAAGCTAGTATTAAAGATGGGGAGGGAGTTTTGGCGCTTTAAATGAAGTTATCTCCCTGTGGTGTGTTCAAAAAATTAAAAAATGGTTGACTTTAACGCGCTCTCATAAAAACGTGTTTTTCTGCTTTAAAAAAAAAACTACTTGATCAAATTAAGTGAATTTTTTTTTTCTTCAGTTCAAACCGGATACGTACAATATAACCATTTTTCAATATTTTCATTTTTTAATGTCTTCATTAAACTGTACAAGTACCCCTATCTCTATCAAAACTTTTATCCTTCTACTTCTCTCTCTAGCCATCTCTCTATCTTTTCTTTTCCTCTCTCCACTGTAGAACCCTTTCTGTCTTCTCTGCCAAGTTCATTCCTCTCTGGATATGCAAACATACATGCAGACAACTCTCAATTATATAATAAATGCCTCAAGGAATGATTTGGCATTTTCTTTCCTAATAGCACTGAAAAAAACTGACCTCTTCCCCTGACCAAGTTGACGCCAGATAATGAATTCTTTTTTTTTTCCTAAATTTTAGATATTATTTATCCAAAGCAATGCTAATCAAGAAAGTACTAAATTTGTGGGTGTTTATTTTGTAGTTTTTTTTTTTTTTTTTTTTACTTTTAATGGACACATAAACCTACACACGGACAATTATTCTTTATATAATAGATTGTTCAGAGAAAAAAACCTACTTATTGTTATACGTTTTCACAAGAAAAACATGTCTATTATTAACTTGTCGAAAAAAAAGAAATTTGTGTTAATATGCAACAGGAAGACAGTTTTTTTTGGGTTTTTTTCTTCATTTATAGCGAATAATCATATTAAAAAAAAATTCAGGTTTGTAAATAGAAACACTTTGATTGTGTAGTGATGAAGAAACAGTTGTAGCTTTTTTTTTTTCTTAAATTAAAATTAGTTTGCTGGATACAAGATTTTATTGTTGGTGTAGGGATCATTTTCAATTTATAAAATGCTCTGGAGTTACATATTAGCACATGAGGACCGTCTAATAGCCATTGAGCTTGAACACTCAAATCTGACTACACAGCCCAAATAAATATAATGGCAAACGTAAAATATGAAATCTAATTTCAGACAAAATGGTTAATATGTGGAATTAATAGATAAGTGTGTAAACAGCCTAGTTAAATAAATACCCCAACACCTCTCTAAAGCCAACTGCTATTTCTGTGGCCATGGAACCGATGTTAATTTGTTTTTGTGTTATTATTTAAACAGCTTGTTGACATGCTTATCTACTAATACCATATATTAACCCTTCCACACATATATATATATATATATATTTGATAATGAAAAATCATGACAAATGTTGTTATATATGTTTACGTTATATAGTGTTTCATGCATTTTTACATTATGATTTTTTTTTTTTTTTTTTTTTTTAGATGAAGATTTATTATTTATGTTATTTGGTTTCTTTGGACTACTGTTCTCATTTTGAGTGTTATTTTCCACATTTTGGTCGATGTGACTTCCGGCCTTCTTCAAGTGTATCTTGTCAAACCGATGAATCTTTCTGTTAAACTTGGGAGTCTGCACGGGCGGGATCACGCTACACTCACGGATTAAAGATTCCCTATTTCGATAGAAAGATTCCTGAGTTTGGCCAGATAACCTGAACAAGGCTGGAGGGCACGTTGACCGAAACGCTGTAAAAATGACACTTGAGATGAGAACAGTATTTCAAATAATAAAAATGTAGTTTTATTTATACGTCTATCTATCTCTTTTTTTTTTTTTTTCATTTTATATGAAATCATTTTAAGAATTTTCTTTATAATAATAATAAAAAAAATTTTTTTTTTTTAATTATTAATTTAACTTAATGAAATGAAAAAATGTTTTTTATTCCTGTCTGTAGTTTATATTTGGCATGGAACGTATCTAACATGTAAACGCAATCAGTAACATATATCGCAACATTGATTTTGCTCTTCTGCTCTATTTTCGAAATGCAGAGCACTTTTTTGTACAACAGCAAACAAATATTGAATATATATATATATATATATATATATATAGTACAACAGAAAACAAATATTGAATATATATATATGTATATATAAGAAAACAAATATTAAATGTGTGTGTGTGTATGTATATATATATATATATATATATATATATATATATATATGCTTTTTGTACAACACAAAACAAATATTGAAAATATATATATATATATATAAGAAAACAAATATTAAATGTGTGTGTGTATATATATATATATATATATAAAAACAAATATTGTGTGTGTATATATATATATATATAAGAAAACAAATATTAAATGTGTGTGTGTATATATATATATATATATATATATATATATATATCAGTTAACAAAAAATCATAAGCACCCAAGTAGGCAAAAAAAAAAATTTTTTTTATAAATGTAACTTACAATTACGTTCTGAGTGAGTTGGACAAATATATATATATATATATATATATATATATATATATATATATATATATATGAAGGACAACCCTGCATACATGTACAGTGCTTAAATATCGTTTTGCACAACTTGCTACAAAGTTTCTTTTTGTTTGGTAATCAACTCATTTTTCTTAAACCTTATAGCATGCCAGCGTGTGTGAGTGTTGTGTGGGTTACCTTTGCCCTACATAGGATTAACAATTTACGAAAATAATAAAAAAGAAATAATAAAATTTTATTAAAGATTGGAGGCTTTATTTTTCTTTTTTTGGCAGACGTATAAAATGCAGGTCACCTGCACAAAAAAGATTTTTATTACTCTTGTGTTTTAGTCATTGTTTTTTATTTTTCATTTTTGAAACGTTTTTGAAACTTATTTTAAAAGATTTTTTTTTTAATTATTTTCTTTAAACTTATATTTTTAACCTTGTTTTTTTTTTTAAACTTTTTTTAACTTAAAAAAAAAATTTTTCAAACTTTTTGTTTTCTTTTCAAACCTTTTTTTTTTTTTTCAAACTTATTTTTTTTTTCAAACTTATTTTTTTATTTTATTTTTTTTTTCGAACTTTTTTTTTTTTTTTTTTTTTTTTTTTTTTTTTTTTTCGAACTTTTTTTTTTTTTCAAACTTATTTTTTTTCAAACTTATTTCAAACTTTTTTTTTTCCAAACTTATTTATTTTTTTAAACTTATTTGTTTTTTTTTCCTAACTTTTTTTTTTTCGAAACTTTTATTTTTTTTCAAAACTTTTATTTTTTTTTTCAAACTTTTATTTTTTTTTTTTTCAAACTTTTATTTTTTTTTTTTCAAACTTTTATTTTTTTTTTTCAAACTTTTATTTTTTTTTTTCAAACTTTTATTTTTTTTTTTCAAACTTTTATTTTTTTTTTTCAAACTTATTTTTTTTTATTTTTTTCAAACTTTTTTTTTTATTTTTTTCAAATTTTTATTTTTTATTTTTTTCAAGTTTTTATTTATTTTTTTTTTTTTCAAACTTTTTTTTATTACTCATTTTTTATTGCGCATTCTTTTTACTCGTTTTTTTATGCATTTTTTAAAAACTTATTTTTGGATAGGATTGATTAAAGCATTGACTGTTCAGGTTTTGAATATAAAAGTATTTTTGATTTTATTATATATCCTAGTTTAGTGGAGGAAAACGGTACTCTCCTGCGTTAGTTAAAGAAAGAAGGAAAAACACAAATTTGGGGTTATTGGTTCTTGTTCAGAATTCCCCCTATATTAAGAAGAAAAAAAAAAAGAAATAAAAATCTCTGTATGTACTGTGACGTATGTACTCACGATGAAACCAAAGATATCACGTTCCAAAAATCACATAAATTGGTCAAGTAGTTGTACTTTTATAAGGAAAATGAATATTAAGTGATTAATAGGAATTTGTAGGTATTACTGCATGCATCTCGCTAGTTTTGATTATTTTTTTCAAAATGGCAAGGCAGATAGTCATTTCTTTGATACTTATAAAATTTTATTTTTTATTTAAAAATGAAACTATTTAAATAATTTACATGATTTTTGGAATATGATATTTTTATTTCGTTATGGGTATGTACATCATACAGATTTTTCTTTATTTCCATTCTTTAATGTAGGGTGAATTCTGGAGAAGGTATTGGTGTTTTTTTTCTTTTTCTTTTTGTTTTTTCTTTTTCTTTTTGTTTTTTCTTTTTCTTTTTGTTTTTTCTTTTTTTTTTTTTTAATCCTAGTTTAATAAAAAGAAAGGATATTTTGCTGTGTTAATTAAACATAAATCCGAACCATCTTCATATTTATTTCAATTTCGTGGTTTATATTAAACATTGGGATTTATGACAATATAGTCTGCATAACTGAATTTCTGCAATTCATTGTCCACACTTACAATTTAAATATTTTGAAGAGAATGTTTGATTTTTTTTTTTTTTTTTTTTTTTTTTCTTTGTCAAACGGCAATCTTGTTCAGCTACAGTCACTGTTGATCATCTTTGGTTGGCGAGAGCGAAGAGCGTCTCTCACTAATAAATTTCCTTTTCAGAATTGAGTAAACCATTCCTGGCATACCCGTTCTGTAAACATCATTCTCTCGATACACGTGACCTATCTTTATGCACGTTTCTGCAGACTTTTGTTATTTATTTTTTTTTTTTTATTTTACAAAGGAGTCGCCACTGATCAAGGCCCGGAGGCCATTTAAGGATAAGTGTTAATGAGTGTAGATTAGTCAATGGGACAATATGATAGTAATCGTTAGTAGTGGAAATTTGGTAAATTTGATTACTTAAGGGGAACGGCTCATCAAGAATTTGTTTACGTTGGACTTGAAGATGACTATATTGCAATCAGTTGGAAAGCAGGGAAACAAGAGTTTCACAGGTGAGTTGTGTTTATTTGTTTACCCACTGAGCAAATTAGGCATGAGGCCGTTTTTTAATGTGGGGGAAGCGGGGAGGAAAAAGGGGACCAGCTCCCGAGAGGTGGGAAATGGGAGCTGGATAGTGAAAGTCTGCTGGCATATAAGGTTGCCCTTACATGGACCAGAAGATTGCCACAAGGGCAATGGTCTTTGATTGCAGCATCTGCCGGAACAGATACTACACTTAGGTGAGTAGTTCTGAAAAAGAAGCTTTGTTCATGGAATCTACGTTTAGGTTTAGGCACAGATAAAGAGTGGGGGAAATTATTGATAGTGGTTTTAGCTAGACGAGTGTTTTTCGTGAAAGTTTGGCAATGGGGGATCATAGATCGGCGCTCAACTATTTTTTTTAAATCCTAGAAGTCGGAATTGGAATTTATACCTTCGATTCTGCAGCACTGTTTAAAGATATTTTAAATTTGTCATTTTTAATAGTATTTTGTATAGTTTTTTATTTATAACACCTTTTTCCATACTTACGGTGTTAAAGAGGGTGTGAGACGCCATCTTGAATTTTCCAATACATCGATAAACACTGTATGTTTTTCGAGCTGAATAAATATGTTACATTGAATAAAAACACAAAAAATATATCCAGTTAGGTAGAAAAGTAACTTATCTTGCCTTTGAAAACATTTATTTGTTATATATTTGTTTTTTGACAACTTTTTCGAATCTATGTGTACAGTAATACAAACCCGGACTTTATACCTTTGATTCTGCAGCACTGTTTAAAGATATTTTAAATTTGTCATGTAATAAAAATGGTGACCAACTGAGACATGACCCTTCAACTGTTTTGCAAAATCATTGGCTGTTGCAAATCAATCATGGATCAACTAAGGAGTCACTGACCTCAAATTGCTTTTGTAATGTACCCACCAGCTGTTGCGAATTGAACGCAGGGAAACAGAAGAGAGTTCTACAAGCGTGCAGTCCTATCTGCAGTATCAAAAATCATCACATGTCTGTAGTGCTCGGATCGATCTTCCATTTCAAATCTGGACACGTATTATACAATGGTGTCAACATACTTGCTATACTAGGATTTGAAGAATTTATTTTAAGAGTGCTCAATATGCAAGTAGAGCTAAGTGGTGAATTTTGAAAATCTATATGGCAATTAAGCTACACAAAATTTTCCGCATTTGATCTTGAGGATTTGTCAGGCTATTGACGAAATCTCACGAGGATGAACAGCAGAAAATTCTAAGTAGCTTAATTATATAATTTTCATAATATTTTCAAAACATAGTTATATAAGAACACAGTTAAAGGCTGTAAATTATAATTTATTGTTCAACAGGATACTCCAAAAGAAATATTGAGAGTTTCTTAATTCGTTGAGTTTCAAAGAATGTGTTCTTTTCATCAGAGGAAAAATTTTAGTAAATAATTATAGTGAAGCTATGAATTTGTTGATACTAGCGTAAACTGAAACGGCATTATATGAAAACTAATCATATATGTAAAAGTGTTAGTGTAACGAGTTCATGAAATTCGTTCAAGCTCCTTGGCTTAACGTTCACAGGAAACACGAGTTGGAACAAATACATCGAGATCATTGCAAAGGCTGCTGTGAAAACTTTTACTATTCCTGATATTCATAAATGACCTCCCTGACAAAATTGTCTCTGAAATGGGTATATTTGTTGATGACACCACATTCTATAACACACATGAGGGAAAAAAATGAACACGTTACCAAGGCAATAGCGGAAAACCTAGAGAAAGACCTCCAGTCTGTAATGGAATGGGGATAAAAATGGATGGTCACTTTCAATGCTGCCAAGACTAAGCGTCTTTGTTTTAATAGCTATAAGAAACTTACTCAACCACTAATAGCCATGGCGAATGATACATTACCTGAAAGTATTTCATTCAAACTCCTCAGCTTAATGTTCGTGGGGAACATGAGTTGGAACTGATACATTGAGAGCATTGCCAAGGTTGCTGCAAAGAAGGTGGGTTCTCTCTACCGTGCGAGAAAGTTACTTTCAGGTATAAGTATCCTGTACCTCTACAAAGCCACCATTCGCCCATGTATGGAGTACTGCTGTCACATTTGGGCTGGTGCATCTGTTACAAGTTTCTTGCTCCTGGACAGGGTCCAAAAGAGAGTCATCAACCTAATAGGTCCCAAACTGTCATCTAAGCTTCAGCCCTGTCCCAACAACGAAATGTTACCTCTCTCTGCCTGTTTTACAAGTATTTTAATGGTGGATGCTCTGACGAACTACAACCCCTTGTGCCTCCTCGACGAAAATGCACCAAACAAACCCGACAAGCAGCGAAGTCCCACCCCTACACAGTAGAGATCCCTAGATGTAGGAAGGCCTTCTACTCTAATAGCTTCTTCCCCAAAGCTGCTAGACTTTGGAATTCTCTTCCGGTTTCCTACATCCCCCCAACTGTACTGACATGCAGAAGTTCAAGTGTAATATGAACAGACATCTTGCTGCTCAACTCCCTACAGAGTACCCCTGCAACTTATGTCCCTGATAGTAGCTCCCTATATCAAAGTGGCAATGTGCCTTGTTTGGGGTGAAAATGTAATTTAAAAAAAAATGCAGAAAAAAATGCAAAAATGCAAATGAAAGTACAGTGGACCCCCAACATACGAGCTACAAGAAATTCAAGATACGAGATGGCTTCAGAGCAAAAATCCTCCCCTACATACGAATGAAAATCCAAGTTACGAGTTTCCAGATGCAACTGCTAGGTGGTCGAGTGTGTTGTGTTTCACTACGTCTCCTTAATGATGCCATTTTAATTCAAGATACGAGCTTCATCCGGGAACGAATGAATCTCATATGTCGGGGGTCCACTGTATTTGCAGTGATTAAACTGGTCGTAAAGTTCAATGTTCTCATAAGAAGTAGTCTGATTTGCAAAAGGTAATATTGACATTAAAAATTCAAAACGAGTCTAATCCAGTTATTCTGCAGAAAAATCTTGTTATTGAAAATTTATATTAAAATTTTCAAAAAAACATAACCCTGTAAGGAAGGTATACAAAATTTTTATATCTGACAAGGAGTATAAATAAACAAGAAAGACCTTATTCCATGGGGTTTTGAAAAATGCAATTCTTCTCATCAGAGGGAAGAGGTTTGCAAAATATACAATAAATTTTTCAGGTTAATTCATTAAAAGAAAGTACAAATATGAAATTAATCATACTTGCACCAAAAAAGTTATTAAACAGTTATTGACAGTTTATAGGGATTCAAAAAGAGTAAGAAAATAGGAAACAGGAAAAAAGGGAGAAAAAAAGATATGGTAAAAATCGAATGAATAAGAAGGTAAAATCCAAAATGAATCCATTGAAAATCCATTGGTAATCCATAAGGAACAGGGACACAGAATTATAGATGTCCAGGGTAAATTAAAGCTTCCAGAAAAAAACCATCAGATCATGGAGAAGTTTTTTTTGGGTTTGTATTACTGTACACATAGATTCGAAAAAGTTGTCAAAAAACAAATATATAACAAATAAATGTTATCAAAGGCAAGATAAGTTACTTTTCTACCAAACTGGATATATTTTTTGTGTTTTTATTCAATGTAACATGTTTATTCAGCTCGAAAAACATACAGTGTTTACCGATGTATTGGAAAATTCAAAATGGCGCCTGACTCTCTTTAACACGGTAAGTTTGGGAAAAGGTGCTATGAATAATAAACTAGACAAAATACTATTAAAAAACCACAGAATATATGTCAACCTATGTCACGGTAACATATTGAGCGAATTTCTAACAGTATTTTGTCTAGTTTATTATTTATAACACCATTTCCCAAACTTACCGTGTTAAAGAGAAAGTCGGACGCCATTTTGAATTTTCCAATACATCGGTAAACACTATGTTTTTTAAGCTGAATGAACATGATAAATTGAATAAAAACACTGAAAACATATCCAGTTTGGTAGAAAAGTAACTTATCTTGCCTTTAATAACATTTATTTGTTATATATTTGTTTTTTGACAACTTTTTCGAATCTATGTGTACAGTAATACAAACCCGTTTTTTTTATAAAAGGTTTTTATTCCAGGTTCCAATTTTTACTAAAAAGTAACGGATACGGCAAATGAAAGTGTTGAAGTGAAGATTCGAAAGATAGCACCAAAAGATTGAAATTGAAAAGAGGAAAAATGAAAAGAGAGATAAAAACAAAGAAGAGGGAAAAAGAATAGTATGAAGCCGATAAAGAAAGATAGACATAGTTGAGAGAAAAGGGGGACAAATAGAGAATCATTTTTATAAATCTATTTTTCGAACATAATTATAGGTCAGTTGGGATCAATTTGATCCAGACAGGAAGATAATTGTGTGGAGACGATAATTCAGATTTATTAATTTTAAATTTGAAAAGAAGTTAAAATGGGTGGGAGGTTTACTGATTATAAGTGATGGTTTAGTAATTTAATATATAACTAACTGGAACTGTGGGAATTCCATAGTGGACTCATTCATATGTAATATATTAATGTTGGCATTCTGTAGGGGTTCAGTGTAAATGGAGACACTCTGAGAACATTGTAGCTTTTTTGTTAAAACTGCATAAGTGTTTATCCCGGCAAAGCCCGGTCGTAAAGTACACTTAAATATGATATTTTAATTCTTGCAGATTTCGTATATATTATTAAAGGGTTAATGCTCTATCAATTTTTATATATTATAAAGCTGCGATTTCAAAAATAAAAATAAATATATCCATATGACTTGGGTGCATCAGCTTTAATCGAAACCGAAATAAAAACTTATGAAAAAATATAATATATGTGTGTGTGTGTATATATATATATATATATATATATATATATATAACTTGAGTTCCTTCAGCCATAATTGAAATCAAAACCAAGACTTATGAATAATTCTTGATAAAATTATTTATAAAAGGAATAGATGACTTAAGTGCCATCAGCTATAATCGAAACTGAAACCAAAACTTATGAAGAATTCTTGGTAAAATTATTTATGACAAGAAATGGAAGTACATAACAATTAAACAACCCAGATGTGAGTGTGACACAGAAAATAACACGCTATCATATTAATATATAGCTTATAATTGTCCGTATATCAATATATACATGCATATATACACACATAAAATAATGTAAAATACTATAGGATAAGAAGTAAGACTAAAGGAGTCAACTTACAACCAATAGGGACACACACATGTAATTATACACAGACATAGATGCATATATATACATACATATTTACACATACATATGCATATATACACATACCTACAATCACATATTATGTATAAAAAAAGAAACATACGTATAGGCAGATATACCACAGCTCCTTTAGTCTCACAAAGATAAAAAATTAATAAAGAGAAATAGAAGAAATCTCTTATATTAAGTAAATTTAAAGTTTAAGAAGTGAGCTAAGTAATTTCGAATTGGTTATATATAAATTTTTTCTTATGTTTACATTGGGAAATAAATTCGCTTTTGGAATTGATTACGTTGATACTTTGGGTGGGGGAGTAATTATTCTTATAGCTTCAGATATGCAAAGGTGACAAGACTTAGAATCTGGAGTATAAGACTTTGACTTTTTAAGAATAACCCAATTTATAGAGAAAGCAGTGTTTTTAGATTTAAGTATTTTAATTAAAGTGTTTAGGGAAGTTCCCTGGCTATTGTCAGTTATTTTTATTACAGGAAGAAATGTGGTTAGATATTCTAACCTTGATTAATGTTGAAATGGTGCCAATATAAGGGTAAATCTTGCTTGGCGTTTGCGTAGTGTTAATGATATGTGGATTTCTGTTAGGATTTGGGGTGGAATTACGATTTAATTCTAGGTTGTTAGAATTAGCAATAGTAGATTTAATTTGCACGGAGATATTGTAATCTGTATTACGAGGTGAGTTTATTTTATTATTACTATCATCACTGTATTCATCAATATTGGTATTATTATTTATGTTGTTGGTTGTGACGTGGTTGTTTGTAAGTGAAACAGTTGGTGGGACAGTCGGTTCACTTATTTAAGTTATATTTTGAGTAGTAGACCAATGGGGGATTTCTGTTATGGGAGGATTATTTCGAACTATTGTAGGTGTTTCATTGTAACTCAGTAACAGTACACGAATTTGACGGCCATATGGATGCAATCGTTTTTGAGTGGGCAGCTTTGCTTATTGTTACATATATATGTGCATATGGGTATGGCACAGAAGCTAAGAAATGAGGGTGGAGGGTTGTATGTTTTGGCAACCAAGTCATATGTATATTTTTTAATTTTGATCTTACTATTATATATAAAGTTTAATATAATAATCAATAGAGAATTGTCTCTTTAATAATAAATACGAAATCTGCATGAATCAAAATATCATATTTAAGCATATCTTACAACCGGGCAATGCTGGGTGGCCAGCTAATATATATATATATATATCAGAAAAGCTTATGAGGAGGAGTTTTCTGATCAAGGAGAAGCAAACTCCAAAATACAAATATAAATATTTTAATTCCAACCAAATGAAAAAACTCAATACAATCATTTCATATATATATATATATATATATATATATATATATATGTATATTAAATTCATTTATACGAACATTGATGGCTACATATGTGCATACATGTTTCTGTAATAACGGGTGATTACAGAAACACGTAGCCATCAATGTTTGTACAAATAAATTTAACATACCTGCTCTGTTTACTCGTTGAGCACTTTTTGGTAGACACATGTTGTTTCATTGGATGTACGTCTAGGAAGCTATACTCTACTACCACAATATATATATATGTATATATATATACTTTTGTACGGCATAATCACGTCGAGTACGGCATAATCATGTTGACACACCGGTTCCCGTCAGATCACCGAAGTTAAGCAACATTGAGCCTGGCTAATACCAGATGGGTGACCATTTGGGAATTCTAGGCGCTGTATGTGCTTTCCACTTATCTCGGCATTGTTTCCAGTCGTCCTGTACCTCCACTTGCCACTGGTATTAAACAATGTTGACTCAGGAGAGGTGTGGTTGGAGATTGCGCAACTCTTGCCACAAAAAAATTTCACACGCAGGCATCCTTACCGTGGGTATCCATAGTCTGTCAAGACTGAAGGAAGCCTTTTTTTTTTTTTTATATACTTTACTTTGAATTATAAAAATTGTAATATTTGGGCTACCAGTTCCACAGTCCAAAAATGACTGGGTAACCTTGCTAGCTATTCATGCACAATGTTTACATTTATCGTATGCAAATTTCAATCAACATTGGCATCACACTTCAGTAACTTCCATGGTCCATTAATTTGGGCATAAAAATCAAATCCATGTCAAATTTTTCGGTTGCTGCAATTATGAGAGGTTATGCGTCCTCTTATCCTTTTTGAATGTCTGTCGTAAAACCTCCAGCAACTGCGTTCAGCGTAGAATATATATGCGTGTACAAGTGTGCGTATCGGTTTATACCAGATGGATGTTATTCTGTTTGATGTGTGGAGGAACAAAGTCTTCAGAAATAAAATAAAAGAGAGATATATATATATATATATATATATATATATATATATATATATATCTGTAGAAATATATTTTCTTATTATATATCAATCCTTATAAACTGTGTCAATCGCTTTATTGCAGATTAGTAAAGTATCAGTATTTCACTAAATGTATGTAAAAAAAAAATTTTAATTGTATCATCAAAGGAGTGCTTTAAGGTTAGTTATTTCCCAAAATTTTATTAAAATTCATGCGATTTTCACGGAGTTTTGACATTTTATTCTTTCATGTGGAATTTCCACTCTCCATCACTTTATTGCAGGTCTCTTACAATACCAAAAAACAGGCGATTGAAGGTTATCGAAAAGCAAAGGATTGTTGCTGAACTTGTCCAAAGATTTAGCCACGGAACTGGAAAGTGATCCAAGAATCTTGGCTTCATTCACGAACAACCCCAACACCAAATCCAGAAAGGAAAGAGAGGAACTTTCAGATCATGATATTCAGAAAATTCATAGGGAAGTCAACCGAAACTCAAACAGCACCAGTGCTTCCATTTTTGCAAGAGCTGGAATCGCTCCAAGATCCAGACAAGCCCAATGCAATGTGTTGAATAAGATGGCAAGGAACATCAAACCTTTTCCAAAGCCTCCATTGAGAAAACAACGTAGGTAAAAACGAATGGCTTCGGCACAGAATTACATGAAAATGGATTTCCGTGTCCTATTTATGTTATCCTCTTGATGGTGCGGATGGATGGGCCAAAGTTTAGAACCTGAACGGAACTCCGACCCCTTACAGAGTTCATTGCTATCAAGGAGGTGGAAGCATCATGGGGGATAAGTTGGTTGGATCATTCCAAGCGTCAGAGAGTGTAAAGTTTACCAACAATGCATACACAGCCTTTTTGGATAATCATTTGTCGCCATGGCTAGATGACCTATCATTGTCATGTTGTTTTCAGATGATTTTTATGCATGACAATGCACCATCCCATTCTGCTAGAGCGACTGTAGCCTTCCTTGAATTTATAGGTTTCATTGGAGAAACCCTCATGACCTGGTCACAGTGTTCTCCAGAACTTAACCCCATTGAATATTTCTGGTCAATATTGAAAAGAGGGGTTTATGAGAGAGGAGAGCAATTTACTTCAAAGGATGTCCTGTGGAGGAAAATAGCTGATGTCACCAGAGCCATGACTCCTTTTCAGGACAAATAACTGACTTCCTAGGTGGACAAATGGTTGTTTAAAGTTATTTTTTTAAAATTATGGATATGTCGATAAATAATTAATTTATTTGAGGCTTAGCAACTAAGATGTGCTTTTGTTTACTATTCTTTAACAGAAAAAATATAATAAAAGTAAAGTTTTCATGGTTAGACATCATATTTTTGCCCTAAAACAACATTTTAAGAGACCTGCAATAAAGCGGTGGACAGTGGAAATTCCTTGATAAAGAATAAAATGTCATAACTTTGAAAATATCGCATGAATTTTAATAAAATTTTGGGAAATAACTAACCTTAAAACAGTTCTTTGATGATACAATTTTTATTATTTTGTGACATATATTTAGTGAAATATTGATATTTTACTAATCTGCAATAAAGCGATTGACACAGTTTATAAGAAGCTCAATGTAATTACAGAGCAATATAGAGAATAAATGACAAAAAGTTATATACCAAAAGTCATGTTGACCATCTTATAATTTATTCCGTTAATTCAGTTAACTTATACAATTCTTGACAGTATATGTCTCATAGCGCAAAATCAATCACTTAATTATTATATCAATCAGATTCACTGATTGATTTTGCACTACGAAACAGATACTGTCAAGAATTGTATAAGTCAACTGAATTAAAGGAATAAACTATAAGATGGTCAACATCATGAATTTTGGAATATAACTTTTTGTCATTTATTCTCTCTCTCTCTCTCTCTCTCTCTCTATATATATATATATATATATATATATATATATATATATATATATATATACTCAAGGGTCGTTCCAAAAAAGTAAACCCTCCTATTTTTTTAACTCAAAAAGTTGAAGAGCTTCCAAGATGAGAGTTGTACCATTAAAACAAGCTATCTTTTGAGCATAAGAATTTATTTTTTTGCATAGTCACCACCATTTTCAATGCAATTTTGCCTGAAATTTAATGAAACATCTTTGCTTTTGAGGCACGTCCATGACAAGGTTGCTTTCTTAGAGTCTCACACTGTCAATATCTGCAACAGAGATATGAAACTTTTAGTCCATGAATGCATAAATTCAGTCATCATAACAATGCAATTTGCAATCCTCTCTGATCCATGTGGGCGGTATAATAAAAATAGGAGGCATTACTTAAAGTCTTAATAAGTAAAATAAAAACATATATATATATATATATATATATATATATAAAAAGAACTTTGTGCGTGAGTTTGTTCCCTGTGAATTCCCTGACAACTGGGCTAATAGTTTGAAATTCCTCATGAACGTACTTAAAGTGTCTGGTAGTGTTCTTAGATAAGTTTTGTATCAGAATGCCTCCGATAAAGATCGAAAATCAATAATCAAAAAATCTGATTAAAGAAGTAACTGTTCGATTTTGACCAAAGTTAACACCCTTATACAGCCTAACATCATAAGTACATTTGTGAAGCTTTATTACTGCACAAACAGAATGGTTCAGCATATAAAATCAACAGTAGGTTCTTTGATATGACAGGGGCATGTTCGAAATGATTGTTTCTGTTTAGAACACAATTAAACCATGATACTTGACTTTTGCATTTTACACTTTAACATTGCATAAAAATAATGGTCAATGTGCTCCGTTAGGCCAACTGAAGATGCCTCGACAGTTTTTGATAAATCGACGATTTTTAAAGGTTTTTGGGTATGCTGAAAACGAATATCGCAGGGAAAATTAGCGCAGACAAATAGTTTTTTTAAATATAAATACCTGTATTTTGAAATGTATTTTCTAGTAGTTTGAATTGGCTGCCAACTTTGTTGTTTTAATGAAATGGTTCAGTGAGCAAACGTAGACGAACTGTGAAGTCAATTCTACGAAACGCAAACATTTATTCAACATCATTTTAAGCTAATTCCACCAAAAAAAATTACTTTCAAGAATTCAAATTCAAGAAAATTCAGTCAATGTGCACTGGTTGTCAAACCTGTTTATTCCAGAAGCCATTCTTAACGTGGAGAGGTTGAAAATAAGAAAATGCGTTTCAGAACAACCCCCCCCCCCAACATCCCCATGTTATGAACGGCTTTTGGAATAAACACTCCAACCTCCCCATGGTAAGAATGGCTTTCAGAATAAACGGGCCCCAACCTCCTCATGTTAAGAATGGCTTTCGGAATAAACACCCCCTCCCAACCTCTCCATGTTAAGAACGGCTTTTGGAATAAACATCCTCTCCCAACCTCCCCATATTAAAAACTGCTTTCAGAATAAACATCCCCTCCCAACCTCCCCATGTTAAGAACGGCTTTCGGAATAAACACCCCCAAACTCCCGATGTTAAGAACAGCTTTCAGAATAAACAGTCGCAACCTCACCATGTTAAAAATGGCTTTCAGAATAAATACCTCCAACCTCCCCATGTTAAGAATGGCTTTCGGATTTGTGCTAAAAAAACAAACTAAGAGTTTGCCGCTTTCAAACATGGCCGCCAGTGAATTACATTTCAAAATACAGGTATTTATAACTTGAAAACTATTTGTTTGTACTAATTTTCTCTGCAATATTCGTTTTCAGGATACACGAAAACCTATTAAAAGTTGTGGATTTAGCAAAAAATGTTGAAATATACATACATATATATATATATATGAGGGTAAATCAAAAAGTTCTGAGACAAATTGAAGAAAAACTTTATTTATGGAAGTTGAAAACTTTATTTTTCTACATACGATCCGCCTAACTCAATACACTTCTGTAAGCGATGTTTCCATCGATAAATTCCTTCTTCATAAAATTCTGGAACTTGTCTAGTGAACCAGGTCACAACCTCTTTCTTTGCTTCATTTATGGATTGAAATCTTATTCCTTTCAAATGTTCCTTCAGTTTTGAAAATAGGAAGAAATCACTAGGCGCTAAATCAGGACTATAGGGAGAGTGTGAAAGGATTTCCCAGCAAAACTCGCGTAAAATTGTTCTTACAGTCTTGGCCGTGTGTGCTGGAGCGTTGTCATGATGGAACAGAATTTGACGATGGAGCTTTCCTCGTCGTTTCTTAACCAATGAAGTCTTCAGCTTTCTCAAAACTTCTTCGTAATAGCTTGCGGTGATAGTTTTCTGTCTTTCAAGAAAATCTAATAAAACGATTCCATCTTTATCCCAAAAAACAGTTGCCATTATTTTTTGAGCTGACCTTTCTGCTTTGAACTTGATAGGGCCTGCTGATCCTCTTGGTAACCATTGTTTAGACTGAACTTTGCTTTCAGGATCGTACAGGTGAATCCATGTTTCATCACCGATTATGACCCGTTCAAAAAAGTTTGACTCATTTGCTTCAATTCTAGTCAGAAGGGCCAATGAAAGATCTGATCTCAGATTCAACTGATTCTGCTGCAACGCTTTAGGCACCCAACGAGCAGAAAGCTTACTCAGACCAAGATCTTCTTTCAGAATTGAAAAGGTTGACCCAAATGAAATGTCAAGCTCCTTAACAATCTCATTCACTGTTATTCTCCGATCTTCTTCAACAAGATTCCTGATAAGCTCGATGTTTTGAGCATTTTTTGATGTTGAAGGCCTACCTTCTCTTTGGTCATCTTGAAGATCATTCCTACCATCCTTGAATCGTCTGATCCAACGATAAACAACAGCTCTAGAAGGTGACTAGTCTCCATAAACATTTTGTAGAGCTTTAATGATTTCCGTCGGTTTCCATTCCAGTTTTGTTAGAAATTTAATGTTTGCACGAACTTCAAATTGGCTCATTTTGGACTGTCAAAAAGTTAATATTATAAAATATTATCTGAAAAAAAAAGAATAAAAGATTTAGAATGCTGTAACTTGTCAAATTTGTTGTTAAGTAATCAGTAGTGCAATTAAACCTTGTTTTGTTGCTCTATTTTCATTTAGATTGAATTTATATCACTTGTCTTAAAACTTTTTGATTTACCCTCGTATATATATATATATATATATATATATATATGAAATAAAATGGAGGTGTAAGGACCTGAATACTCAACGTTTCGCCCGATTTATGCGGGCTTTTTCAAGAGGGATGGTCATTGACCATCCCTCTTGAAGAAGCCCGCATAAATTGGGCGAAACGTTGAGTATTCAGGTCCTTCCACCTCCATTTTATTTCATATCGTCGGATTTAATCCAGCTCAACAATCATATATATATATATACTAGACAAAATACTTTTAGAAATTCGCTCAATAGGTTATCTTTCAGATGCAAGGTTCCTTGTTTACTTGCGATTGTAACGATGTAAGATTCCGTTGTACGGAAGACCAAATCGGCCATAATTTAAATATTTAAATTTATTTACTGAATTTAAATATTTAAATTGATATACTGTTTAAATGATAATATACGTCTACGATGTTTTTATTGGCGCTTTTCTTCGTATTTTTTAATAACATTTTTTTGCACCATTTACAAGTTTTTTTTACAAATACTTTTTTTAATACTGTAATAGTAAAATTATTTTAGTAAAATTCTATATTGGATACGTTTTTTTTATGAAGTTTAAGTAAAAAAAGTTCACATTTTTATTATTAAAAATACATTTAATGAAAACACTCATTATAAAATGTTCACGTTGTTTAATTAAAAGTTCTCTATTTTAATCTAATAGTTTTATAATTTTGTTATTTTGTTACAAATTTCTAATAAAGATTATTTTAATTTTAACGGTAATTTGGTTTTCATTATAAACTCCGTCATGTTAAAGGCTTGAAAATCACTTTAAATCAATTTTAATATTAAAAAAAAAAAAAAAGAGAAATCAACAGGAAAAAAATCTCGTGTGAAAACATTACGAGATACTTTTTCCGTATAATTAATAAATGTATCTTTATTTTACTATTACAGTATTAAAAAAATTATTTGTAAAAAGAACTTGTAAATGGTGCAAAAAAATGTTATTAAAAATACGAAGAAAAGCGCCAATAAAAACATCATAGACATTTTGGCCGATTTGGTCTCCTGTACAACGGAATCTTACATCGTTAAAACCGCAAGTAAACAATGAACCTTGCATCTGAAAGATAACCGCTCAATATATGTTACCGTGACATAACTTGACATATATTCGGTGGTTTTTAATAGTATTTTGTCTAGTTTATTATTTATAACACCTTTTCCCGAACTTACCGTGTTAAAGAGAGAATCGGCCGCCATTTTGAATTTTCCAATACATCGGTAAACACTGTATGCTTTTCGAGCTGAATAAACATGTTAAATTGAATAAAAACACGAAAATTATATCCAGTTTGGTAGAAAAGTAACTTATCTTGCCTTTGATAACATTTATTTGTTATATATTTGTTTTTTGACAACTTTTTCGAATCTATGTGTACAGTAATACAAACCAACAAGTTTATTTAATTATTATTGAAATACAAAAGACAAATTTAATCACAGTCACAACTTTTAGCCGAGAGTTTGTTTGTTGTTGGTGGTGTGTGTGTGTGTGTGTGTGGCAAATTAAATTTTATAAGTGATTTTTTCTTTATAATTTGAATTTTGTAACACAATAACAACGTAACACTAGAAAATTTTTGTAAAAAATAGCAGAAATCCTTAAAAACTGAGGCAATGCTTCCAATCCCATGCGCCTCTTGGGGTGGGGGATCTAGTTTTGTCCACATTTAAAATATTGGTATTCAACTGTCCTCGTGGGGAGGCAAGTAAATAACTTATTTTTAAATTATTTTCTGTTTTTCTTTTTCTTTTTTCTTTTTTATATAATACTAGCAATCGGTGCCCGGCGTTGCCCAGGTGTTTTGAAGTGTATGCTGAGGAAAAAAAAGGTCAATTTTTTTAAACTTTGACCCCTATTATGACCTCTTAACATTTATTGTTTAGGGATCAAGTAAAGTTAATAAGTTAGATCCATGTCCAAGGAATCTATATATAAAATATCACGTGTTCAGACCTTAAATTGTAGGAGGAGTTTGGTAGAGTTATCAAAGGTCTAGTTGTTGAATATTGACCACTTAATCGCCAAATTTCTGTCGAAAACCTATCACATCGATTTCCCAAATCTCAGTACCCTGTATATCAAATTTCGAATCTGTAGGCTTAAAATTGACAGAGTTTTAGCGTAGGGAAATGCACACAGACGCACAGACACACACAGACACTATCACTTATACATATATATAAACATGAACATCATATATATAAGGATAATAGTACGCCATATATATAACAAAATACCATTATTTACTGAAGTGAAAGGAAACCCCAGGGGAACTTTACCCAAAAATAAATCTATATTTTTTTGTGTGTATTGATAGTCTGGTACTTATACAGTTTAGTGACGACATTAAAAAATGGAAATATTGAAAAAAAATTTTATTGTACGTAACTGTTATAGACTGAAGTTCTCCGAAAAAAAATTCACTTCATTTGATCAAGTAGTTTTTTTTTACAGCGAAAAACAATGATTTATCACGGCTACGTCAACGTGGCCATTTTGGAAATGTTATTGCAGGCCCAGGAATTCCCCAAGGGCAGGTAACTGCCGCACATAGCAGAATACCTCCATTTTAGGCCAATCTAGCCCTTCCCCCCCCCCACCAGAATGAGATTTTTTTTTTTTTTTTTGCGAAGACAGATGCCATGTTTGGAGTGTTTTTTGTTTTTTTTAATTTGTAACAGAAGTAAATAAACGAAGTTTCGAAGTTATCCATGCGTGTCCAACTGGGCATGTTTCGAAAATAATCTCGTATAAAAATTCTTCAATTCTTTGCATTCTTCAATTTCTTTGCATATTCAATAGTATTCTTATTTAAAAAAAAAAAAATACGCAAAAAAATTCCAGATTTAAAAAAAAAAAAAACGTAAAAAAATTGCAGATGTGTTGTGCGCATCTCAATATGGCGAGAAAAAAAAGGCTAGATTGCGAAATTTGGCATAAAATGGAGGTATTCTGCTAGGTACATTTCCAAAATGGCCATGTTGACGTCGTCGTGATAAATAATTGTTTTTCGCTGTAAGAACAAACTACTTGATCAAATGAAGTGAAATTTTTTCTCGGAGAACTTCAGTCTATAACAGTTACGTACAATAAAATGTTTGTTTCAATATTTCCATTTTTTAATGTCGTCACTAAACTGTATAAGTATCGATAGTCTTATCAACACCCCTTTTTTCTATTTATTTAAAAAGAAAATACAACTTTATACAAATTCCCTATTAGTTTTTTTTTTCGGTTCTCTTATACGATGATCATCTTTATTTAACTATTACGTGTAATTATATTCATACAGATATTCTATATGATTTACATTTGCGTAATATTTGCGTAGAAATGAAGAAAATAAAATTTACTGTGTATTTATCGTGTTGCCATAACAACGTGACGTAGCCAAGGACGGTAGTGGACGTGAGTGTGTGTGCGCGTGTTTTCATGCTGTATTGTTTGTAGTAGTAGTAGTACTAATAATCTGTCCAGCGTTTGCTTTCTGAATGGCGGACGTTGAGTCGGAGGTTCGATTTTTAGATTGTAAGTTAGTTTCGTATTTTTCTAATTTGTAAATGGCAAGTTAGGAAAAAATTAAACCCTTCCAAGATGGACAATAAATAAGACCAAAATATTTTATGGTAAAGTTAAGAGCGTAAGAACTATACTTTTTTAGGAGATGTGATTATTGGATTAACCAATCAGAAATCGTCTGTGGCACACACATCTCTGTTTTTATAGATATATAGATAGATATAGATATGTGTGTGTGTGGCAAAATTTTAATTGATAACTATTTTCTTTAATTGCAGATTTGGCAACTGTTGGTTACTTAGTTTAGAAATTCTTCATGATGAATTGCCAAACCAAGTTGAACTCAAAATAACTAACAGTTGCCAAATCTGCAATTACAGAAAATAGTTGTCAAGTAAGTTTGATGTCTGTAAAAAAAACAAACTATATATATATAATGTAGACGTGCACGTACAGAGTGTAATTATAAAGAAAACAATACTACAAATTTATTTTAAAACATTTATTGAAAAAAATCAATCTAGGTAACTTGATTATGTAATAGAGCTGATATCTATTCAATGTAGCCGCCTTCGGACTCAATCACCACCTCGATACAAGTCCAGAACTGAGAAAATGGCTTGACCAGGCTGGCTTTGTTGTTGTGGGAGGTCATGTTGCTGATGTTCGGGACGTATGACCAAACGAAGTAGTCCAGTAGGCTCAGGTTGGGGGAGAAGGGCACAAAGTGTAGCACTCCTTCTGAAGCCAAGCTTGGGTCTCTTTGGACTTGTGGGTCGGCGCCATGTCCTGCTGCCACACCCAGGGTCTGCCAGCGGCCACCTGATTGCACCAGAAGATCACCACACTCTTCAGCACATCCAGGTACACTTTGGTGTTAACTTTTAAGCCGACTTTGAAGATGTGAGGTGGCGTGATGTGGCCCTCACTTGAAACCACACCAAAGACCATAATCATGGCTGAAAACTTTCTTTTCATTACTCTGGACACGTTCCTGTTATTCATGGCAATCCAGAGATGCGTTTTGAGGGTGCTGGCAATGGTCCTGTTGCCATAACTTGGATTGGTAGAGAGCATGAGTTGTACAGCGGCGCATCTCCGATCTCACTCGTTAAACATTGTGTCACTTTCAGACATGATAGAAGGCTCCTATCGCTGTTGGGATTTGTACACAATTGGCCAAGTAGTATATATTTTTTATATGCAACAAAAAAAGAAAACTGGTTTTCATCAAAAGGAAATGGAATCATGTCGTCTTTTCTAGGACAACAATTTTATCGTTCTATCCTGTATACATATTTTACAGTATAGTAGACTTCAGGTGAGATATTAAAATATTTACGGCTGTTAGGCCACATTACAATGCTTTTATTAACAAAAGCCCTTCCTTTTTTTTCTCGTTTGAAGTGACCTTTGCATCTCCAATTGATATTAAACCCATTTACCACCCCTCTATCCCTTCAAATACCAGCCGAGACGTTTCGATATCTTCCAGTCTTCGTCAACAGAGAAATACTTTTCAATCAGATATTGGTGAATTTCTGATAAACTTCCATGGCTGACTTCAGTGATGTCACGCATAGATGGGAACCCATATCATATAAAGGAGAACGTTCATATTTAAACTTGACGCTTGGAATAGTGTAATGCAGTCGTTAAGTGTCAACACTCGGGATCCACACGTTGTATGCAAACAGTCGCAAGGAAACAAAGACAAAAGAATTCGACTCACTGTTTTTTTTTTTTCAGTTGAAACAACAGACATTTATTTACAGGTACTTCCAGAATAACATTCTGTCTCTTGTTCTAAAGTTTTCCCATACTACAATGTGCTGAACAAGACTGGCGTATCGACCATGTTGTACTCTTTCTTTGTCCGGCCATATTTAGGACATGTCTTTTCCTGTTGCTCTCGGACTACATGTGTAACACATCTATCTCTGTCTTTCTCAGGCCATGTTTTCCTTGACGTCACCCCACACATGCTCTGGTCATTTGCATACCGCTGCTATTGTCATACGTGCGTTCGTGCTCTGTTACAATAGGAGTAGTCCTTTTTTTTTTTTTTCCAATCTATATATATATGAAATAGCAGGAGGACTACCTAGCATTGTCTGGGATAGAAATGTACCGTATTTCTATTAAAATCTTTTGATCCTCTACTTTTGTCTATATTTTCCTCTCCCCTGTTTTCTGCTCCGCAACCCACTCTGTCAAGACCATTCCTTTCTACACACACACACACACACACGCACACGCACACGCACACACACACATTTATATAATAGATTCTCCGAAGAGCGATTCGACATTTTATTTTTAACAAAAAAACCTGGAAACCAGAGTTTTCGTCCTTGAATTATAATAAAATAAAAGGGGCATAACTCTGTCCCAGAATTATGTCCCTTGAATTTTTACAGTGTTTTTTTTTTTTTTAGTTTGTGGCAAAGTCACTAAATTACGGCGTTAATGGTTTGCAAGAAAAAATATCTGAGTAGGTGTTAAAAATGTTTTTTGTTTTGTTTGTGTCTTGTGTTGTTAAATATTATTATGTGAGAAATCATTTCTCGTTAAATTCTATCGAAGAATACGCATTTTGAGAAATACACACTTAAAATATGTAAACATTAGGTAAAAACAAACAAACAAACAAAAAAAAGTTCTCATTGGAGACAATGGTCATCTCATTTGGATCATATTGATGACTTTAATTACATATTTAAAAAGTATGTATTTCTCAATACAAAAGGTGTATTTCTCAATAGATTTTAACTCGAAATTATTCCTCATATAATATTATTTAATATTTAACAAATTTTTAATGCTGGGGGAATTTTTGACACACCTAACACAAAACTGCGAATAAAATATAAAAATCTCGTAATTTCTATTTTTAAAGTGGATTGTTTTTTTTTCTTTGTGAAATATACTTCCAAAATAAACTATTGAAGTTGTTTAAAAAATAATAGAAATATTATTTTTTTTATTTAAAAAAAAAACAGTGTTTACAAAGTGCCGGCGCGCCTTCATGCAGCCATTTTTTTTTTTTTTTTTTACGTCATGAAATCAATTGAATTTTACGAGTTAAATATTTTTCAATTTTTAAACTTTAAAAATCTATCAAAATTTTTCTATTGGTTTAATTTTTACGATATTTTCAGGGTCAATGTGAAATTTTATGCTGTTTCCAATAAATAAAATATAATATTTTAGACAAACGTTTTTTTAATTCACCCCCCCCCATTTTGAAATGTCTATTAAAATTTAAATAATTAATTTACTCACCAAAGTTTTATATACCACAAATTGAAGATAAAAGATCAGTAAATAAAATATTCTAATTTAAAACAAAATTTTTTTTGTTTTAAATTAGAATATTTTATTTACTGATCTTTTGGAATATTTTATTTACTGATCTCTTGGAAATTTACCTGTAAAGTCCAAAGTATAAACCCTTTTTTTTTTTTTTTTTTAAACTACGTTGATTTCTTTTTTTAAGTGGAATCTTATGTTATGCTTAGAATGTCAAGTAAATATTGTAATGTCGTAACATTTTTTTCTATTTCATTCAATGTTTTCTTTTTTTAGATATTAAAAAAAAATCACTCGATAAAGAAGTATTAAAATATATCAATCAAAAACTCATGTATTTCATTAAGAGAATATTAAAAAATTAAAAAATCCGTTGACTGTTTTTTTTTTTGTTTAATAGCAAAAACTTATAAGTGAATGTGTTCAGTTTTTACCTACGGAGGCACCAAAATACTAATTTTGGTTTACAGCACGCAATAAAAGGAGATATTAATTATGTCCCTTTAAAGTCACCAGAATATAAAGGCGAATAAAATCGGACTTGTCTCCGTTTATTTGAACAGTTAAAAAAAAATTTGAGTTTGCGATTTTTGTATTTTTCTTAGTCTTGTTTTAAAAAGTGTTTTATTTAAAAAGGACATGGTATATAAGTATAAATATAGATAAATTCTTAACAATGGACAATTGAAGTACTCATCGAATAGTAGTTTTTATAGGTAAGTGAGTTTTTGGAATTTTTATATAATTTTTATAATCGAAGTAAGTACAATTTCGTTGATTTTCTTTTAAATCATTTTAAAGAAAACCGATTTAAAAAAACAAATATTGCATAATTTGCTATTAAACCTGTTATTTTTAAAAATTTTGGTCTTTTCTCCTTTAATTAAAAAAAAATAGGGGTTGAATTACATTTTTCAAGACGTTATAAGCTTCGAAAGACAGTAAGTCTAAATATTCCAGTTCTTACTGAGGATTTCTGACACTGCTAATGCTACACAGATTTTTTTTTTCTCGTGCAAACCACTCTCGTAGTAAGTTTGTTATATATGTTTTTTTAAGATCTTTCTTTTTCTTTTTTTCGCAAGGCTAATTATTTATCAAGGCCAAAAAGCACTCGAGGATAAGGGCTAATGAAATGGATCGATTGTCAGTTGATGCTGAATAATATTCCCAGGAGATTGAAAACTGCATGAACTTAATATTCATAGGAACATGACAAGAATTTATTGGTTTTTGGGTATGTACAAAATGAATGGCCGGTCACCAAAATGTATAAACATTTTGACCCTTGCTTCATTTGAAAATCCACTAAAAGTGATCAATCAATTTTAATGAAATTTTTAGTATTTATTAATTAACTATAACAGAATACAATTGACTTATTATTTTTTTAATTTTAGTGAAAATGTATTTTGTGTAGTAACAAAAAACAAAACATTAAACTTTTACAAGAACCATGACAAATAATACCCTATTGAGATTGTCGGACTGACTTCCTCATCTTGGTTGTTATAGTCACAATGTTTCGGCCGTTTTGCCCTCCAGCCTTCATCAGGTGTTTTGTATCGAACTGGGGAACCGTTTGTTAGGAGTCTCGAACCCAACCCTTTATTATTATTGTCCTAGTGACATATGGCCGAGTGGTCCTAGACGTTTTATCAAAGTTTACAGTTACCCAAAGGTGCTGAGTTCAATCCTGAACGAAGGCAGTGAAAAGTAACATTCAAAACAAAGAATCAGCAACTATGTCCCAGAGCCTAGCTGGAGTCCGAACACTGTACCCCCGTAATAATAATATTTTTACAAGAGTTGCTTTCTTAGTCTCCCATCCTCAATATCTGTAATAGAGAGATGAAACTTTGAGGGCATGAATGCGTAAGTTCAGTCATCATAGCAATACAGTTTGCAATCCCCTCTTATCCATTATGGCAGTAATACATTGGAGGCATTGCTTGTCAAACACACCTCATACACATACGTGTTAAATACTGACAGAATATTCGTTTTAGAGATAGTTGCTCGAACCCATTTTATGATTTAAACTATAACATTAAATTCAATTCGATTAGGCAAATTCTATGTCACAACTATCATCTACGGAAATCCATGTATTTATAGTTAATTTTCAAAAAGGGAGAAAACAACTTTTTGTAAACTGTAACGGGCTACCGTATCTTGAAAAAACATCTCACATAAAACGGCATTGCAGATATAATTAATACTTATAATTTTCACACCCTGTTTTTTTTTTTTTTTTTTTTTTTTTTTTTGTATCGATTCTTTAAAGCATTCTTTATATACTGGTACATGGAAACTTTACACATTCTAAAATTAAAGTTTTAGTTTATCTTTAAAGATTTAAAAGTATGCATATTTTAGCATTTCCGTAAAAAAAAAAAAAAAAATTTTTTATCCTAATATGAAAAAAAAAAAAAAATGATTATTGATAATATAGTCAATGAACCTCACACTTCAAAACACAAAAGATAAAAAAAATTAAACACATTCAAATTTTGGGTTTCAATCTTCGATAGCGAAGGCGCTCTGTGAAATTTTTTGTTGTTTTTGTTTTTCTACACTCGTTCACCCTCCTACCACAAAATGAGGGTGTGCTTAATGGATAGCTTGAACTTAAAAAGGTTACCAAGGGATAAATGAGGAAGGGGACATGAAGTCCCGAAAAATATATTTATGCAACGAATATGAAAAAACAGTTACACACATATAAAGTGCATTCTTTACTTATTAATCGGTAAAAATTTTATATTGATTAGATAATTACCTGATTTTTGGTAGATTTTTAAAGACAGATTGTTACAAAAATCAAAAACACTCCATAAATTTGGCAGTCACTAAAATATAGATTTTTAACTGTGACCATGTTTTAATACTGTGAAAATTGTAAGAGCTGTCTCCCTTGGACCGTGTGAAGGGTTAGTTCCCTTTTTTTTGTAAGATATTTTGATGACGTGTACTTTAAGTGATATATATATATATATATATAAACAAGGGAGTCAACCTGTATCTCTTCTCTTCGTCTCGAAATGTAAATTAAAAGCAGACGTGTTTCTCTTCTTGTCGGGTGTGTTCAATGTTTATGTGTTAATGTTCTATTTTTTTTTTTGTTAGCATCAGTTGTCTTCTACAGTGTGAATCCATTTAAAACAAAATAGGTATGTTTTATTTGATTCTTAACTTTAATAATTAACCATCATTTTACAACTAATTTATTTAAATTTCAAATTTGGCTTAATTCTTGGGTTTTCTGAGCCAACATGATAACATTTTTTTTATACTTTTTTTTTCATGTGTAAAAATGCTGCTGTTCTCATCTTTCGTTTCATTTTCACACTGTTTCAGCCGATGTAACCTTTGACCTCCTTCATGTATCGAAACATTGTGAAAATCACATTCAAGATGAGAACAGTAGTCCGATGAATCCAAATAATACGAATAACCAATCCTCATCTCAAGAATTCAGAAACATTTCCCAAATTAGTTCGATGAATCCAAATAATACTGAGGCCTATTGTCTGCTGTTTCTGTTGCAATTATTTGCACCGACTTAATATGTGTGTGATAAAGGACTTTCCTTCCCCCAAACATTGTTTATTGTCGAGGTAGTTTATCTCTTCATCTACTAAAACTTTGTGAACGTCATGAAAATCACACTCAAGATGAGAACAGTAGTCCGATGAATCCAAATAGTACGAATAACCAATCCTCATCTCAAAAATTCAGAAACATCAATAGGCTTCAGGTTTTACATCAAAGTTTCCTTCTCCTTATCTTAAAGGTTAAAGGGTACCTCTCCTAGTGCTATAAATATACCCTCAGACACTAACCTGAGCTTTTCTTAGTCCCCGCGCTAAATATATATATATGTGTGTGTGTGTGTATATGTATATATATGTGGGTGCGTGTGTATATGTCGGTGCGTGTATATGTATATATATGTGTGCGTGTATATGCATATATGTGTGTGTACATGTATATATGTGTGTGTGTACATGTATATATGTGTGTATATATATATGTGTGTGTGTGTATATATATATGTGTGTGTGTGTGTGTGTATATATATATGTGCATGTGTGTGTATATGTGTATATATATGTATATATATATATGTATATGTGTGTGTATATATGTGTATATATATGTATATGTGTGTGTATATATGTGTATATATATGTATATGTGTGTGTATATATGTGTATATATATGTATATGTGTGTGTATATATGTGTATATATATGTATATGTGTGTGTATATATGTGTATATATATGTATATGTGTGTGTATATATGTGTATATATATGTATATGTGTGTGTATATATGTGTATATATATGTATATGTGTGTGTATATATATATATATGTGTGTGTATATGTGTATATATATGTATATGTGTGTGTGTATATGTGTATATATATGTATATGTGTGTGTGTATATGTGTATATATATGTATATGTGTGTGTGTATATGTGTATATATATGTATATGTGTGTGTGTATATGTGTATATATATGTATATGTGTGTGTGTATATGTGTATATATATGTATATGTGTGTGTGTATATGTGTATATATATGTATATGTGTGTGTGTATATGTGTATATATATGTATATGTGTGTGTGTATATGTGTATATATATGTATATGTGTGTGTGTATATGTGTATATATATGTATATATGTGTGTGTGTATATGTGTATATATATGTATATGTGTGTGTGTATATGTGTATATATATGTATATATGTGTGTGTGTATATGTGTATATATATGTATATGTGTGTGTGTATATGTGTATATATATGTATATGTGTGTGTATATGTGTATATATATATGTATATGTGTGTGTATATATGTGTATATATATATATGTATATGTGTGTGTATATATGTGTATATATATGTATATGTGTGTATATATGTGTATATATGTGTGTGTGTATATGTGTATATATATGTATATGTGTGTGTATATGTGTATATATATGTATATGTGTGTGTGTATATATGTGTATATATATATGTATATGTGTGTGTGTATATATGTCTATATATATGTATATGTGTGTGTGTGTATATATGTCTATATATATGTATATGTGTGTGTGTGTATATATGTCTATATATATATATATATATATATATATAGTTTTGTATATATTTGTGTATGTATATATATGTGTGGCTACTGGGGTTAATCGTGACACCCTGCACTGATGATTCCCGAAAGGATGAAACACTAGTGTCAGTAGGTATTTAATTATCATTATATATATATATATATATATATACATACTCGACTACCCGTGACCCGTTGGGTCAGTATGTTATATTAGCTATGGAATTCATGTAGGAGTATGACACTTGTGACGTAAAGAAAATGGTGTTTTTGTGACATAACAGAAACATTTCTATGAAAGTATATTAAAATGAAAAAAGAATATAGATAGATTTCTATGAGTCATTCTGTTTATAATTGTTTGTTTAAAAAAAAAAAACTTACAGCCATTGAATTAAAAGTTGCGTTAAAATAACTTAAACGTAATACGGAAATGAATGATGTAAAAAAAATGCCGACAATATTAACAATTGTTTATTTGGATAATTTAAAACGCAAAAAAAAAAAAAAATAGGCCGCTGAAAACGTACACAGTAAAAAAAAATATGTTGTCAACAGGTCAAAGTTGATTCATTTGTGAGAAAAACGCGACAGTATAGTTGTAATATAGAATAGTTGCAAAACATCCCCTAAGGGGTCAGTATGTGATATTAGCTATGGAATTAATGTATGAGCTTTACACTTGTGACGTAAAGGAAATAGTATTTTTTGTGACATAACAGAAACATTTCTATGAAAGTATATTAAAATGAAAAAAGAAATATAGATAGGTTTCTATGACTCATTCTGTTTAGAGTAGTAGTAGGGAAAATACATGTGAACCAGTAGTAGTAATAGTAGAATAAGGAAGAGGAGGCGTAGTAGTAGTAGTAGTAGTAGTAAGAGGAGAAGAGGAGGCGTAGTAGTAGTTGTAAAGAGAAGTAATAGTAGTAGCAAGAAGAGGAGGCAGAGTAGTAGTAGTAGTAGTAGTAAGAGGAGGATATTGCGCAAGCAAACAACCAAGAACGACAGTTTTAGTATTATAATAAAGATATATATGTGTGTGTATGTATGATAATCTTCCAGAACCTCAGAGGAAGGCTAACAGGTGATGTTGCCTAAGGATGACCTGAAACTTTGCAAGCAGGGACGTTCATCTTGTTGAGGCCTTATACATATCCTGAGGTATCATACATACTACCGGTTCATACACGATGTATCGAAGTTGTATTTTCTCTTTAGAGTTTGTGTTGTTTTATTTTTTTTATACTTCTAAACCACTTCTTGCACTTTCAACCAGAACAGATAGATGAAGGCGAATATAAACCCATAGAAAACAGCGTTTAGGGTTGTCAAGGCAACAGTCTATTGAATTTTCTTGTTTACTTTTAATTCACTAATTTTATATGAATATTAATGTAAACTTATTCTGTCTTGTAGTCCTCACATTCTATAAGTGATTTTTTTTTCTGAAAAAGGGAAAAGAATTGCTGTTTTCTGGATTGAAATGTATCCGTATAATACTGTTGGATGATCTTTGAGCTTGAAGTATTTTTTTTTTTAAATTTATTTTTAGCATCTTACATCAAGTGGCTTCATATCTTGTCTGGAGTGATTTCCATAAATAACAAAAAAAAAAAAGTGGAAACGCACAATGTTTATCATCAACATGTTGTACACTAGCAGGAAATTAAAAAATTATAAACTAATAGAAAAAATTTTGTTAAAAATCCATTTTTATCTAAGAAAATATATTTTTTGGATTACAATTTAAAATTTTCAAAATTTTATGTATTTAATTTTTTTTTTCAGCATTCCAAATCAAAGAATAAAATAATGAAAAAAAAAAATGAAAATTTTAGGAGCGCGGAAGCAAAATGGCAAATGTGGCATACAGTGGAAATGTTTCGGATTTCAGCGATAATTCCTGAAAATAGAGAAAAGATAACGTCATCATCATAATTTTAACATCCGTTTTACATTCTGACATTTTTGTAAAAGACTTCCGATCTTCTCATATATATATATATATATATATATATATATATATGACTATTTTATTTAATCACATAAATTAATATATGAAAATATAATTTTATGCGTAAATTTTCAGTATTTACTTCAACAGTACTCAATACATAGTTAGGGCCCTTCGGTGGGGCATTAGGATACGCCGACTGCCCCCCTGCAGAGGGTAAAAGTCCCTCAATGGGGGTCCTGGATATGGCCTTAAACTATATCTGATAGTGAGGCCCCAGCTTGCAGGCTTTGGGGAGTGTGGAGCCACCCTTTAATTGCCATTGCTCCCAGGTCCACTCTGACCCGGAGTGGTAGTACCTGTTAGGGTCCCAACTATGGGTTAAATAGAAACTGACTTGCAAAAAACAACCAACCAATACATAGTTAGAGCTAGGTAGTAAGTTATAAAAATATATATGGCATATGCATAAGCCTGACGAATTCTCACAAGAATGAAACGCAGAATATTCTGTGTAGCTTAATTGCTATATATATTTTTATAACTTACTACCTAGTTCTAACTATACTGTTGTAAATACTTAAAGTTTACGCGTAAAATTATATCTCCGTATATTAATTTATGTGGTTAAATGAAGTAGTTATATATATATATTTTTGTTTTATTTTATTTTAATTCAGTCAAAGGTCTCAAAAATCAAAGGGTCCACAATCTGGGTCTAACACTTGTTTACTTAGACCCAGGTTGTGGACCTTTTGATTTTTGAGAACTATGTCAGGCTTAATAGCTCCATTTTCTAGATATGTAGCTGTAGAAATTTCGTAGTCATAGTGGATGGTGTATGACTTATTCCCAACTGTTCATGCTGGTAAACATGTTCCCAGGATGTACCAGAAAGAACAGTTGGAAATGTGTGTGTATGTGTGTGTGTATCGAGAAATCATTTTAACAAAAGCATGCACCTGGTGACAAATGTAAGAAAAAGAAGTTTAATATAATTATATTGTATTAAAAATCATTTAAGTTTGAAAATGAATTATATGTCTTTAACTGATTTTTAAACGATTACGATAAAAATATTACCAAGGAAAATTTTATATTAAAGATAAAGATTTATAAAAAAAAATAATTAAATGACAAAAGAATTATAGTTTAAGTAATAATGAGTTCGATTACAATATTAATAAAATTAAATTCTATATGGATATAAAATTTAGATCAAATCGACAATTGTTTGCTTGACGGATTAAACCATGTAATTTTTTAATTATATCAATTTTATTACATAATTCAAACACTTTATTAGCGACTAGTTTTTAAAAAAGGAAAAGATTAAGAACACAATAAGTTTGACATTTTGAATTAAATCTATAGTCATAACAAATTATAAAACCTAGCTAAACCTTTTTAAGCTTTAACCATCACGAATTTATATATATATATATATATATATATATATATATATATATATATATATATATATATATATATATATATATTATATATAAGAATACAAAAAGTATAAAAGCTTATAACTTTTCTTTATTCATATTCTATTGGTGACGTGCAAGAATACAAAATACTATTATGAAAAAAAATTCAACTTTTTTTACAAGTACATAATTTTCGACTGATCCTTCAGTCTGATATTAATTTTTTTCATAATATTATTTTGTATTCTTGCACGTCACCAATAGAAAACTTTTGTACTTTTCGTGTTCTTTTTTTTTTTTTTAGACATTTTCATATATATATATATATATATATATATATATATATATATATATATTCGAACATTCCTTGAATACCAAACTAATATTTCTCCAAATATTTATATGCAGAATGTGTTTTTTTTTTGTTTTTTTTAAATCTACAAGATCACATTGAAGTTTAGTAAATAAAAAAAAAATAATAAAAAATTTTTTTTTTTTTTTTTAAATGACCCAGAGAGAAAAATGGAGGGGATAGAATAATATGGGAGAGATAATTTGTAGCCAGATTTTGGTTGAATTAATAGTCGAAAGCAAGGGAAGCGAAAAGAGACAATTTTCAGTGTCTATGCAGATTATGGAATGTGTTATTTTTCCTCTACAGCTTTCTTTATTTTTTTTAACTCCTCACCTCTGTTTCCATTTTGTACTTTTGATTCTTGTAAAAATATTTTCTCTCCTTTTTTTCACTTTTACCTTTGTCAGTGATCTATGATGTGACAAGCATGCATGGAAACACCCAAGAATCGTCTGCCAATATCTAAGTCGGATCAAAAAGCAGTCTGCAGCAAAAAGGAGTTTGTCCAAAGGCTATAAAAAAGCCGATAATAGTAATTCGCCACAAGGATTTGGCCTTCGGGCTACAGATCCAAGTGTAGTATATGTTCTGAAGCTACACTTAAGCTAATTTGTCGTTAGTAAGTGTAGATGAAACCCTTCCATGGCAGGTGCTCGTCTGAGCTCCAATCCCTCGTCCCTCCTCGCCAATCTTTCACGAGAAACACCCGTCTGGCTGAAACTACTGTCAATAATTTTCCCCACTCTTTATCTGTGCCTAAATCCAAACGTAGATTCCATGAGCAAAGCTTCTTTCTTAGAACTGCACGCCAGTGGAACTCTCTGCCGCTTGCCTGTTTCCCACCTGACTACAACTTGGACGTCTTCAAGTCCAACATAAACAAACTCCTGACAAACCGCCCCCTTAAGTAAGACACTCTATGAAAACCCCCAATACTAATGATTACTACAATACTATTTCATTGATTACTGTACACGCAATAACCCTTATCCCTGAGTGGCCTTCGGGCCTTGATAAGTGGTGACTCCCATATAAAAAAACAAACAAAACGAAAAAAACCCTTCTATATACTAAGGCAATTTTTATTTTTGCAACTACTAGAGTTTTACCCCTTTTTGGAGAGCTGGTTTTCCTCCAACCTTGTATCACATTTTGCTTACGTGTGAAAGTAAATAAATACCAACTCTCAAGATTGCTCTGGTAACGTGTCATGTCGAATCATCAGAGGTGTTCAGGTTTGAATCCCTGGTATTCGGGATCATGTTGTGTAGAATCGTCGGAGGTGTTTGGGCTTGAATCGACCATGTTAGGAATTGTGTTGTGTCAAGTCAACAAATCAACCGTGTTGTTCGGAATCACGTTGATTCAATGGAGATGGTCGAATTGACCATGTTGCTTGGGATCGTGTCGAATCAACGGAGGTGTTCAGGTTCGAATTGACAGAGTTCTTTCATGTCAGGTCACATAGATGAAATTGTTCGGGACTGTGCTGCTGCATATGATATCTTTTTTTGTGTTGTTTTCTCTTCCGTCCGGCCCTGTCGGTGGGGCATTAGAATACACCGACTGCCCCCCTGCAGAGGGTAAAAGTCCCTCAATGGGGGTCCTGGATATGACCTTAAACTATATCCAGTGGTGAAGTCCCAGCTTATGGGCTTTGGGGAGTGTGGAGCCACCCTTTAATTACCATTGCTCCTAGGTCCACTCTGACCCGGAATGGTAGTACCTGTTAGGGTCCCAACTATGGGTTAAATAGAAACCGACTTGAAAACAACAAATATATTCTATTAAAAAAAATTTTCTTCAAAATCTTTGGATTCGGCATTAAATAACCCAAAAAGGGTTGATATAAAAACAAAAACAACCAACCAACTCTCTTCCGTCCTGCCCCCCCCCCCTAAAGTGTTAGGTGGAAATGGGGTTATTGAAAAGACGATGGATAGGAAAGATGCCTATGCAGAAAAATAATCTGTGGAAGATAATTTGTAGTCGAGCTTTCGAAATACTAGGTTATTTGGAAATCTGACTTTCTGAGAGTATGTCCGTTGGTGGTCGAAAATAGACAAGTACTTACTTTGCTTCTTGACGTCTTTTTGCCATACCGAAAGTTGCCTTCCATGATCCCCGTCGTTTGTGCCGACAGTTTCCCATGGCTGTACGTCTGGACTGTGATGCTGTAGATGACAGGTCTCTCTGAACGCAAAGAGAATGTATGCCGCTCGCATTCCCGGAATGACAAGGCAGGATCAGCTGGTTTTAAACGCTGCCAGAGTGTGATTGGGCAGTCGAAAGCAAGGGGAACAGAAAATAGAGAAAAAAATAAAAAAATTATTTTAAACAACTTGCAGAATACTCGTCCCAGGGCTGGTAAAAATGGATTTCGACGACCTCCTCCCCTCCTAAGTGTTGGAAGAAAAAAATGAAAGAGGAAAAAGTATTGCTTATATTGAAAGGGGACAGCTCCAAGTTTTTAGTTAGAAACCAAGTAATTAGGATCGAATATTATTATTGAAGGAGAATTTTGGAATCGAACTCAGTTATTAAAAGTTAAAATGAATATACATTGTTGTTAGTTAGATACGATTCCAGGAATGCAGTGGAATTATCCATTGTAGTGAGGAATGCAAGAGAAATAACTTATACAACAAAGAATGCGGGTAAAACAAAGTTGTTGGTTTAATATGGGCCGGAGCAGGAATAATGAGGGTTGTCTCAAAAGTAAAGCATCCTAGTTTCCTAGTTTTTTTATAACTCAAAAGTTGAAGAGCTACAAAGACGGTGGTGGTACCATTAAAACGAGCAACCTTTTGCTTTCCAGATTTTATTTTTCTATATAGTCACTGAGGATTGAACCTTCAACCTTCATAAGAGTGTCACTTAGAATTGAATTGTAACTAACATATTCGTTAAGCCAAGGATCCTTGCATGGATTGAATAAAGAGTTCCCAGAAAATTCCAGAGTACAAAATGATACCCATGTAGAAGTGTTGTACGTTGAAGGGAAAAGCTCCCGTTTTTTTTTGTTAGAAATAATTAGGATCGAATATTATTATTGAAGAAGAATTCTGGAATCGAACTCAGTTATTAAAAATTAAAATGAATACATTGTTGTTAGTTAGATACGATTCCAGGAATGCAGTGGAATTATCCACTGTAGTGAAGAATGAAAGTTAGAAATTACTTATACAACAAAAGGATGCAGGTAAAACAGAAAGTTGTGTTTGTTTAATTTATGTCAGAGCAGGAATAATGAAATAACAGAAATAAAGAATGTCCACAGAGAAAAAAAATCTGGGTCTTGTGTTGCCAGGACACATGTTGGAAGCACGTGCATGGAATTCACGTCTTGCCCGTGTGCTGACGTCACAAAGAAGTATAGATTTAATATATACTATTAAGTGAGTCTGATGAGGGAGAAGCAGTTATTCCGGCAGACTAACAGAGTTATCCAAAACTCCTGGGAAGCGAAAGGGGTTAGTAAAAGACGACAAAGTTAGCAGGCATTGAATTCCAATCACCAGCTGGATGAATAAATGCCTTGTATTTGTTATGTAAGCCTTTTGTCTTCGGTCATCATTCAACCAAAAGGTAATGTGTTTGTGTTCATCGTCTTGTATAAAAAACTTTGTATGAAAGCCCCTTCTAAAGATCGGCTGTATCCCCCTCTTGGATAATGCATCTCCCTCATGTTTAAAGAACTTTCATTAAGAATTGCTCTCTCTATCATTATTATAAATGTGGACTTCCCAAGTATTGGGTATCTTTGTCGTCTCTGTATAACCCACAATGCAATACAAAGCGATTTGGTGCCATTCCGCAACACAAATACGTCACAAACATATTTATACAACAGTATTACAAAATAATAAAATAAAGAGGAAATAAGTTTATTAGGTATAGAAAATATGGTTGAATGAATGATAATGGAATGTCAATGTTGACTTATAGTATTAAGAGGGCCGATAGTGTCACACACACACACACACACACAATTGTTAATCAAGGTGTGGCAATTAACAGGAACAAAAGATCGGTCAGTATATTTTAGAGTTAGTTTTAGGTATGCAGGTAGGTTTATGACAGTTGGGAGCAGTCTTGGGTTTGCAACGGTTAACGACAGAGTTGATGAGTTTCCAGTTGGACATTGTTTAAGGCAGGTCGTGACTTGACCCAGATCAAAAGAGCTTTAGAGTTGACATCAACTGACAAACACAGCCTCGACAGAATGTAGATGTGAACGTTAGCGTTCAGAGTACAACTGATATTTGCAAAATGGATTTCCAAAACAGAACAATTTTGAGTGCCTATTCAGAATATGGACAGTGCTATTTTTTTGTCTATAGTAAGGGTTCTCAGCCGGGTTCTACAAGGACCCTAGGGATCCATGGAATATTTATAGGAGTCCTTCAGTAAAATATAACAAATCAGAGGTCTACAATGATATTTTGGTGGTCCATGAATAAAACCAACTCATAATGGTTTTTGTTATTAAAAATTTATTTTTTTGGTTTTTATTATTAAAAATTTCATTTTATTATTAAAAATTAAATTTCTTCTGTAATTTTGGTTTGACACAAAAAAAGGCTAAAGTAGACATTCAAACGAATTTGAATGTATTTTCCAGATTTCAAAAAATGTACATAAAATTGCCTTGAAAGCAATAAAAAAGAAAATGTAAGTGATAGGAGCTAGTTTTAAATATGCGCCTCCGACAGTCGGTTCTTTTCCTATTATATTTTCTGTCTGACCTTCGCCCTCCCATACTATGACCAATTGTTATGAGGGGGTCCACCAAGAAAATAAGGGTCCATGGGTAATCTTGTGGTGGCACCCACTCATTTACATATGTGGATAATATTACACATAAATAACAAGACTCGGTTAGTCTGAGTGTGTGTTAACCAGAAGCTACCGAAGGCCGAGCCGAGAGCAGATATGTTCTCCAGCCAAGACCTGACAACCATTATGTAAATATACTGTGAATATACTTTTTCTAATACACTTCTTATTGATCTACCTTTGTTTGTTGAGTTTTCATTTGTATTGCCTTATGCGTTATTTGATTCAATCTGCAAACATAACAGGTAAAAAAAAAGGGTTGAGAACCACTGTCTACAGCTTTCTTTAGGTTTTAGTAAACTCCTTGTCTCTACCTCATCTTTAGTTTGTATTTAGGCGATTCTTAAAAATATATTTTTTTTCCTTTTTCAATTTTAGGAAGAAAGAAAAAAATAAAGGAAAAAGTATAACAACAAAAAAAGAGAAAATAAGTTTATTAGAGAACTGTTCCACTGGCCTGCTTCCCGAGTAAATACAACATGATAGCCTTCAAATCCAATGTAAACAAGTTCTTCTTGAGCCGTGCCCATAAATAATCAAATTTACATCATTAACGATTACTATACTACCACTTTACATTCATTAATCCTTATCCTCGAGTGGTCTTCGAGCCTTGATAAGTGGTGACTCACGAATTAAAAAAGCTATAAGAAACACCCGTCTAGCTGAAACCATTGTCAGTAATTTTCCCCAATCTTTATCTGTGCCTAAATCAAAACGCAGATTCCATGAACAAAGTGCACGCCTGTGGACCTCTCTTCCGTTTGCTTGTTTCCCACCAGACTACAACTTGGATGTCTTCAAGTCCAACATAAACAAATTCCTGATGAACCGCCCCCTTAAGTGAGACGCTTTATCAAATCTCCAATACTAACGATTACTACGATACTATCCCATTGATTACTGTATACACAATAACCCTTATCCCTGAGTAGCTTCCGGGCCTTGATAAGTGGTGACAACCATGTAAAAAAAGCAAAAAAAAAAAAACCCCCAAAAAACTGGATTTTATTACGATTAATTTCAAAGTTTCTTATTTTTTTTCTAACTGTTTATTTTGTCTGCCGTCTCAACACCAGCTTAAAATTTATTAAATTTTATTCCTTACGGACTATTATCCTCATCTTTATGTAGTTGTTTCACAACGTTTCGGCCAACTATTCCTCTGGACTTTGTCAGGTGGTAACTGCAACGAGATAGGAACTCCGAATCTCCTGACTGCATCCACTGCCTTCCGTAGTTGCTGTTGTCTCACCACATTTTGGCCAAGTAAGCCTGTGGCCGGCTTTGGGTAGGATTGAACCGCTATCTTCAGACAATTCTCACTTGGAAGCGTAAAGATTCAATGTCTTTATCAACTGCGCCACGGGCCCCGAAGGGTGATCAAGGTTGAATTTTTTGGCCTTATAAATTTGGGAATAATAGTCCGTAATGAATAAAAATTAATAAATAATACTCATTTCAATAATAAATTCCAAAAATAATATATACCAGCTTAAGTCTCTTGCCACAATCTCGGGGCCACACAATCCATCTCACCCAGTCTGTGTCTTTTTCTCTCCCGATTTCACGCTGGCCATGTCTTGCCTTTGACTTTGCTTCTTTCCTAAACATGTGCTGTCCTTTTTTCTTTTTCTTCTGATGCAAGCCTACACACACTTTCTAATTTGCATATGTGCTCAAACGGCTGTTGCTGCTAATACCTTCACTAGCCAGCTATCCTTCAGCTGCTGCTGCTATTTTCACACATGCTCATATGCGCTCCGTTACATTTTTTTTTATGGAAATCGCTCCAGACAAGGTATGAAGTCGCTTGATGTAAAGTGCTAACAAGAACAAGAACAAAAATGGTTATTGCAGATACAGGAGATGCTTTTTTTTGAAAAGACGACGGCTATAGGTAGGAGGAAAACAGTCAGTAGAAAGAGTTCCACAAGCTGGCAGTTCTTGAAAGAAGCTCCTGGAATGGGAATCTGTATAACAATGCAGCAAAGACTACTAGACCAACGAGTCAAACAAGCTGGAACAAAGGAAGCAGGGAATAGATCAGACAATTCTGAACAATCAAACTATTTATAGAAAAGACTGAGACTAGCAACATCACGTCTGTGAGAAAAGAAGTTGCAGATTAGAAGATAGGGAAGGGTGGGGTGGAGGGGGGGCATCATGAAATTACAGATACGTTTCTGCAATTTATCGAGAATCCTCGAAGGGGACAGAGATTCACAAGCCCAAATATAATAAAAGTACTCCATGAAGTTGGCATTTGCCAATTCCATTGTCGACAAGGCTTTAAAAGATTCGCAAATTGGTTTTACCTGAATGTAAAGTGTGTAGACGTTATCCGAGCAATTGACTCGGAGGTTGAAATGGAATCCATGAAGAGACATCACTTGCGAATCGTAGGATTTACCCTGAAACAGAAAAGAGGAGAGAAAGTTCAACATCTTTGCACGGTTAACAGAGGCTTCGTGCGTTGGATGGTGCAGAGACGAAACGGAAAATAAGCCAAGTTCATTCAATCAGTGTAGTGCAAATAGCAAAAAAAAAGTCACTCTGTGTTTGTGGGTGTGTGTGAGTTTCTTCCTCATAGGTTCCAAAACGGCTGAGCCAATCTTTTGCAAATTTCACACAAAGGTAATATATATTTCTGGCAGTTTTCTTAGAGATGTATTTTACAGAAATTCATTTGCAAAATATCAAAAAATCCAAAAAATCTGACCATAAAAATACTCTTCTTTTATAGAAAAAAAGAAAGAATTTTTACAAGGAAATATTTTACGTTACACCGATGTAAGCTTGGCCAGTGTAACGTAAAATATTCCCCTGTAAAAATTCTTCTTTATCTATAAGAGAAGGAAAACTATTTTTAAGATCGTCAAGCCCAAATATCAGCTGACATGATATTGTAAACAAATACAGACGGAATTTGATGAACGACATTATCATTATTATATTTATTTTTATTTTTTTTTTTAATGCGAATTAGTCCATCGGGAAAATTTTTCCTCATAATATATAATAATCAATGGAGGATTGATTCTAAAATAATACATGCACAATGTGCATAAATTAAAATGTCATGTTTAAGCGTATTGTATGATCGGGCAACAATGACAATAGTTGCGTGTCTATCTTTTGATGAAGGAAGAATTATAATTCAGTTTGAATCTAGTTGCGGTTTGCGACGGAGGTAAAATTTGGATATGAGATGCTGTTCGTGGTGCAGTAGCCCAGCCAACTCTTGTGTTTCTTTTAAGTGCTCCTGAACATGTTGGTGCAAAAATAATGTCGTTTTTTGACGTTCGACTTCGACATTCTTTTTGCACCGACCTAATAAAATAAAAGAATTCTATTTTCATAGAAAAAGAAATGGTGTCTTCTTCGCTATTTTATACAGTGTTTAGCTCCAACGCAACGGTCCTGACATTAATGAGGCTAACAAAGAATTCAAAGAAGACACACCAGCAGATGTAGCCGATAACATCAACCCCTTGATGTAAAGAGGATGTGTTTATTGTTTCATTGTGTTTAACATCCAGGGAGCTGATTGCTGTGTCCAGGACATAACAACCATTCCATAAACGCCCCCACGATACAGACAAACCAAGACAAACTCCCCGCAAACAAACCTCTCATAGGACCGTACTGATTTGATAATTTCTGAATTTTGTGAGATGAAGACTCACAAGGACCATGCTGTAATGGATAAAGTACTTAGTAAAATTCAGTTGCAAGTTACACGCTTTTGGAAGTTGAAGGTTCAATCCTCCGTGCGGGCGACACTCAAAATATTATTGTGAATTACTTAAGACTTTTAGCCAGTTATGGTTGACGGAATGAGAACATGGATTAAATAAAGGGTTCTATTCAAAATTTTGTACTGGTTTTTGAGCCCAACAGAAAGATTTCCAGATTTAACAAGATACACCTGAATAAGGTCGGAGGTTACATCGACCGAAATGTTGTGAAAAATAATATTCAAGACGAGAACAGAAGTCTGAAGAACCCAAGTAATCAATCCTCATTTCAAAAATTCAGATTTCCGTTTAAATCACTTATGGATGTGCTTTCTCTACTTTCTGACGGAACGAGAGCATGCTACCCTCGTGAATTAAATAGAGAGTTAGGTTTGAAATTCTGTGCAGATTCCAAAGACTGACCGAAACATTCTGAAGATAAGAATAGTTGTCCAAATAACAAAAAATATAGGAGTAACAGTGCTTTTCTAGCAGCAACTTAATTGTTTAACAAACCAAGGAACAAAGTGTAGTATCTGTGCTATACCTCGTCTATTCCGCTTTTGGTCAGTGAAGGGAAAACCCTAGATTGAAACAAAAATAAAGATTGCCCCAATCCAAATTGCTTCTCTTGGGAGCTGGATTTTCACCACATTAAAAACTGACCTTGTGTCTAACTTTGTTCTCGTGGGGAGGCAAGTAAATAGGAACAATTCCTTGGGCTTTTGGCCAGAAACAAAGTGTAGTATCTGTTCTGATGCTACATTTTGTCTATTCTGTCATCGGTCAGTGAAAGAGAAGTCCTTCCAGACTGAGGCAATTTTTTAATTTTTGTTCTAATCCAGAGTGCCCCCCCCCTTTTTGGGGGGGTTGGGCTAGATTTCCTGACATGAAAAAATTTTTTAATATATATATATATATATATATATATTAAAAAATTTTTTAATATATATATATATATATATATATTAAAACAAAATAGAAATGTAACGGTTTATGTTCTCAAAAGTTCTTTTTTACGTGGATAGAAAAGGAAACTAAAGGCAACTGAGAGTTTTTATGATTTACTAACGGGGGGGGGGCAGGAGACGTCCGGTTTTACCCAGTCATAAAATACGTTTAAATATGATATTTTAATTTGTCCAGATTTCGTATATATTATTATAGAGTTGTGATTTCAAAAGTTAAAAAAAAAAAAGTATTTTGGGTGCCATCAGCTAGAATCGAAACCGAAAGCAAAACTGTAGCATTCAAAGCTGGTGACGTTACCACTGTACCAACGTGACACACATATACACTGATTAAAACTAAACTGACATGAATGTACGAGTGTATAACGATTTATTTTCAATCCTGACCCATTTTTGACCCCTTTAAAACTATTTTAACCGGCTAAAGACCCATAAAAGAATGGTTCATAAAAAATCTAATCATTTGAGGCCCCTAGCAGCACTCTGCAACTTTTAGTTTCGGAGGAGATAGAGTTTGAAAATATGAAGACAGACAGACAGACAGACAGACATAGTGAGTTTTATAAATTAGATTTTTTGAAAGAAATAAATAATTAACACATGAGAGAGAGAGAGAGAGAGTATAATTCGCTAAATTAATTAACTCTTTTCTAAAGGTTAAATTGGTGGACACAGCAAGCAAATATCTTAGTGTAGCATTTAGCTCTTTGTGATTATCAAAGTTTCCCTTCCAATTATTACAGCATTGTTGGTTATCTGTCCTGCGTCCGTTCCATAGCAAAACTGATCTGCATCTCCTCTTCCTCTTGTAGGAGTTGAAAACTCCCAGCCTAACTCCATTGTTGCCCTTTAACTCAGAAGAGCGACCTAGCTACGTCACTTCCTGTTCCCTATATTTCTTCCCTTTTCGCGCTGGACTTTCAAGCAGTCAAGATGTGACAAACACCGCTCTGGTGGGGCCACGGGCCACCACCGTGTTCCTGACTAGCCAGTCAACCGCAAGTAACATTAGTCATCTTTCAATGAACTCTTATTCTTTCTATCGCTTCTTCATGTATATTTATGTAAATAAATTGCATTTCCTTCGCTGATATATAACGGTATATTTTCGTCCTCATTATGCGACATTTTGCCTTTTCAATTCCTCTACCATTAAATACATCCATCCACCATTACACACATGGGGACGGAGTCGTCTATCACACAGCAGACCATCCTGTCCCCAACACTCTGTTAACCCTGATATCTGTTACGTCATGCATCATGTCTTGACGTCTCTTTGTATTCCACTTTGACTCGGGTAACCTCGTACATAACCTTCAGGTCATCCCCTCCAGCCGCTTTTCGCGATTATCAAAGTTTTCCTTTCAAGTATTACAGCATTATTGACAAAATATTTTCCACAACTCTCAGCAGTTTCTCTGTCAACTTAGATATCTGTGATGTCATGTGCCGTGTCCTGACCTCTGTCTAACCTCACATTAACATCTTTTCCTGTCTTTTTTGTGAGAATGTTGTGTCATGTCACTTCAACCTATATATATATATATATATATTTCATTGAAATTTAATGTCAAAATTCTGGCTGATATAGTCACTATATTTACAAGTACTTTCAAATCCATTTGAATCCATTATCAAGGAGAATTGACCGAACTGATTCTGGACAATTCATAGAAATTTTTTTTTTTATAGATATGGCGACTACATAAGCCAGTTCTTGCCATGAGTTATTAGGAAGAGGGAACTATACAGGAGATATCTATTTTATTCAATGAAATTTTTTTTTTTTTTTTACTCGCGTTCACCTTAAACAAGGCATATCACCACTTGGTTGTAAGTGGCCACTATTTGGGACCATGATTAAAATGCCTAAAAGAAAGAATGCTGCCTAATTATTCACACACATACATGTGTGACATAATATTTTATAAATAAATATTAACAATTCAAAAATAAAAATAAAATTGTACATTTTAAAAAGAAAAAAATGGTTGATGAAAAAAATTCAATGAGTTTCACTTAAGCATCGACTTACCTCCTCAATGACAATTCCTTGTCGAACAGATCCCATTTCAAAATTGTGTACTGAACACATATCACCTCCACATTGAAGCTGAGAAAAATAAAAACTTAAAATTAAAAATATAAATAAAAAATAAGTTTTCATTATAATACCTTTACTTTATATATCATTTTAAAGATTGGTTTTTGCTCTACCTAACCGTTTAAATTACAATCGTTTTAAAACAATTATGGCTTCTTTTTAGAAAATTGAAGACAAACTGAAAAAAAAAAAAAGCAACTTCACACAATTTTCTTATTTTGATTCAAGCTAGGCCAAAAAGCTGCTGAAACAGCTCGCGATATTAACGAAGCGTTTGGCCCAGGAACCACTACTGAATGCACAGCACAATGGATTGTCCATCATGCACACACACACACACACACACACACACACACACACACACACACACACACACACACACACACACATTTATGCATAGATCATGATGTTATAATCTTTAGATCACTATGGCCAGTTGTTACAACATTTAAAAAATAAATGTTTAAATTTCAACAATATTTCTTGTAGTTGAAAGTTAAAATTGTCGTAGACTCTAGAAAATTCAGTATGTTATTGCTATACATCTTATGAGATGACTGATCAATTTTTATGATTTCAGGTTCAAATGAACCGCTACAATAGGAATTGGAATACACCTTACTAAAGCCCGAGTGTCACAGCTGATGAATTTCAGAAATGCAGTCTGGACGTAAGGACCTTTTAGAATAACGATATGCAATAAAATTCTGTTTTAAACTTGGAAAAAATGTCACAGAAACGTATGGAACGCTTAAAACTGCTTTTGGGCCATCTTGCATGAATCGAGCATCAGTTTTTAAGTGGCATAAGAGATTCAAGGAAGGCAGGGAGTCTGTGAGGGTGAGTGAGGGGTGTGGGAGGAATAAGGAAGTCAGAACACCAGAGTTGATAGGCCAAATAAAGAATTTCATAGTTAAGGACCATCGTTTGTCTATAGAGACAATAAGTGAGTAGTTTGATGTCAGTGTGGGAACTGTACATACAATTATTCACGAGAAACTGAAGATGCGGAAGATTTGCACAAAGTTTGTCCCAATGCACCAGTCCACAGCTCCATCATTGTCACCTTTCTCTCTGTGACTTTAGGTTATTCCCTAAGCTTAAGGGAAAACTTACAGGATGTCGTTATAAAAATTGAGGAGCTGGAAGAGGTTGTGACAAGGATCATTGACACGCTCGCATGAGAGGACTTCCAGAAGGTATTGGAATGGTACAACAGGTGCATTGCAGTTGGAGGAAATTACTTCGAAGCGAACTAGAATTTACTTATCTCTATATAAATAAAATGAACTCATTTTTTCCCGTCTGATTTTGACCTTAATAGGATTAAAAATCAAGATATTTCATGCAAATATAATATGCACAAACGGCAGAACAATATCTGAGGTGTGTTATAGGCTTATTTCTCAAATTCCTCGATAATCTTAGATTTCTATACTTTTTCTGCTGAGAAGTCACGGCCAAAATCGGTTAAGATCAATGGAAGTGGTAAAATATTTTCTCTCTAATAAATTCCTCCTCCCCCTGCCACCACTTAACACCGTTTGGGGATCGTTCACAAGGAACAGTTGAGAAGAGAACACCGGTTTGGCTTCGTAGTTCTTTCATGTGAAGTTATTTAAAATCACTAAACTAAGCTGCAGTGCTCTGTGGCGTAGTGGTTAGCGTGCTGGACAATTCACATTATATTTTCATGTTCGCGCCGACCTACCGTAGTCGTGTTTTTTTTTTTTTGTTTTTTTTTTTTCCTAAACAACTGGAATGGACTTTTCTTGGTGGCCGAACTGTTAACGTTGCAGATGTTTTTTTTTTTTGTTTTTTTTTCACACTTTATTTTCCTACTTTTACTCATGACTCTGGGTTTGATCCTTCCTACTTACCTACAATAACATTTTTTACCCCCCCCCCCGTCCCGGAAACAAACACTCGGGCAACGCCGGGTACCCCCGCTAGTAAATAATAAAAGTGCCCATACGAAAAAAGTCTGGAAACTTATTGAAGGCACCTCATATATATATGTACATATGATTGGATCTTGTTTATGGATTTTGATCGAAAATAAAATAAGGATTCTAGATGTAAGGTTTAGTATCCATATATCCCTCCTACACACACCACATAACTGAAAAGAAAAAGAAAATTGGTGAAGAAAAATACTTACGGCACTGTAATGTTGACAGAGGACATCTATTAACCAACTCTGCGGGATGAGATTCATTAATTTCATTGTGTGGATGTGGTTCGCTAGAAAAAACAAACGACAAATTCATTTTGGAAATTTTTTTAGATGAGGATTGATAATTTGAATTATTCAGGCTACTATTCTCATCTTCAATGCTAATTCCACAACGTTTCGGTCGATGAAATCTCTGGATTTCTTCGGGCGTTATATATTATTATTTATTTATTTTTATTATTATTCATTTTTATTATTATTTATTTTATTATTATTTATTTATTTATTTTTATTATTATTTATTTTATTATTATTTATTTATTTATTTTTATTATTATTTATTTATTTTATTATTATTATTTATTTTTATTATTATTTATTTTATTATTATTTATTTATTTATTTTTATTATTTATTTATTTATTTTTATTTATTTTTATTCATTTATTTATTTTTATTATTATTTATTTTATTATTATTGATTTTTATTATTATTTATTTATTTTTATTGGAATCCTTTCAGATGAGTAATTTGTATATTTATTTATTTATTTGCGGACTGTTATCCTCATCTTCCCAGTAGTTGTTTCACCACG
>NC_136523.1:16177161-16189661 GCF_053919585.1 Euprymna scolopes | reverse complement strand
AAAAATTTCACAGAGCGCCTTCGCTATCGAAGATTGAAACCCAAAATTTGAATGTGTTTAATTTTTGTATCTTTTACGTTTTGAAGTCTAAGATTCATTGAATATGTTATCAATAATTATTCTTTCAGATGAGGAAAAAAAAAAAAATTTTTTTTTTTTTTTTTTTTACAAAAACGCTAAAATATGCATACTTTCAAACCTTTAAAAATAAATAAAAAATTTAATTTTAGAATGTGTAAAGTTTCCATGTACCAGTACATAAGAATGCTTTAAAGAATCGATACCAACAAGAAATAATAAGAAATAAAATAAAAACAGGGTGTGAGAATTATAAGTATTATATCTGCAAGTGTCATTTTACGCAATAAAGAATTGGGGAAAATACAGTATGATCTAGTTTATGGAAAAAGAGTCTGGCTCATTGGTTATTAATAAATTAGAAAATAAGGAAAAATGATTTTAATCATGAAATTAAAAACTGACTAAAAGTGATATTAAAACTGAGAAATATAATGACAAAAATTTATGTTTAATGTAAAAATAGAAAAAAAAAACACTTTCTCTTTACTTTTAACGAGTATTAGGAAAAATTTAAAGCTTGATTGAAGGAAAAAAATGATAAAGCTAAAAATAACATATTTCACCATAAATGGCGTTTGTAATTATAATTTAATTCAATTATCTAAAAAAATGTATTTGCTTGTCTAGTTACATGAAAATGCTTAAATAAATGTTTAGACAAAGCTGGGTTCCCATACCTACGATCAAAGATGGTGGCGGTGGGTAAAATGTACGAGTTCATGAAAAATGGAATTATTTGAATTTATTAAAATATAAGATAATTATATTGCAATATTTTTTGCATATTCTTATACCCAATCATAGAAAATTTTGTTTAGAAATAAAAAAGTCAATTTAATTGATTCGAAAACCAAAAAGTATTTGTTTTATTTACATTCTGCTAAAACTGTTAAATGTTTTTTTTTTTTTTTTAATTTAAAACTTCAAATTCTATTAAAAATTATGGAAAAGTATTATATTATTCTGCTTTTAACATAATAAACTTCAGGGTTTTCGCTTTCTGAAAAAAAACTAAAAGTTGTTTAGAAATAACGGATTTTCATAGATTTTAATAAGCTTTAGAAAAAGAAGTTTTCGATCGATTAGCGGTCACATAAATATATATATATATATATATATATATATTTCAATCATCGTCATTTGTTTTCACTAGCTTTGCATATGAATTACAAAATATCTGATATTTCTCCAAAACCTCTTGCTCTGATGGAAGGGGAGACTAAAACTTGCTGCTATGGTTTCAAATGATCTGAAATAATAGCAAGTGGAGACTTGATTCCAAATATTTCTCATATATTTCTCCTCTTTGGTTTTCATACATAAAGTAAATTTCACAGTGTATAAGGATTATTTGATACTGGAGATATTCATAATCGTTACCTATTTCCAAAAGAGGGGAGATATAACATGAGAAATATTTGGAATCAAGTCTCTCCTTGCTGTTATTTCAGATCATTTGAAACCATAGCAGCAAGTTTTAGTCTTCCCTTTATCGAGGCCAAAGGTTTTGAGGAATATATATATCTATATATAAAAGTGAACGTGTCTGTCTGTGACTGTGTGTCTGTGTACATTTCCCTATGCAATAACTCTGTCAATTTTTAGTTTACAGACTCGAAATTCGATATACAGGATTTTGGAAAAATCGATGTGATTGGTTTCGGCCACCAAATTTCGCTGTTAAGGGGTCAAAGTTCAACGATTTGAGCTTTGAGAACTCTACCAAACTCTTCCGGCAATTTTATGGTCTACACACTTGAAATTTTAGATGTAGGTTCCTTGGACATGGATCTAACTTAATAACTTGATTTGAGCCAAAAAAACATAAATATTAAGGAGTCATAATAGGGGTCAAAGTTAATAAAAATTTATCGCTTTTTTTTTTTTTTTTGCTCAGCATACATCTCCAAACACCCTACAGTTAAGTTTTAAGGTTTATTTAACCTTCTTAAAACTTAACTATTGTCAATCTCCGCCCTCCCCTTTTTCTTTCTCTTCTTTCCCTTTTTTTCGTGCTACTTCTAATATCATTTTTCCAATCATAATGACCATTTCTGTAATGTCTGAAGTTACTGGATCATTAATAACCGAAACATGTGTAACTAAACAGATAAAACGGTAATAAAAAAAAAAAACATATTTGCTCTACAATAGTATTGAGCACTTCAGGTTTTTACTAATTACCATTTTTGTTGCCACCAACACCTTGTTTTTTGTTTTTTTTAATTGCATTTTCACCTCAAACAAGGCAAATTGCCACTTTGGTGTAGGGGGCTACTATCAACTACTGGGGTACTATGTAGGGATTTGGGCAGCAAGATGTTGGTTCACGTTACACTTTAACTTCTGCACGTCAGTACTGTTGGGGAAGCAGGGACCTGGAATGGGATTCCAAAGTCTAGCGGTTCTGGGGAAGAAACTATTGGAGTAAAAAGATATTTTACATCTAGGGATCTCTACAGTGTGGGGGTGGGACTTAGCAGCCTGTCGGGTTTGTCGAGGGTGCTCACGTCGTGGGGGCACAAGTGATTGCAGTTGTTTTGAAGTCTTGTTTTTGCTTACACAGTATATTAATGCTCAATTATAAAATTTGATAATTTTGTAGCTTACTCTTTAAGTCAACCATTTTTGGCTTAAAACTCATTGGTATATGAAAATTTACTGAATTTCACAAACTCAGTATAATTACATATAAGTCTCTCTCTCTCTCTCTCTCTCTCTCTCTCTCTATATATATATATATATATATATATATATATATATATGTATATATGTTAGTGTTGCGATGATTAATTAAAATCGGAAAAATCCAAACCTTTGGGCTATCGGAATCGGATAAATTTGTGCTTATTTTCCAATGTCAAAAACGACTCGTTTATTTTTTTCTTTTTATATTCGTTTTTGTTTAAATTTTAATTTTCCATTGTTGGTACTAATGAAAAAATAAATCAATAAATAAATATTTATTGATTTTAAACTATCAGTAAAACTAAAATCTATAGATCACCCACCTCATCCACAATTTTTATGATTACCTGGAAAAAAAGAATTCCTAGCTAATTATTTAGAGATTATAAAGGAATCGGAATCGGTGATCGTATCGGAATCTGGAATTGGAGGAGGTGAAAAGAGAATACTTCTACTTACTATCAGTGATTCCTTGAAATCTGACGTATCGAAATAAAGAAATGAATTCTCCGCCTGCTTCTGTTTCCAAGAAAGATGATTCTTTACACAAACTACAGAAAAAAAATAAAAAATAAAAAAATAATAAAATAAAATAAATAAAAATAAATGAATAAGGGAGTCTCGAATGTCTCTGGTTGAAATTTCATCCACAAACGCACACACATGAGGACACACAAATGCACACATACAGACATTAAGACACGCACGTGCACACACACACACACACACACACACACACACAAACAAACACACACACACACAAGCACACATACAATCACAAGCACACACATACACACACACACAATAGTAAAACTTTTGTCTAGAATACTTATTCTAATTTTTCAAAATCTATTACACGATTTTGTTCTAGAAAATGTTTCAAATTTAAGGTGTAAACTTAAGGGATTTTAAGATGAAATTGAAATTCAAGAAATCTTGCTTAATTAATGCCTAACGACTATGAATCAAATTTAATGTAAATCTGAAATACTTGAATTTATAGATGGTAAGTTGTACCTCCTAAAATTCTTTTTATAACATTCCAAAGAGACTGTAATTTGGGGAATATTTATTCATCGAGGTCTAATACTAAAATGTCCCCCAAATCAGTGAAATGAAATTACTATTGTTTTTTTTTTTTCATAAATATTTCATTTATATAAAATTAATTTGCTGATTACATTAAACTAGCAGGGCTACCCAGCATTGCTCAGGACTATACGAAACAAATTAAAAGAATTTTTAAAGTGTGCATAATGTGTTCATATTAAGGCCATACGCCATTTGTTTTACCATATTCCTCTCCCAAAGCCATCTTTCATCTCTGGCCAGTCCATTCTTTGCTCCTATTGTTCCTATTTACAATGCCTCCCCACGGGACAGAGTTAGACACCAGGGTCGTTTTTTAACGTGGAGAAAAGGAACAAAAATAAAAATTGTCTCAGTCGTGAAGGATTTCTCCTCCACTGACAAAGAACAAGAAATTGAAGTGCAGCATCTGAAGAACAGATACTACATTTTGAGGTATTTATTTGCTCCCCCACCGAGCAAATTAGGCACAAGGCCGATTTTTAATGTTAGGAGTGAAGGGGAAATGGGGACCAACTCCCCGGGGAGTAGGGGAGCTGGATAGTGACAATTGGTATGAAGGGTTGCCCCTACATTGACTAACGTTTTATATGTGGGGTTGCCCCGACATATGGTCTTTGCTTGCAGTATCTGCCGGAACAGATAGTATTTATTTGCTCCCCCACCGAGCAAATTAGGCACAAGGCCGATTTTTAAAGTGAGGAGTGAAGGGGAAATGGGGACCAGCTCCCCGGGGAGTAGGGGAGCTGGAGAGTGACAATTGGTATGAAGGGTTGCCCCTACATTGACCAATGTCATATATGTGGGGTTTTCCCCACATATGGTCTTTGCTTGCAGTATGTATTTATTTGCTCCCCCACTGAGCAAATTAGGCACAAGGCCGTTTTTTAATGTGGAGAGAGAGGGAGGAGGGAGGGAAAAGGGGGACCAGCCCCCGAGAGGTGGGAAATGGGAGCTGGATAGTAACTGTTGGTATGAAGGGTTGCCCTTACATTGACCAAGGTCTGATATGTGGGGTTACCCTCACATATGGTCTTTGCTTGCAGTATCTGCTGGAACAGATGGTATTTATTTGCTCCCCCACCGAGCAAATTAGGCACAAGGCCGATTTTTAATGTGAGGAGTGAAGGGAGGGGGAAGGGAAAAAGGGGACCAGCTCCCGAGAGGTGGGAAATGGGAGCTGGTTAAAGGTCAGGTATGTGGGGTTGCCCCCACATCTGGTCTTTGCTTGCAGTATCTGCCGGAACAGATGGTATTTATTTGCTCCCCCACCGAGCAAATTAGGCACAAGGCCGATTTTTAATGTGAGGAGTGAAGGGAGGGGGAAGGGAAAAAGGGGACCAGCTCCCGAGAGGTGGGAAATGGGAGCTGGTTAATGGTCAGGCATGTGGGGTTGCCCCCACATCTGGTTTTTGTTAGTCATAGCTAGTCATAGCTTGCAGTATCTGCCGGAACAGATGGTATTTATTTGCTCCCCCACTGAGCAAATTAGGCACAAGGCCAATTTTTAATGTGAGGAGTGAAGGGAGGGGGAAGGAAAAAAGGGGACCAGCTCCCGAGAGGTGGGAAATGGGAGCTGGTTAAAGGTCAGGCATGTGGGGTTGCCCCCACATCTGGTCTTTGCTAGTCATAGCTAGTCCTAGCCAGTCATAGCTTGTAGTATCTGCCGGAACAGATACTACACTTTGAGATATTAAATCTTTTATTCATGTTAAAAAATACAGTAAAATTAACGGTGAACAAAAAACTTAGGCACATGGCCAACTCAAAAGGGGGGATTTTGGGGGTCGTTGGTCATCCTTGTCACTCCAGAACTAAACAAAGTCAAAAGTTTCTCCCAGCTAGTATCTTCTTTCACCATAATACCGCATTCACCCTTTCATATTGGGGGACGTCCTAGTAACTCCCAATTTTTAAAACATTTTTTATTGACGTGTAAAAACAAAAAAGATAACAATAAAATGGTACAATAATTCATTTGTGTCGAGGGCGGGGGAAGAAAAAACAAAAGGTGATTAGTAGGACCCTCCCAACCCCGTCTAGTTGATAGACTGCCCGTTCCACTAGGTTTGTAAAAGGAACCTCGCTTCTGCGGGTCAGTCTCTAGGTGGGGATGCCCTCTAGATGGGGATGAATGGAGAAAAGAAAATTTTTGTGGGTAAGGGATGGAGGTTAGTTTGTATTTCTTTTTCTCCAAGATGGGTAAAATTTAGAGGAAAGGGTGAAAACAAAAATTGCAGGTAAGAGGGGATGGGGATCTTGGAGGCTTCCTAATCGGGGAGGGATGGAACACACACTCAGCTAGCTGAGAGACTACTTGTTTAATTTTACTTAACAGAACTGCGCGTTCCACACCTAGGCGGGGAACACGTATTCAAATTTGGCTCCTCTTCGTACACACAGACTTGCCACATGTATCCATCTTCTGTCAAATGCCGCGCGATGCAGCCTTCTTCTATCACATCTGATCTTCACCCGTAGTTGGTGTTTAAAGAACGCGATCAGATCTTGATCAGAAAAAGACAACACCCCCCGGCAACCTTGCAGACGCGACGTCCAAATCACCATTCTCGCCACGGCCAGGATCGTAACGTAGACCATTTGTCTTTCCCGGTCCCACGGCGGCCTCACGTTGTCCACAACATTGGATACAGTAATTGGGCGAGGATGCTCAGGATCGATGCGAGCCGTCACCCCGCTGACATACGACCAGTACTGGCGGAGTTCGCGGCAATCGAAGAAAGCGTGATCCGTAGTTTCTACGGCCGTTGTCCCACAACGGGGACAATCAGGCGACTCCAAAAACCCGGAACTGCATTGTATGTTGTTGAGTGGAAGTGCATTTCGGGCCAATCGCCAGGTCAGAGAGAACTCCGAATTGTTCAGATGACTCGAACCTGGCGCCCAGCTCCACGCGGAGCGGATCTCACTCTGCTGCCACCCCAAACGCGTGCATAGCGGGTCGTCAGCAGCCCCCTTCACTAGATCCCTGTGGAGTTCCCTACGGGTAGCAGTCACAAGGTCACTGGACCTTGGTAGTCGTTTTAGCGCGGCTCGGCACTCTTTCATGTAGGCAGATTCTCCCCGCGGCCTGCGACGGCTCTCGATGGAAGGGTCGAGAACGAGGTCGGGGAAGGCGGCAGTAACCACGGGGTGCCACGGTTGGTCATCCTGCATATAGTGGCTCAGGAAGGCCAGCCTCTCAGCATCTCGATGACACTTCAAGTCCGGCATTCCCAAGCCTCCCTCACACGGACGTTGAATACAGACCTGTCTGCTCACCCAGTGTCTTCCTCTGTCCCAAAGGAGCGAGGACAAGAGTTCGACAAGAGCTTTTAGGTGTTGTGCAGGCAGGGGAAGTACGGCCAGTCGGTAAAGGATGAGAGGAAAGATGTAAGTGGCGCACGCCTCAGCTCTACCCTTTAAGGAAAGTTTCCTAGGAAGCCACGAATTGACTGCAGCCTCCACCTTTGACCGTACCTCCAACCAATTCTTGTCAAGCTGGAGACCCAGTCCGAACCACACGCCGAGGATCCGGACCGGGCCATCTGTCCAGCTGAAGGGCGCAGGGAGGTTTGCGTTGCCACTCCATGCGCCCAACCGCAGTCCTACCGACTTGTTGCGGTTTATCTTGGCCCCCGTGATTCTTTCGTACTGTGTGAGTGCCTCCAACACGACCTCAATGTCTCTGAAGCCCGACATGAAGATCGTGACATCATCGGCGAACGCGGATACCTTGGCAGCTGAGCCGCCAGGCAGAGCCATTCCGCGCAGGGCCGAATTTGCCTCCCCATGTCTCAGCTTGCGGAGAAGAGGCTCCAAAGCCAGGACATAAAGCAGGGGCGACAGTGGACAACCCTGACGAACCGACCGAGAGATAACAAAGGGTTTCGAGCGCTTTCCGTTCACTTGCACGTTAGCCATGGGCTGTCGATACATTATGGAGATCCACTTGCAAAAGTCCGGTTTAAAACCGGCGGCCTCTAAGACAGATGCCAGGAAACGATGGTCGACCCTATCGAAAGCTTTGGACTGATCTAAGTTTATCAGCGCGGCTTCCGTGTCGTCATCTATTCCCCCCTCTAGGATCGTGCGGATCAGGTGCAAGTTGTTCTGAATCGATCTCCCCTTCACAGCATAGTTCTGTTCCGGTTCAACCAACCTGTCGATAACAACCTGCAGCCGATTCGACAGGACCTTGGCCAAAATCTTCAACTCTGTGTTTAGCAGAGTTATGGGCCTGTAGTCGTCTAATTCTTCCCCTCCATGCCCGTCACCTTTCTTCAGCAATGTGATCACTCCCTTGGTCACCTGCCCTGGGATGGATCCCTGAGCAAACCAATGGTTGAACATATCCGTCAGAAGAGGCAGAAACATGGGCGACAGCCTCAAGTACAGTTCGTATGGCAGACCATCAAGTCCTGGCGATTTGTCACAGCTGACCTGCTTCAGCGCAGTAAAGACCTCCCGCTCCGTCACCCGGCCCTCGCAACCAGCCGCTCGAGGCGGGGAGAGTCGGCCAAATAGTCGCTAAACTCAAGGACCGGAAGATCGGGCTGTTGCGTAAAACGCTCCTCAAAATGTTCTCGAAACCCCTCGCAGATCTCCCGAGTCGATTCCAGGGTGCGTCCATTCGGATGTTTGATTTTCGCAATGTATTTGTCCGAGCCACGCCTAGAAACCTCACGGCGCACGTCTGCATCAGAATTGACTGCTTCGTTGCCTATCTTTCTAAGCCTAGCTCTAACTACTTGGCCTTCGTAACGCTCGCTAGTCTCGCATAGAAGGTCCTGCTTAGCTAGTTCCTTGGCCCGAAGGCCAAGTACAATCCAATGCTCCTATTGTTATGTAATAGTTCGAACACAAGAAAGTGTTTGTAAGTTATTAATCTGTCTGTTGATCTATCTATTTGTGTATTTGTGTATTAGTGATATATCTATCGATCTGGTTATTTATCTATTTCTGTATCTATCCATCTTGATCTATCTATCTATCTTTCTATATAACTGTATGAGATGGACGGGAGATGAATGTGAAGAATGTTGAAAAACTGTCAAAATATGGTAAAATCATATCATAGACAAGTTTACCGGAAGTATCTGGTCAGCTGATCGGATCTATGTGTATGTTACCGTGTGATCAGGTTATCTGGATATGACATTGAAGTTGGAATTTGGATGTTGAGTAGAGCAGACGGTTTAACAACCTTTACTGGGCTGATGTGTCTTAGAATGGAGACCTAGAATTAACCATGCAAGCAAAAATATTCATTTTCCATTCTTCTGCGATAGACACCTGGAAAGTGAATAAAAACTATAAAACCAACCAGAATTCTTGGAAGTGAATGAATATTCGTCCAAACAGGTTCCAGCCTCCTCTCCAAGATGAATTCCAGATGGACAAGATCAACGACGCATAAAGTTAAGGTATGTCCAAAATACATGTATCGCACACACATACCCGCATATGACATAAATATAACAAAAGTATGTTAGAAAGTGCATGTACGACATGCACACAAATATGAACAATTAGATATAAATGTAACGTTCTGGGCTTGCTCATTACTCCTGATCTTAAATGGAACACATACATCAAATCTGTTGCCAAGGCCACTGGAAAAATGGTGGGATCTTTCTATCGATCCAGTAGATATCTCACTGCTGATGCAATTCTCTATATAAGAGCCAGGTACGTCCAAGGATGGAATACTGTTGCCACATCTGGGCAGGAGCTGCTAGAAAGGACTTGTCCTGCCTTGATAGAGTGCAAAATAGACTTTGTAGCCTCGTAGGAGATTTCCTTTTCTCTTCCCTGCAACCTCTATCTCACAGAAGAGATGTTGCGAGTTTGTCTCTGATGTATCGTTATTTTCATGGAAAGTGTTCAACTGAGCTTCAGTCTATGGTCCCCCCTCGCCAAACTTTCACAAGAAACACTCGTCTAGCTGTAAACACTATCAATAATTCCCCCCACACTTTATCTGTGTCTAAACCTAAACGTAGATTCCATGAACAAATCTTCTTTCTTAGAACTGCACACCTATGGAATTGTCTTCCGTTTTCTTGCTTTCCGGCTGACTACAATATGGTTGTCTTCAAGTCTAACGTAAATAAGTTCTTGATGAGCCGTTCCATATAAGTTAACAAATTTACCGAATTGATTACTATATTGTCCAATTTTTACTGTACACTCTTTAACCCTTATCCTCGAGTGGCCTCTTGGCCTTGATAATGTGGTGATTCCTGTGTAAAAAAAAAAAAAAAGAAAAAAGAAAGGTAAATATTTACTTTAACTACAACAGAACACCGACCAATAAAATTTGGTTGTTAATAGGTTTTCGGTGTTGCTGACAACGAATCTGATATTCAAACCTGTCGCAAATTTACCGTTTGCATGGTATTAACCTTTGGACACTTGCACTATTTTGTGCCATATCACCGTATTCGTTAACACTACGCGTGTTCAGTTCTTATTGAAATGTACGTGTGCGTAGTCACCTGATCTTTCACAAGGTGCATGGATACATAGCGGATATTTTAAATGACAGCACCTCTCCCCTGCCCCCCCCCAATGTAAACAGAATTTTTGTGAAAAATTAAATAGTTTGTCTGCTCGGTGTATGTCGGTGCGTTACTTACGGAAAAACGATAAATGGGGAGGGGGGTTTACCTATGGAAAAATGGTAAATTAAACTGCATAAGCACCTGTTAAATGTTGTACAAGTTCTATAATTGAATACCCTCCCCATCAAAAAAATAAATAATAAAATAAAACGAAAAATAAAAATGAACCGCTCGTGAAAACTTTTTTTTTTTTAGATCAATTAAAAAGCATCAAAAACTACCAAACACAGAAAAATGAACCACATTTCTGTTTTTGAAAACTTTCTTATTTCAAATGTCTGCTAAAAAATTCTTCCGCGATGTGACAAGTCACTTTACTACGTGCGTGCACGCATCGTGTAAAAATAACATAAACAAAGGCAGTGAGATGGCACAAAATAGTGTGAGGGTTCAGGGGTTAATACTATGCAAACGGTAAATTTGCCATGGGTTTGAATATCAGATTCATTGTCAGCGATCCCGGAAACCTAGAAAGAACAAAATTTTATTTGGCGTCCAATTTATAGGTCAGTGAAACCTAATGTTTTAATAAATGTATGAAAGTGTGTAAGTGCAGTAATATTTCAGCATATTATTACAGAACAGTGAGGTGTTCTGTTGTGTTTGAATGAATATACACGAGGTCAGGATATAAAGGGAAAAAGAAATAATTGAAAATGCTATTCATATGTCTCTAAAAAAAAAAAATACGAACTGACTGAACATGACCAGCTTATCTCCCTTCTTTCCTACGTGTCATTTTATACTTCCATTTGTAGAGAGAGGAGGGGGGAGAAGGACAAAGAGGAAATGTGTTTGGTTGAATATACACGAGGTCAGGATATGAAGGGGAAAAGAAATGATTGAAAAAGCTATTCATATATCTACAATAAAAAAAAAATAAGAACATGATCAGCTTATCTCCCTTCCTACGTGTCATTTTATACTTCCATCTGTCATTCATCTTCCTGTACACGTTATCTCTAGTTCTACCCTTAACTTGTAATGGAGTTTTCTATTCATTTAATTCCAAACTTGGGTGAAAATTTTTCGATTCTAGACTTGCTTTTACACACCTAGCATCAAAATAATATTAGAATTTGTTAAGAAGAGGAATAAGAAGAAGAGGAGTAGGAGGAGTAAAATAGGAAAAGTGTATTTACTGTACCAGTTGAAGTAAGTGACGATGGCGCTCATCGATGGAATCGTATAGCACGACGGATTCAAATGCAGGAATAGCCAGTAACACACCGTTTGGTAAACGGAAAACTCGTTTTCAGAAAAAAGGCTGAAAAACAACAAAAAATTGTTTTTTTTTACATTTTATAGTATTTTATCTTTAACAAGAAGGCCTCCATTTTGCGTTTAGCTATGCACATGCTCAGAATACGAAGAGACAATGATAAAGAAATATATATATATATACTAGACTACCCGTGACCCGTTGGGTCAATATGTTATATTAGTTATGGAATTAATGTATGAGCATGACACTTGTGATGTAAAGAAAATAGTTTTTTGCAGCATAACAGAAACATTTCTATGAAAGTATATTAAAATGAAAAAATAATGTAGATCGATTTCTATGAGTCGTTTTGTTTATAATTGTTTATTTTTGAAAAAAAAAACTTACAGTCATTGAATTATAAGTGGTTTGCCATACTTATAGGTAAATGTGCACTGAACAGATACTATAATACTTAAATTTCAATTTTGATATATCTTTTAATTTAAACGTGGAAAAAAAACAATTGGGATGCTGAAAACGTACACAGTAAAACAATGTTTTGTTGTCGCATTGATTATTTATTTGTAACGGAAATAAAATGGTAGTGTAGAAGAAAATGTATGAATGTTTTTTTAAGAAAGGTGTATTAAAAATGGAGAATAAATAATAAAAAAAAAAATGAAGGCGTTGTAAAATGCTCTTATGGTTGTCAACGGGTTAAAGTAGATTTATTTGTAAGAAAATTGCATTAAAATAACTTAAACGTAATATGGAAATGAACAATGTAAAAAAAATGCAGAAATCATTAA
>NC_136523.1:16122161-16172161 GCF_053919585.1 Euprymna scolopes | reverse complement strand
TTGCAAAAGCAGCAAATTCAACAAAAGTAGAAAGAGAAGAGAGATTTAAACAAGCATTTGAAGAAAAAATGCTTCAACAACAGAAACGCTTCGAGGAAATATTGATGAAAACACAGGAGGAACAAAGAAAAATTCTGGAGGCGACACAGTTAACTAAAGCGGACGATAATCATAACGCATTTTCTCAAACAGCCACAGTCAGTTATGAAAATATATTTATGGCAATTAAGCTACACAGAATTTTCCAGGTTTTATCATCACAAGAACTCACCAGGCTAATGCATGGAATTGGTGTTATAATTTTTCATATATATATATATGTGTGTGCGTATATATATGTGTGTGTGTGTGTATATATGTGTGTGTGTGTGTGTGTATATATGTGTGCGTGTGCATATGTATGTGTGCATGTGCGTATATATGTGTGTGTGTGTATATATATGTGTGTGTGCGTATATATGTGTGTGTGTGTATATGTGTGCGTGTGTGTATATATGTGTGTGTGTGCATATGTATGTGTGCATGTGCGTATATATATGTGTGTGTGCGTATATATATGTGTGTGCGTATATATATGTGTGTGTGTGTGTGTATGTATGTGTGCGTGTGCATATGTATGTGTGCATGTGCGTATATATATGTGCATGTGTATGCATATATGCGTGCATGAGTATATACATGTGTGTGTATGTGCATGTGTATATATGTGTGTGTGTGTATATACAAGGGTCGTTCCAAAAATAAAGACTTCTATTTTTTAATTCAGAAAGTTGAAGATCTATGAAGATGGGAATGGCATTATTAAGACGACCAATCTTTTGGGCTCCAGAATTTATTTTTCTACATAGTCACAACCATTCTTAATGCACTTTTGCCAGGATTTCAATGATGCATCTCTGCTTCCGACGCATGCCCATGGCAAGGATTACTTTCTTAGAGTTTCACACTGTCAATATCTGTAACAGAGAGATGAAACTTTCAGATCATGAATACTAAAATCCAGTCATGATAATGTAATCTACAATCACCTTTTATCCATTTGGAGGGAATAAAAAAAATTGGAGGCATTACTTTTGGAACACCACTTGTGTGTGTGTGTGTGTGTGTGTGTGTGTGTGTGTGTATATATACTAGCAAACGTACCCGTCGTTGACTGGGTTCAAAAACAGCCTACACAAAATCTTTGGAGAACATTTTATATACTCTGTAGATTATAATATCTATGATTTGCAAACGGACGTCGTCTCTACATTTAGTTGGAGTGACTTTTTAAAAAAAAAACTTGGTTTCCAGTGTTTGTTTGTCTTTCTCATATAAATAAAGCGAAACTGAATCCAAATAAAAGCGATTCGCTGGCCTTCATGGCCGGCACGTCTTGAAGGTAATCAACTTTGATCACTGTGGGGAATACCCTTCATATCAGACAATTGCTATTCATTAAAACACTGCCAGAGCTCCCCCTCTTGGTGGGAGCTTGTCTTCCCCAACATCATGGTGAAGTCAACACGGCTGAAAGCTTAACTGGCTGTAGGCCAATTTAGCTTTCAGCCTTTATGGCATGATGGTTGACATCGCTAAATTTCAACGCTTTACACTTCTGCTCCTGTCTTGGCGTAGCGATAACATGTCATGTTTTCTTTCACTTTCTTTTCCACCTTTACATCGTGTGTTCAAGTTCAAGCCTCCCTTTTTTTTCTTTTTTTTTTTTTTTCAAACACCGGGCAATGCCAGGCACCTCCGCTAGTAAATCAGAAAGGGGAAGCAATTCATCATGTTAAGGAGATTATAAGGCATGTTTGAAATAAGAATTTTGAAAATTATCATAAAACTAGATTCAAAAAACAAAACAAAAAAAAAAAACAGAAATGTTAATAAATGAATCCTTGGCCACGTGTTGCATTATAGGAAACCGTTTATCATGTTAAGTATATTTTAAGGCATGTTTGTAAAATAAGAATTTCAGAAAGCTACCAATAAATTTGAATCAATAAAAAAATCTTAATACATTAAGAGTTGTCTCCCCTGCCTATGCGCTCTATTTTAGGATGCTGTCCACCATGTTAAGAATCTTTTAAGACATTTTTAAAATAAGAATTCAGAAATCTACCAATAAATTAAATTAAAAAAAAAAAGAAATGTTAAGTCAGAGTTATCTCCCTTGGCAACATGTATTTTATAAATTAAGACAAGTTTAAAATAACAATTCAGGAATCTACCACTAAATATTAAAAAAAAAGAGTTATCTCCCCTAGTTACACGTAAGTCATCCACAATACTAAAGATATTTTGGTGCTTAAGAAAGATTTCGCAGATCAATTATTTTTTAAATATGTCGTTCTAAGTAAAAACAATATTACGTTCTTGATTGTCATGTCGAAAACAGTAATATATCTAAAAAGCTTTTCATCGAGTAGAAAGTTATTTATAGTTAAAAATAATTTTTACGGAAAATTGAGTAAAATTGCATTTTTCTTAGACGTTATAAAGTAAACAATGAAGAGTTCATACACAGGGGATATAACTCGAAACAAGTATTTTAGATTACTTGTTCATGGCGTGTAATATTTTTTTGTCTATAGCGATAGATTTTTTCTTTGATAAAAACACAATCGCTTTTACTCGATAAAATTTCGTAATTTTTTGATATATTACTATTTTCACCATGACAATTAAGTATGTAATATTGTTTTTGCTCAAAACGTATTAAAAAAAAAAAAAATTGTCGACCCTACCTTAACAAGCACCCATTTTAAAGATAAGAATTCAGAAATCTATCAATAAATTGGAATTAAACACACACACACACACACACACACACACACACACACACACACACACACACACACACACACACGTTCATCTAGAGTTATCTTCCCTGGCCGCGTGTATTTTTAGTAAGTCATTTCACTCATTCACAATGTTTAAGCCTATTTTACGACACGTTTAAAATAAGAACTTGGAAAATCACCAATAATTTTGAATTCATCATCATCATCGGCTCTGATGTTTTAATAGTGTCGGCGACCATGGCTCTCCAAATCGTAGAGTTATGGTAATCTCCAAAAGACAAATAAAGCCGATAGTTTCTCGCTGCTTTCCGTCTTGATTCGGGGATACATCTCCTCCTGTGAATTAAACGTTCCTCCAGATACCAACCTGGAAATTTCTACAATGTCGCGGTACATACAGCGCCTAGCCTTCCCAAATGGTCACCCATCTGTTATTGTCCAGGCTCAGCGTTGCTTAACTTTGGTGATCTGATGAGAACCAGTGATTGTGCCGTAAATTAATTGAATTGAAAAACATTTTCAAAATAGAAATGTTAATTAAGAATTATCTCCCCTGGACACGCATAAGCCGTTGCCCGTTCACCATTTTAAAAATAAAACATTTTTCAAATAGAAAACAGAAAAATGTCAACGAATTTAGAGTTATCTCCCCTGAACATGCGCAAGCCGTTCACCATTTTAAAGATATTTTAAAGCATTTTTAAAATAAGAATTTGGAAAACTACCAATAAATTAGAATAAACAAAAAAAAAAAAAAAAAAAGAAAAGAAAAACAGAAAAATGTTAATGAATTTAGAGTTGCCTACCCTGGCCACGTGTTTTTTTTATTTTTATTTATTTTTTTTTAGTCAGCCAGCCACCATATTAAAGATATTTCAAGACACGTTTAAAATAAAAATTAAAAACGCTCCCCTACCAATAAATTAGATAAAAAAAATAAAAAAATAATAAAAAGATAAAACGCAGCAATGCTAATTAATTTAGAGGTATCTACCCTGTAATATTTATAGACATGTGTAACAGAGCCACTAGTGTTTGTAGCAGCAGCAACCACATACGCAAATGACCAAGCCTGTGTGCAAGGTGACATCACAGCAGAGGAAGAGAAAAAAAAAGAGTAGACAATTTCTATGTTTTTATTTTTAGATTACTATTTTTGACAAGAAAACTAAAGTTGATGTGACCATGTCGGACTATCTCAAAGACTATTTAGTCGGACTATTTGAGAGTTAGAATCGTCATGTCATAAAGAAGTTTTAATTACAACACTAGAGCCGCTAGTACTTGTAGCAGCAGCAGCAGCCGCTATATGACATATACAAATGACCGAGCCAGTGTGCAATATGACGTCATAGCTGAGGAAGAAAAGGGAAAGAAAAAGCAAAAAGAAACCAACCGCATGTGCGTGATCCCCCTCTAGTGCTGCATGTGAGATGATGCCACAAAAAATAGCGGAGAAGTGTGAAGGGCCAACGTTGCCTTCACATTTTCACCAAGTTTCAGAAAAATCTAATGGATGGGGCAAAAGTTATGGGGTAAAAAGTGTTATTTTTTTGCAATTTTAGGGCATTTGTGACCCCTTTTGAGCTCCTGGGAATGCCGAATCCTAGTGAAAATGGACAAACAGTGCAGTTTCACACCTTAAGACATGTATATTTGAATTCAGCACCATAGAAAACCACTCTATAGACATTCGAGTAAATGAAAAGAAGCTCCAAAAACCGTCCACCACGTTAAGGATGTTTCAAGGCATGTTTAAAAATAAGAATTCAGAAAACTATCACAAAAAAGTACCAATTAGAAATGTTAATACGTTCAGAGTTATCTCCCCTGGCCACATTTTCATATTTTAGTAAACTATCCACCATGTTAAGGATATTTCAAGGCATGTTTAAAAATAAGAATTCAGAAAGCTACCAATAATTTAGATTTTTTTTTTTTTAATCCATATCTTACGACATGTTTAAAATAAGTATTTGGAAACGTCTTACTTTTTTGAAGAAACGGTTTTTTCGATGATGGATTTCGATAAATTTCCAAGTTGGATTTCTTTGGACAGCTAAAGGAAACGAGAAAGGAATTTCAGATCATTTAATTATTTAGTTTTTACCTTTCTATACAAACCTTTCACCCAAAACATATATCGCTAGATTAATCAGATTTCGTTAGGACACCAACTGATTGTACATCTACACACACATAATCCACAATGGATTGCTTCAAATGCAAACAAACCATTAAACGTATTATATTATCTGTATTATTTTTATCTTTGTGATAGAGACTGGATCCATCATTAAATGACGACTCGCATGCCGAGTTAACATTTTAAGCTGTAATGTGACATAAAAATTGGAAAGAAGGGCAGGAAAAGCAAAGAGAAGAAAAAGGAAAAGACGCGTTACAATCGGCAAATTATGCTCAACAACTGCACAAGTCTCTTCCTCTTACCCCTTAGAAAGTGAGTCGCCCAGCTATGTCTGGTGCCGTGTATTGAGAGCCAGCTGTGTCTGGTGCCGTGTATTGAGAGCCAGATATGTATTTAGAGCCAACCAACGTGACAGTCAATTGGAGAGAATAACATGTTAAATCTTGAGTATTATTATTAAACGTTCCTCCAGATACCAACCTGGAAATTTCTACAATGTCGCGGTACATACGGCGCCTAGCCTTCCCAAATGGTCACCCATCTGTTATTGTCCAGGCTCAGCGTTGCTTAACTTTGGTGATCTGATGAGAACCAGTGATTGTGCCGTAAATTAATTGAATTGAAAAATATTTTCAAAATAGAAATGTTAATTAAGAATTATCTCCCCTGGACACGCATAAGCCGTTTCCCGTTCATTTTTCAAATAGAAAACAGAAAAATGTTAACGAATTTAGAGTTATCTCCCCTGAACATGCGCAAGCCGTTCACCATTTTAAAGATATTTTAAAGCATTTTTGAAATAAGAATTTGGAAAACTATCAATAAATTAGAATAAACAAAAAAAAGAAAAGAAAAGAAAAGCAGAAAAATGTTAATAAATTTAGAGTTGCGTCTGATGCCGTGTATTGAGAGCCAGCTGTGTCTGGTACCATCTATTGAGAGCCAGTTGTGTTTGACTCCATGTATTGAGAGCCAGGTATGTATTTAGAGCCGACCAACGTGACAGTGAATTGGAGAGAATAACATGTTAAATCTTGAGTATTATTTTTACAATGTCTTCAGGCATATCTTGTTGAACTCTTGAAATCTACACAGAATTTCAAACGGAACCCTTTAATCCATAGGGAATAGCATGCTCTCATTCCGTCAAATATGAGCAGGTAAAAGTCTTAAGTAATTCGTAGTTGTATTCTTAGTATTGCCCACACTGAGGATTGAACCTTCTATAGTAGAGCATGTATAGGTGTATGTGAGGAAAATAGCAGCTGAAGGATAGCTGGTTAGCAAAAATATTAGCTGCAGCAGCAATCATTAAAGCACGTATGCAAATTAGCAAGTGTACACGAGCTTCTGTTACAAGAAGAGGAGAGAAAAATACATCATGTGGTTAAGAAGAGAAACAAGTTGGATCTCAGGGAAGACGGACGTGTGAATCTGAGGGCAAGAAAGTGCTGGATAGTGCCAGCGTTAAGTGTCAGAGACTTTTAAAAAAGCACATATGTGTGCAAAAAGACTTTGGAAGAATTATGAATAAACGAGTTTTATTCGCACTTAAAAAAAAAATGCTGCGTCGAATTTTTATTTCTTTCCTGTTTTATTTGTTCCTTTGCGACGGTACCAGACAACGCGTGGGTTCAAGTGGTTAAAATGGTACGACACGGTTCGAGTGTAACGGCCATGTTACATTACATCTAGATAACTGCCAGGACCGCTGCGAAAAAGGTAAGTTCTCTCTACCGTGCTAGAAAGCTACTAACGCCCAAAAGTATCCTGTACCTCTATAAGGCCATCATTCGTCCATGTATGGAGTATTGTTGTCATATTTGGGCTGGTACATCTACTACTAATTTCTCACTCCTGGACAAGGTTTAAAAGAGAGTCGCCAACCTGATAGGTCCTGAACTGTCATCTAAGCTTCAGCCTCTGTCTCATCGACGAAATGTAGCATCTCTCTGCCTGTTCTACAAGTAATTTAATGGTGAATGCTCTGACGAACTGCAAGCACTTGTACCCCCTCAACGTAAATACCCTCGACAGACCCGACAAGCAGCTAAATTCCATCTTTTCACAGTAGAGATCCCTAGATGTAAGAGAGCCTTCTACTCCAGTAGTTTCTTCCCCAGAACTGCTAGACTTTGGAATTCCCTTCCGGGACCCTGCTTCCCCAACTGTACTGAGATGAAGAAGTTCAAGTGTAACGTGAACTGACATCTTGCTGCCCAACTTCCTACATAGCTTAGCTTATGTCCCTGATAGTAGCACCCTACATCAAAGTGGCAATGTGCCTTGTTTGGGGTGAAAATGTAATAAAAACAAAAAAAAAAAAATTTACTATTAAATTTCAATTTGTATTTTATACGTTACATCCCGGATCTTTATGAACAATTCTAATATGAGCCCCCCCCCCCCCGAAGTTCAATCTAGAATTGTCCACAAGGACCAGTGGCGTAACGGATAAAGTATCAAGTCGGACTCAGTTCTAAGTTACACTCTTCTGGAGGTTGAAGGTTCAATTCTCAGTGCCCGTGATACTAAGAATCCGATTGCAAATTACTTAAGACTTCTTTCCGGTCATGGCTGGCAGAATGGGTTCATGCTACCCCGTGGGTTAAATAAAAGGTTTGGATTTGAAATTATGTGCAGATTTCTGAGTTTGACAAGAATCGGAATAATTTGTGGCCATTTCCCGATGCCAAAAACGATTCTTTCAATTGTCTTTTTATTTGATTTTGTTTAAAGCAAAATCTTCAACTGCTGATGGTAATGATAAAATAATCAATATTTATTGATTTTAAATACCAGTAAAACTAAAATCGATAGATTATCACCAACAAGTTTATTTTTTACGTTCGAGAAGATATATTTGCATTTAACGTGTGCTTTCATGGTAAATGGGGAAAATAACAACTCTATAATTGAATTTTTAGAGATTTATAAAGAATCGGAATTGGTAATTGTATCGGAATCGGAAAATTAGTACAGAATCGGAAATTGTATCGAAATCGGAAAAAATATTGGAATCGTCTCATCCCTAGTAAATAGCCTTACTCCAAACTAGCAGTTAAATCCCACCCTTTTACTGTACTTCCACGGAATGAATGTGAATACCAAGATTAGTCATGCTACATCTCTGTCTCCAGGTTTCAGGACACATACAGCGCCTGGTACTATAGTCACCCATTTTAATACTGACGAAGCTCAACATTACTTAACTGGCAATACTCCTTGTTTGGGGATGGACAAGAGAAAAAAAAGGGCAAAGGTTTAGGAAATCTTAATAAATAAAATAAAATAAACATTTTAATTTCCTCTCCTCCAAAAACACCTTAAAACAATAACATTTCTCAGACAAAAAAAAAATAAACAATAAGAAAAAACAATCGAAAATCTTGAAAAATAAATAAATAAATAAATAAAATAAAATAAATATTTTAATCTGCTCTCCTCCAAAAATACATCTTTAAAACAATAACATTTCTCATGGAAAATTTTTTTTTTTCGTTTGGTGCTTTATATTATTTTATAAAAAAAAAATAAATTTATTCATGAAACTTACCATAGATTGATTGGGTTTTTTTTTTTTTTTTTCTGCATTTTTTTTTTTAACTTGAAATTACTAGTATATGATAAATCTCTATCTCGGTGCTTGTGCACTTGTGCCACCGTGCTATTTTTAAATAGTTTTCTCAGGTTAAATTCAAGCTTCATGCTATCATTTTTTTTAAATTATTAAATTGTTAGGCAGAAACACAGAATAGTTACAAAACACCCTCCCCTCCCCATGTTAAGACTGGTTTTTCAAATAATAACGTTATTATTTCAGCACAGTGGCAAAAATGCACAAAATAATAGAGATAGAGGTACTTGAGCTATCGACAGATAGATAAAAAAGATTTAAAATTAAACCACTTCAAGCTATGAATCAATTTGCGTATGCGCAAAAGTAATAGAAATATACTGACAAGTTGAAATGAACATTTTGCATTTCAGCTTTCCGACATTTCTGTATGCATTATTCATCCATCAAAACAAAGATTTTACTCGTTATAAACCATCCTTTAGTGTATTATTACTATTTCCTGTTAATTTTAGTGTTCTATCTATATCTATCTATCTATATTTTTATAAAGTAATAGGGTTCGTGTGTTTCTGTCTGTGTGTACAGCTCTCCATCATCAACGAAATATAAAGGAGGTAAGAGGGTAGATCTCTCCTAGTAGAGAAACATTAGAACCCATTTTAGGATGTTTCTGTTATAGGAGACACAAGAATCTTTGCCTAATTTCTTTATATACTATTCTACAAACCACCCCCATATCGAATGACTTATGCTCATTTGCATATCACATTATATTAAATCTCTTTAACTAATTACCTCGACCTTATTACATATTGGAAATATTCTAATCATTTCAACTGTACTATTTACAAAATCTATTTAACATTTAATCTATCTATCTATATATCACATTATATTAAATCTCTTTAACTAATTACCTCGACCTATATATATCTATAAAAACAGAGATGTGTGTGCCACAGACGATTTCTGATTGGTTAATCCAATAATCACATCTCCTAAAAAACAATCATTTCTACGCTCTTACCTTTACCATAAAATATTATGGCTTTATTTATTGTCCATCTTGGAAGGGTTTAATTTTTTAATAACTTGTTATTTACAAATTAAAAAAAATACGAAACTATTATACGAAACTAAACTACACGAAACGCGCACACACGCACACACACACGTTCACTACCGTCACGTTGTTATGGCAACCAAATAAACAGTAAACACACACAGTAAATGTGATTTTCTTCATTTTCTCATTTCACTCGTGGTCTTAAATTCATTTCGGGTTTGTATTACTGTACACATAGATTCGAATAAGTTGCCAAAAAACAAATATATAACAAATAAATGTTATCAAAGGCAAGATAAATTACTTTTCTACCAAACTGGATATATTTTTCGTGTTTTTATTCAATTTAACATGTTTATTCAGCTCGAAAAGCATACAGTGTTTACCGATGTATTGGAAAATTCAAGATGGCGGCCGATTCTCTCTTTAACACGGTAAGTTTGGAAAAAGGTGTAATAAATAAAAAACCGGTTAAGATACTGTTAAAAACTCGCTCAATATATGTTACCGTGACATAGGTTGACATATATTCGGCGGGTTTTTAATAGTATTTTGTATAGTTTTTTATTTATAACACCTTTTCCCAAACTTACGGTGTTAAAGAATGTGTGAGACGCCATCTTGAATTTTCCAACACATCGGTAAACACTGTATTCTTTTCGAGCTGAATAAACATGTTAAATTGAATAAAAACACGAAAAATATATCCAGTTTTTATCGGTTTTTTACCTTCTCTGCAGAAGTACAAAAAAAAAAAAAAAAAAAAACGGAAGGTACTTTTACAGAATGTTAAACTAACCCTAACCGATGTTTTATGTTTAGTTTAGGAAAAGTCAGAAGAAACAAAAGTCATTATTGCATGAAATATACGTATTTAGTTGAAGTATTGTTTATGTCAATTCTTTCGAAGAAATTTAGCAAGAATACCTGTAAACCAGGAAATCGGTAAAATGTCATCATGGATGAATACTTGTCTATTATAATTTCTACCCTTGACAAAAACTTAGCCATAACAAGAGATTTATTGTTCAGATTGTTTTTGAGATTGATTTCTAAAAAGATATTTTATAAATAAAATCGACTTTAAAATTAAAGACTTAAATTACAATAATTGAATTTAAACATTCTTATTTCAATATTTGGCACATAACACCTGCAAAAATGATCACAATGTCAGGATTTCATTTTATTTCAGAATCGATGGCAAATTGTGTAGATTGATATCTCATTATATTAAATACTAATATTTAACATTAGTTTATCATTTAAGCCGATAAAAAGCCCTTTTTTTTTTCGAGTCATAAAAGGATTTGGAGTTTCCTAATCAACCTTTCGGGTGCAGTTGCACGCTCTCAAAATAACTAAAGTGTTGGCTTTAAAAAAATTGGTTCATTAAAACTAAACAGGTTTAGTTTTAATAATAAAAAAAAAATTAAAACAAAAATCGCTTTGGTAATTAGATATGTCGTATGGTTATCCCTAATCGCTGAATAAAACCGCTAACGAGTTGAATGATTACGACATAAAATTAAACTCGGGTTCCTGAAACGGAAACTTCGTTTGTTTTTGTTTTTTTCTTATCAATATATTTACATTGTTATTTTGTTTTCATTTTCAATCATTCGAACAGTTTTCTTTTTCAAGTAATCCAAGTTACAAAATTCCCACTGTGTACTATGCTAAAATCACAATGACTAATGTATACCTATTAACCCTTATCCTTGAGTGGCCTCTGGGCCTTGATAAGTGGTGACACCCATGTAAAAAAAAAAAAAAATCACTCGAACAGTTTTCTTTTTATAATGTACAGTTTTAAAAGTTTAAAAACTATATAGTTTTTACTTCAGGAAAATTAATGGGTCAGTTTTTACGATGTGCCCTGTTAAAATACTGTTAAAAACTCACTCAATATATGTTACCGTGACATAGGTTGACATATATTCGCGGGTTTTTAATAGTATTTTGTATAGTTTTTTATTTATAACACCTTTTCCCAAACTTACGGTGTTAAAGAGGGTGTGAGACGCCATCTTGAATTTTCCAATACATCGGTAAACACTGTATGTTTTTCGAGCTGAATAAATATATTACATTGAATAAAAACACAAAAAATATATCCAGTTAGGTAGAAAAGTAACTTATCTTGCCTTTGATAACATTTATTTATATATTTGTTTTTGACTATTTTTTTCGAATCTATGTGTACAGTAATACAAACCCACGATATGAATACTCACGTTGTTATATATATATATATAAATGAGATTATAGCAGTTAAAAAACATTTTTAAACACACACACATATTTTTCAAAGTGATCAGAAATCGTATAAAAGTAAAAAGGGTAAATTTTTACTTACTTTCCAACTTAATCACCTTTAACGTGACTTTTACAGTTTTTTTTTTTTAAATGGAATTCATTTACCGATACAAAAGAAATGATAAGTAAATAAATCCATGAATAAATATTATAAATGGTTTATTTTAATACTTGCCAGGATGCGGAGGAAAATGAATGAAGGGGGAGGGGAATAAAATAAAAACATTTTGGAAACAGAGTAAGTTTGAAAGAATTGCTTTGCACAGAAAGAAATTAATGAAAAAAAATAAAATTAAATTTCTTTTCTTTCTTGATTTTTTTATAGTTTTTTATGAAAAAGGAAGTCAAAATTAAGACTATAAAAAACAATTTTTATTAAGAGCGAACCTCAGTCTTCAGGTCTGTAAAAAAAGACGTGGAATAATAAATGTTTTCTAATACAAATTGTTTTTACTTATGCGTTCATTTGTCTCTTTGAAGTTCGTTTGTTTAATATATCGGTTTGCAATATAATTTTGTCATTCTGTCAGACTCAAATTTTAAATCTATATATCTATAAAAGTGAAAGTGTGTGTGTATGTGTGTCTGTGTACATTTCCCTACGAAATAACTGTCAATTTTTAGTCTACAGACTCGAAATTTGATATACAGGGTACTGAGATTTGGAAAAATCTATGTGATCGGTTTTTAGCCAGAAATTTGGCGATTAAGGGGTCAAAGTTCAACGATTTGAGCTTAGAGAACTCTACCAAACTTCTCCGACAATTTTGGGTCTACATACTTGAAATTTTAGATATAGCTTCCGTGGACATGGATCTAACTTAATAACTTGATTTGAGCCCAAAACAATAAATTTTCAGGGGTCATAATAGGGGTCAAAGTTTAAAAAATTACCCCCTTTTTTTTGCTCAGCATACACCTCCAAACACCCGGGCAACGCCGGGCACCCATGCTAGTATATAATAAAGTAAGAGTTTATCAGTTAAATATTCAGACACACATACATATATTTACTGTTTTATATATATATATAAATTATGCAGGATGTGATATAGACAGATCACTTTCCAAGTAGTAATAAACATGATCAGGAGATAAAGTTAGGTTTCATTTTGACATTGGAATGCTAATATGATATCAATGGTTCTTTATATTTTTCAGAATTATAGTTAAAAAACAAAACAAAGTAATATTCACCCTGGGTAGATTGAGCTGGCTTCCTCTGAAGGAGGAATTTTCCAGGAATATTAAATTTCTAAGACGCAGTGTTACAATTAAGGAAAAGATCCAGCATGCATTTGATTTAAACAAAATAACTTTTTTTCTAGGCTCTGAAGAGCCTGAAGGAGTATTTATAATTTAGCAAATTAATACAAAGAATTCTAACATTCCAGACGAAACAGCTGTAAAGAAAAAAGATAAAGAAAAGAATGATTTTAAAAAAGTTTTGGATTTGTTCTATATTGTTGTTACTTATACAAACTTGAAATTACTTACAATTGGAATTAAATTCAGCTCCAACCACCGTTCACAAAAGATCGAGATTTCCTCCAAATTGTACTGAAAAAGAAAATACATTTTTGGTTATATCTATCTCTACTATTATATAAAAGGAGCTTTGTCTCTACATTCGTGGGTTCGTTCCCTGTGGACTCTAAAATGGCTGGGCTGACTTTTATAGAAATTACACATGAAGGTATTTTATATGTCTGGCAGTGTTTTTAAATAGGTTTTGTATTGGAATATCTTCGATACGTATCTATAATCAATAACTGAAATAATCTGATGAAGAAAAGAACAGTTAACACCTTATGCAGCCTAACATCACAAGTATATTTGAGAAGTTTTATTACCACATAAGTTAAAAAACCCGACATATAAAATCAATACGACGTTTTTTGATATGACAGGGGCGCGTTTGAAATGAATGTTTCTGTTTAAAGCACAATTGCACCATGATACTTGACTTTTTCATTTTAAACTTAAATTCAAGCCATTATCACCACACAAGCAGTAAGGCCAGGCATATAAAATCAACAGTAGTTTCTTTAATGTGATAGGGGCGCGTTCGAAAGGAATGTTTCTGTTTAGAGCACAATTGAACCATGACACTTGACTTTTGCATTTTAAACTTTAAAAATCAATAGTAGGTTCTCTAAAGTGCAATGTAGAATTCAATGTTCGCGAGAGGCTTGTGAAGCTTCCTCCTGGTGCATCGCAATGGGTTCTCAAATAGAGCAGGCAATTAATCGATTTGATTAAAAAATGGACGATTTCATCAATTTTGATGACAATACAGTAGAACCGTGGGATACGGTGGCTCTAGGATATGGTTTTTTTCAGATTACGATGTAGAATGCAATGTTTTCCCAGCCCCTGGTTACGGTATTTGCCTTGCCTTATGGTATTGGCTTCATAGCTTAGTGGGGGATGTCCTTTTCTCTTCCCTGCCACCTCTTTCTCACAGAAGAGACGTTGCGAGCCTGTCTCTGCTTTATTGTTATTTTCATGGCAAGTGCTCGTCTGAGCTTCAATCTATGCCCCCCCCTCTCGCTAAACTTTCACGAAAAACACTCATCTAGCCAAAACCACTATCAATAATTTCCCACACTCTTTATCTGTGCCTAAACCTAAACGTAGATTCCATGAACAAAGCTTCTTTCCACCTGTGGAACTCGTTTCCGATTGCCTGCTTTCCAGCTGACTACAATCTGATTGTCTTCAAGTCTAACGTAAACAAGTTCTTGATGAACAGTTTCCCTAAGTAATCCAATTTACAAAATTCCCACTTCTTATGTTTACTACGCTATAATCACATTGACTAATGTATACTCATTAACCCTAATCCTCGAGTGGCCTCCGGGTCTTGATAAGTGGTGAATTATAGATTGTTTTTAGAATTTTTTTTTTTTTCCCAAATAAGATTGTATAAAATGTAGCAACATATAATTTTTAAATCGGCAATGGTGTGGTCAGAATGAAAAAATATGTTAAAAACATTAAACATTTTGTTGTTTTTTTTTGTTTTTTTTTATACGGTAAGGTTGTATAAAAATATATCAAAATATAATTTTAAAAACATGAAACATAGAAGTTTAAGAATTTGTCTTTTTTGTACAGAAAGATTGCATACAAATGTATCAAAATATAATTTGAAAATATAAAATTTTTCGAAATTTAATTTCAGTTTTTTTAATAATATTATTTTGTTTTTATTTATTTATTTTTTTCAATGCGTGCTTTTTCCATTTTTTCGGAGAAAGATTTGCAAAAACTTTTAGAAAAATATGAATTATCGACCCTTGTTCTTTGGCTGACAAACGCCCTCTATTGGTCGTTCTTGAAACTAAAATACACACATTCGCCTCATCTCACTGTCATGCAGAAGTGCCTTCTTTTATTATTTGCGTAGAGTTTTAAAATTAAACTAGAATTACGTGTTATTAATCAGAACGGGCTTTTCCTCTTTATACACCAGGATTACTTCTGACAAGACTTCTTCCGATAGGAAGCAGAAATTGAAAAGATACTCTTTCAATACAAATAATTCAAGATGCAATCGCTATTTACTTACCAATATTTCGGCCTATAAGACCACCCTTAAAGTTAAAAAATCATTTTTAAAAACCAATATTTCATAAGATACCGGGTATTGCAATCTCTAGCTTAGGTTAAACAAACATGGTTTTGTTATTTAGCAGTCGTTTTATACAAACCGATATATGATAAATTTATTAAAATTTGCTCCAATTTTGTACCTCGTCTTATCTGACGGTCGCCTTATACACCGAATTATACGGTAAGACTTCTACCCAGTCATGGCTGAGAGAATAAGAACATGCATACCCCATGGATTAAATAAAGCATTCTAAACAGATTCCTGAGTTTGATAGAAAGATTCCCGAGTTTGATAGAAAGATTCCCGAGTTTGACAAAATATTCCTGAAGAGGGTCGGAGGCTATATCAACCGAAAATAACACTCAAGATGAGAACAATAATCTAAAAAATCCAAAAAAAAAAAGAAATTAAATTTTAGTTTTAATGCAGACAACTCTACAAACATTCTACAATCAAAAATAAGAGAAGCTATTCTAACACTTATTTGTATGTGCATTTTAAAATTTATACAGAAAAAGAAATAAAATTTAAGTTGTGAGGCAGAAATTGAAACAAAAATTGATGTTATTATCAGTAAAACTTTAACAAATTTTAACTTCTAGACAGAAAAGTGCATCCCCTTGTTGGCCTGTATAATTAAAGAGTGATAACTATTATATAGTTCAGATAATTCTGTAGCTAATTATTGTTAATAGATCAGTTTGATATTTCTATCTTATAGCCTATCAGCCCCTTTTGTTGTTTTATTTTTTTATTAAGATCCATTACATAACAGATGTAACAATCGGAAGTCATCTTTACCTGCAATGAAATTTCGTGGAAGTAGGTGACAGTATTGGAGGATATTGCGTCACACATCGCTTCAGCACACCTGTGTAAAAAGAACAAAGAACAGAGAAAAATATACAAGGTACATTCAATAAGTTTCCAGACTTTTTTTGTACAAGCATTTAAAATTGTCATAGACCCTTGAAAATTCAGTATGTTATTGCTATACATCTTATGAGATGACCGACCAATTTTTAGGATTTCAGCTTCAAATGAACAGGTACAGCAGGAACTGGAATACACTCTACTAAAGCCTGATTGTCACAGCTGGTGAATTTCAAAAATGCCATCTGGACGTGAGGACATTTTAGAAGAACGATATGCAATAAAATTCTGTTTTAAACTTGGAAAAAATACCACAGAAACGTATGGAATGCTTTAAACTGCTTTTGGTCCATCTTGCATGAGTTGAGCATCAGTTTTTGAGTGGCATAAGAGATTCAAGGAAGGCAGGGAGTTTCTGAGAGGTGTGGGAGGAGAACTAAGTATTATAATATCTGTTTGATGCACAGTTAGGGATTAATAAGGAGTAATCACCATAATACCACATTTACTCAGTTTTTTTTTTTTTTTCAGAAACTACTGAGCTGATCAGACTGGATTTTTGTATAGACCTTTGCAATGATAAGATGCAGTGAAGTAAGTATCATGGTATACATTCGATGTACGGTTAGGGATTTAATAGAAATTAATAGAGATTAGTATTCAACGTTAACATGAGCACAATTATAACCATATTTAACCATCATTTAAAGTAAACGGGCTATAACTTTTGCCTGTTTATAACGGGCTAAAATGTCGAGTCTATATTGTATTTTTCTGAGTCTGTCAGTTCTACTTTTCTGAGAAACTACTGGACCGATCGAGATAAAATTTTGTATGCGCCTTTGTTATGGTAAGGTACTAAGTATAATGATATCCGGTCAAAGTACAGTTTTTTTTGTTTTTTTTAATTGTAGTCACCACTTATCAAGGCTTGGAAACCACTCGGGGATAAGGGCTATTGCATGTACAGTAATCAATGGGATAGTATCGTAGTAATCGTTAGTATTGGGGATTTGATAAATTGTTTTACTTAAGGAGATGGTTCATCAGGAATTTGTTTATGTTGGATTTGAAATTGTAGACTCTTGAAAATTCAGTATGTTATTGCTATACATCTTATGAGATGACCGACCAATTTTTAGGATTTCAGCTTCAAATGAACAGGTATAGCAGAAATTGGAATACACTCTACTAAAGATTAATAGGGATTAATATTTAATGTAAAACTGAACACAAATTTAACTGTATTCAATCAATTTGACATAAAGCATTCATTCTCAGTCAACAGGCTATAAGCTTTGCCAATTTTTAACAAGCAAAACGTCTAGTAATTTCGTAATTAAATCTTCCCTCACCGTTCTTTCAAATCATCCAACTCCAAGACTTGTGCTGCCGCCAACGTGGGAGGAATATCCAGCGGGTTGATATCCAGTTCTTCATAATATAGATTGCCGAGCGCAACAGCCAAACCTGAAAAAAAAATATACAAATGGATGCTTCATTACGGTGATTTAGTTCGTTCAACTTAAATTCGAAAAGTTGGTTTATCTTTCTATTTTTGCAATTCTACGGCAAAGAATTTCACTTTTAACTATTGTTATGTACCTGCTATGATATATCATGCAAGGACACGTGTTACCACCATGTGTGATTGAAATATTTTTCCGGATTCAAATAGGAATAAGAAAAAAAAAAAGAAATGGTTATCCGTTCGGAACTTCGTTTTGGGTTTAAGAGAAGATATCAATAAACTGATAAATAGGGCTATGACAACAGAATATTCTTATCGTTGATTTGACTCTCGAGTGTATATCCGACACGGTTAGACACACTTAATCAACCGAGAACCACATCACTGAATAAAAAGCATATAAGATATCAACGGATACACACTCGAGAGTCAAAACAATTTAAAGAATATGCTGTTGTCCTAGCTCTACTGATAAGGTTGAAGGAACAACAGTGATATAATGAATATGAATTCATCCGGGGTTTCTCCACCCAAGAATATGATTGGCTGCTGTGTTAGCCATAAATGTGAACAGGTATAGCAGCCTGGGTGAGACATCGAAAGATACACCAAAAACCTAAAGCATATTACCAGATTCTACTCCGAACAACCGTTCATCAAGACAACTTCGAGTTGTTATTTTTTTCCCCGATTACCGTAAAAACACATGTAAAAGGTGCTGATATTTTCTCAAACGTGAAAATACAACTGTCGGGGGGGAGGGGGGATAATCTATAGATTTTAATTTTACTATTAGTTTAAAATCAATAAATATTAATTATTTTATTATTATTACCATCATTGGAGATTTTGTTTTAAACAAAGTCAGATAAAAAACGGCAATTAAGGAATCGTTTTTGGCATCGGAAAATAGGCACAATTTTTCCGATTCCCCGATTCTGATTCATTGTTCCAATACGAATTTAAAGGAATTAAATTATTTGTTGATACATTCACAGTTTTTAAGGAGTCAAAAGTTGTCATTTTGTTTGACAAACATTTACTATCAAATAAAATATTATATAAAAATAAAAAACATTTACTTTCAAACAAAATATAAAAAAACAGAAAACATTTTCTATCAAACAAAATAATATAAAAACAACAAAAACATTTTCTATCAAACAAAATATAGAAAAAAAACATTTTCTATCAAACAAAATATAAAAAACAACAAAATAACATTTTCTACCAAATAAAATAGTGTAAAAAACAACAAAAAAATATTTTCTATCAAACAGAATAATATAAAAAAACAACAAAAAACATTTACTATCAAGCAAAATAATATAAAAATCAAAACAAATTTCTCTCAAACAACATAATATAAAAAACAACAAAAAACATTTACGACTTTAAAAAAGCAAACAAACATTTTTGATTTGGTGTAGATGTCTAAAAATAATGTTATAAATGGAATTCTACACATAAGGCTAGATTAAGTAGAGAAATAGAACATTCCATTAGAAGTTGAAGATTAGAATCAAGGCTAGGTGTTATGTTATGATATCATCAATTGAAAGTCGAAAGTGACATATAGCGATGAAGGCATCTATATGTAACACAATTGGGTGTAGATGTCTAAAAATAATGTTGGCATGGAATTCTCCACATAAGGCAAGATTAGCAAAAAAGTGAAAAATTCTATTAGAAGTTGAAGATTAGAATTAAGGCTACGTGTCAGGTTATTACATCCTCGATTGGAAGTCTAAAGGGATACATAGCAGTGGAGGTAAAAAAAAAAAAAAAAAAAATATTTTCCTTCTCTTTGTTAGACGAGATGGCTAGGTTCGGACGTCATTGTTGAAGCTCTGTCTTTGTTCGTCTGCTCCTCCGGAGAATGGGTGAAAGAGAAGCTGACAATGTTTAAAAGACTAAACCCTCAAAGAGTATGGACCATTGAAGAATTATATTTTTGGCGTTGTTTTATTTGTTACTTTGATATAGAAGGAGGAGGGGGATGAAGAGGAGGAGGATATGAGAATCTTCATGAATGGAGTATGGCATTATGAAAAGGATGAAGCGCAAAATAATCTTTTGGTTTGATCAAAGTGTCACATATCAATCAAGGCATCTATCTATACTCCTATAATTTTTTGTTTTTTTTGTGTATTGATATTCATATTAGAAACCCATCTTTCTATTTATTTAGTTATTTATTTATTTCCCCACTGAGCAAATTAGACACAAGGCCGTTTTTTTTAATATGGAGAGTGAGAGGAGGGGGACCAGTTCCTCCGAGGGGTAACTGGATAGTGACAATTGGTATGAAGGGTTTCCCCTACATTGACCAATAACTGATTGCTCAAGAGCAATGGTCTGATATGTGGGGTTGGTATTGATTTGCTCCCCCACCGAGCAAATTAGGCACAAGGCCAATTTTTAATGTGAGGAGTGAAGGGGAAATGGGGACCAGCTCCCCGGGGAGTAGGGGAGCTGGATAGGGTATTTATTTGCTCCCCCACCAAGCAAATTAGGCACAAGGCCAATTTTTAATGTGAGGAGTGAAGGGGAAATGGGGACCAGCTCCCCGGGGAGTAGGGGAGCTGGATAGGGTATTTATTTGCTCCCCCACCAAGCAAATTAGGCACAAGGCCGATTTTTAATGTGAGGAGTGAAGGGGAAATGGGGACCAGCTCCCCGGGGAGTAGGGGAGCTGGATAGGGTATTTATTTGCTCCCCCATCGAACAAATTAGGCACAAGGCCAATTTTTAATGTGAGGAGTGAAGAGGAAATGGGGGCCAACTCCCCGGGGAGTAGGGGAGCTGGATAGTGACAATTGGTATGAAGGGTTGCCCCTACATTGACCAAGATCTTATATGTGGGGTTTCCCCCACATATGGTCTTTGCTTGCAGTATCTGCCGGAACAGATACTACAATTTGATAACAGAATAAAGATCTTGGCCCAAAGGCCAAGAAGAAAAAAGGCAAACCTTTTTTCTATTTATTTAAAAAGAAAATACAACTTTGTTATATATGGGTTGTGGAATTGCATTCAATAGCAAAAGATCTAATTAATTAGCATATTCTTTTAAACATTCCTTATTAGTTTTTTTTCGGCTTTAAGAGCCTCAAATGATTGGATATTTTACGGGCTGTTCTTTTCTGGTTCTTTAGCCAATTACAATTGTTTTTAAGGGGTCAGAAATGGGTCAAAATTTAAAATATCATTATACATTTTGGGCATTCATTTTAGTTTATTTTAAAATTTTAATCAGTTTATGTGCATGTCACGTTGGTACAGTGGTAACGTCACCAGCTTTGAATGCTACAGTTTCTGTTTCGATTCTAGCTGATGGCACCTAAATACTTTTTTTTTTTTAATTTTGAAATCACGACTCTAATAATAATATATACGAAATCTGGACAAATTAAAGTATCATATTTAAGCGTATTTTTTGCCTGGGTAAATCCAGCCCCCCCCCTCCCTGCTAGTCTTATATATAAAAGGCTACATGTTTGTCCGTCTGTCTGTCTCCATATTTACAAACTATCTCTTCTGAAACTAAAAGTCACAGAGCAGCGCTTGGGGCCTCAAATGATAGGATTTTTTACAGGCCGTTCTTTTATGGGCGTTTAGTCAGTTTAAATAATTTTTAAGGGGTCAAAATTGAAAAAATCTTTATACATCTTGTACATTCATCTTAGTTTATTTTTAATTTATAATCAGTTCATATGCGTGTCATCTTGATACAGTGGTAACATCACCAGCTTTGAGTGCTAGTTTGGCTTTTGGTTTCAATTCCAGCTGAAGGCACCCAAATAATTTTTTTTTTTACGTTTGAAATCACGACTCTATAATAATGTATATATACATATATACATTATTATATATATATATATATATATATATATATATATATATATATATATATATATACATACATTTCTGTAGAAATATATTATATATATATATATATACCAATCCTTATTTAAGAAGCTCAATGTAATTACAGAGCAATATAGTAAATAAATGACAAAAAAACTATATTCCAAAATTCATGATGTTGACCATCTTATAATTTATTCCTTTACTTCAATTGACATTTACATATATGTATATATATATACTCAGTTACAATTAGATTCATAAATTAATGGATTAATATGAATAAAAGGTGTAATATAATAAAATAAACACACACACACACACACACACACACACACACATATAAATATAATACAAAATCTGCATAAATTAAAATATCATATTCAAGCATATTTTATGACTGGGCAACACTGGGCGCCCTGCTAGTCTACCTATAAAAAAAAAAAACATCAACGGCACCATCGCTAACCTTTCTTCGTAACCTGTGAATCCACAATGTCCAGTTGAATAATGGTCGGTTTCTCTGAGTGCAATTCTATTGAAGTTGACGTGGTCAGTGAGATCGATGACCGACACGGCCAGAATATAGATTCTTCAAAGGAGGAAGACCTCCTTCGCTGCCGAAGTTCACTGACCGGGTACTGATCCGTCCGGGCACTGACCACCTGCTCTTGCTTTGTCGGGCTATTGTGGGGCTGGCCGTTCTGCAGTTGGGGCTCGTTTTTCGTAGGGGACCTTTTTTGAGGCATTGATGAAGAATTATTCTGGTTGCGGTGATGCAGTTGGTCATCCGATGCGTACTCGAGAAGTCGCTGCAAAGTCGGGGATTTCATGATGAACTGGCTGTGGAGTTTCCAAGAAATATTTAGGCATTTTAGAATAATATCTGCAACGAGAGACGAAAAATAATTTAAGAAAGCCGATCTTAACATGGGGAGGTTGGGGTGCTTATAATACGCTGGAGCATGTCATAAAAATTGACCGCCCCTTCCCCAAAAGAAATGGTACTTCACGGGGAAGTTTGACCTTGCGTAAACGGGTTTTAATTTAATGGTTGCTTCCTAAAAAGCGCATATTTAATCACTTGGAATAAAGACATTTATAACAAAAGCGCTCAGAGATCACATACCTCCACCAAAGCCAACTTGTGTTACCTTAACATTCTCCCCCCCCCCCGACACACACACACATATATTAGCACTCATGATGAAGGAACCAAAGAAATTTATTTTGCTTTGCCTGAATGGTAAGACACAAATATCTGATCAATTCAACAAGCAACAAAATCCCACCCCTTCAATATAGAGGGGTTCCCAGATGCCAGAAAGCTTTCTGTTCTAGTGACTTCTTTCCTCAAACTGCTTGTCTTTGGAATTCCACCCCTACTCGCCTGACTGTACCAATATGCAGAAATTTTAATGTAGTATGAACAAACATCTTGCTGTACAAATCCCCACTTAGGATGTCCCTATAAATCTCGCCCTTAATTTAGTTTCCCTTTACGTCTCATTGTACCTTGTTTGGGTTAAATTGAAGTAAAATACCCACCCCCCTCAAAGAAAAAGTAAAATGATATACCACCTAAGGCCAGTGTGGGCAAATTAAGACTCAGCTTGTATTCCCTCAACATAACTACCCTCGATTAACTCGATAACAAAAGAACTCAGAGATCATATATCTCCTCTAAAGCCAATTTGTGCTCCCTTAACTCCCCCATATCAGCAATAAATCCATGAACTAAAGAATTTTTATTTTTTTTTGCATGGATGGTGTTGCGAAGTGCTTTTTGTTTTGTTTGTTGTACCACTGTGCCCTACAATGATAGCAGTGTACAGTCGAGAGTGAAACCTTGCTAGTGACAGAATCGAAAGAAATGGTCTCCATATCCGGGAGCTGGGGGACATTAGATTAGCAAGTGATAGCCCTCACAAACGTTATTGATAGCCCTCACAAGTCAGTGAAATAAACGGTTATACATAAAAGAAATAGTTTGTGTTTGGATGTTTTCCAAAACGAAAGGAAGAAACCCAAAGCGTGGCAACATGTTAGAACCATGAAAGAGAGAGAGGGAGGGAAGGGGGTGATGGTGAAGAAACGCCTGAAAAAAAAAAAAAAATAGATATTAAGAGAGCAAATGCTGCATAAAACATAAACAGAGTTTTTTATAAAAGGGAAATTGAGAAAAATGGGATTTTATAGCAAAACATTTTTATACAGAGATAAGAATATAAAGCTTACTTTAAATAATGAAAAAATTTTATCATGCCAACATGTGTTTCATATACGGCACAATCACGTTGACAAACCGGTTCTCGCCAGATCACCGAAGTTAAGCAATGTTGAGCCTAGCCAGTACCAGATGGGTGACTATTGGGAAGGCTAGGCACTGTATGTACCTTCTGGGAAGGTTGGGCGTGGTGCCAGCACTCTCACCCTGTAAAAAGAACTCCTTCCAGAGGCTCAAGGCTATGGATGGATGGAACATGTGTTTCGTAAAGAAAGTTCATTAAGTAGTCACAATGCTTAGAAATGTGTATGTCAAAATGTTCATAGTGTGAATATGCATATATATATATATATATATATATGTAATATATGTATGTGAGTATTTTGGTAGAGTTTAGATGTGTACATAGGTTTTAGTTGAGAGATGACACAGTTCAGAGTGGAGTTTGCTAGTGGTAGGATCGAAAGAGATTGTCTTCACGTTCGGGAGCATCAGACTAGGAAGATATAGCCGTCACAAACCCCAGGGTGTGAAATAAACATCTATATATATAAAAGTGAAAATGTGTGTATGTATGTTCGCTTTTTGTGTATGTCTAAGAAAGGCTTTTTTCCGTCGGATTCTTGAGACCGTCGCTCATTTTTAAAATTTTTTATATCACGTCTAAATGATAATATCTACGACTTAACAATGGTGGTCGCCTCTCTATTTAATTTGCCTGACTTTGAAACGTTAATTATTAAACATTTTCGGATCGGCACGTGTTGCATTTGTTTTTTGGTATAAAAAAAGTGAAACTTAATTCGAATTACTGGCCCACAGCCAGTGGTTTCCAGAAAGCTATGTAACGTTTGGTCAATGTTGGCTTCGTCATATTAGACAGTAGCTTTTATTTTAAGACTAGATACTCCCCCTAATAAACAGGGAGCTGGTTTTCCCCAAAGTTAGTTAAAAACAAACAAACCGGTTTATTGACCTCATTATAAACTGTCCCGCAGAAAATATTAACTGCTGAATAGCTGTTGCTTACAATCGCTGCATGTACATTAATCTTTTTCATATAAAATAAATAAATAAAACACTATCCCGCACTCAAAGTTCACGTCAATAACTCGTCAAAAACGGGTACCTTTTTTTTTTTCACACTTTACTATTTTCCAACTGCGTGTCAAGGCTTCGTTTTTTTTTTTTTAAACAAGCAACGATTTTTCTTTTCATTTACCCAAAAACACACACACCTACAAACACCCGGGCAATGCCGGGTACCCCCGCTAGTTTATACATAAAAGAGATAGTTCTAAACCAACAAAAGGAGGACAACCGAAACGTAGTAACATGTCAGAACCATGAAAGAGAGAATGGAGAGAAACTAAAAAAAAAAATGAAGAAGGTATGTGTTTCCGTTTGTTGATGTCAACCCCAGAAATGGTTATTCATCACTCGTAAAGAGCTGTCCATGTTACGTTATTTGTCCCATTATTAAACTGTTGCTAAATGTCTAAACACACACAAAACCATGCACGTAAAGAAACACCTGCACTCTCAACGAACATTACTAGACGATCAGATTTATAAATATGCAAACACATGGAGAAAGAGACACATATATGTGCACACTCTCTCTCTCTCTCTCTCTCTCTCTATATATATATATATATATATATATATATATATATATATATAAAATGAAATAAAAAAATACTTCTGCATGCAAAATCCAATCCCGCATTTTGCTAATTCCTACCCTCTGATGAGAAGGAAAGTATTTCTTTGAAACTCCGCGGATTAAGGACTATCCACTTATCTAGTGCTTCCTTTTCAGATTAAATATGTTTTTAACTCATTTCAAAGTGTTTTTTAACATGTTTTATTAACTGTTTGCTCGTATATATATATATATATATATATATATATATATAGAGAGAGAGAGAGAGAGATAGATAGATACAGACAGCTATATGACAATTGTAGAGGCCCCCAGATGCAAGAAAACTTTCTACTCTAATAATTTCCTTTCTTAAACTGTTTGTCCTTGGAATTCTCTGTCTGCTCCCAAACTGTAAAATTCAAATTCAAATGTAATGTGAACAAACATATTGCTGTACAACTTCCCACTTAGGATGCCCCTATAAATCTGGCCCCTAATCCACAGTTACCCCTTAAGCAGCAATGTGCCTTGTTCAGATTAAATTGTAGTAAAAAAAAAAAAATCATATACCACCTAAGGCCAGCGTGGGCAAACTATGATCTATAGGTCAACTTGTGTTCCCTCGACATAAACACTCCCAACAATCAGCAAAATACCAACCGTTCACTGTAGAGGTCTCCAGATGCTGGAAAGCTTTCTACTCTAATGGTTTCTTTCTTTGAACTGCTTGCCTTTGGAATTTCCTCCCTGCTCTCTGTTTCCAGGACTGTGTCAACATGCACAGAAATTTAAATGTAATGTGAAGCAGCATCTTACTGCACTGAGGGTGTCCCTATAAATCGGGCTCATAATCCACTCGCAATGTTGCTTTTTCTTTTTGGCTTTGCAGAACATGATTGAGTTTTCCAGAGAGAAAGGGGGGAAAATAGCAACATGATTTGGTAACACTAGATTATTCGGAAGGAAAACCTTTGTGTTACAATTTTCAGTGTGTAAGGCGAAACTCAAATGCAGAGGTCACACAAGCATATCGGTGCATAGCTAACGACATGGATGACAGCTATTAAGAAAGACAGTTAATCTACCTCATGCCACCAAAAAGCAGTTGCCCCTTACCAAGTGTCTGTTTATTTTATGAGGGAGTTTGTATTAGGTTTGCTTTACGAAATTCCTTATGACCGGATTTCATCCCAGGAAATTGGCTGGAGTCATAAATAGTTTAAGGCCGCTCCCAACTTAGCGTTCCTTCTCAGAGCTGATTTAATAACTGAAGTTATGATGCTATTAACGTCTATTTAGAGTCAATATCCTAAGAGCTTGCGTCCAACTGATGTGATCCGTCAAACTGTTGTTGTGAAGTGATTTTTTGTGCGAGTGATGAAACATAAATATAAAGAAAAAATTGGATGAAAACGATTCTACGGAGATTAACAGTATGAAATAATTTATTAACATTTTTACAACTGGAAGAATTATATATAATATACTATTTACAATTAGGCTTTTATGAAGATGAGTGATCTCAGCAACGACAATAAGTATGGGTCCTGCAGTGGCACGATGAAAAGCGCTCCTTTTGGGGGGAGCTGGGGCTTATACATTAATAAACCTTATGTATATCTTGTTCTGTACTTGTGATGAAGTTGAAACGTGCCATGCAGGTAATTTGTGATTTTGAAAATGTTAGAATATATCAACCAGGTTTGACTAACACGTGTTTTTATGTAGGAAATGGTAATTTTTCCATATTTGTCCTCTCATGACATAATATTATATCTATATATAAAGTTAGGTATGTGTATATGTTTATATATTTCTATAAACAGGATTTACTCCTAAACTGATTAACTGATCATTATGAATTTTGTAACACAGCTGCCAGGCGTAATAGGATATAAATATGTTTGAATTGCAGGACTGAATCTTATTTCAATTCTATTAAATAACGTTATCTCTTTTCATTAAATCTTTTTTTTCCAAATTTTCAGCTAAATTCTTTTTTCAAAATTTTCAACTAAGTTCTTTTTTTATTTAATTATTTGTGGACTATTATCTCTACCCTTGTAGTATTTAACTTTTTATAAAGTGAACCATGAAAATGGACTTTTTCAGTAAATGACACACCCTGTATTATCTCCCTTTTTCTGAAGCAGTGTGCACATTTAGCCTGGAGATCTCTTCAAATTTGAAAGCAGCATAGAAAATACTCCTAGAAACACTTGAAATTTTCTCATATGAATAAAATGTCTAACTAAAAAACTAAGCCCTTTTTTAGCCTCTGGCCCATAGCCTATAGTTGTGGTTTCAAGACCTTGCGGCCAACTATTCCTCTGGCCTTCATCAGATGGTTAACCGCGACGGGATAGGAATGCTGAATCTCTTAACTGTACCCCAGTAATTACTGCCTTCCATAGTTGTTGTCATCTTACTACATTATGGCCAACTAATCCTCTGGCCGGCTTTTGGTAGGATTTGAATCTCTACATTTCCATGTGAGCATTGTCTGAAGATAGCGGTTTCAATCCTACCCAAAGCCGGCTAGAGGATTAGTTGGCCAAAACATGGTGAGACGATAGCAGTAATGGAAGGCAATAATTTCTGAGGATAAGTTAAGAGATTCAGCATTCGTATTCCGTAGTGGTTAAATACCAGAGGAAATCCAGAAGAGTATTTGGCCGAAACGTTCTGAAACAACAACTATAAAGATGAGGATAACAGTTTGCAAATAAATAAATAAAAACATACAAGTTACTCATCTTCGAGAATTCCAATAGATAAATAAATTCATTTTTCTTTTTGGCAATTTTCATCTAAATTCTTCATTTTTAATTTGCATCTAAATTCATTCTCTTTTTCAGTTTTCAACTAAATTCTTTTCTTGTTTTATTTTTTAATCTTCATCTGAATTCTTTTTTCTAAGTATATAATTTTAATGTAAATTTATTCTTTTTCTACAATTTTTAATTAAATTCTTTTTTCAATATTCAACTAAATTCTTTTTATTTTTTCAATTTTCGACTAAATTTTTTTTTCATTTCTCAGCTTAATTTTTTTCATTTTTGAAGTAAACTTTTTCATTTTACAAAAAAACTTTTTCATTTTACAAAAAAACTTTTTCATTTTTCAACCAAATTATTTTTTTATTTTTCAACCAAATTATTTTTTATTTTTCAACCAAATTATTTTTTATTTTTCAACTAAATTATTTTTTCATTTTTCAACTAAATTATTTTTTCATTTTTCAACTAAATTCTTTTTTATTTTTCAACTAAGTTCTTTTTAATTTTTCAACTAAATTCTGTTTTATTTTTAAACTGAATTCTTTTTTTATTTTTCAACTAAATTCTTTTTTATTTTTCAACCAAATTCTTTTTCATTTTTCAACTTAATTCTTTTTCATTTTTCAACTAAATTATTTTTTTATTTTTCAACTAAATTATTTTTTTATTTTTCAACTAAATTCTTTTTTAAACTAAATAAAAATTTTCAAAAATTTTCCTTCCAATTTTAAAATAAATAAATAATAAATTTTAGTTAAAACGTACCTGCTGATTTGGAAGTTGCTTTTTTTGTGTATTGATAAAACACATTTTGTGTCGATGGTTCAGTTTTGGATAATTTTCTCACCCTTCAAGAAAAAAAATGAAGAAAATCAAATTTAGAAAATTGGACCGGGATCAAGATAGTCCCCCCTCCCCATTCATGATAAAATAAGTATAAAAATTTATTTTCTACAAATTCTGTTGCATGAGTGGTAAGACACAAACAGGAAGAAAAAATTGGAGAAAAACGATTTTATGGAAATCAAACAATATAAAACGATTGTGAATGTGACCAATGTTAAATTCAGTCATTTTTATTTTGAAATATTTATTCATGGTGTTTGGTTTGATTGTTTTGTAGTGAAAAATTGTTTTAGTTTTTAACTTTGCAAAAAATGATCGAGTTTTTCAAAAGAAAAAGAAAATATGTCATTCTAATTGCTTAAGGGAATTTTCCACTTTTCTGCTTAATCTTACCTTTACCTGGAGAATACCGTTTTTAACATTAATTCTGCCAGAAAAGAGGAAATCGACGGTAAATTTTTTTATTATTGAATGTTAGACGTTTATATTTCTGAACCTGCGAGCTATTCACACATACCCATTTCTCTTAGTCGATATGAATGTCAACCAAGCCGATCTTCATTGTTTTGTCAACGTTTTCAAATCGAAACTTATTATTGAGCTTAGAAATTGCTTAACTTTGGTGATCTGGCGAGAACTGGTGTGTCAACATGATTGTGCTGTATGACTAAAAAATACAGAGCTTTAAAAACTGACGTCCGAAACCGACCAGCTTGTCCGCCAAAGAGAAAGATTTTTCCTCTCTGCATGTCAGCTTCTCTTTGCCCATTCTGAAGAGCAATGGACAAATATAAGAACTTTAAAATTGACGTTTGAACCCAACCAGTTCGCCTGCAAAAGAGAAATAGAGAAAACGTATTTCACCCTCATCACTTTGCCATATAGATGCCTTCATTGCTATGTGACTGAACCAAAAGATTTTTCTGCCTCCATCCTGTCCATAACGTCATACTCCGTCAACTTAATCATAATGAAGTTTTTTATATCCTCCCCCACCTCATCATCCCTCTCCTTCTATATTAAAGTAACGAGTAAAACAATGCCAAATCATACTTGTTCAGCTGTTCATGCACTTTAACGGTTTAGTCTTTTAAATATTGTATCAGCTTCTCTTTCACCTATTCCCTGGAGGAGCAGATAAAAACAGAGCTTAAAAAAATGATGTCCATATCCAACCAGCTTGTCTACCAAAGAGAAATAGAGAAAAAATTTTAAAACCTTTATAGCTACAGGTCACTATGGACATCCTGTTCTTGACCTCATATCCTGACACATATCCCTAATTCAAATGTCTTAACTTCTAATGGAATTTTCCACTTCTCTGCTTACTCTAACCTTTATCTGGAAATACCGTTTTTGACTTTTTTTTTTACACACACTTACAGTCAATGGTTGTACAGTGTTAGTAAAAAGAGGAAACTAATGTTAAATTTTTGAATGTTAATTAATTCCTGATCCTGCTGTAAGAGTCAAGTGGGATATTGTATCCTTCCAGCTCGTGGTGAGCTCAATACAAAATACAAATGTCTGCGCCGTTTTTATAGAAATCAGGGGAGGTCACTTTAGTCCCTTCCTGTCCAGGGGAGATCACTCTGGTTGCCTCCTACTGTCAAGGGCAGATGACTCTTATCCTTATATGCCAGCGAGCTGATCATACATACCGATTTGTTTCGGCCGATGTGGGCGCCGACCAAGCCGATCTTGGTTGTTTTGTCATCTGCCGGAACGAATATGGTTTGTTTGGATCAACATTTACGGAAGAGTGTGGATTTTCAGCTAGAATGGAAGACAAGAATAATTCCAATTACACATAATTATAAAAGGAGCCATGGTGAAACACGTAAAAGCGTTGACTAACAACCAAGTTTAAATGACAGTCTTTTGGAGGTTTCAGGTTCAAACCTTACTTGAGTAATTTATAATCTTACATATTTTTTTTTTCTTTTAAAATGAAAATACTAACATCTAAGACCAGGAATAATACAAATATCTTATATATATATAATACGAGGAACAATAAAAACATCTTATATATATATAATACGTGAAAACTATTCAATTCATCATGCCAAAATGAGAGAAAAGAAAATTGACAGAGAATCTCTATTGGCAACCCCTCAGTAGTGAAGATGGTGGTCATGTCCTGGGTTTTAGTGTGTTCGGTGGTGGCCGACAAGGCCGATCCTGGCCTCGAACTGCCTTTAACAGTGAAGGCAGACAGCTCCGTTTTCATTTGAGGATGTTCTTCTCCCTCCCTCTTTCTTTTTCTCTTCTCCTTTAGGTCCGCACGTCGGTTAAGCTCATAGGTGACTGTGCCTTTGGCGATGGTCAGGTTTTCTTGTCCTTGGTCTGGGTCTACTATGTGTATCTATCGATGCCTCGCTTCTTTGGGTTTGTTTTCAGAAGATCCTTATATCGTTTCTTCTGGCCTCCTCGGGTGCACTTTCCTTCTTTTAGCGGCCCATAGAAGAGTTGTTTTGGCAGCCGGGAATCCGACATCGGCAGAGAATATATATGCAGTGTAAGTAAAAAACTTTAAAACACAGCTCACAAACAAAAATAAATTGGCACAATTTATCTAAGCCAAAAGCCACTAGAGGATAAGGGTAAATAAGTTTGCTGGATGATTAGTTGAATGATGAAGAATATTATGAGAAAATTTTTCATACTAATGAGTCACCATTATTCAAGGCTAAGGGTTAATATTGTGGTGCCCACCCTACAGATAACAATGAACTCTTCCTCTCGAAATCTTTCCAACTCGAAACAAAAACCTTAACAATGACGAGTTTTAAAGGTTTTCAGGGGTGCTGAAAACAAATACAACATTTAAAAATGGCGCAGATAAAAAGCTTTCATGATATGAAGAAATCACATTTTTCAAAAAGTGTGTGCACATTTTATGTTTAATGTATATAGATACATTAAACGTAAAATTACCACCCACTTTATGGCCACCTAGTAATAATTTTTATTTCTTGGGCAACCTGAAAGCATTTTTTGGTAAATTTTTAACAACTTTCCATCTTAACAATCATCTTTAAAATGACGACTTTTGTAGGTTTTCGGGTATGCTGAAAACGAATACTGCAGTAAAATTTGATGTAAACAAGTAATTTTCCAAATATTAAGCATATTTTTGACATGCGCGCTTGCATGTACAGAAATGGCTGCCACTGATAACGCAAGGAATTACATTGCTTAATATCCGGAAAACTACCTACACATAATAACCATCTCTTACACTTCTGTATCCATGATACAATCATGGTTAAGATTTAATTAACTTGAAATGATACAGTTAACAACTATATTTTAATTAACCAACAACAATGAGTGTGACTCAGTAAACCTCTAGTGTCAATTTGTAAATGATTCTGGAATTATTTTGTCTATCGTTTTAAGAGTACCTGTTGCAATATTTTGAAGATATAATGGGGTATGATCCCACACAGTCGGGCGATTCTATTTATAAACGATGCTGCTAGGAACTGACGAATCGAATTAATTCACGTTCTGCTACCAACCAATCAGAAACCAGAATTGCTCCATAAATATTAAAACTTTCCTGTAGCAATTTTGCATCTTTTTTTCCGTCTCGACATGGTAAGGATATTTTCTCTGTGGAACTGTCTACTGCAAACCAGTCACCACTCAGGACTTGTGTGTAACAGTGAACCATCGGAAACTGTTCTGTCTACTGCAAACCAGTCACCTCTCAAGACTTGTTTAGAACAACGAACCATTGGAAACTGTTCTGAAACTAAACATGGCTTACACTTCTAGAGGTTATGGGCCCAAGTATTTGGGTACCATCAATTAAAATTGAAACCGAAACTGTAGCATTCAAAGCTGGTGACGTTACCACTGTACCAACGTGACACGGATATGAACTAATTAAAAATTAAAAATAAGCAAAATTGAATGTAGGGAAAAAAAAAAAACTATTTTAACCGGCTAAAGACCCATAAAAGAACGGTCCGTAAAAAATTCAACCATTTGAGGCCCACGACTTTTAGTTTTGGAGGAGATGAGGTTTGCAAATATGGAGACAGACAGACAGACAGACATATAGCCTTTTATATATTAGATAATTAAGAAAAAAAACAAACAAACAAACAAACCCACAATTAAATAACCCCCCCCCCCAAAAAAAGGTTGACAAGTCAGCAGTGCAAAAATACTCTAAATCAGCTGTAGAAATCTAGACAACATTCAAAAAGTTGCCCAGTGATACCAAAATATCACAAGGGATTAATAAATCAACAATAATAAAAACATAAAAATTGTGAGGACAGAAGTAGGAATACAGGAAAGGAGAAATGACGTCATAGGAATGACTGCAATCGAGAATAAGCCTAAAACAGATACACAAAATTTTTTTTCTCATTATTTGGATTTTTCGGACCACCGTTCTCAACAAGAATGTTATTTTTACAACATTTTGATCGATATAATCCCCGACCTTCTTCAAGTGTATCTTGTTGACAGAAACATTCCCAAATTCAACAAGATACACCTGAAGAAGGTCGGAGGTTACACCGACCGAAACATAGTGAAAATAACACTTAAGATGAGAACCATAGTCGGAAGAATCCAAATAATACAATGAATCATCCTCATCTGAAAAATTCAGAAAATCGTAAAATATTTCTTTCATGGCAGCAGAAGAAAAGACATGTTGCTTACCCGATATAATTCTCTGCATAGTTGCATTTAGTGGTGTCATGACTGCTCTCAACGCCTGCGATGTCCCAAGCAAGTCACCTCCGAGAGGCTCTGGTAGTCGCCAGCGATTTGTCTGACCAACCTGCTTCCTCATCCGACGCCGGTCTCTCATAGTGTCCTGTAATTTACAAGAATGTGTATATATATATATATATATATATATATATATATATATATATATATATGCATATATGTCTGCGCGTATATATATCTTGCTTACCGGCATATCACATTGAAAACACCTGTTCTCGTCCGATTCCCGAAGTTAAACAACGTAGAGCCTGGTCAGTACTTAGATGGGTGACTGCTTGGGAATACCAGGTACTGTAAGCATTTCCTTTATATGTCAGGTCATGTCATATGCTACTGGTACTATATAACCCAGTACTACCTGCCTCATGGTCGGGTCACCGGCGACTAAACTGGTTCTCCCACCAGACTTTTTTGGTGAGGAGGGTGGCTAGTCTCGCTGAAGGATTAAAAACAAGACCTTTCAAAGGGCGAATGCACCCTTTTTCGGGGTCAACGGCCAACTAGAATCGTGTGTGTTTGTGTGTATGTATGTGTGTGTTGGGGTGGAGAGGGCTCCCGTAAGCTGTGGTGAAGGCAACCTTTCTAGGAGAAGCAAATCTCTGATTTAAAAAACCATAAAGCAGGAGACCAGTACCCGCATTAAGCTGGTCTGCAGTTTAACTTGTTACTGGCTATCTTGCTCTTGCTTGTTGCTGGATCTCAACATTTTGAACCGAGAGAGAGACTTAGCTGTCGTACAAAGCTAAGACTCTGTAACATCATCTACATATAGATACTCCCTCAGGCATTTGTCTATTAAAATGGTCCTGTGGCGATGGAAGTCATTTTTGGGCTCATGGACTTTAAGTGTCTGAGGGAGTGGCACTCGTCTGACAAGACGTTGCAATCATCATCATATATATCTTTCTGTGTGTGTACATATACATGTAAATATGTGAGTATGTAATGCATATATATGCATGTATGTATATATATATATGTGTGTGCATATATATCAATATTTGTGTGTGACTTGGTTCAAATTTTCTGACCAGCAGTAATTATCACTTCCTACCCTGATGATTGCATTAAACACTAGTGTCTGTAGGTATAAAAATAATTGTTAATATTTACTCAAAGGTATATACAAATTAGTTAACCTTATGTAGTCGCTCGTATATCGACAACTGAGTATATTAAAAAGTTTGTTTTAATAATTTTTTAAATAGAAAAAGTAGGCTGTTAATATCACTGTCAGAGTGAGAAAAAAAACCTCTCAACTTTATAGGCATATAGATTTGAAAAATATACTTTTTCTATACACCTATAAAATTGAGTTATTTTTTCTTGCTCTGATAGTGATATTAAAAGCCTACTTTTTCTATGACTCAATAGGAATATATTCAAATTAGATTTGAAGACGACCATATTATAGTCAGTCGGGAAGCAGACACACTGTATTGCATTCCACAGACGGACAGTTCTGAGAAAGAATCTATCTATGCAATTCTCGCTTAGTTCTAGGCACTGATGTGGCATGGGAGAAGTTGTTGGCAGTTGTTGCAGCCAGACGAGTATTTGTTGCAAACGTTTTACAAGGAGAGACCATAGATTGAAGCTCAGTCGAGTACCAACCAAAAAAAGTAACGATAGAGCAGAGACTGACTCGCAACGTCTCTTCTGCGAGAAAGAGGAAGTAAGGGGTTTTTTAGCTTACCTTATAAGTGCATTTTTCATTCTTTGAAATTCCAAGTGCATTCAAAGGAGCAGTTACCAGATTCCTAGAGAGAGAGAGAGAGAGAGAGAGAGAGAGATTTGAGAGTTTTAGCTGGACATACAAACATACACACACACAATTGCTCTTTATATATTAGATTACAAAATATCGAAATTTCTTAGATGAAGATTATTAATCTATACAGTAAAATCCCGGGATACAGCATTAAAAATTAGTAAAAAAATACAGTACAGTATATAATGCACATGTATATCGATATAATCGAATAACATTATAAATAACACTGTGACGCAGGGAAAATACTGTAACCAGGGTCTGGAAAAACATTGTATTCCACATTGTAACCTGAAACAAGTGAAGCATAGATGGTCACCTATGAGTGCGCAATGAACGAGGCATAAAAAAATGACTAAGTTCAGCATTTGCGCTCCCCCCCTCCCATTTAGCCCCCAAAATCCCCAGGGGACGTCAAATCCTGGTGAAAATGAACAAGCGTTGCAGTTTTAGGCCTTAACATATGTAAATTTGAGTTCTGCACCATGCAAAAAAAAAAAAAAAGAAATGTCTAAGTCAATCATTGCTCCCACCTCTATTTAACTACAAAAGTCCCCAAGGCCTTAACATATTTAAATTTGTGTTCAGTACCATGCAAAACTACTAAATTGACATACACAGAAAATTTTGGACAAATATGATAAGATAGTCCCTAAAAGAGCCCCTGGGGCACACACAAGTGTTATCGTGAAGTACAGACAAAAAAATTACATAGAAATCAGTTAGTTACAACTTTTCAGAAAGTTTTATAAAAATCCAAGCCATCAATTTTTTTAATAGCCAAAAAAGTGTCAATTTTAGCCATTTTAACCCGAAAGGCACCCGTAGGGGGGGGGGGGCAACCGGAGTTTTCCTGGAAAATCCGTTCTGTTACTTTTTTTTACTCATGTTTAATGTTTGTGCAAAATTTTTTAAAATTCCAAGGCGTCGTTATTGAGAAAAGTGCGGACAGACGAACAGACAAGTGTGAATTTAAAGGTCCGCCCTCCTTTTGTCAGGGGGGAACCAAAAATACAATACAGTCTATAATACATTATATAATACACATGTATATAATCAAATAACATTATATAAATAACACTGTAAGGCGGGGCAAATACTGTAACCAGAGGCTGGAAAAACATAGTATTCCACATCGTAACCTGAAAAAGCTGTATCCTAAGGTCACCGTATCCCGGGGTTCTACTGTATATTAATACTATAGTACCTTTAACGTACGTACGTACGTACGTACGTGTGTGTCACGGTTTCCAGATTATAAATTATTCGATCAGGAGATCCTATTTATTAAATAGGAGGATAGAAGGTGATACCATACTACGAACATTAAATTGTTTTAGTATATAAATACATTAATTTAATGTTCGTAGTGTGTTATTACCTACTATCCTCCTTTTTTATTAAATAAGATCTCCCGATCACCAAAGACGCAATGTAATTTTTTTTTTTACATGGTAGTCACCATTTATCAAGGCCCGGAAGCCACTCGGGGATAAGGGTTATTGCGCGCACAGTAATCAATGGGATAATATCGTAGTAATCGTTAGTAATGGAGGTTTGATAAAGTGTTTTACTTAAGGGGGCGGTTTATCAGGAATTTGTTTGCGTTGGACTTGAATACATTCTAGTTGTAGTCAGGTGGGAAACAGGCAAACGGAAGAGAGTTCCACAGGCGTGCACTTCTAAGAAAGAAGCTTTGTTCATGGAATCCACGTTTTGATTTAGGCACAGATAAAGAGTGGGGAAAATTACTGACAGTGGTTTCAGCTAGATGGGTGTTTTTTGTGAAAGATTGGCGAGGGGGGGGGGCCAGAGATTGGAGCTCAGACGAGCACTTGCCATGGAAATGATGTCGCTTTTGAGCCGTACGTTTTGAAGAAAACATGTTTTTTTTTTGTTTTTTAATTTTATGTTCATTTTCTTAGTGAAACCATATCCTGTATTAATGGCTGCCTTGACACGATTTCTCATAGAAAATTTGTTCTTAAAATTGTAATGTAAAAACGGTTGGTAAATATTTAATACGTACGTGTGTCAGAGTTTATTTAAAAAAAAAATAGATTCAGAGTAAGTTAAATCTCTTTTAATTCTACAAAATATCTTTAATTAGAAATAATTATTATTGAAGTAAAATCAACAATTATTTTTACTGCCGCTGTGGAATTTCCACAGGTCCCGCTAGTTTGTACTATTTCATATATTCAGAATACAGATCTCATCTTGAATGTTGTTCTCAAACGTTTTGGACGATGTAACCTCCAATCTTTCAGGAGTCTTTAGATCAGACACGGGAGTCTGCATGGAGTAACAAACAGAAGACTTTATTCTCTTTTGGCACCCTCGCCACTCACTTCTCTTATTTGATCCTCTAGTCCTCATATTCCGTGACTGATGCTTCCAATAGACGCTCCCGTCAATTTCGAGATATGAGATCCCACCACAACAACTCAGTTGCTCGGAAATCCACACAGATGGTTTGTTTATAGTGGTGAAGGCAATGTGATGAACCAACCACAGTTTTTGCTTCTGATAAAGGAGGGGGGCTAATTGCTGTTTTCTGGATTGAAATCTGTGCATCTTATACTTATCATTGCCTAGCTTCTGACCTTGAGGTGGTAAAGTGGCTTCATGCTGTAACATTGAACACCTTTTTTTTTCTAATGGTATCATTACATTTTAACAGACCGAATACGTTGTTGACTCTGTTGCCAAGAAAACAGAAGAAAGGAACGCACTTTTTTTTTGGGGGGGGGGGTCACAAAAGCCTTTATATCTGGTATTTTCAACAACACATTTTTTTCTCAAAATATTTAAGCAATTCATTTCTCCTTCTCCGGCTGCATGTGACTTTTTGTCTCATCTCGAATCCCATTTCAATGAACACCTATGTTTTAAGCACATCCTTTCCTGCTCTCTTTTATCTCAAAAACGTCCTTTTCTGCCATCTTGTGTCTTGAACACGTTTAAAATCCTCTAAGTCTCGAACATGCCTCGATGTCTGCTTCAAACATTGTCCACATGTCGTTTTTGTCTCTGCTGTGATGTTACTTCATGCAGCCGCTTGGTCATTTGCATATTTTTATGCCACTGCAATCTGCGTCCGTGACTCTGTTACAATGCCTTGTCTGAAGCAATTTCCATGTAAAAAAGTTATGTCATAGAAACCTTGATAACTCAGAAACTATTTAGGTTGAAATGGTTGGTTGGTTGTTTTTGTTTTACGGCATATCAACCTTTTTCAGGTTATTTAATGCCGAATCTAGTTATTTTGAGGAACGATTTTTAATGGAGTATATATATATATTTTTTTTTAAGTCACATTCTATTTAACCCATAGTTGGGACCCTAACAGGTACTACCACTCCGGGTCAGAGTGGACCTGGGAGCAATGATAATTAAAGGGTGGCTCCACACTCCCCAAGACCCGAAAGGTGGGGCCTCACCGTCGGATATAGTTTTAGGTCATAGGTTGAAATGGAGTTCAGATAAAAGAGATATCAGAGCAGAAGGACATGAGAACAACAACAAAAAAAAATGACCGCAAATTGACACCAAAATATTTAAAGTTTTGATGATGACTTAAAAATAAAAAATTATACAAACTACTGGTAGAAACCCACCCAATATGTTACCATGACATATATTGTATTATTATAGACTCGTTCCCCCAAAATCAACAGAGATAAGCTCATTCCTGTAATGAGCTAGTCCCCGCTGATTTTTGCAGTAGGAGTTAAGTTCTGTGCAGTTTTAGGAGATCCACCCACCCTTATCTCTTTGAGTAAGGGTTAGTTTATTGCTAATCGCCTGAGGCGCTCTCATCGAGGAATGTCGATGGGGCTGCCCAGGCACGTTTTGAGTGCCCTACTCGGGGCCGCTGACTTCTCAATCACACTTTCTGATCCTGGTGTCTAAGTTCTTGCAGTGGGAGAGAACTAAATATCTTTATAGAATCGTGATTTAAAAAAAAAAAAAATGTATTCGGGTGCCATCAGCTAGAATCGAAATCGAAAGCAAAACAGTAGCATTCAAAGCTGGTGACGTTACCACTGTACGAATATGAACTGGTTAAAATTAAAAAATTAAAAATAAACTAAGATGAATGTAAAAAATGTATGACGATTTTTTTAAATTTTGACCCCTTAAAAACTATTTTCACCGGCTAAAAAACCCATAAAAGAATGGTCCATAAAAAAATCCAATCATTTTAGACCCTTAGTGCCGCTCTGCGACTTTTAGTTTCGGAAGAGATAGAGTTTGAAAATATGGACACAGACAGACATATAGCCTTTTATATATATATATTAGATAAATAAATAATCTCAATATATAAAACTCACTATGTCTGTCTGTCTGTTCCCATTTTTTAAAACTGCATATCTTCAGAGACGAAAGGTCGCAGAGCGGTGCGAAGTGGGTTAAATGATTGTATTTTTAGTGGAACGTTTTTTATGGGTTTTTGCTCGGTAAAAATAGCTGCTATGGGGTCAAAGTTGAAAGAACTTGGCAAGGCATAAGTCGCCTTAAAGTTCGCCAGCACGCATATATATATATATATATATATATATATATATATATATATATATATATATATATATATATATATAGTACGTCAAGGTTAGTTCATTTTTAGCTATTTTTTCACCCAACTGATGATAGCTCAAACGGTAGCGACTATAAATTTCGGTTTCAGTTTCGATTCTAAGAGATGTTACTGTTTTCTTTTCTTTTTTTTTACTTTTGAAATCATTGCTATATACTGGGTACAATATAATATGTAATAATCGATAAAGAATTAGCTCTATAATATATACGAAATCTGGGTATTTTTTAAAAACTTTCTTTCCACCTCAACACTTACCTTTTAAATGACGATTTTCTAGGTTTTCGGGTATGCTGAAAACGAATATCATATTTAAATTTAAGTAGTTTTCTGGATATTAAGACCATTAGATTTTTATTGATGGTCATGTTTTTTCCCCTACTGAAAAGTACTAATGAGCATGCATGTCTCAAAACATCCCCTCCTGTCCATATTAAGAATGGCGAACGCTATTGACATACATTGTGATACATTGGAAAAATTCTTAGTATCCAGAAAACTACTTGTCTATGCAAAATTTAAATGTGATATTCGTTTTCAGCATATTCAAAAACCCTAAAAAGTCATCATTTTAAAGTGAGTGTTAAGGTAGAAAGAAAGTAAAAATTTATCGAAATCTTCATAAATTAAAATATCATATTTAAGCGTATTTTACGACCGGGCAACGCCCCCTCCCCTGCTAGTAAAAAAATAAATGGTGCTTGTTAAGACAGATCGATTTTTGTTTTTAAATATGTGGATTTAAGCAAAAACAGCAGTACTTACTTGTCATGTCGAAAATAGTAATATATAAAAAAATTACGAAAATTCAGAGTAGAAAATTATTTATAGTTTAAAGTAATGTTTACGGAAAATTTGGGGAAATGGTATTTTACTCTAAATGTGATCACTTTGAAGATTGCGAATACAGGGGAGATACTATCTCCTGTTTCGCGACCTTAATGGCCAACGTTTTGTTTTAACCGATAGCGCCCTATCCAGCCTTCATAGAGTTCAAAAACCAGCTTAGGTGATGCCGGGGATGCCCTTTTCTTTTCTCTGCAACCTCTTTCCCACAGAAGAGACGCTACAAACCTGTCTCTGCTCTATCGTTATTTTCATGGCAAGTGCTCGACTGAACTCCAATCTGTGGTTCCTTTTGCTATACTTTTACAAAAAAAACACTCGACTATCTGCAACCACTATATTACAATTTCCTCAACTCGCTATCCGTGCCTAAAACTAAACACAGATTCCATGAACAAAGCTTATTTCCCAGAATTGTCCGTCTGTGGAACACTGGTTAGTCCGCTGGCCTGCTTCCCTGTTGGATACAACATGGTAGGATTCAATATAAAACAAGTTCTTGTTGAGCCATTCTCATAAATAATCAAATGCTACCCAATTTACACCATTAACGATTACTACACTACCATCTTACATTCATTAGCTTTTATCCTCGAGTGGCCTTCGGACATTGATAGTGGTTACTCCCAAGTAAAAACAATGTACTTATGTATTTTGGTGCTAGTGCACTTATTGATCCGCGCTATTTTTTAAATAGTATTTTCAGGTTTAATTAAAGTTTTGTGATATCTGTTTTATTTAATTGTAAGGTTAAAGTACAGAATAGGTACAAAACACTCTCCTCCTCATGTTAAGAATGGCTTTCTAAATAATAACGCTATTATTTCAGCACGGATCAATAATGCACGAGTATTTTTGGTACCACGCTGAAATAATACGTTATTATTTCGAAAGCCATTCTTAACATGGGGAGGGGAGGGTGTTTTGTAACTATGCTATGATGCGCTTTCTTTCCATCGTACAACTGAATAAAAACAAAGATATCGTGAAACTTGAATTTAACCTGAAAAAGCTATTTAAAAATAGCGCGGTACCAAAAATGCATAAGCGCGCACACACACACACACACACACACACACACACACACACACACACACACACACACACACACACACACACAAACAAACAAAAAACAACAACAACAAAAACAAATAAACAACTTTTTTTTATTTTACTAAAAACACAATAGCAGTTGAATTTTCATAATTTTTGGATATATTACTATTTTCGACATGACAATTAACTAAGTACTGTTGTTCTGGCTTAAAACCACAAATTAAAAAAAAAATCGATCTGTCAACTCTATCTTACCAAGCAAAGCACTAAATAAATAAATAAATAAATAAAATAATGGTGCGATTAATACTCTGAAGATTTTCGAAAGAAAGTTTTAAACTTTAACAAACTTATAATGACAATAAATTAAAAAAAAATGTTCTTTCTTTTTCCCCCCAAGATTTTTTTTCTTTATATATATATATATATATATATATATATATATATATATATATATATATATATATATATATATATATATATATTATATCTTGAATCTTACTTACCTGCGATCAGATTTTCCAATTCCTTGGAAATTCCCTCGGGACAAAGTTAAATGACAAAGTTTTGTTGAAAGTTCGCTTTCACTGCTTTCATCTGTCGCGGCCATTTTTCTTTCTTCTTTTTTTCTTTCTTTCTTTTTTTTTTTTTCGTTTTAATATTGTTTGTTGCCGAGCAACGACGTTCAGCATTTTGGCTTCTTTTCCCCTCCTACCCTTCTCTTTTTCTTTCTTTTTACTTCTATTTATCTCGACTCTTCCTCTTCGCGTGAGTATATTCGCACCCTTTTCCTCCCTCTCTATGTTTACTTTTATTCAATCCTTCCCCCTCTGTATCTGTTTACTTCTACTTACCCCCTCTCTTTCTCCTTTACCCTCTCTCGGCTTTCGTCTACTCACCCCCTCCCTCACTCACTCTCTGTTTACTTTTGTTCAATATTCTAGCTCCCCCCCTCTCTCTGTTGACTTACCACCCCTTCTCTTTCTTCTTCTCTCTATTTCTCCCTCTGTTTACTTTTACCCACTCCCACCACACTCTGTCGCTCATTCTCTCTCTCTTCTATCTTTTCTCTTTCTTTCTTTTCCTCTCTGATTGGGTATACTCGCCTCTCCCCCCTTTCTTTCTACTTTCTTTGATTCAATCCTCCCCAAGCAGCAAAGCACTACCCCGCCTCTCTCTCTCTCTCAGTCTCTCTCTCTCTCTCTTTCTCTCTCTCTCTCTCTCTCTGTCCCCCCTTCTCGTTCTTTCTGTTTTGTTTTTTTTATTTTCTCTTATCTTAACTTGCTTCCCCTTTTTCTCATAAACTACTAGTTAGGTCTGACGGAAATTTTGTATTTTTTTTTTTTTTTACACAGGCATCACCACATTATCAAGGCCAAGAGGCCACTCGAGGATAAAGGTTAAAGAGTGTACAGTAGAAATTGGACAATATAGTAATCATTAGTAATGGAGATTCGGTAAATTTGTTAACTTATATGGAACGGCTCATCAAGAACTTGTTTACGTTAGACTTGAAGACAACCATATTGTGGTCAGCAGGAAAGCGTGCACGAGCCTTTTCTAGTCTCACACAAAAACATGCGTTCACATCTCAAGCCATATTTCTTGTCATATACATACACGCACACAAACATACGCACGCACGTCCACACACGTACATATATTCACATTTGCGTACATACACTCACGTGTATACATACACACGTTAACATACACACATGTACTCACATACGCGCACACATACGCACACATGGACAACGTCACTTCCCCTTTCAAAGGAAATCCACACATGCGCAAAAGACCACTAGAAACAACTATAAAAGCAAGAGACAAGCTGCTTCCAGCCCCTTTTCGGACCAGCTTCCGAGGTGAGTGGTCTACGGACCAGCCGCTGCCTTTTCGGCATGCGCGCGCACGCGCGTGCCTCACGCCACTTGCTACCATGTGGGGCAAAAAAGCTAACAAATAGTACGTACACTTTATACGCTTTCTCTCTCCATGAACTGGATTGACTTTCTCACTCTCTTTTTCCTCTTTTGCTTTGGTCCATCAACTAGACAACTCATCTACAACTCGTGCCTGAGAACAACTCCGCGTAACTGACTGCTAACATGGCGCACAGCTTAACTGATGCAATCCTCTCTCCTTCTCTTTCTACGTGCCGGACGGCCATTTCTCGTTCCATTGCATTACTCACTTCTCTTCCCACACGCGAACAAACGATAGTGACCTGAACGTGAGATGAACACACATTTCATTTTCTTTCTATACTACCAGTCCCGCAACAAACGATGGTTACACCTGCGCGGACATGAACACGTGTTATACCTAAAACATTCATTCTTCAACAGTAACTAAATGACACGTTTATTCTATCCAGCAATTGAGTTTTTGCTTCCTTCATTCCATTCGTTTCATTATTTTCTTTTGTAACGGGATTAGGATATATATATCCTAGTCCTCTACAAGCAGGAAAACGGAAGACAATTCCACAGGCGTGCAGTTCTAAGAAAGAAGCTTTGTTCATGGAATCTACGTTTAGGTTTAGGCACAGATAAAGAGTGGGGGAATTATTGGTAGTGTTTTCAGCTAGACGAATGTTTCTTGTGAAAGTTTGGCGAGGGGGGGGGCATAGACTGAAGCTCAGTCGAACACTTTCCATGAAAATAACTGTACAACAGAGACAAACTCGCAACATCTCTTCTGTGAGATAGAGGTTGCAAGGAAGAGAAAAGGACATCTCCTACGAGGCTACAAAGTCTATTTTGGACTCTATCAAGGCAGGACAAGTCCTTTCTAGCAGTCCTGCCCAGATGTGGCAACAGTACTCCATCCTTGGACGTACCTGGCTCTTATATAGCTAGAGAATTGCATCAGCAGTGAGATATCTACTGGATCTTCGTTATGATAAGGCTCAGCAGATTAAGTATTATGGTATCCGTTAGATGCATATTTAGACATTAATAGAGATTAATAGCGATTAGTATTTAATGCAAAACTTAAACCATATTAAACCATTACCTTGGCATAAAGCATTCATTCTAAGTCAACGGACTATAACTTTTGCCCGTTTAAATAAAGTCTAATTGATACAATCCTATTTAACTCAAAGATTTCGCTGGTATATTTAATACTGACCGATTTAAGAAAAAAAAATTGATTAATCTTAAATTAAATGTTCTTACCTTCATTGTCAAAAGTACTAATACTGCTACCCAAATCACCGGGTACTAATTAAATAAGAGAAATTTTTCGATACTCACGGGTAAAAAAAAAAAAGAAAGATAAGGAACTTTGATGTGTTCTTTTCGTGTTCTTTCATTTGATAATTTTCACCGACACACATTAGACTATGAAGCGAGAGGAAGAGAGACAGACAGACAGAAGAGGATGAGGAAGAGAAAGAGAGTGGTGGGGTCGGTGGGCGAGAAAAACGGAACGACGCGGCATTCATTCCAGTATCTTTAAAAGGAGGAAGTTTCATGACAATATTAAATTTACGAGCGATCCCCCAGTCGTATGTGTATGCGATCATGGGTGATGGTCAATGGTGACTTGAACCATGATACTTGAGTTTTGCATTTCAAACTTTAATTCGAACCATTATATGTAAAAATACTTTTATAGAATCAACAGTAGTTCTCTACAATGCAATGTAGATAACTATGTATTACGGACTAATTTACTGCAGGGAGGCATGTGAAGCTTCCTCCCGGTGCACCGCGATTGGCCTTCAACTAGAAAATCAATTGATTTGATCGAAAAATGGACGATTTCACAGATTCCGGTGACAATAAAAATATGGGATTGTGAAATATTTGTTGATCATTATTCAATCTCGGTCAACGTCGAGCCTCCTGCTAGTATATATATATATATATATATATATATATATATATATATATATATATATATATATATATATATATATAAAGCTGAATGAATGTGCGTGTGTGTGTGTGTCTGGTCACGAATAGGCTCCTATATGGTTGACTATTTTAAAAAACTGATAACATATAATGATAGAAGATGCATCGAGACACAGGAATGGGTATGTTTGATCTGGCAGAACGGTGGTTCATTAAAATTGTGGGGTCTGCGTTCGCGTCTGGTCCACAAAGTATGGAAATAAAAAACTTAAAAATTAAAAAAAAACGTTTACAAGTGTTTTTGATATAGATGTACATAATAATACTTTGATAAGTATGTTTTAACTTAAATAGGGATGGTATAATAAAACTGTGGGGCCTACATTCGCGCCTGGCCTCCATAGAATGGAAATAGGCACAAACTTTAATAAAGACTTTTCATATCTATCTGCGTAAGTATACTTTGATAATTATGTTTCAGTTTGAAGAAATATAGTATAATAAAATTATGGGGTGTTCGTTTGCACATGACCTCCATAGAATGGAAATATGGCACAAAGTTGAACAAGGTTTTGTTATATAGATCCACATGATATTGTGATAAGTGTTTCAGTGTGAACAGGTATGGTATAATAAATTATGGGGTGTATCTATTTTATTTTTACTTTCATCATATTTTGCTTTGGTTTTGATACTCCTAAATTCGAAGCTATCTTTTACAACCCTTCCTTTTCATAACCTATTATACTTTCATAAATCAGAGTCCATTTTCTGTAGGTTGTTTTTGAACCCAGTCAACGACGGGTACTTTTGCTAGTATAATATAAAGCTGAACGTGTGTGTGTGTGTGTGTGTGTGTGTGTGTGTGTGTGTGTGTGTGTGTGTGTGTCTGGTCACGAATAGGCTCCTATATGGTTGACTAGTTTTAAAAAACTGATTACATATAATGATAGAAGATGTATCTAGGATCAGGAATGGGTATGTTTGATCTGGCAAAACGGTGGTTCATAAAGATTGTGGGGTCTGCGTTCGCGCCTGTACTCCATGGAAATATGGCACAAACTTTAACAAAGACTTTTCATATCTATTTGCGTAAGCATACTTTGATAATTATGTTTCAGTTTGAAGAAATATGGTATAATAAAATTATTGGGTGTTCGTTCACGCCTGACCTCGATAGAATGTAAATATGTCACAAAGTTTAACAAAGTTTTTTAAAAGGGGTGAGGGTCCACAATAACACCTTAACTTTAATCTTAATTCGCGTTAGCTTTTATTTATTTATTTTTTTGAGTTGAATCATATTGTGTCAAATACATTCACCTCATAAATTCACGTTCTTATTAAAGTGAAAGCCCCCCCCCCCAAAAAAAAAGTCGGAACTTTAGACAATTCTCGACACAAATTTTGGATAATTCTGTTTTTTTTCCTTCTCCACTTGCACATATCAGTCTTTCGAAAGTAGATAAATAATAAAAAAATAAGAGCGTTACTTGTTATTGTGTCAAAAGACAGAAAAAATCCTGCTCACGTGATTACGTGTCTTTTTTTAAATATTTACATAACCTTTTTATTTTTATTTATATATCTGTTTAACCTGTTTTTTGTCAGTGTACTAGAAGAAATTCAGTTGATTACAACCCTTTCTGCATGTTCTTTACATTAGAATAGTACAACCTTGAATCCAACGGCGCAATACTACACCGTTCAATACTGTAAAACTGAAACGAAGCTGTTTTGCTTGAAAAGGGCGCCATTTTCTTCTTATTCATATTTATATCGATTCTTTGCTTTAAAAAACTAAAGTAATTCCGTGTTTACTTTTTTATTATCCCATTTTGCTGTTGCGGATTATTTTATTAAAGTAAGTAAAGCTTCATTATTTTTCAGAACTGTTTTTGTTTCTTTGTTTTTCGATATTTCGTCGATATTATTTAGTAAGAGTGTTTAGCAGAAAAGCCAACAAGCGACTACCCGAAAAAATGAATATACAAGAAATAAATGTTACCATAGTTAATAAAAGTTCAGTGCATGTTTTTTTTTTGTTTTGAAATAGTTTTTAATGCTCTTTACTTGAAATACTTTCAGCGAACCGAAATTAAAACGAAATTTGAGGCGATAACTACTTAAATGAATTTTTATATAAACTACACATGCCATAATTGAATATTCCTCAAGCACAAAATAACGGAAAACATTAAAATATGCTTATAAATATTCCTTACGTTGACGGAACTCTCTTAAATTGTTAACACAGAATGCTCAGGTGCCCTTCCTTCAAATTGAAAACGGGGCTCTCCATTTCAAAGTCGCTGCGATTTTGATTTTTTTTAAAACCGGTTCGTGAATTAAAAAAAAATTTTTTTTTTACAAACTACTTAAAAATACAAACCAATGAACTTTTCTACCATAAAACAAACTTTTATTGACTATGGTAACATTTATTTCTTGTATATTTATATTATTATATATATAACATTTTCTTTTTGTAAGTAAACATCATTTTGTTGGTCACTCTTGGCTACGAATGGAAACAAAGTTGATATAAAAAAATATATTTTTGCGAAAATTATCTTTACTTTCATCATATTTTGCTTAGGGTAAAATTTTTGCGTATCAAAACCTATCTTTTTACAACCCCCTCCTTTTCATAACGTATCATACTTTCATCAATCACAGTTCATTTTCTGTAGGCTGTTTTTGAGCCCAGTCAACGATGGGTACTTCTGCTAGTATATATATATGTGGGGTTCCGATTTCGAATCTCGCTAGATTTAGCCACTCTGATGAGTCGTGGACGATGAAACACGTGTCAGTGGAAAATTATATTTTAGAAATAATATATATATATATATATATATATATATATATATATATATATTAAGTAATGTGATTTATAATTTAAAAATTTAAAAAAAATTTTTAAATTTAAAAATCAAATTTTAGTTAAATTAAAAATCAGTTTCATAAGAAGGAACAACAACAAAGTCAATTATCTGTACGATCGTTTCGGAAATCCGTGCTTTTTATTTGTGGTATACATGAAGTCACGTAGAACAATTATACATAGTTTTTTTGGTAAGCACGGTCTCATCATCAGCAAATTTAGGAGGATTTCTATTGAATTGAAAAGACACCAAAAATAAACCTAGCATTAAAAGTAAGGCAGATGAATCTGAAAAATTGAAGTAAAAGGTTTGGATTTAAAATTTATAAGAAAATTAGTATAGGTTAGAGATAGAAATGAGTAGAAAAAATATATATTTTTTTGAATTTACATAATAAATTTGATTTAAAAATATATAGATATAGTTACCTTTTAGTTTTTCTTTTTTTGAAATCAGGAACTGTATTTAAAGTAGTCATTTAGATGTTTGCTATAGCTTTTTATTTCATTGAATGATGAATTTTAAAAGGGCGACGCTCGTGCAGTAAATTGTTTCCGTTAGCGTATTTTGATTTAAAGACGCTACAGTTAATATCTATAGAGAGAGAATATTTATTTTGCAAGTTTTTAAGGGGAGATAATTGTCATGTGTTGTTGGCTTTATTTATTATTTGATTTACGAGTCTAAGGGCGGTAATTGGTCTAACTTAATTTATAAAAAAAAAAAAATCCATTTTTACTAATGAGTAATTTTTAATGATTTAAGGTAGTTTATATTTATTAAATTTAAACCAACGTTTATGATTACATGATAGAAGCTCATGTCTTGAATTTATTAGTTTGGTTGTGCTTTTATATCTTCATATTTTTAAATTTTTAGGGTTTCTTTTGTACATAATGTACAAAATTTATCTCCTGGTTTATATGATTTGCAAGTCTCAATTATTTGCCATTTTAAGTTGAAAGAAAT
>NC_136523.1:16114661-16117161 GCF_053919585.1 Euprymna scolopes | reverse complement strand
TGAATTTATATATATATATATATATATATATATATTATTCGTGTGAAGTTTTAACGAGGTTAATGCAAGAGTGTTCAATACCAAGGCACGGCAAGATATACTTTTATTTATATCACATAAGCATTAACAGGCCACTACACATTTATGAGCATGTGTCGATCAGCCAGTTACAAGTAATTAGAGACCTCTTCAGGCGATGTTTCTTATGCAAAAGTGTAATCTGTAATGGAAATTTTACAGGATTTTACAAGCACAAAATTTATGAGGAAATCCCATCAAGTGGTATTCAAAAGGAATTATAATATATGTGAAAAAGAAAGAAGATGAGGAAAAAAGAGGGAATTTTTTTTTGTTTCTTTTTTTATTTTACACAGTGATCACCACTTATCAAGGCCCGGAAGCCACTCAGGGATAAAGGTTATTGCAAGTACATTACGTTAGTGTGGAGATTTGATGAAGTGTTTACTTAAGGGGGCGGTTCATTAGGAATTTGTTAACGTTGGACTTGAACACATCCAAGTTGTAATCCGGTGGGAAGCAGGCAGACTGAACAGAGTTCCACAAGCGTGCAGTTCTAAGAAAGAAGCTTTGTTCATGGAATCCGCGTTTTGATTTAGGCACAGATATAGAGTGGGGGAAATTTTTCACAGTGGATTCAGCTAGACGGGTGTTTTTCGTGAAAGATTGGCGAGGGGGGACCAGAGATTGGAGTTCAGACGAGCACCTGCCATGGAAATAACGATAAAACAAGGACAGGCTCGCAACGTCTCTTCTGTGGGAGAGAGGTTGCAGGGTAGAGAAAAGGGCATCCCCCACTAAGCCACGAAGTCTATTTTGTACTCTGTCAAGGCAGGATAGGCTGTTTTTAGCAGCTCCTGCCCAGATATGGCAACAGTATTCCATCCTTGGACGGACTTGGCTTTTATATAGATAGAGAATTGCATCAGTAGTGAGATATCTTCTGGAGCGGTAGAAGGATCCCACCATCTTTCCAGCGACCTTGGCAACAGACTTGATGTACGTGTTCCATTTCAGATCAGGAGTAAAGGTCAAACCCAGAAGCTTGTCAAAACATGAGGCCTCACCCAGACGAGAGCCATCCATCACAATTGATGCCAGATGGGGATCAGAGCGTTGATGATGTAAGGATAGGAGCTTGGTTTTGGATGCATTAAAGGTAACCAGCCACATCTTCCCCCACTGAACCACACGCTCGAGATCAGAGGAGAGAGAATCAGAGAGAACTTTGTCATTTACAGCCTTTGATGTGTTGCCGTAGATGGTCGTGTCATCAGCATAGATGTCAATGAATGATTTAAGTATGTGTTTAGGGAGGTCATTGATGTAGATCAGGAAGAGAGTTGGGCTCGGGATTGACCCCTGAGGGACTCCAGCATTTATATTGCAGGCCACCGATTTTTGTCCATCTACCACTACTCTTATGAGCCTATCGGAGAGAAATGATTTAATGATTGAGAAAACATTTCCAGTTATACCATAGCTGGAAATCTTGTGAAGTAGACCCTTATGCCATACCTTGTCGAAGGCCTTTGATATGTCAAGAGCAATTGCCCTAGAAAGGAAGCCTTTGTCAAGAGATTCACTAATCCTGTGACATATAACCGTCAGCACATCTGCGGTAGATCTTGCAGAGCGGAAACCATATTGTGTGTCACTAAGAAGGTTATTCCTGCTGAGGTGGTTGACTATTTCTCTATTTAATATGGATTCCAGCAACTTACTCATAACACACAGGAGACTTATTGGTCTGTACTTAGAGGGAGATGACTTATCACCTGAATTCTTAAATACAGGGCAAACTGATGAGGTTTTCCAGGGAGTCGGAAAGCACTTCTCCTAAAGGCAGCGCTTAAATAGTTTCGTAAGTATGGGAACAAGTTCTGGTTGAAGCTTTTTTAACACTATAATTGGGATGCCATCAGGGCCAGTTGCTTTACTGGAATCTAGGTTATTGATTAGCTTGGTGATCTCATGCACGGATATTTGTATGTTACCTAGCTTGTTCTGTGTTATAGGAGGAAATATGGGGAGTTGATGGCCTTCGTCGCATAGGGTAGAATTAGCTGCAAAGTTCTTTGCAAATAGTTTGGCCTTGTCTGACGCTGACGAGATGACCTCTGGTCCATTGATAATGGTTGGGATAGAACGCACATTTCTGTTCAGGATCCTATTTGTTATTTGCCCAAACTGGTGGGAACCAAGCCGCTGATCAGCTACCTTGGATTTAACAGACTGGGCATATAACTCTCTTGCATTTTTTATATAATAAATAATAAAATGTGTATAGAAAAATAAAGAGAAAATAAAGAGAAAAACAGAGGAATAAAGGGGGAGAAAAGAAAGAAAGAAAGAAAAAGGAAGAGAGTACATACAATATTTTGATTTAAAGAATTTAACTTTAACCATTAAACTTATATATATATATATATATATATATATATATATATATATATATATATATATATACATACATATATAT
>NC_136523.1:16107161-16109661 GCF_053919585.1 Euprymna scolopes | reverse complement strand
GAGCAACTGGACCTATGAAAAAGAATTTCAAAAACTACCTGGCAAATATACCCGGTGGACCAAGTGCAAGAGAGATTCAAACAATTGCACTTAAAGGGACCATCAGAATCTTTTAAAAAATCTCTCGATCTGAGTTAGTGGGTGAATGTTGGGCATCCAGTAGAATGTGGGTTTTTCTGTTGTAGTTTTTAACTTTTAGCTTGAAATAAAAACATATATATATATATATATATATATATATATATATATATATATATATATATATATATATATATAGAGAGAGAGAGAGAGAGAGAGAGAGAGAGAAAATAAAAAGGAACAAACCGTATTATGTGTTCATCAACGTTTCGTCTTTATTTCGAGACTTCCTCTGGAAGAAATAAAGACGAAACGTTGATGAACACGTAATACGGTTTGTTCGTTTTTATTTTCTCTATTTTGTCGGAATACTATTTCCATCATTTTCATCATATATATATATATATATATATATATATATATATATATATATATGATGAAAATGATGGATATATATATATATATATATATATATATATATATATATATATATATAAGCAACTAGAATTATAGTAATTATAGTAGCAACAGGAATCATGAACAAGAATTTCAAAAACTATCTGTCAAATATACCCGGTGAACCAAGTGCAAGATACCTCCAAGCAATTCCACTTAAAGGAATGGTCAGGTCTCTCGGTTGGAATATCTGTGTTAGGAGGTGGATGTTTGGCATCCGGTAGGATGTTCCATCCCCAGATTGAACAAATTGATAAGAAAAAAAAATAAAATAAAAATTGCTATTTATCATAGAGTGGAGATTGTCACTTGAGACGCCATGTCGTCTGCCTTCGTAAGGCTTTACGTGATTCATTTTTACCGGGCTACCCAGGTATGAAGTGATTAATATGCAACTTGTCGGTCTCAAGTGAAGGGTCATACCCACGCGCAGTTGGACATCGTTAGTATATTTTCGCAAAGCAAATTCATATTTCAACTACTTATATCTCGATTGCACTTTGAAATCTGGTCTTGGTAGGTTAGGCTGTTGTAACCCAAACTACATTTGCGATACTATCGACGCTCATTCCCCGCACCCCCTAAGTGTTAGTAAGTAAAAGAAAAGAAAAGAAGAAAAAAAAAGGGGGAAAAAAAAGAAAAGAAAACAAGTTTATCAGCAGAACAATGGTATAGGAAGTTGTTCACCAAGGAACACAAAAGAAAAATAGAATAGGATTGTTAACCAAGATGTGGCGGATAAAAGATCGGATATAAAGGAGGATATATTTAAAGTTAGTTTTAGGCAGTGAATTTTGCAACAGTCCGTAAACTATATATTATTTTGTTTGTATTGGAATTCTTTGAGATGAGTAATTTGTGTATTTATTTATTTGCGTACTGTTATCCTCATCTTCATAGTTGTTGTTGCTTAACCACGGTTCGGCCAACTAATCCTTTCTGAAGAAAATAAATAAACAAGCCCGTAAACTGTCCTTTACTATTTTGAATTGGCAACAGTCGAGAACTGTTGCAGGTTTTCGACAGTCAAACACAAATTGTGGCTCGGCGCAGATCAAGCATATATATATATATATATATATATATATATATATATATATATATATATATATATATATATATATATATATATATATATATATATATATGTACGTATGCATATATATGTATGTATATATTTATATATATATATTTATGTGCATATATATATATGTGTGCATATATATATATATATATATATATATATATATATATATGTACGTGGGTGTGTGTGGCTGTGTGTGTATATGTGTGCATATATGCGTGCGTGTATATATATATATATATATATATATACATTGCTACATATATATACATATCTGCATGTATGTGTATATATGTATATTTATATATATGTGTATATATGTGTGAATATATATGTGTATATATGTGCAAATACATATGTGTGTGTGTGTATATATATATATATATATATATATATATAGCCGCACTGATGAGCTGTAAAACAGCGAAACAGTACTGTGTTTGGATGATTATATATATATATATATATATATATATATATATATATATATATATATATATATATACTAGCAGAAGTATCCGTCGTTGACTGGGTTCAAAAAAAACCCTACAGAAAATGGACTGTGATTGATGAAAGTATGATAGGTTATGAAAAGGAGGGGGTTGTAAAGAGATAGGTGTTGATACTAAAAAATGTTACCCTAAACAAAATATAATGAAAGTAAAGATAATTTTCGCAAAAATATATTTTTTTATATCAACTTTGTTTCCATTCGTAGCCAAGAGTGACCAACAAAATGATGTTTCCTTACAAAGAGACAATGTTATATATATAATAATATAAATATATGAGATATAAATGTTTCCATAGTCAATAAAAGTTACTTTTATGGTAGAAAAGTTCATTGGTTTGTATTTTTGTAAAAAAAATTTTTTTTAATTC
>NC_136523.1:16087161-16104661 GCF_053919585.1 Euprymna scolopes | reverse complement strand
TTTCTGTAGGCAGGGTTTTTTAACCTAGTCAACGACGGGTACTTTTGCTAGTATATATATATATATATATATATATATATATATATATATATATATATATATATATATATATATATTTCATAAGTTTTAGTTTCGGTTTCGATTTAAGCAGATTCACCCAAGACATATCTATGTATGTTCTTTTTTTATTGTTGAAATCACAACTTTATAATATATAAGAATCCATAGAACATTAACTCTATAATAATATATACGAAATCTGCATGAATTAAAATATCATATTTAAACGTACTTTACGACCAGACTACGTCGGGCCTCCCTGTTGGTTTAGATAAATACTTTTACTATTTTAACAAAAGAGCAACAATAATATCAGGGCGTTTTCATTTATGCTGAACATCCACAGAATGGTAACATCGATATATTGCAGAGGAAAGAGTCCGTTGTGGAATTTCCACAGGCCCCGCTAGTTTAGAATTATACGGTTTTGTCGACGGAAGAACGCGCCTTGATTTTGAAACGATTAATTTTAAAAAATGGGTAATGTCGGATTTATTTTATGTTTTATATCTTAGCATCATCAATTCTATTGTAAGCATTTGAGGATGTGTGGAAATTATAAAATAGGGCTAATATGTTTTTTTTTGTTTTTTTTTTCTCAGTTAGAACTAGTTCTAAAAAGACATGAGCTATTTGCGGGAGGGTCACATGAAATTTGCCAATCCTAAGTAAAAATAACTTTTATCGAACGAACTGGATTCGAACTTGGGACACCCAGGTTGATAACCACTGAATCACCGCCACCTTCGTTTTTACCTTAGTGACATCGGATTAATCATACATCATCACCGGACGATCTCATTTTTCTTAATGTTTAAGAAAGGTGAGAGATAGATAGATAGATACCAACCATACGTGCCTCCATGAAGTGTAAGTTTGTTTTGTGTTTTTTATAAAATATTATTATTATTACTAATTATTGTTTCATTATTACTACTAAAAATATTTGTATTGCTGTAAACTAAATATAATATAAATAATATTCCTAATTAATCGCTCGGATCACGAAATCGAATCAGACGTTTTTGCGTGTACGTTAAGGACTTGCCGTTTTATTTCTTTGATATAAAAAAAAAAAGAAAAAGAAAATGGACGCCGCCGACAATTCCAGGTCGACATTTTTAGCCCGATTCAGACGCGCTATTGGCAGTTTTAAGAGGAACTTCTGCTGCACCGGCATCCGGCATTCCAAGCAGAAGCAAACTTTTACACGGCCACGAGACTCGGACAATAACAACGACAAACCGAACAGTGTCGTCTACTTAAAACGAAGCGAAAAGATCTTCATTTAAAAAGAAATGGCGACACAATGACACTATTTTTCCTGCGTCTTTAAAACCAGAGAAGATTTATATTTGAGGAGGGGGGGGGGCATACCGGAGACAGCGGCTGCCTAAAAATACTCCCCCCCCTCGCTAACTTTGGAGGACTGATCATATTCGTGTCCTTCACAATGCTACTAACCATTTCTACACCAAAAACAGTCACAAAATAATGACCGTAGTAGTTACAATATACAATATGCAGTAGGGAGCTTGGTAAATAAAAATAATTATGAAAAAATGATTAAATTACGCTGAGAAACTGAGTTTCTATAAGAACTCTCACTGTTAAATGTGACCCCTTTGCCATTCGAAAATATAACGCAGACCTAAAAAGCTTGATTCCAAACGCCCTTTTCGAAATGATGAAAAGGACTTCCATTTATCTCAAGCAAATCCAGGTGGCAGCATGTTTTACTGTAAACAATCCGAAAGTAGTCAAATCTATAACAAATGTTACCAGAGGCAAGATAAGTTACTCTTCTACCTACCCGAATAAGCTTTAGTTTTAAAACGTTTTTCAAAACGCAAGTGGTGTCGAGTTACTAAGTGAAAACGAACAAAATGGCCGACATGTTTTTGAAGTCTCGATAATATCCCAATCAAGTAATACTTGCGACAAACCAATCAGGGTGGCAGCATGTTTTACTGCAAACAAGCCGAAAGAAGAATTGTAACAATCAAAAACGATATTCTATTTTACTGTGAAACTAATTGTGAAGCTATTCAATTCAAAACGTTTAAATTTCGTAGCAAATATTATCAAAGGCAAGATGAGTTACTCTTCTACCTACCCGAATAAGCTTTTGTTTTAAAACGTTTATCTAATTCAAAACGCAAGTGTCGCGTTACTAAATTCAAACGAAAACAAAATTGGCGACACAATGTCTTTAAAGTCTCGATAATGGCCTAAAACAAAATACTGAAGTCAACCCAATTATAGTCACGGTGATATTTATTTGATTTTTGAGTCATTATCCAGGTGGCATCGTGTCGGTCATTTCGTTCTTCCTAACTTAGCAACTCTGCATTAGTCTTTCGATTTAACGCTTAAAAATAATTTCTAACTTGGTAGCAAGAGTAACTTCTCTTGCATTTGGTAACATTTGTTTGTTGGCCACTTTTCGGTTTGTTTTTAGTAAAACATACCCAATTAAGGCTAAAAAGAAAAAATAATCCCAGACAATTTCTTTTACAGAATATTAATGTTGAATCTAATTTTATTTCCTTCTAATATAATGAAATGCTCAATTCTTTATAATGACAATCTCTTTATCATCTAAAGGAAATGATCGTCTTTATCCGCCATTTTGGACTTTTAAAAATGTTTTTCGTTTTCAGTTTTGTTTGCCTTGTTTCTTTCGTGCTAAATGCATTTTCGTTGTTCCCATCTCTTGCCCACCTTAAAATGTTTTCACTTGTTTAATTTTAGCTATTATAATTTTTTCCCCCAATAAATTATTTAACCATGTTAAGTTTTAATTCACTAGCGTCCCAAACCGGAATTCCTACGATTTCTTAGACATTACTCTTTATAACTTTAAATTTTGGGTTTGTATTACTATACTGTGGTAATTATTACTGACCGGAACTCGATGTGGAGGGGGGAGGCAGTGGAATTCTGGGAGGCAGTCGTTCAAGAAAAAGGTATTAAAAAGTGCTTGGTCGACTGATTTTATAGTAGTAGTTTGTTGTCCACCACGTGGGTCGGACTGAACTTTGCATAGCATCAACTTATGGGTTATAAAACACCCCTATCGTTGATGTGTTAGTTGGACTTTTTTGTTTAGTCAAGTTACACGTTTCACAGTTACTATTACACAGACAATTTGTCGTTGTAAGCAACGAGGCAATACGTTGCAACTCCAGTTAGCCGAGAAAAGCCGAGAAAAACCGAGAAGGATTCTCCACAAGTTAAGAGTTTCATTGTTTTTTCCTTCTACGTCGAGTTCAGGTTTAGCCGTTGAGTTGCAGAAACGCCTCCCCCCCCCCTTCAGTCGGTTAAAATCCGACAATACAGATTCGAAAAAGTCGTCAAACAAATGTTATCAAAGGCAAGATAAGTTACCTTTCTACCTAACGGGATAATTTTCTAGTGTTTTTATTTAATGCGACCTGTTTAAGCCCGAAAAAGTGTATACCGATGTATTGGAAAATTTAAAATGGCGCTGAACTCTGAACACAGTAAATTTGGGAAAATTAGTTAAAAATAAAATACACAAATTACTGTTAGAAATTCAATGTTACCGTGACATAAGCTGGCATATTCGGTGGGTTTTTAACAGCATTTTGTATATTTTTAATGAACTTTTCCCAAACTTACCGTGTTCTGCAGAGAGTTCGGCGCCATTTTAAATTTTCCAATACATCGGTAAACACTGTTTTTCTAGCTGAATAAACATGTAACGTAAAAAAAAAAAAATCCCAATTAGGTAGAAAAGTGCCTTTGTTAACTTTTTTCTCTCTCTCGAATCTGTGTATAGTAATACAAACCCGTTTTTATTTATACTTCTGCATTTATGAACCCGCGACTTCTACGAAGTTATTCGATGTGCCCGGCGGATGACGAAGAACCGGAAACTGTCGACTAGTAGTTTTTTTTTTTTTTTTTTGGATATAAAAACGTGATTTTCCAATGTATTTCTTTGAGTCCCGAGGAAGGGGTTTATAACAATTTTTTTATTTTTTTTTATTTTTTAAGGCTAGTTTCCGGTCATTCCCATCATCTGCCGGACACACCCGAGTAACCTCGTGAAAATCACGGGTACATAAATGCAGAAGCACTTTTTTTTTCTTAAAATGTATGTCAGAATCAATACTGCTAAAGCTTTAAATAAAACGAACGTCACTTAATTGTAAGAATCAAACGATATTGTTTTACTGTGAAATTGTCAAACTATTCAATTCAAAACGTTTGAATTTCGTAAATATGCCTAATTCTAATTTATCGACCTACACTTTAAAGGTTTGTTTTTTCCACAAAATACTTGTTTCGGTAAAATCCCTTCAAAACGTATTGAGGTTATATGAGAAAATAAAGCTGTGTACGCATTACAAATGTTTCTTTTCTGTTTCTTATGTTATACATGACTTGTTGGAAAAAGTCATAACTGAGAATAGCTAACCTGAAGTGAGGTTGCGAAAAAAAAAAAAAATACAATCTTCTTCGCGACCTTCTCAGGTCTAGTAACCACAGTAACATAAAAATAAAGGAATAAGTGACTCTTCAAAGGAAGGTTTTTATGACAATTACCTTACTCTATTAGTATAAATAACCACAAGGCTATTGTTCTTCTTGATTGTTGGAAGATCATCCTCACCTCCGGCAGCTTGAGCTACTCAGGTAAGCTATGTATTACTCGCCACAGATTACATTAGGGGTCATTTCGAGTAAAGTTTATTTACTGTACCCATCTGAACTAGAGAAACACATGGTTAAAATGTGTAACTAGCTAATGAAGAATAGATATGGCGTCCGTTCAATAGACGGACAGGTGATCAAGTCAGATCTATAGGGTCTGCCAAACGATTGTGAAAAATGGACTGCACGTTTCCGTGACGTCAGATTTGTTAACTATACGAACTATGGGAAAGCAGATGCGACTTCATGATTTTTTTTTTTTTTTTTTTTAACCTTTATCTTCTTCAAACTTAATCTTTATTTTGTTAGGTGTTAAGATTTACAGTTTAACGATTATGAAATACGGTTTTACTGAATGTACATTTGGTTACCTACGGGGTTCCATTTTTTTTGTTCGGTAAAAAGAGACCTACAAAATGTTTGATATTTGTGCAATATTTTCAAATTGGTTTTAAGTCATGTTTATATTAAAACTTAATATTAAAAATTTAAACAGAATTAAAAATCTAGGTAACGGAACATTTTGAAATAGAATTTTAATCGTTTTAATCTTTTAAAAATCTTTAGGAAGTTTTTTTTTTCTTGTCAATTCAACTGATTATAGTATATTTATTCGAAAAAAAAAACGCTATTTAAAAAGCACTATTAAATCTATGCATTTTTTTTTTAAATTGCAACTTCAAGGTAATTTTTTGTTTGATGTGTTTAAATTTAAAAATGTTTTATTTGAACTCTTATGTTTCATAAATAGAAATGTCGATAGATTTAAATGTATTTTGTTCAAATTTCGAAAAAAAAAAATATGGGGGGGGCACACACTAAACAATATTTTCCCTTGTATATATTACGGAAACTGCATTTTATATCTAATTTCATTCTAAAATAGATAAGTATCGAAAATTTCACGAAAATCTGGCCATTAGTTGATTTTTGCTAGATTTATTTAACAGGGGTATTTTTACGTTCGAAATGCTTGCTATATGGGAACGTTATTTTAAAGCGCCAATTACGTAAACACGATTTTCGTCTCGCAAGTTCATTATTTTCGTACGACGAAAAAAAAATTTAATTATTACTAGTTTATTTTGCCCTTTTTAAATGGGGAAAAAATTATACTGATAATATTAATTTATAATAAAGATACATCGTTTTATATAGGGGGGGGGTAATTCTGTGGTGACTTTTTGTAGTGCCTACAGATCGAGCGTACCGGAAAACGAAATGAGACTAAATTGATAACTCGGAAATTTAAAATGAAAAAACTTTTAATGGTTAATACTTTTAAAATAAATAATTTAAACAATTTTTTATTTTCACTGACGTACACGAGTGAGGCCCCTCCAGTAAAATGCGCATCGGCTCCGACGTTGTACGCAATTCGTTCGAGGGAGCATTCATTATTCCGAAAAGGAAAGTTTGTGTTTGTGGCTCTTTTTTTTGGGGGGGGGTACTGTTTTTGTGGCCGTATTTTCTTTTTGCCGTGAATTTTTTGGGGGAAGGGGGGCGTTTTTTTTTTTTTTTTTTTTTTTTTTTTTTTTTTTAATTACTGTAAACAACCCGAAAGTAGTCAAATCTATAACAAATGTTACCAATAAGTTACTCTTCTACCTACCCGAATAAGCTTTAGTTTTAAAACGTTTTTCAAAACGCAAGTGGTGTCGAGTTACTAAGTGAAAACGAACAAAATGGCCGACATGATGTCTTTGAAGTCTCGATAATATCCCAATCAAATAATAATTGCGACAAACCAATCAGGGTGGCAGCATGTTTTACTGCAAACAAGCCGAAAGAAGAATTGTAGCAATCAAACACGATATTTTATTTTACTGTGAAACTAATTGTGAAACTATTCAATTCAAAACGTTTAAATTTCGTAGCAAATATTATCAAAGGCAAGATGAGTTACTCTTCTACCTACCCGAATAAGCTTTTGTTTTAAAACGTTCATCTAATTCGAAATGCAAGTAGTGTCGCGTTACTAAGTTAAAACGAAAACAAAATGACGGACGTAATGTCTTTAAAGTCTCGATAATGGCCTAAAACAAAATACTGAAGTCAACTCAATTAGTCACGGTGATATTTATTAGATTGATTTTTTTTTTTTGAAAAACTATTGAATAATTCCACCCGCTATCTTTCGAAGCTTATAACTCCTCGAAAAATGTAATTCAAGCTCTAATTTTTTTTTTCAGTTAAAGGAGCAAGGACCAAGGTTTCATTTAAAAAAAAATAAAAATAAATTTTTTTTTTTTTAAATTTGAATATATTATTTATTGATCCTTTATCTCCAATTTGTGATATATAAAACTTTGGTATATAAATTAATTATTTACTTTTTAATAGACATTTGAAAATTGGGGGAGGGCGTGAATTAAAAAAATCGTTTGTCTAAAATATTATATTCGATTTATTGGAAAGAGCATAAAATTTCACATTGACTCTGAAAATATCGTAAAAATAGAATCAATAGAAAAATTGATAGATTTTTAAAGTTTTAAAATTGAAAAATACTGAACTCGTAACATTCAATTAATTTCATTACTATTTTTTTAAAAATATTTCTATTTTTATACAACGTTAATAGTTTATTTTGGAAGTATAATCCATAAAGAAAATAAACTCATTTTTAAAAGAAAAATTACTAGTTTTTTTTATATTTTATTTGCAGTTTCGTGTTAGGTGTCAAAAATTCCTACAAAAATTCTGATACACCTAACTGCACTATCGATTTAACGCTTAAAAATAATTTCTAAATTAACTTTTTAAAAATTTTATATTAAAAACGCAGTAGCAATTTGATGAATTTTAATTTTTTTTCAATATATTACTATTTTCGACATGACAATTAAGTACGTAATATTGTTTTTGCTTAAAACGATATATTAAAAAAAATCTATTTGTCAACTATAGCTTAACAATCACTGAACTTTCTAATATGAAAACAAATGAACTTTGACTCTTAATAACTTCTAATGAAATGAAATTTTCCGGTATTTAGCAGAGGAGCTTATACGAATATATATATATATATATATATATATATATATATATATATATATATATATGACATGAATGTATGTTACTGTAGCCAATAAAATTAATTTTGTACCAATCTGGCTTATTTGTTTTTGTTAAGCAGTTTTTATTGCCCTTTATTTAATCTCAAAAATTCAGTTTTTCTGAGCGTATTTGGAGAAAAAAGAAATGGCGACATCTTCTTTGGAAGAAGCAAGCCTCGTTTTGAATTTCAAGGTTTACATGTGCTTTGAAATTTTTTGGTATTTTTTTTTTTTTATGAGAGGTACTCAGTGTCACACCAACCTAAGAACGGCTTTAGGAATAAGCATTCCAACCGCGAAAGCCGTTCTTAACATGGGGAGGTTGGATATTCATAGAACGCTGGGTACTCTTGTAAAAAAAAAAAAAAAAAAAAAAAAAATTCAAAACGAGGCTTGCTTTTTGTAAAGAAGATGCCGCCATTTTAATTCGCTTGAAAAAATTGAATTTTTTAGATTAAATAAAGAGCAATAAAACCTTCTCGAAAACCAAAAATGAGCCACGTAGGTATAAAATTTACCTTTATTGTCTACCATAACATTTATTTCTTGTGTGTGTGTGTGTGTGTATATATATATATATATATTTTTTTTTTTTTCCATATAAACATTTTGACCTCTCCCTTTACTTAAAAATTCACAAAAAATCAGGAAATTAACCACTATTAATGAAATTTTCAGTATTTATCAAATGATGATCGCGGAATATAACGAACTAATTATTTTTATTTAAATCTTAGTGGAAATGTATTATTTTGTCTAAACAAAAATACCTTTACTAAAGTTATGGTTTTCAGTAGTAAATAAAAAACGCAAGAATTTATTTTTTCTTTTTTTACATAAAGCATCGTAATTTGTAACAAAAAAAAAAAAAATAAAATAATTTTTACAGAAACATTACGCAAAAAGCCTGTAACGGACCAGCGTATAATACCCTAGCTCGCCGCAAGAAAATAATGAAACGAATGGAATTGAAGAAAACAAAGACTCAATTGATGGATAAGATAAACGTCGTTTATTTGCTGTTGAAAGAATGAACGTTTTAGTTATTAACATGTGTTCATGTCCGCGCGTGTGTAACCAATGTTCGTTGCGGGACTGGTGGTGTAGAAAGAAATGGAAATGTGTGTTCATCTCAAGTTCGGGTCACTATCGTTTGTTCGCGCGTGGGAACTGAAGTGAGTGTTGTAGTGGAAATTGAGAATGATAGTCCAGCATGTAGACAAAGAATGGAGAGTTGATATTAGTTAGTAGTCAGCTACGCGAAGGTGTTCTCAGGGACCAGTAGTAGATAGAGAAAGAGTGGGAATGTGTACATACAGTCTGTTAGCTCGTGCCCCATACATAATAGTAAGTGGGCGTGATGCGCGCGCCTCCCGAAAGGGAGGCAGCTGGTTAGCCCAACCTCTCTGGTCGAGAGTTGGTCCTAAAAGGGGTTAGAAACAGCTTGTCTCTTTGTTTTATACTCGTTTTCGGTGGTCATTTGCGCATGTGTATAATTCCTTAGAAAGCGGAAGTGACGTCGTCCATGTGTGCGTTAGCGTGTGTGTATATACTGTGAATGTGTGGACGTGGGCGCGTATGTTTGTGTGCGCGTATGTATATGACATAGTTTGAAATGTGAATGTATGTTTTTGTGTGAGACTTGAAAAAGGCTCGTACAAGCCTCTGAAGTCCGTATTAATGAATTCGATATAACTCGAAGAAAAATGAATTTCTCGAACTACCGAGGTTACCATTGAATTAAGTATTGTTTATTTAATATTAAAAAAAATTATAATAGCAAAAATATTGCTACTTTTTTTAATTACACATAATTTTTATCTGCAAGATTTTAATAATTTCCTTGCTGACAAGAATGTGAAACTTTCGGCGTAACATAAAATTAATTTAAAAACAGGAACATACAAAATAATTAAATTAAAAAATGATAAAAATTGATACAAACGTTCAGAATAGGAATGTATGGATGCAGGTGTGGTGGTGTGGGGGGAAATCTGACACCCTTACTTCCTTTTACTCTCATGACTTCATTTTCGATTGGCTGTAATTTTAGGCCTCCTTATAATCTTGTTTACAAATCTTGTTTATTTGTTGCGTTTTTGCAAACGGTAAATTATTTGGTTTTTGAGGGCTAATTAAGTTATTTTTGCACAAACAAGGTGTTATTTTTTAAAATTTAATTCAATGTCTTAGGACTTTACTTAACTAATTATCTTTGAAATAGACCCAGACCTTTTAAAAGATTTTTACAATGAATTTATTTCACTTTAAAATTTAACTGAATTGGTTACCTCGCTGTGAAAACATTTTTCATAACTTTTTTTTTTTTTTTGTTTTTCACGTGCACAAAATTTTTTTTCTTTAGGAAATTAACTTTAGTCCCTAATCTTTCAAATACAATTAAAAAGTAGTCGGACACCTACAAAAAAAATAAAAATAAATAAATAAATCGGCTTTCAAAACTAGGTCCCCCTATTTTTGTCCGCCAATTTTTGCCCGTACCTAGTTATTGCACAACGTTTCGGTCGCTGTAACCTCCGAATTTCGTTAGGTGTAAAAGTCGTCTCTTAGTTTCGTAAATATTATGTTTCTAAGAACTTACAATTGGTTGATGGATTTAATTAAAAATTTAATCATAAGTAAAAATGACCCCCCCTCCCCAGGGTTTCATGATTATTAAATTATCTTTGTGATTCCTGTAAACTAGATCCAATAAAATTAAAACCTACAAATGCAGAGCTAACCTTTTTTTTTTCCTGTCAAAACATAGTAACTTTTGCAACTGACGAAGGTCGGAGGTTACATCGACCGAAACATTATGGAGATAACACTCAAGATGAAAACAATTGACGTTTTTGAAATGAGGATTGGTTATTCGTATTATTTGGATTCATCAGACTACTGTTCTAATTTTAAGTGATTTTTCACAACGTTTCGGTCGATGTAAGTGCCGACCTTCTTCAGGTGTATCTTGTCGAACTCGGGAATGTTTCTGTCGAACTCAGGAATTTGGACGGAATTTCACGCGGAACTCTTTAATTCACATGGGTAGTGTGTTCTTGTTTCGTCAGCCATGACTGGATAGAGGTCCTAAGTAATTCGCAATTGTATTTTTCGGTCGCCCACACTAAGGATTGAATTTTCAACCTTCAGGAGAATATCACTTTTTACAATTGATATTTTCCAAATACTCTAAACACTGTGCTACGGATCAATTGTTCGATTAACCTAAACAATATAAACATTCAGACCTCGTCTAAAAAATTCAGAATTGTAATAGAAAACAATTAGATCCAAATGATTTTGGTAGTTCTTTGTTATTGTAGCGAAATATGGCCAATTGCAGACAATTCTGGTATAAATTTTGTGAGCCCTTTTTATTTATTTATTTTTTTAAAATTTATTTTTTTAAAATTTTTTTTAAAATTTATTTTTTTAAAATTTATTTTTTTAAAATTTATTTTTTTAAAATTTATTTTTTTAAAATTTATTTTTTTAAAATTTATTTTTTTAAAATTTATTTTTTTAAAATTTATTTTTTTAAAATTTATGTTTTAAAAATTTATGTTTTAAAAATTTATGTTTTTAAAATTTATGTTTTAAAAATTTATGTTTTAAAAATTTATGTTTTAAAAATTTATGTTTTAAAAATTTATGTTTTAAAAATTTATGTTTTAAAAATTTATGTTTTAAATTTATGTTTTAAATTTATTTTTTTTAAATTTATTTTTTTTAAATTTATTTTTTTTAAATTTATTTTTTTAAAATTTATTTTTTTAAAATTTATTTTTATTTTTTTGACACATAGGCATCACCACTTATCAAGGCCCACTTGAAGACAACCAGCTGGAAAGCAGAAAAACGGCGTGCAGTTCTAAGAAAGAAACTTTGTTCATGGAATCTACGTTTAGGTTTAAGCACAGGTAAAGAGTGAGGGGGGATTATTGATAGTGGTTTCAGCTAGACGAGTGTTTCTTGCCTTAAAGCTATTTTTGTTTTTAGATGCACAATTTTATTATTTATTACAATATCCACTTGAAGAAGGTCTTAGGTTACATCGACCGAAATGTTGTGAAAATAATACTCAAGACAATAACGTTTAATATATATATATATATATATATATATGGCATAATAACACTGACATCGGTTCACGCCAGATCACCAAAGTTAAGCAACAATGAGCCGGGCCAGTACCAAATAGGTGACCATTTGGAAATACTAGGCGCTGTATGTGCTATCTTAATATTTTCCAGTCATCCTGAACTTCTTTATAATTCTGACAGTCAAAGGATTTAAACCCATTGTTTTCAGATGCAAAATCTTACAATTTCTGTTTGAAATTCTGCGCAGATTCCTGAGTTTGACAAAAAGATTCCCGATTTTGAGTCGTAAAACATTTTTAGTTTTAGAAGTGTTTATGGTGGGTAGCCAATCCGTAGAAGTCCTGAGATCAAGAATAGTTTCCGACGGGAAGCCTATCTGCACACGTTCTAAGATGAACAGAGTTCCTTATGTGACGATTTAAAAAAAAAAAAAAAGAAGCAGAATTCTAAAATATCTGGTATGCTTTATGGAGTATTCTGGTTTCTGTTTGGTTGTTAGCAGAATACGGCTCCATTTGTTTAGGCAGTCTCTCTTTTTGTGTGTATGTGTCTCTCTCTCTCTCTCTCTCATACATGACGATTGCAACGTCTTGTCAGACGAGTGCCACTCCCTCAGACATTTAAAATCCATGAGCCCAAATGCCTGAGGGAGTATCTATACAAATATTATGTTACAGAGTCTTAGCTTTGTACGACAGCTAAGTCTCTCTCTCGGTTCAAAATGTTGAGATCCAGCAACAAGCAAGAGCAAGATAGCCAGCAACAAATTAAACTGCAGACCAGCTTAATGCGGGTAATGATCTTCCGCTTTATGGTTTTTTAAATCAGAGATTTGCTTCTCCTAGAAAGGTTGCCTTCACCACGGCTTACGGGAGCCCTCTCCACGCCAATACACATATACACACACACAAATATACACAGTGCTAGTTGGCCGTTGACCCAGAAAAGAGTTCATTCGCCCTTTGGAAGGTCTTGTTTTTAATCCTTCAGGGAGACTAGCCGCCCTCCTCACCAAACAAGTCTGGTGGGGGAACCAGTTTAGTCGCCGGTGACCCAACCATGAGGCAGGTAGTACTGGGTTACATACATACATATGTGTGTCTCCTGTCTATAGATAAAACTTTTCAATCATTGTATGATTCCAAAAAATTAAAAGGTTCTGTTTATAGACAGGAGTGATAGGAAATGACCAATCAGAAACTAGAATCACTCCATAAATATTTTAGAATTCTGCACATTTACTTTGCCTATATGTAATCGGTGTAGAGCGATGAGGTGGAGACTTTATATCACGCATCCATTTATTGTCGCATCGTTGTGCCGCTGATTGAGTTTTTTATAGGTCTCATGATCCGCATTCTGAACGTACTGACCTTTACTCTAGTTCCTATCAGATGCATTAGGTTGAATCGAAATTAAAACACACACACATATATATATATATATATATATATATATATATATATATATATATTTTTGGCGCCTTTTAACGTCATCTTGTCTGAGTCATTTTGACATTTGCTTCTTTATTTTATATTTTATTCAATCACCATTCAATCTTTTTCTCTTCTCTTCACGCATTTTTTCTCTCTTCTCTCCACCCATTTTTTTCAATCTTCTCTTCACTCATTTTTTTCAATCTTCTCTTCGCTCATTTTTTTCTCTCTTCTCTCCGCTCATTTTTTTCTCTCTTCTCTCCGCTCATTTTTTTCTCTCTTCTCTCCACTCATTTTTTTCTCTCTTCTCTCCACTCATTTTTTTCTCTCTTCTCTCCACTCATTTTTTTCTCTCTTCTCTCCACTCATTTTTTTCTCTCTTCTCTCCACTCATTTTTTTCTCTCTTCTCTCCACTCATTTTTTTCTCTCTTCTCTCCACTCATTTTTTTCTCTCTTCTCTTCACTCATTTTTTTCTCTTCTTTTTCACTAATTTTTTTCTTTTTCACTATTTTTTTTCGCTTCTTCTCCTTCACTCATTTTTCTCTCTTCTTCTTCTTCACTCATTTTTCTCTCTTCTTCTTCTTCACTCATTTTTCTCTCTTCTTCTTCACTCATTTTTCTCTCTTCTTCTTCTTCACTCATTTTTCTCTCTTCTTCTTCTTCACTCATTTTTTTTCTCTTCTTCTTCTTCACTCATTTTTTTTCTCTCTTCACTCATTTTTCTTAATTACACTTTGTCTCGGCAACCGAGTTTAACGCATATCTTATTTTTCTTTCAATAATATTGGAATTCTTTCCTCTTGTCAGTGTACCTATTTGTGAATTATTCCACGGATATTGACCTTTTGGATTATTTTGGACCATCTTCCAATTACGCCATTTCCTTGGATTTTACTTATGCGAATGGAAATTTAACTAACGTTCTTGGATTTACATTTTTGGATTTTACCGTCATTGGATACTTTACCTTTCACCAGACTATCCATTCACGTGTAATCACCTTTTTCTTCACCATATTCCCTCTGCTTCACTTTTTGTTATCAAGTAAGATCTTTAACTTACTTGCCGTTTCATAAAATACTTTTGCATGCAAAATCCTATTCTGCATTTTGCTAATTCCTACCCTCTGATGAGAAGGAAAGTATTTCTTCGAAACGCAGCGGATTAAGGACTATCCACTTAGTGTTTCCTTTTCAAATTAAATATGTTTTTAACTCTTTTTCAAAGTGGTTTGTAACATGTTTTATTAACTATTTGCTCTTATATATATATATATATATATATATATGTGCTTGAGCTCCTTCAGACATAACTATAACTTATGAAGAATCCTTGGTAAAACTATTTATGACAAATGGAAGTACATAACAATTAAACGACTCGGATATAAGCGGGACACAGGAAATAACACGCTATCGTATTAATATATAACTAGCAGGACCCGTGGAAATTCCACGGTAGTTAAAATCTTTTAAAACACATCAGTAAGAAATTCCTTATTGTTATATTACAAAAATGAACGTATGGAAGCAAGTAGAACAAAGAACTTTAGTTTAAACTTTTATTGAAGGTCAATGCGATCGTAACTGATGCTGTTGATATTGTCAGGAAGTGCTGGTGATGATTGAGGCGGTGACAGGGACGTCGATCAGCTGCTTGGAGTGAGAATAGTGGTCAGTCAGCAGGTTCTGGGGAGTCAGACTGTGAATTTAAAAAAAACTGTGACATTGTTGACATCGATTTTGTGAAAGTTCTGATAACCCCAAGTTGTTTAATATTTCAGGACATCTTGGATTACATGTATAGGTAAGGAATAGGTCTGGCTTTCCATATTTACTGAAAACTGCCATTGCATCTTGATACAGTTGTTGATTCCTAGGACTTCCTGTAAATGAAGATGGTAGAATAACTGGTACACCAGAATCGCCATCTTCATTCCTTGCTAAATGATCCATTAAGCCAGAATATTGAGCAGCTCTTGGTTGATTTTGATAGCTTTTAATGAAGTTCAATCAGCAACCGTTAAGTTTTACATATGCAATAGACTTTTCTATTTATTTTGAATTTTATTCAATGAAGATTTGGAAATTCACAAATATTTTTTAAGTCGAATTATTGATATTGATTTCAATTAATGCATCACAACTTCCTGATAATATAAATAGAACACTTTGAATTTTCTGTACAAAAGTTTTTTCCATAAAAACATTGTAATCTGTTATAATATTCAGATTCTTGTGTATTACATGCATATAAAATGAAGTGTTTCTGTAAATCTTAGGAAGTACAGTTAAATTTTGATTTTTCGATAATCAAAATGATGTGAGGTAGGTTGTACCTATCCAATTTATGTCAATGTTATATAATTAAGTAAAGTTAAACAAACTGTACACTACTTTTTCATCAATTATGAATTTTAAATATAAGGAAAGCAATTTAAAAAATTTTTTTTTCCAAAATCATATTTACATCCAAGTTAATTTTTAGATTCCATAGCTGTTCCTGATTGTTTTCATAACGTTTCACGGTAAACAATATTCTTAGTATATGTTACACCACACTTTCTTCCCTGATTGTCATTTCTATGCAGTTGCATTATCTTAAATTTCACACTGTGCTTAGATCGAGCTCTTGAACATGCCACATACAGTTGACCATGAGAAAATACAGGTTAAGATATATACCAACCTTATCCAAAGTTTGGCCTTGTGCTTTATTGATGGTCAGTGAATATGCTAATCGTATTGCAAACTGTATCCGATGAAATGCAAACGGAACATTTGTATCACTTGGCTTTAACTTAATTATTGGAATGATAACTGTGGAACCTCTATTAGATCCATTAATTAAAATAGCAATGATGCTGTTTTGATGACATTCTTTTATTTTCATCCTAGTTCCATTACAAAGTCCTTGATTTATGGATAAATTTCGCAGTAGCATTACTATTGCCCCTATTTTCACATTAAGTCGGTGAGGTGACATTCCAGATGGAGTTAATGAATTTATGAACTCGATATGATAATTTTGAAGTTCAGCATCATCATCGGAGATGTAATCTGTACTTAAATATGTATTTATGCCTCCGGGAAGATTATTTAGAATTTCTACATTTTCTGTTAAACATTCTTTATTTTTTTGGAGTCATGATGATTCTATTTTCCATTTCTTGAGGGCTGCAATCAAATATTTCTGAGATTAGAGAACCATTACATACCAAATCATCAGGAACATCTATGACATCTACAGTAACGTCATTAAGATTGCTCATTAGTGTACCATTACCAAGATGAAGGAGCCATCTAGAAAACTCCTGTTCATTTATGTTAGTTCTGACGTTTTGTGTTAGTTGTAATTGACTGAAATGATGCCACAATGGGCATCTTTTAAGACCGGTGTCTATAATAGATGTAGGTGATCCATGTGGCACTACTGGCAAAATTTGCCTGAAGTCATCTCCAAGTATGAGAAATTTTCCACCAAATATTTTATCGTTACCCATTATATCTTGTAAACATCTATCTATAGCAAGCAATGCATGATTAGGTTTCGTAGAGGCTTCGTCTATGATGAATCCCTTTACCTTTCTCCAAAAAGAAGCATGCTCTGATACAGGAGAACGTTACAGACACTGGTTTCTGTCAGAGGTACAGGTAGTTTGAATATACTGTGGAGTGTTTTCCCTGAAGTTAGTAGCATTGCAGCAATGCCGCAGTGGCGATTACAGTACTGCTGAAGGTGAAGTAATCATATAACATGTTGAATAAAAAGGTTTTTACCTGATCCGGCTGGGACATCTAAATAGAAGCAATTGTTGTGTGGGGCTTCTTTTTCAGTTGCCATGACATTATAGTATTAAAGACCTCTAATTGTTCATTGTTTAACAATTCAACATTAGGCCCGTTTGTATTTCGAGTCATATTATCTATTGGAGGATCACCTGTTGGTTCAGGTAAACCCATTGTCTGGCAAGAAGAACCATGCTCATTAAATATTGCTTTTATCAAATGAATAACTCTGGGATATGTATATACACTGGCCCCCGCCCTTTGCGGCCCGGGCAACAAGATCAAAGTGTAGTATCTGTCCGACAGATACTGCAAGCAAAGACCATATGTGGGGATAAACCCACATATTTACCTTGGTCAATGTAG
>NC_136523.1:16050178-16080178 GCF_053919585.1 Euprymna scolopes | reverse complement strand
CTTCCCCGAATAGCTCCTTTTATCAGCACCTCACAGCACACGATACCTCCAAAATTGAATTTAGAGACATACTAATAAAAAACACTGCCATTTTAGCTGTCTCACATTGCGATGTACGCCTACCTATTATTGAAGCCTTGTTAATCCGTATTAAAAAACAACCATTAACCAGGCTCCATATGAAATGGACGGTATGCTTAAATGCTTTTAAGTATTCTAAGTATTCTAAACGATTTTAATCATCTTTCCATTCAACTCGCTATTCCATTTTTTATTTTTTTTCATTATTTTTTATCACTTGCCTGAGGACGACCTATGGCGGTCAAAAACAGTCGCGAATACAGCAAATTTCTTTTTACACTTGAATAATGTTTGGAAACTAGTCCGTCAAAAAGAAAAGATGGATTCTAAGAGAAACTGATAGGTTCATAAGAGTAGTAGTTGATGGGCAGAAATCAGAAGCTCACAATGTTAATGCTGGAGTCCTTCTGGGGTCCATCCTGGGCCCAACTCTCTTCTTGATCTACATTAATGATCATCCAAATCACATACATCATTTGTAGACATTTATGCTGATGACACTACCATCTATGGTAGCACATCTAAGACCGTAAACGACCAAGTTCTCTCCGATTCTCTCTTCTCTGATCTTGAGCATGTGGTACAATGGGGAAAGAGGTGGCTGGTCACTTTTAATGCATCTAAAACCAAGAATGTATCTTTACATCATCAACGTTCTCATCCCCATCTTGCATCAATTGAAATGAATGGCTCTCGTCTTGGGGAAGCCTCATGTTCTGCCAAGCTTCTGGGCTTGATCTTTACTCCGGATCTGAAATGGAACATGTACATCAAATCTGTTGCAAAGGCTGCTGGAAAAATGGTATTAATTCATTTGAAAGGATATTCATTTCCAGACAAAACGGTGGTATTTATTTGGAGGATTTAAGGTGCTTTAGTTTTTTAGCAAAACCCCTAGAAATCTGTGATTATCTAAATTGTTTTATCATCTGAGTGTATTGCTAAATTAACGGATTATCAATGGCCAGGGGAGGGGGTAAATTATTACAATCGCCACGGGTGGCAAAAATAGTTGCTATGCCACTTGCAAGGTATCATTGTATTTAAAAATAAGTCTATCTTTGTGCATTCGTATCCAAGTAATTGCTGTTTATAACAGCAGGGATATATTTTTGCCTTTTATCTGATTTATAAGAGATTGTGTCCACATGTGATAAAATAAAAAATCAGTAAAAAAATAATAAAAAACAATAATAAATAGAAATCCAGCCATTTTTATTCGATTCATTTTTTTCTTCCCTCCCTCCCAAATTGAAAATGAAAAAAAACAAAACAAAACAGGAAAACAAAAAAAAAAAAAAAAAAATGGCCCGTGGAATTATTGTAGAATGTCTTTTTGGTTGTTCCGCCTTCCTTGATATTTTGTGGCACCACGGTGCCAACGATAATAAAAGACATGCCAACCAACCGACCAACAAACCTTACCAAACAAAACTGCAGAAACTTTTGGTGTAGTTGACGTCAAATCTGGGTTGCAGTTTCGAAACGGCTTCATCGTCCTGAATCTGTGTTCTGCGCTCAGATTAGGGCGCTTGGGTCACAAATAGATGTGTACAGCAAAGTACAAATTGCTTTCTTCTTTTTTTCCGTTTCATTTATTGGTATACATTTTTTTTTTTTTTTCACGCATCATTTTTTTCTGTTCCAATTTGGTGCATCGTAAAGAATGTCCGTGTTTGCATCTCTGCGTTTTACAAAAAAAAAAAAATTCTTCTTTTACGTTTTTTCTCAGTTTTTTTTTTTTTTTAAGATTTTTAATTTTATTGACGTCGTTGAAGTGGTAAAAAAAGGAAAGTACTTTGTTATTTTAGTTCCAAGTTGGGTCATATCCCGACCACGTCTCTGGAGGAGACAAATAAACCCGACGGCCTTGATACATAATGCTGACAACACCACGATAACCACCACGAGGTACGCCAGCCTGGAAAAATATGAAAAAAAAAAAACTGATGAAAATTATCACATATTTTATTAATTACTATTGACAATACAGTATTTGTTTGTCGAATGAAAAAAAAAAAAAAAAAAAATACTATTATTGACTAACAACTTATCGGAAAAATCGGAATATTTGAGAGTATCGGAATCAGTATCGAAAAAAAAATGTGTATCGATTTTCCGATGCCAAAATGATTCTTTTATTTAATTTTGTTTAAAGTTAAATCTTCTATTGCTTGTAGTAATGCTAAAATAAAATAATCAATATATATTGATTTTAAACCACCAGTGAAGCTAAAATCGATAGAACCCCCAAGTAAATTTTTATGCTTAGGATAATATCTGCACATTTAACGTGTGTTTTTATGGTAATTGTATCGTCCCATCACTACTAACAACCTCAGCGTTCCAAGTTCAAATCCAGTTCATTCCTTAAAAGTCACTTTCACTTAAGTCTTTCTAGAAAGAATTCTGACTACAAAACTATCGGGGAAACCAATGCCAAAAATAGAATTTTCAGATTAAATATGGTGGAGATTTAGTATTTATCTAGTGGAAAAAAAAAAAACTATACCATTATTCCTATTTACTTGCCTCCCCACGAGGGCAGAGTTAGACAATACTATTACTTCTGTTACTAATGGAGATTTGGTATCTGTCTGTTTGAAGCTGGATATCTAATATTACTTCTATCAATAGGAAGTGATAGTGGTTAATTATCATTAAGCACTTAGTCACCATCACTTAGTCTTGTCACACTAAGATGTAAGCAATCAACGAAAGAAATTAACAGTATAGTTCGTAAAGTGTGTCTTATTCAAGAAAATATCGAATTGGACATTGTATGCACTCAATTAAATAGATTGGAATTTTAATTTTTGTTTGCAAAGAATACGGTAACAGAATGACATGGTTATTTATGTGCACTAAGTGATTTTCTGACTTGTGTTGAAAATTGACTTACAACATGTTGTAGCCATTCTGTTGCCACGGCATGCCGTAGGAGGAATTCCGTTGCCACGGCATGCCGTAGGAGGAATTCCGTTGCCACGGCATGCCGTAGGAGGAATTCCATTGCCACGGCATGCCGTAGGAGGAATTCCGTTCTTATGGCATGTCGTAAGAATTCTATTTTCACACCATGTCATAGGAGGCTCATTAAATCCTTGCCTCACAATTACATGCGCAGCTACCTTCTTACGGCATGTTATAGGAATTCTAGTCTTATGACATGTCATAAGTCCGAAGTAAATCGAAACTTACCTTGAGATCATCCATCGTTCCGAGTTGTTTGGCGTACGTTTTGAACTCCTCTTTTGAGCTGTATTGCACCCGGAGACATTTCTCTTTTTTACCGACTCCGTTCACCACATCAGTGGCCGTGACTAATTTGCAGCCATAAATTTGCTTCACAAATTCAGGATCATATTTTTCCTGGAAGATAAAATGACAAGAAAAAAAATGAAAATATAAATAAAAAAAAAAAAAAAAAAAAAATACATAAGCCGATATGGAATTTCTGAACACGGAATAAATATTCAATGGTGTTTTACTTTTACACCTGTAAAATAAAATGTTTGTAAAATAAATAATGAGTGAAAGAAAAGAATAAGAGTTTCAAGCTTGTTTCCCTTCAGGCTACATTATGGTCGTCTTTGAAATGAACATCAACAAGTACTTGTCATAAACTATCCACATGAGAAATTAGACTGTTCATTACATTCATCAATTTCAATCCTCTCATAATATTCTTCATCCATCTCATTGCAATAAGATCGCAGAAGCAACACAGTGAATAGGATTTATAATCTAGTATTAATGAGATGTAGGTCAAGAGGTAGTGGGGGTAAATATCTATATATAAAACTGAGATTGTGTGTGTGTGTAAGTGGTGTGAGGACATTTCTCAACCTGTATACTCATCGAATTTTTGATCTGCAGACTTGAAATTTGGTATATAGGGTATAGATGCATTAAAAGTAACCAGCCACCTCTTTCCCCATTGTACCACATGTTCAAGATCAGAGGAGAGAGAATGAGAGAGAACTTGGTTACTGTGACGTGTCGCGATAGATGGTAGTGTCGTCAGCATAAATGTCTATGAATGATGTGATTTGGAAGATCATTGATGTAGATTAGGAAGAGAGTTGGGCCCAAGATGGAAACCTGAAGGACTCCAACATTAATAATGTGAGCTTCTGATTTCTGCACATTAGCGACTAGTATGGGCAGAAATCAGTTTAGTTTAAAAGAAACTAAACTGATTTCTACCCATTTTTGTAATTGCGATTTTAAGGTTGGAGGATATAATAAAAAACAATGAAATGCATTTTTTATTCTACTTAATAAAATCATTTATTAAATTCAAGAAAAAATCGACTTTTATGACAAAAAAAAAAAAAAAAAAAGAAATGCAAGCATAGTAGTAATTAATCAATCTATCTTCTATATACCTATAAAAGTGAGAATGTGTGAGGGCACTTCTCAACCTATATACTCAACAAATCTTTGATCTACAGACTTGAAATTTGGTATCTACAGTATTCAGACACGTGGAAGGCTTTTTAATTTGTTCCCATTCTAAAAAAAGGGGTGTTACGGGATCAAAATTGGAAAATTAGTACATGGGGGGGGGGGTCATCGGATTTTTATCTGTCAACCGTTTCATGAATGTGCATGCACGAATCGTTCATGTGATAGATTCTTTGTTAAGAATAAGTAGGTTGAAAACTCTTTTTAAAGAAAAAGCTGGCCTAATGGTTATCATACTTGACTCACTTCTTTAGGTTTTGGTTGCAATCTCAGCTCAAGTATTTTTCTTTTTACTTACATGAAGTGAACTGTTTAGAAAAAAATATATATATATATATAATTTTTTTTTTTACTATAATAATTAAATACTTACAGACACTAGTGTTTCATCCTTTCGGGAATCTTCAGTGCAGGGTGTCACGATTAACACCAGTCGACAGATTCAAACTCAGCAACACGAGCCATCTCTGGCTCGATTAGCAAAAACCGTATCCATTTGGCTACCGTTAACAGCGTGAAATAACGTTGAATTTAAACGTTTTATTCTTAAATGTTCTTTGCATCAGTCATAGTGATCTAATCGTTATACGATGATCTATGCATAGGGGCTAAATTGACCGACTTAATTCAACTGAAAGTGCTCAATGATAAGAAACGAGTTTCTTAAAGGGGCTGTCATAATTATTTTTTATACTATAATAATTAAATATTATAACTACTTAATTTACTCACATAAAATTAATATACGAAAGTATAGATTTATGTGTAAACTTACTTCAAAAGTGCTCAATATGTAGGTAGAGCTAGATAGTAAGTTATAAAATGTATCTATTTACTATGCCTCCCCACGGGACAGAGTTAGACACCAGGGTCGTTTTTTAACGTGGAGAAAAGGTACAAAAATAAAAATTGTCTCAGTCGTGAAGGATTTCTCCTCCACCGAAAGAGAACAAGAAATAGAAGTGCAGCATCTGAAGAACAGATACTACACTTTGATCTTGTCCCGAAGGCCAAGCCAAAATGTATATGGCGATTAAACTACACTAAATATTCCGCATTTCATCCACTCTAGGACTCTTCAGGCTTATGCGCATAAGCCTGAAGAGTCCTAGAGTGGATAAAACACAGAATATTCAGTGTAGCTTAATCGCCATATACATTTTATAACTTATATATATATATATATATGTATAAAGCATAATCCCATTCACAAAGGTTCCTGTTAGATCACCAAAGTTAAGCAATATTGAGCCTGGTCAATACTAAAAATGGATGACCATTTGGGACTTCCAGGGGCTTTATGTGCTTTCCACTTATCTTGGCATTGTTTCCAGTCGTTCTGGACCTCTCCTTTCCAGTGGAGCAGTGCCGATTCAGGAGAGGTGTGGTTGGAGATTATGCCATCCTTGCCTCACAACTACATGCGTAGCTACCTTTAAAGGGCGTGTCCATTGTTTGTTGAGACTGAACAGAGGCATATATATATATTTCTGTAAAGTCTGATAGAAGTTATTGGATTGTTGATATGATTCGGTAACCGAAACATGTGTAACTAAGCAGATAAAACGGTAATAAAATATATATATATATATATATATATTTTTAAATGAAAATTTGGAATTAAATTCAGTAAATTAAAAATCAACAAAATTTATGACAAATTTTTTTTTTTGGGGGGGGGGGCTTTTATTTTTGGAATAGTCATTTTTAGGAGCTTCATAGTTTGTGTATTCATGTTTTTTTGCAGAGTGTTATCCTAATCTTCATAGTTGTTCTTTCATCACATTTTGGCCAACTCATCCTCTGGCCTTCTTCAGGTGATTAACTGTGACGGGATAGGAATGTTGAGTCTTGTAATTGTTCCTATTCACAATGCCTCCCCAGGGGACAGAGTTAGACACCAGGGTCGTTTTTTAACGTGGAGAAAAGGTACAAAAATAAAAATTGTCTCAGTCGTGAAGGATTTCTCCTCCACTGAAAGAGAACGAGAAATGGAAGTGCCGCATCTGAAGAACAGATACTACACTTTGATCTTGGCCAAGTCTTGCAATTGTATCCCCCAGTAATTACTGCCTTCCATAGTTGTTGTTATCTCGCCACGTTTTGGCTAACTAATCCTGCTTTGGGTAGGATTGAAACCGCTATCTTCAGACAATGCTCACCTGGAAACACAGAAACTCAACACCTCTATACCTGTGTCTGAAGAAGGTCAGAAGATGAGTTGGTCGACACGTGGTGAAACAACAACTATCAAGATGAGGATAACAGTCATCAGAAAGAATGAATGGACAAATCTATCATTCGATAAAAAAAAAATATACAAAAATATTTTTCTTAATCCATGGATTTTCAATAAATGGCTCATCTCATCAAAGGAAATGTTTTTAGCAAAATAATGCTTTTTTTTGATTTGGGAGTCACCACTTATCAAGAGTCGAAGGCCACTCGAGGACAAGGATTAACGAATGTAAGGTGGTAGTGTAGTAATCGTTAATTGCGTAAATCGGGTAGAATTTGATCATTTATGGGGATGGCTTAACAAGAACTTGTTTACATTGGATTTGAAGGCTACCATGTTGTATTCAACTGGGAAGCAGGACAGTGGAACAGTATTCCACAAGTGGGCAGTTCTGGGAAAGACGCTTTGTTCTCATGGAATCTGCATTTAGATTTAGGCACCAATAGGGAGAGAGGTAAAATTGTTTATAGTGGTTGTAGCTAGGCGAATGTTTTTATAAAAGTTTGGCAAGGGGGAACCATAGATTGAAGTTCAGTTGAGCACTTGCCATGAAAATAATGATAAAGCAGAGACAGGCTCGCAACGTCTCTTCTGTGGGAAAGACGTTGCAGGGGAAAGAAAAGGGCATCCCCTACTAGGTTTCGAAATCAGTTTTGAACTATCAAGGTAGAATAGGGCGTGCTAAGCAGCTCTTGTCAAGATATGACAACAATACTCCATTTTAGGGCATACCTGGCAGATAGAGGATTGCCATTGGCAGTGATATACCTGGTGGATCAGTAGAGTCATTCAACCAGTTTTCCAGTAATCTTGGCAACAGATTTGATGTTTATAGGTAGTCATAAAATTTGAAATTTAGCACAGATTGAACAACTAAAAAGATTGTACTAAATGCCTACAATACGTCATGTTACATACGAAGGGATAAGCAATAAATGAAGTACTTACCTTAAGGAGATATGAGAGATCTTTCTTGGTGAAAGGCACATACACTGTGTTAAGTTTTATGTATTTCAAATGTTTCTCGAAGAATTGACCCCTGAAAAGTTTTTTAAAATTTTAAATTAAACATTTTCCGTGTTTAATTAAAAGATAATTTTATTAAAAATGATTAAATAAAAAATAATTAAATAAACAATAATTCAATTAAAAATAAATTAAAAATAAATTTAAAAAGTTAAATAAAAAATTAAATTAAAAAGTTAAATAAAAAATAATTAAATGAATAATAATTTAATTTAAAATAAATAAACAATAATTAAATTAAAAAATATTAAATTAACAAAGAAAACTCTTTAAAAAAAAAAGAAAACTTAAAATAAAGTAAAGTTAGAAGAAAATAAAATTATTAAATAAAATTAAAAATCAAACTTAAATAAAATTATAAAAAAACAAAACACTTTCAAAATATAAAAAAAAATACTTTTTAAATTTAAAATTAATAAAAGAAATTAATTTAAAAAGAACATTGGAAAAAGAAAATTAAAAAAACAAATTTTTTAATTAAGAAATTAAAAAAAAATCTATACTTTCTTTTCAATAAAGTTTAACAAAATTAAACTAAAAAACTGTTTAAATTCATAAAAAGCTAAAATTAAAAATTAAAATTTAAAAACATTAAAAGCAAGAAAAATAAAGAAAAATTATATGTAAAGGAAAAGTTCTCAAAAGAACATTAAAAACAAGAAAATAATTTTTAAAAAATATGATAATGTAAATGCAAAAACAAAAAAAATATGACAAAATAAATGAAAATGGAAACCAGGAATTACAAAGGATGCAGTCTTTAAATCATTTTAATCAAATCAAATAAAATAAAAATAAAAAAAGAAAGGTACTTGTACAGTTTAATCAAAACATTAAAAAATGAAAATATCGAAAAAGAAAGAAAAAAAAAAAAGGTTATATTGTACATATCCGTTATGGAATGAAGTCCCCCCCCCCCTAAAATTTTCCCTTAATTTGATCAGGTATGTTTTTTTTTTGTTTTTTTATATAGTGGAAACATACCAATTTATTATGATACCGATCAAAAGATTGGTCATGTTTCGATTTTTAAGAAGAAAAGCTATGATTTAAAATGGGGAGGGGGGGATGCCGGCGCTTTAGACAGAGTTATATCCCTGTGACGTGTTCTAAAAATCCAAACATGGCTACCTTGAGTGAGTTATCATAAAAACCCATTTTTACGCTGTAAAAAAAACCAAAAAAACTACTCGATCAAATTAAGTGAAATTTTTTAACGGAGAACTTCAGTATAAGACGGATAAGTACAATATAACTTTTTTTTTTTTTTTATATTTTCATTTTTTTAATGCTTTGATTAAACTGTACAAATACCAAAAAAAAAAATTAAATTAAAAAAAAAATATATAAAAAAAATTAACTAAATTAAAAATAAAACATGAACAGGACACATACTTGCTGACACCCTGTTTTCCGAATGTGCTCGTCCGACAGATTTCTGGTCTGATACAGACCCTATTTTTCCTCTGTTCCGGATGCCGCATCCAATCATCCCAAAATCTAGAACAAAAAAAAAAAAATGTTAAGCAATGATGAACCTAGCCAGTATGACATGGGAAAGCTAGGTACTCTATGTTCTGCGCCATGACATAGAAATTTCCAGGTTGGTATCTGGAGGTTGATTTATTCCACTGGGAGAGATGCACCCCCAGTCTTTGTTGAGCCATACATCTAGGAGAAGGAAAACTCTGATGTAAAAACTTGAAGTTTGGTCTGTCTTGTACCAACTGAGATTAGCAATTTTATCACAAAGTGTGGTTGGTTCAGCACAAAGCCTTCACCACTGTAAACAAATTATCTTAGTGAATTTCTGAACAACTTAGTTGTTGTGGCAGACCTAATATATCAAAATCAACATGAGTAACATCAAGTATTATGGCAGAAGGCTCGTTTCACACAAGGGATAAAGCATTAATGATTTATGAGAGAATGTTTTCAATATTGTGGAGGAAACAGAAATTTAGAAAACAAACACATTCTATATTTATACAAGACATTTTTCATATTATTTGAATTATCTAGACCATTGTTCTTATCTTGAGTGGTATTTTCACAGCGTTTCACCTAATGTAAAGGTGTATCTTGTCAAACTCGGAAATCGGCACAGAACCCTTTATTTAGCATGCTCTCGTTCTATCAGCTATAACTGGGTGGAGGTCTTAAATAATTTGCAATCAGTAATAGAGCTCCAATCTATGGTTTCTACTTGCCAAACTTGCACGAGAAACCACTACAAATATCCCCCCCCCCCCGCTCTTTACCCGTGCCTAAATCTAAACGTGGATTCAGTGAATAAAGCTTCTTTCTTAGAACTGTACACCTGTGGAACTCTCTTCCATTTGCTTGCTTCTCAGCTGACTACAATCAAGTCCAACGTAAACAAGTTCTTGATGAGCTGTTCCCCTTAAGTAATCAAATTTCCACTATTAACGACCGATTACTACGATATTGTCCCATTGACTATTGCACACTCTTTAACCCTTATCCTCGAGTGGTCTTCGGGCCTTAATAAGTGGTGACTCCTTTGTAAAAAAAAAAAAAAAAAACCATTTTATCTTCAGTATTGCCTGTACTGAGGATTGAACCTTCAACCTCCAGGAGAGTGTCACTTAGAACTAGATTTTACCTAGTACTTTATCCACTACCCTACGAACGGATACCACAATACTTAGTTTGTTGCACCGTATCATAATAAAGGTCCATACAGAATTTCAGCCAGATCGGCCTGGTAGTTTCCCAGAAAAAATGGAACAGACAAACTGAGAAGAAGCATAATACAAATTATTAAATGTTAAGGCATTTCATGTTCTTATGTACATTATCACCTTTCACACATGTTAAAAATACAAATCGTCTGATCGGTGCTTGCCTTTGGAATCTTCTCCTTGCTCTCTGTTTCCCCCGATCATACAAACATGCAGAAATTTAAATGTAATGTGAACAAACATCTACCTACCTAGATCACCACACAGGGAGCCGCTTCCCTCAAATCTGATTCCTATCACTGTAGCCCGCTTGTGCTTCAGTGGCAATATTCCATATATTTTGGGATGAATAATAATAATAATAATAATAAAAAGGTGCTTGTGTAGATTAGTACTGATTTAAACGAACACATTTCAGGTGAAACCATTATCATTTATATTGTGTCGAAATTGGTATAAATTCCAAAAATTAAGAAAAATAATCCAGTAGAAAAATAATTCCATGTAAAAAAATATGGACTTAGCGAATTATCGAGTTTTATTGTAAGTTTTTTAATGTGAAAGGGTTCCTATTTACAATGCCTCCCCCACGGGACAGAGTTAGACACCAGGGTAATTTTTTTAAAGTGGAGAAAATGAACAAAAATAAAAATTGTCTTGGTCGTGAAGGATTTCTCCTCCACTGACAGAGAACAATAAATTGAAGTGCACCATCTGAAGAACAGATACTACACTTTGATCTTGGCCCGAAGTTGTACGACCAATTCAGTATGACAAAGTGACTTATCTCCCTTGAATTAAATTAAGGGTCCGCCAATTTTTAAGCACCAAAGGGCAGGACGAAATTGTGGATGAAAATGCATCTAGCACATCTTCTACTAGACCTTTGGGTTTGTATTACTGTACACATAGATTCGAAAAAGTTGTCAAAAAACAAATATATAACAAATAAATGTTATCAAAGGCAAGATAAGTTACTTTTCTACCTAACTGGATATATTTTTGTGTTTTTATTCAATGTAACATGTTTATTCAGCTCGAAAAACAGTGTCTTTACCGATGTATTGGAAAATTCAAAATGGCGCCCGAGTCTCTCTTTAACACGGTAAGTTTGGGAAAAGGTGTTATAAATAATAAACTAGACAAAATACTATTAAAAAACAACCGAATATATGTCAACCTATGTCACGGTAACATATATTGAGCGAATTTCTAACAGTATTTTGTTTAGTTTATTATTTATAACACCTTTTCCCAAACTTACCGTGTTCGGGCGCCATTTTGAATTTTCCTATACCTCAGTAAACACTGTATGTTTTTCGAGCTGAATAAACATGTTACATTGAATAAAAACACGAAAAATATATCCAGTTAGGGAGAAAAGTAACTTATCTTGCCTTTGATAACATTTAATTGTTATATATTTGTTTTTTGACAACTTTTTCGCATCTATGTGTACAGTAATACAAACCCAGACCTTTTTTTTTTTTTTTTAAATAATTTTTGTAATTTAAACTAATTTCAACATGACACGTAAGTATGTAATAATGTTTTCACCTGAAATGCGTTTGTTTACAACATCAGAACATAACATCACTAATCTACACAAACACCAAGACAAAAACATTTTTTTATCTTTCAACTGGCAATCATTCCAGTCTCATTAATGGCATTAGCCATTAATAAGTAGGGACCCCCAAAAGAATCCTTTAATGGCTTTAGCCTTGATAAGTAGTGCCCGCAAAAGCGAAAAAAAAAAAAAAAAAATGTTATTTAAAATTTTAAGTTTTTATTTTTTCTGTGGAATAATAATACATGGGAGATAACTCCCAAACTCCAGAATTTCATGAGTTAGCTCCCTTAAACTGTTATATAAAGATTGCAACGTTTTACGTTTTTTTTCTTCTTTTTGCTAACTCATTCGCTTATCAAAGCTAAAAGCTAGTCGAGGATAAGAGTCAACTGAATGATGAAGAATATTATGAGAGGATTGAAAATGCTAAACGGAATGGACAACAAAGTTTTATTACTTAGGGGGCCGGTATATTACATGTATTTGATACTGGATTTGCAGACGAACATGTTGTTGTCAGCAGGGAAACAACGCGTTCCACGGACGAAAAGTTCTTGGAAAGAAACTCTGCACATGGAAATTCTGCTATATGATAAGCACACAGAGAAAGAAGTATCAAATATTGGAGCTCAGTCGAGTACGTTTCATGAAAATAACGAGAGAGAGAAAGAGAGATACCAGCGATTGGGAACCCATTGTGATGCACAGAGGGGAAACTTCACATGCCCCTCGCACTGACTAAGTTCACAATATATTGTAGAGAACCTACTGTTGATTTCATAAAATACATATAAGTGTTATATATAATGGCAATGCATTAAAGTTTAAAATGCAAAAGGCAATTATCATAGTGCAATCCTGCTCTAAACAGAAACATTTGCTTTGAACGCGCCCATGTCATATCAAAAACCTGCTGTTGATTTTATATGCCGGACCTTTCTACTTGTGCGGTGATTATAGCTTGAGTAAAAGTTTAAAATATAAAAATTCAAGTCTCACTATGAAATTGTGCTTTAAAAAAAAAAACATTCATTTCAAACACGCCCCTGTCATAACAAAGAACCTACTGTCGATTTGTTATGTTGGGCCTTTCGGCTTGTATAGTAATAAAATTTCTCAAATGCACTTGCGATGTTAGGCTGTGTAAGATGTTTATTCTGATCAAAATCGCCTGTTCCTTCTTTCAGCGGATTATTAATACATATTGAAGACATTCCAACACAACACCTATCTAAGAACACTGCCAGGCTCATAATGTACCGTCATGTGAAATTTCATAAAAATTGACTTGGCCATTTTCAAGTCCATAGGAAATGAACTCGCAGACACACAAAGTTCCTTTTATATATATATACACTAGCAGGCTGCCTGGCATTGCCCAATTGTAAAATACGCTTAAATATGATATTTTTGGTTAATGCAGATTATTATTATTATATTATATTGGACCCAATATATAGTAATGATTTAACAAGTTTAAAAAAAAAAAAAAACATGACTCGTGCGCCGCCACCAAGAATCGAAACCAAAACATTTAGCTTATGATTTACTTTTTCCTTTGACGTTAATGCCTGAGCTATGAAAATATTTTTGCTGCAAGGCTAAATATTAAAATATGAACCAATAGCTATTATGTTACACATGCAGATTTGTAATGCCCTCGTTCGACCATCACCTAGCAAATTTCATTTTTGAAATATAAAGTCTCTGATGATTTTGAATACCCTATATATTAAGTTTCATGTCTGTAGACCAAAAACTGATGGAGGAGGCAAAAATTTTAACCAAATATATATATGCATGTATAAATATAATCTTTTTACGCAAATATTACACAAGTATAAATCATGTAGAATATCTGCACGAATATAATTACACGTAATGGTTAACTAAAGATGATAATTCCATAAGAAAACTGAAAAAACTACTAGGAAATTAATTAAAATGAATGTTTAAAAAAAATATGCAAATTAGCTAGAATGTTTACAGTTGAATGCAATTCCACGACCCATATATAACAAGGTTGTATTTTCTTTTTAAATAAATAGAAAAAAGGGTTTTAATATTAATATCAAACTCACAAAAAAACACAAATTTATAGGAGTGTGTGTGTATATATATATATATATATATTTAACATTCAATAGAGAATTGGCACTGTAATATATATACAAAATTTGCATAAATTAAAGTATATTTAAATATATCTTATGGCCCGCAAGGTTGGGTGCCCCCCCCCGCTAGTATATTGCTAAATAGGGAATCATTTTCATTAAAATCCAGTCAATATTATGCATCTAAACCTGAAAAATCATGCTTAAAAAGTGTTAACGTTATATGAAAAGAAGCAGACGCAAAACAAAATGGCTACTGAATTTGACCTGACGTCATGTGATTTATTTATAACACTGACACTTTTTAAGTATGTTTTTCTCAATTATACATAATACATGCATAATACTAAGTGGATTTTTAATCGTAATGATTTCACATTTAGTAATATACTAGCCTGGGTGCCTGTCGTTGCCCGGGTGTTTGGAGATGTGTGTTGAACAAAAAAAAAAAATAGAAGTGGTAGTAGGCATGCAGGCTCGAATCCGTGACGCGAAGGTGGAAAATAAAGTGAAAGAAAATCTGACGTCTTACTGCTACTCCACGACGTGACTAGAAGTTCGGACCGTTAAAATTAGGCAAAGCCAATCTAACCAATATGATGACTTGCAAAAAAATGGCTTGCAAAAAAGTGACCCCCCCCCCCTCATTGTAGAAAATTGCCTAGTTGAGGGTGAAGGAATTAATGTTTCGGCCAATTTTTTTATATTTGTCGTCCGAGAGGTTGAACTTCAAATGATACCAATCTCGTGCGCCTCTGTCGAAAATTTTAGGCAGACATACATACATTTAAACACGCAGGTGAGATTTATATTATAGATAATGAAAACAACTTAAAACTAATTTTAATGTCCAAATAGGTTTTTATCCCATATTCTTCCATAGCCAATATTTTTATAAATTGTCAGCTGAAAAATCATTTCCAGATATTCCATAGTGATCATGCTTGTGAAAAAAACCTTTATGCCAAATCCTATCAGAGGCCTTTGTTGTATCAAGAGCTATTATCCTAGAAATGAAGATCGTGTCGATAGATTCACTGATCTGGTGTGATATTAGTCAGCACCTTAGCTGTTGAACTTGCAGGAGTGAATCATTTTCATCGCAATATTCAATTTATATGCAAATGACACGAGATTTAGTTCTTGTACATTCGAACTGTGCATTCAAATATGGTAATTAGGTTTTCTCTGCTCTAGAAGAGATTTCCCATTATTGTTTAAAGGAGATCAATTTCATTGGACGTTAAAACCATCAGAAGCTTTAGCTTTGGTTTGGTTTGGTTTGGTTGCTTTGTTTCACGGCATATCAACCCTTTTGGGGTTATTCAAGCCGAATCCAGTCATTTTGGAAACAGTTTTTATGCTTTAAGTTGTTGATATCTTCAAATATTTATTTGTAGAGTTTGGTTTGGTTGTTTTGGTTTACGGCATATCAACCCTTTTTCTGTTATTTCATGCCAAATCCAGTCATTTTTTGTATTCATGTTGCATCCAGTTATTTTGTAGAAGGTTTTTATTCTTTAAGTTCTTTTTATCTTCAATCGTTAGTTTGTAGTGTTTGGTTTGGTTGTTTTATAGTGGATTTTATCATTTTTGTTCCCTGCCCTGCAGAACATGAATGAGTTTTGCAATGGGTGAAGGAAAAGGTTAAGTATTAATGTTTGGTATATTTTAAGTTAGGAAACCAGACAGGAAGGGAGGGAGATAGAAGGGGAAATGGGAAATGGGAAGGGAGAAAAGGTGGGTTGTTACCACGGGTCCTTGCGGACAATTTTGGTACGAGTTTTAGAACTCTTAAAAGTATTTTGTTTCTAGAAGAATCCAAATAATAAGGATAATCAATCTTCATCTCAAAGATTCAGAAAGTAAAAAAAAAAAAAATAAAAAAACAATTGCATAAAAATAACTCACGTTTTAGGCCATTTTGGTTCCAATTCTAGCCACGTTTTTTGCTCCATCATCCAACCAAGACCAGGAAAGAAATCGGTTCGATACAATAACTCTGGAAATGAAAACAATAAAAATAAAATAAAAGAAAAGAAAAGATAATAATTAAAAGAAAAAAAAATTTTGTTACCTTGGTGATATCATTTTAGGACAGGGTGGAGCAGGTGTGACTGTGATTTGTTTTGTTTTACGGCATATCAACCCTTTTCAGGCTATGTAATAGTGAATCAAGGTGTTTATTCATAGTACAATCCGGGGAGGGGGGGGGGCGCCTGGACCTTGCCCGGTCGTAAAATACATTTAAATATATCTTAATTCATGCAGGTTACATATTACTATTCTCTATTAGACACTAGCCTGGGTACCCGACATTGCCCGGGTGTTTGGAGGTGTGTTTAGCAAAAAAAAAAAAAAAAAAAAAATGTGGTAGTAGGCAGGCAGGCTCGTCGAACCCGTACCACTAATGAGGAAAAGAATGGGGGGGGGGGAAACGTGACGTTTTTGTCATTTCGTCCATCGCTAAACCGGAAGTGATGAGGGTTTAAATTAAGGCTAATCAATCGAAAAGAGGGGATGACTTTTGAAAATATCGGCAAAAAAAGCGACCCCCCTCCTTGTAGAAAAGTGCCCAGTGTAGAGTGAAAGAATTAATGTTTTTGGACAATTTTTAGATATTTGTCGTCCGAAGGGTTGAGCTTCAAAACGATAATGATCTTGTGAAAATCCATTGCCTCTATCGAAAATTTTAGGCAGACATACAAACATTTAAACAAACAATGCACATTAATATTAACTAAGTAAATGAACACTGAAGTGTCCATTATTATTTACTAAATTAATAATCAAAAGAACCCAATATTTATATAAAATAACTTATGGATCCGCCATTACAGTTTTGGGAGGTAAACAAATGTGTCTTGCATCAGACTTTAATCATCACACATCAAGCAGCTTCTACATTACCATTTAATCTGTAAGTTGTTAAATAAATCTATTAAAGATTATACTTTGTCTTTTCAGAAAGCAAAATCCTCTAAATCTCTTTTTTTAGCCAAAAGACCTGAAATGTTGGATCCCTCGGCCTTTTATAGGGATGGCCTTGCTCTTATTCTACTTAAGGGAATCGATTAAAAAAAGAAAAAAGAAGAATGTTCACCTACCTGCATCATCTGAGACCATTCCTAATTTTCCATTGTCATTCCAGGCGGAAACACACCACAAGTCAGGATCCGCTTTGAGGATTGGATATGTGGCAGCAAAGTATTCAAAAAAATCTGGTGAAATGTCAAGGTCATCTACAACAAAAAAAGGGAAAAAGGCAAAAATAATGTTAGTCATCTACAGCACCGCGTAGAGAATTGTCAAGGTCATCTACAGCACCGCGTAGAGAATTGTCAAGGTCATCTACAGCACCGCGTAGAGAATTGTCAAGGTCATCTACAGCAACGCGTAGAGAATTGTCAAGGTCATCTACAGCACCGCGTAGAGAATTGTCAAGGTCATCTACAGCACCGCGTAGAGAATTGTCAAGGTCATCTACAGCACCGCGTAGAGAATTGTCAAGGTCATCTACAGCACCGCGTAGAGAATTGTCAAGGTCATCTACAGCACCGCGTAGAGAATTGTCAAGGTCATCTACAGCACCGCGTAGAGAATTGTCAAGGTCATCTACAGCACCGCGTAGAGAATTGTCAAGGTCATCTACAGCACCGCGTAGAGAATTGTCAAGGTCATCTACAGCACCGCGTAGAGAATTGTCAAGGTCATCTACAGCAAAATACAGAAATGTCAAGGTTTTTCACTGCAAAAAAAAAATTTTAACAGATAAGAAATAACATGGTTATCTACAGCAAAAAAAAAAATGTCAAGGTCATGTACAAGAAAAAAAATGTCAAGGTCATGTACGGCAAAAAGATATCGTCAAGATCATATAAAGCATATCAACCCGTTTCAGGTTATTTAATGCCGAATACAGTGATTCGGAAGAAAAAGTTTTTAATAGAGTATATTTGTTTTTTTGTTTTTTTTTTCAAGTTAGTTTCTATTTAACCCATAGTTGGGACCTTGACAGGTAATACCACTGCCAAAAATGTCCTCATGGCACCGACAAACTAAGACACTCTCCCAGGTAAATGATGGTGCCATAAACCAAACTGTTTTTTATTCTTTTTTTTTGTCTCATTCAAAAACTGTACAAGTACTAAAATGAAATGCTGCCTGTTAACGAGACATCACAACTCACTGATCCAACTACTTACATATCAGAGAAATGGGTGCTAGATAAAAAAAAAAGGCAAATTCACCTTCCTACTCCGTTTTCAGAAAATTTGCACAAAAAAGGTAGAAGGAAAAAATTACCTACCTTCAACGATTATCACAGCTGAAAAATTGAGCTTGCGGAATATTTGATTGAGCGCCCACCGATAATGCCGAGCTACTTTATAATAACCTTGGAATTTAGTCTGCGGCCACGGAAGGCTAATATCTCTCAAGTCTGGATGCTGAAACAGAGAGAGGGAAAAATAAGCAATTATAGTTAAGGAGTAGAAAGCTGGACGAAGGCAGATCTGTTGAAAGATGCATATGGGAAAAATATAATTTGAAATCAAAATGAAAATGACAAGAAATATGAATTATTGTGATGTAGCAGGGTCGAACAAATAGCAGTTTCTTGTCAATTAAGAAAAGAACTCGCAGCAAAAAAAATCGTTTGTTAGGCAAATATAAAAAATTTATTTCTCATTCTGTGTTGCACGTTTCAATTGGTAGACAGGAAGGGGGGAGCATGTGATGGGTGGATTTCAATGACACAGCGCAGTGACGTAACTCATGACGAGAGCTAGAACAACAGATATTCTCATCACCCGTTTGACTCTCGAGTATACATTTGACACCATTAGACACAGTTAATCAACTGAGAACAACACCACTGTATATAACAACGATATCAAAACAACAAAAAGAATATTCTGCTGTCCTCGCCCTACTCATGACTCACCGTTGCTCTTTGACATTTCTCTCTGTTGCCTAACTTGTTTATATTGACCTGTTTTCTTGCAGGTGTTTAACAACGGCAACAGCTGCAAGGTCAACTACATGATTTATTCACCTCCGGCGAGATCAGTTTTGACAGATCTGCACTCATCGACCAGTTAATTTACCCTAATGACTGACCGTGCGCATGTGTATGTGTGTGCACACAATCTTCTCAACATGCAACATTATTTTAGAGAAACACCAAAAAGGGGAAAAATATTCCTTTGTTTATGACATCAATATGATTATCATTGAGAAAGCGGACATAATAGGCTAACATTTCTAAGTTTACATGCTGAAACGGAAGTAGAAAATAAGCAATTAGTTTAGTTGCTATTGAGGTCATTAACAAGACTTTTGCTTTCCTCAGCAGGATGGTTCCAAATGATGTCATGAAATGAAGCATAGCATTATTACAATAATCTATTATATACAGGGTGGGGGTTCTCGCGTTGGTTGGATTCTGTGAGAAGTTTTCACGTACTTTCCAGATCGTAATATCTCAGATTCGTCAAAAACAAAATGTCAAGGTCATGCACAAGGAAAAAATGTCAGGGTCGTGTACGGCAAAAAGATATTGTCGGGGTCGTGTACGGGAGAAAGATATTGTCGGGGTCGTGTACGGCAGAAAGATATTGTCGGGGTCGTGTACGGGAGAAAGATATTGTCGGGGTCGTGTACGGGAGAAAGATATTGTCGGGGTCGTGTACGGGAGAAAGATATTGTCGGGGTCGTGTACGGCAGAAAGATATTGTCGGGGTCGTGTACGGCAGAAAGATATTGTCGGGGTCGTGTACGGCAGAAAGATATTGTCGGGGTCGTGTACGGCAGAAGGATATTGTCGGGGTCGTGTACGGCAGAAGGATATTGTCGGGGTCGTGTACGGCAGAAGGATATTGTCGGGGTCGTGTACGGCAGAAGGATATTGTCGGGGTCGTGTACGGCAGAAGGATATTGTCGGGGTCGTGTACGGCAGAAGGATATTGTCGGGGTCGTGTACGGCAGAAGGATATTGTCGGGGTCGTGTACGGCAGAAGGATATTGTCGGGGTCGTGTACGGCAGAAGGATATTGTCGGGGTCGTGTACGGGAGAAGGATATTGTCGGGGTCGTGTACGGCAGAAGGATATTGTCGGGGTCGTGTACGGCAGAAGGATATTGTCGGGGTCGTGTACGGGAGAAGGATATTGTCGGGGTCGTGTACGGCAGAAGGATATTGTCGGGGTCGTGTACGGCAGAAGGATATTGTCGGGGTCGTGTACGGCAGAAGGATATTGTCGGGGTCGTGTACGGCAGAAGGATATTGTCGGGGTCGTGTACGGCAGAAGGATATTGTCGGGGTCGTGTACGGCAGAAGGATATTGTCGGGGTCGTGTACGGCAGAAGGATATTGTCGGGGTCGTGTACGGCAGAAGGATATTGTCGGGGTCGTGTACGGGAGAAGGATATTGTCGGGGTCGTGTACGGGAGAAAGATATTGTCGGGGTCGTGTACGGGAGAAAGATATTGTCAAGGTCGTGTACAGAGAAAGAGAATGCCAAGGTCATATGAAGCAAAAAGAGACTGTCACAGCAAACTAAGATATCTCAAGGTCATCTACAGCAGAGAAACGTCATCAAATAAAACAAGACATCTTCAAATTCTATTGAAATAGACATCAACAATTGACAAAAGAAAACTGCTTTTTAATAAAATCAAAACATAATGGATTTAATATTTTTTTTTTCTAAATTAAAAGTCCATAATATTATTTGTATTCAGTTTAAAATAAAATATGAAAGCTTGGTGCACAATCAAGAATTTATTATGATTTAGAACAGGAGATCAGTTTTGCATATTTCAATCCAATACAATTCAATATCAACTCAACTGATTGCTTATTCATTTTATACTTCCGTCATTTTTTTGATCGAGTTAAACAAAATTCCCACCATGCTGTCGTGTCAGCTGTTTGTTCTACTTTTTCGTATAAATAAAGCGAAACTATTTGAATACAAACGCCAACACCTGGCTTTCGTCCGGGCAGTATTTGTTCTGTAATTGGTCCTTTGTTAATGTAGGAGAAACCCTACAAACTGAGACAATTACTATTTATTTGGATACTGCCAGAGTGCCCCCTTTTTTGGGGAGCTGGTTTTCCTCCACATTAAAAATGACCTTGAGTCTAATTTGCTTTCGTGAAAGGTTTAAAAGCAACGCCATCTTTTGTTTTTGATTGACTACGTTAAATCTTCCGGTCGCGTCATGGAGTAGCGGTAAGATGTCAGACTTTCTTTTCTGACCTCACGTTACAGGTTCAAGCCTACCTGCCTACTACCAACTTTTTTCTTTGCTCAACACAATGCCGGGCAACGCCGGGCACCTAGGCTAGTAATAAATAAATTCCAATTAAATCCGAAGGGTTTGTGGCAAAAATGCTTGAAAATGCAATGTGGTTGATTTAATGCAATAATTAACATAGCTCGTATGCAATAATCCTTAAAATATAACACCTGTACGTGAAAGTAATAATCCAGTGTTAATTTCTACAAGTCTATAAAACAGTCACTTGATGTAATGTGGTTTGTTTGGCTAATATACTAACGTAGCCAAGCTTTATCATCCAAGATTGGATGAGGATTAACAAATGTTTCACATTATCCTTTTGTCAGTGAAATCGCCCATTTTTCAATCAAATCCATTGATTGCCTGTTTTTGTTGAGGACCTGCCGCAGTGCACTGGGAGGAAACGTCATATGCCTCCTTACGGTGATTAGTCCACAATACATTGTAGTCTACGTTGCACTGTAGAGAACCTAATGTGGATTTTATTAAGTTGTTTTGATTTTGATATAAGGCATTAAAGTTTAAAATGCAAAAGTCAAGTATCATGGTTCAATTGTGCTCTATAAAGAAACATTCATTTTAAACAAAGAACCTATTGTTGATTTTTACATGCGGGGATCTTTTGCTTGTGTAATGCGTTCATTGCATTTTAGCCGTGTCGTTACATGGTATTCACTCGGATTTGCACGTCTGGTATCATCGCAGGAACGAAAAAAAAAAACAAAGACGGACATGAAAAAATATGAGTCAAGCTTTTTGGTGAATACAAAAAGCTTTTATTCCAGTAATTTCCAACAATGCGTTTCAAAATATCACTTGCATGTCAAACATCACTTGCCTCTCCGTTTTTTCGACAGCAGACAAATAAATACATATTTCAAAATAACTTTGAGCTCTTAGTATATGGATTCATTGGACTACGATCACTAATTTATATTTTTTGATAAATATAAATAATATTCGTGTAAAACATCAAAATAGCAACACCCCCCCCAAAAAAATGTTCATTTCATTACTCATTTTTAGCGCTTTTGACCATCTGCCCAATTTACTATCTATATCTCTAAAAGTGAAAGTGTCGGCCTGTCTGTCTATGTGTCTGTGTACATTTCCCTACACAATAACTCTGTCAATTTTTAGTCTACAGTCTTGAAATTTGATATACAGGGTAGTGAGATTTGGGAAAATCTTTGTAATCAGTTTTCGGCCAGAAATGTGGCTGTTAAGAAGTCAAAGTTCAATGATTTGACCTTTGAGAACTCTACAAAACTCTTCCGCCAATTTTGGGTCTAAACACTTGAAATCTTAGATATAGGTTCCTTGGACATGGATCTAACTTAATAACTTGATTTGAGCCCAAAACAATAAATCTTAAGGGGTCATAATAGGGGTCAAAGTTAAAAAATTTTTTACCTCTGCGGTCTCTACCAAATTACTCAGACAATTTCTGGTCTAAACATTTGAAATTTTACATAAAGGGTATTCAGAGATAGGGCAAGCTTTTTAATCAGTTTGGGTCGAAAATTTGAGCTACAAATATATAAATCTATGTATGTATGTTTGCCTAAAACTTTCAAAAGAAGCGATGGATTTCACAAGATCGGTATCGTTTTGAAGCTCGACCCTTTTAACAACAAATATCGAAAAATTGGGTAAAAACATTAATTTCTTCCCCCTCAACTGGGCACTTTTCTACAGGGAGGAGTTGCTTTTTTCGCCAATATTTTCGAAAATCATCCCCTCTTTTCGATTGTCTTAATTTAAACCTACATCACTTCTGGTTTGGCGGTGGTCGTAACACCAAAGATGTCACGTTTTTTCCCCGTTCTTTTCCTCCTTCACGATACAGGTCTGAGTCTGTTTTCCTACTACCACTTTTTTTCTTTTGCTCAACACACACCTCCAAACATCCGGGTAACACCGAGCACCCATGCTAGTGTATCTATAAAAGTGAAAATGTCTCTGTGTGTGTCTGTCTGTGTACAGTTCCCTACTAAATAACTCAGTCAATTTTTGGTCTACAGACTTTGAGATTTGGGAAAATCTCAGTAATCGGTTTTCGGCCAGAAATTTGGCTGTCAAGTGGTCAAAGGTCAACGATTTGACCTTTGAAAACTCTACCAAACTCTTCCGACAATTTTGAGTCTAAACACTTGAAATTTTGAATGTAGGTTATTTGGAAATGGATTAAACTTTTTAATTTGATTTGAGCCCCCCCAAAAAATAAATGTTATGGGGTCAAAATTGGAGTCAAAGCTTTAAAAAATGTTACCTCTGTGGTCTCTACAAAATTACTCAGCCAATTTCTGGTGTAAACTTTTGAAATTTTACATAAAAGGTATTCAGAGATAGGGAAAGTTTTTTTCATCGGTTTGGGTCAAACTTACTCAGACAAATTTTGGTTTGAACATTTGAAATCTTACATAAAGTTTATTCACACGTAGGAAGGACAAGTTATGAACAGTACATGGGCCCCGAGCAAAACCGGGCTGAACTGCTAGTTTACACACAAAATGATGACGTAATCGATTTTGTGCAATGAAATAGAGGTCCCTACATATCAGGTAAAAATAATTTGATCGATCGTTTCAGCGAATAAAAATTCCGTTTCAAATTTTAAAGTGACCCACTGACAGACGGTGCCTCCCATGAAGATGCAGAGACACACCTTCCCCATACCCCCCTCTCTCAACCCTGCACCTCCATCCACCTAAAAAAAACAAAAAACTTCTACTTAGCTACCTTTTAAGTTTCATGACACAAAGAAATTACTTGAAATACTAAAAGTGTTTCCAAGACTAATGGACTCCTTTATTGCTATTTGGAGATTTTCCGAGGAAATGTCCGTCACGATTCCAGTTTTTAAGTAGCGACCATTTCATAGCTTGAAGCAAAAAACTGATTATTTTTGTTTGTTTTGTTTTTTTTTTTATTTGCCGTTGTTGCGTCTTTTAAATTCAATTTGAATATCAGGACGGAAAATAAAAATAGTTTTTAAGCTAATTTTGAAATAGTAAAACTTGTGTGTGTGCGTATATATATATATATATATAATACATCAAATATAAAGAAACAACCAATTCTTTAATCAGATATTCTTTTATTTTACAAAAGATTTTTCAAAATTTCAGTTATATATATATATATATATATATATATATATATTGTACATGTCAATTTAATTAAAGGAATAAATTATAAGATGGTCAACATCATAAACTTTGGAATATAGTCTTTTGTCATTTATTCACTATATTGTTCTGTAATTACATTGAGCTTCTTAAATAAGGATTGGTATATTATATAAAAATGAAAAATATATTTCCACAGTAACATATATATCTATGTATATAAATTCGTATTCCTCTCTGTTTGTTTGTTTGTATATACAAAGGTTTCCTTACTTTACTCTCTCATTTATTTCTATATATAGAAACTTGCAAACTATATACGATTATGAGATAATCTCATTTGCATATTACATTAAGAAAAATCGATTTTATTAAATAGCGGTATCTTAGTTAATGTTTCTAGCGAGAGAATTGTTATAAGTGTTCTATTTAAAATCGTTATTTAATAACTTTTAAACAATAATTATATTGATAACATATTTAATTAAATTTATGTGGAATTATTATTCTAATATCGATTTTTAAAAAATATTTTTAGGGTTATTTGCCCTTCGGAACATAAACAAAAAAAACTATCACCAAATAAAATTTGGTAATCTCAATAAATTTCTAGCTTGAAAAAATAATTCCTACTAGATAGAAATTGTTTGGCTTTTATTGTTTTTTTTTTAATATTCAAAAATAAAAAAAAACACTTCCGAAAAGCTGAAAGGATTTCATCTTTTGTTTTTATTATTCTTTAAACGGCTATACAGAAATCGGTGAATTTTTACGATGTGACCAAGCGTCGTTTAACACCTAAAAAATAAAATAAAATAAAATAAAAGATCTACTGCCCCCCCTCTAAATAACACGATTTACACTTTTTTTTTCTTTTTCCACGTTAATCTCATCAATTACAAACTTAACTTTCTAATTAAAAAAAATGATAAATATTTACGACGTGACCCAGCGTCGTTTAACCCCTAGAAAAAAAAAAAAAAATGAAGACCTACTGTTTTTTGGCCTAATACGTTTAAACAGCCTTTATAAATAATATGAAAGAAATTTTGAAAAAAAAAAAAAGAAAATTAACATTTTAGAGTGGGGATCACTTTTCCATATATATTTAACGTATGATGAGCACCCACTTTTTTACCCGTAGCATTTTTTCAACTTTGGCGAACGAGGGGGGGGGGGCAAACATGAAAAATACAATTTGTTTGTTTTTTTTAGGGGGAAGGCGGGAATTACATTTAAAACATAAAATAACGATAAATTTAGTTTTTATGAGACCACTCTGTACTTACACCTAACAATTTCATAAACAAAACGAAATATGACAAATTATATTGGGGGGGGGTACATTAGAAACATAATATGACAGAAAATTTCATTTAATTGTTTTTGGAATTAATTTTTGGTAGATCTTCATTTTTTTAGGGGTTCTGCCTACTTGACTAATTTTTTATTTTATTTTATTTTTTTTTTTTTGCGATCGCACGGAAATTCACTGCCATTTTATTGAAACAAAAGTTGTAATGATTTATTTTTTTTGGGGGGGGGGAGTTTTCTTTCCAGTGCTTAATATCCGGAGAATAGTTTCTTCTCTTTGTAGCCCTTCTGCCGAAATATCTGGTGGAGAGGGGTATCACATACTTCTTTTTTTTTTTTTGTGGCGATTACATTTACGTGTTTTTATCCGTTCTTTTATTTTTGGAATTGTTGTGGGGGTATTCACGTTGCCCATGATGAAAATGTTTAGTATAACAGATGTGCTCCAAACGGAACTTCATGTCAACCCAGGCAACGCCGGGTACCCATGCTAGTATATATAATGATTTGCATAGCCAAACAACGCTGCAGCTCACAAGAGCCATGACAGTCAACATACCGGAAGTTCAAGATTCGAGTCTTGGTTTGTTGGCTGTCATGGCTATTGTGAGCTGTGAGCCTGTTTGGCTGTGCAAATAATTATATAATCTCTCATATTCTAAAAATTCTATTACTAATTGTTCGCTAGATTATCTTGTTGGGCGTAAAAGACTAGTTGTTAAAACTGGAAAAGAAAAGGACATGATATTTTAGTAAAAAATATAATTTATAACTTAAAATATTGCCGCATTAAGAATTGATCATATAATGTCATGAATTGAATTAAAAAAAAAAAAAATTCTTAATGCTGCAATATTTTAAGCTATAAATTTATTACATATTTTACTAGAATATCTTATCTTTTTCTTTTTCAATTTTAACAACTAGTCCTTTACTTTTCCATGTTTAAGCTTAACCATATTACTTTTTCATGCTCGCATTTTTCTATTGTAATCCATGATTTTTCCAGGCTTCTAATAAATTCACTTGTTCTTTGTTTAATTGCAGTCTTATTTTTTTTCCCCTCCATAAACACATGTAATAACAATGTGCGGCACTCGTCTGCTTTCAATAAAATACTCCCAATTATCTCCCTTTCATGTTTTTCATTCTCTCTGTTTCACTTGTTACTTCTCTTTTTTTTGCAAGAGCAGTGAATTGGTAGCAACAGTAGTCGCTGAAGCAACTTTTGTTTTACAGATTGTTTCCTATAATAATTTATACGAAACCTTACCAACCACCAATAGCTACGGCTAGAAATATTTTACCTGAGAGCACTTTGTTCAAGCTCCTTGGCTTAACGTTCACAGGAAACATGAGCTGGAATAGATACATCGAGATTATTACTAAGATTGCTGCAAAGAAGGTGGGCTCTCTCTATCGTGCTAGAAAGTTAGTTATGCCTGAAAGTATCCTGTACCTCTACAAAGCCACCATTCGCCCATGTATGGAGTACTGCTGTCACATTTGGGTTGGTGCATCTGCTACTAGTCTCTCGCTCCTGGACAGGATCCGAAAGAGAGTCGCCAACCTAATAGGTCTCGAACTGTCATCTAAACTTCAGCTCCTGTCCCACCGATGAAATGTTACATCCCTCTGTCTGTTTTATGAGTATTTTAATGGTGGATGCTCTGACGAACTACAAGCCCTTGTAACCCCTCGACGAAAATACCCCCGACAAACCCGACAAGCAGCAAAGTCCCACCCCTACACAGTTGAGATCCCTAGATGTAAGAAAGCCTTCTATTCTAATAGTTTCTTTCTCAGAACTGCAGAACTTTGACATTCTCTTCCGGTTTCCTGCTTCCCCAACTGTACTGACATGCAGAAGTTCAAGTGTAATGTGAACAGACATCTTGCTGCTAAACTCCTTACATAGTACCCCTGCAACTTAGGTCCCTGATAGTAGCCCCCTACATCAAAGTGGCAACGTGCCTGGTTTGGGGTAAAAAAACAAAAACAAAAAAAATTCCGTTGACATTTACAATCCTTGACAGTAATTATTTGCATTACGAAACCGATACTGTCAAGAATTGTAAATTTCAATGGAATTGAAGGAATAAATTGTAAGATGGTCAACATTATCAAATTTGAAATATAGACTTTTGTCATTTATTTGTTTATATATATATTATTTCCACAGTCAAACAATGTTGCAGCTCACAAGAGCAATATTCTCTCACATTCTGAATGAATATATATATATATATATATATATATATATAAAATATATTTTCCTTTTATTAATATTATTGGAATCTTTTCTTTTCTCTTTGTACACAATTTTTTGTGAATTATTCCATGGATTGCTGCTTTTGGATTATTATGGGCAATCTTCTTCCAATTACGGGATTTCCGTGGATTTTACTTGTGCAAATGGAAATTTTTAAAAACTTTTTTGAAGTTATACATTTCATTACTACAAAACTCCGCTCATTAAGGACTATCCACTTATCTAGTGTTTCCTTTTCAGATTAAATATGTTTTTAACTCCTTTCAAAGTGTTTTTTAAACATGTTTTATTAACTGTTTGCTCGTGTATATATATATATATATATATATATATATATATATATATATATATATATATATAATACTAGCATTTCAGCCCGGCGTTGCCCGGGTGTTTGGAGGTGTATGCTGAGCAAAAAAAAAAAAAAAAAAAAAAAAAAAGAGTACATTTTTTTTTAATTTGACCCCTATTATGACCCCTTAAAATTTATAGTTTCGGGCTCAAATCACTTTATTAAATTAGATCCAGGTTCAAGGAACCTATATCTAAAATTTCAAGTGTCTAGACCCAAAATTGTCGGAGGAGTTTGGTAGAGTTCTTAAAGGTCAAATCGTTGAAATTTGACCCCTTAACAGCCAAATTTCTGGCTGACACCCGTCACATCGATTTTCCCAAATCTCAGTACCCGGTATTTCAAATTTCGAGTCTATAGACTAAAAATTGACAGAGTTATTGCGTAGGGAAATGTAGACAGACAGACACGTTCACTTTTATAGATATATAGATTATGGTTATGGTGTCAATCCAGTAATACATATTATAAATAGATGTTTAGCCAATAATACTGGTTTTTATAAAATAGTGCTCAATAACAAATAAATATTTAGTCTAACTTTATTTATACTAACATTATTGGTTTCTATTTACAAGGCCTCCTCCTGGGATAGATTGTTTTTGATATGGAGAAAAGGAACAAGAAATTGAAGTGCAGCATCTACAGAACAGATACCACACTTTTATCTTGGCCCGAGGGCCAAGTTTATTAGTTATATATATATATATATATATATATATATATATATATATATATATAATACAGACATGTCGCCTCTGCACAACCGAAGCTATAACTATAATTACTTCCCCCCAAAGTAATTCTAAAAATGAACTTATCTCTTTCTGTAAACATAAGTCCAAATTTAATTATGGCAATTTTGAAATTACATAGTTATTACTTTTACCCTTTATATAGATATAAAAAAAAATTTTCTTTAACTTTATCGTTTTTCTACATATTTCTTAATACTTTATAATTTTATAATTTAATAATCCTTTATTTTAATTCTTTATCTCTTCTTTGCATGGCCGGTTATTTATCTGCATTTTATGCTTTATTCTTTAAACTTTCCTATCTATCTAATATATGATTCTACCCACACTTTCATATCTTGTATGTATATTTATATATTTTACTATATCCATTTACTTACTTTTTTTTTCTTGCTTTTTCCTGAATTTGCAGATACCGGCCATCCTCTCCCCTTAAATAATTTTTATTTTATATTTTATTTTTTCTTTATTTATTATTTATTTTCTATTTATTTATTAATTAATTAATTTATTTTTTAAAAATTTATTTTCTATTTAGTGTCTTCTAACAACTCTTGCTGACATTTTTCTAAGTTATGACCTGTACATTTCAGTTGACCTATATTATTTTGCCCTACATATTTTTTTCGCGCCTTTAACATTTCCTGTCTGGGTTATT
>NC_136523.1:15967678-16047678 GCF_053919585.1 Euprymna scolopes | reverse complement strand
TTGATTCTTGCTGGTGGCGCACAAGTCATTTTTTTTTTTTAACAACTTTTTAAATCATTACTATATAATAATCTATAATAATCTATAATAGAAATCTCACCTGTCTGTTTAAATGTATTTTTATGTATGTGTGTATATCTCGCAAAAACTTTCGACAGAGGCGACAGATTTTCACGAGATTGGTATCGTTCTGGAGCTCGACACTTTAGACGACAAATATTGAAAAATTGGTCAAAGACATTAATTCCTTCACCCTCAACTGGGCACTTTTCTACAGGGAGGGGGTTGCTTTTTTCGCCAATATTTTAAAAAATTATTTCCTCTTTTCGATTGACTAGCCTTAATTTAAACCTTTGCCACTTCCAGTTTGGCGATGGGCGCAACAGAAAAGACGTCACTTATAGGTTAAAAAGAAAATCTCTATTTTTTAGAGAACAAGCAGTTAGACCTACCTACACACTATCCTTATATTTTCTTTTTGTTTTTTATTTTTCAAACTAAAACTGCCACTTCAAATCCGTTGCCAAGGCCGCTGGAAAAATAGTGGGATCCTTCTATCGATCCACTTGATATCTCACTGCTGATGCAATTCTCTATCTATATAAGAGCCAGGTACGTCCAAGGATGGAGTACTGTTGCCACATCTGGGCAGGAGCTGCTAGAAAGGACTTGTCCTGCCTTGATAGAGTTCAAAATAGACTTTGTAGCCTCGTAGGAGATATCCTTTTCTCTTCCCTGCAACCTCTATCTCACAGAAGAGATGTTGCGAGTTTGTCTCTGATGTATCGTTATTTTCATGGAAAGTGTTCGACTGAGCTTATATCTATGGTCCTCCCATCGCCAAACTTTCACAAGTAACTCGTTTATCTGAAAACACTATCAATAATTACCTCCACTCTTTATCTGTGCCTAAAACTAAACGTAGATTCCTTGAATAAAGCTTCTTTCTTAGAACTGAATGCATGTGGAATTGTCTTCCATTTTCCTGCTTTCCAGCTGACTACAATATAGTTGTCTTCAAGTCCAACGTAAACGAGTTCTTGGTGAGCCGTTACACTTAAGTTAACAAATTTACCGAATTTCCATTACTAACAATTACTATATTGTCCAATTGACTACTGTACACTCTTAACCCTTATCCTCGAGTGGTCTCTGGGCCTATACAAAAAAATAACCATATTCCGTGTTTGAATATATATATTTTTTTAATTTAAAAAAAAAATTTTTTTTACATTAGTGGTGATTCCTATGTAAAAAAAAAAAAAATAAAATAACCATATATTCAAACACTACTATGTTTGAATGATTTCTAGCCGCCAATTTGAAAAGAATTACTCACAAACGTGACTGTTTCACTCGTAACGTAAAGCCCTGTATCAGTCACATGTACTCACAGAGATGATGTATAGAAGTGTAGTCTGACCAGAGAAGCATAAAGATACTCAACACATGGAGAGAAATGGTAAGAATGATATGATAATGTAATGTGAGTTTTTAAGTAATGGCTTAGATCTGATGACCTCAGAGGAAAATTAAATCTGGACAGTATGCAAAACTGGAGACTTTGTTAGTTTGGTCACATTGAAAGAATGGCTGAGAGTGAGTGAATTAGTATATGTAGAACAGTTGAGGTAGCTGAGTTAGTTCTAAGGATTTTTCGTATGTTTATACAGGGCTCTACGGACAAATTTATCTTTAGTTAACCTTTGACAACTAAATATTTTCGTTTACGTGATTTTTGGAATATATTTTGGGTCCATGACGAGTACGTACATCATAAAGATTTTTTTGTATTTTTGTGTTTTTTAATTAGTGTAATATAATTTATAAAACTCACTGTCTATCTGTCTGTCTGTCCCCATATTTTCAAACTCTATCTCCTCCGAAACTGAAAGTTGCAGAGCGGCTCTAGGGGCTTCAAATGATTGGATTTTTCATGAACAGTTCTTTTTATGGGTCTTTAGCTGGTTAAAATAGTTTTTAAGGGGTCAAAATTGAAAAAAAAAAACAAAAAAAAAAATTATACATTTATCTTAGTTTATTTTTAATTTTTAATCAATTCCTATACATGTCACGTTGGTACAGTGGTAACGTCACCAGCTTTGAATGCTACAGTTTTACTTTCGGTTTCGATTCTAGCTGATGGCACCCAAATAGTTTCTTTTTTTTTTTTAAATCATGAAATCATATATACGAAATCTGGACAAATGAAAATATAATTAAGCATATTTTACGACCGAGCACCCCCCCCCCCCCAATACTTCTAAGTATAAACTGACTTGTATGTTGTATGTTGAAACTTGAAGGGATAAGCATTCAAATTTCTCCAGGTGTTTTTTTTTTTAGATAGCTTCTGTTAAAAAGAAAATAGAATATATTATTCTATTAAACTTTTCATTGTTTAAATAATTTGATTGTGCTCGTTTTATTAAAAACCAAATAAATAGAGGTTGAAAAAATATTTTTCAATTAATAATGAGCTTTGGAAGATTATCAGTGAAAACACACACACACACAATCACCAAAAGATAAGCGTTTAATTATTTCTAATTGCCACTTTGAAATGATCGCTCACAAATGCGACCGTTTCACCTGCTTATTAAGCTATAATAGTTACTGGCTGTTACACTCATGATCACCCTTGACGGAAGCCATTTAGACAAGGAAGTAGACCATTGAAAAGCAAAATAAACGTTCCCCTCACCTTAATATGTGTCACATGGTCCTTGTATAAATCGATGGTGGCGGACGTTTTTGCATGACCGCAGTCCTGACTAACGATGATTGGAAATTTTTGACGATCTTTTCTATATCTGAAGAAAAAAAAAAAAAAAAAAAAAAGAAATGGATGAAAAAAAGAGTTAAAAAAAAAAATCGAAATTTCTCACATTGTCAAAAAATTGTCCGTATCTATCACGAATAGGCTCCTATATAGTTGACTATTATAGAAAACTAATCACATATAATGATAGATGTATCGAGACACAGGAATGGGTATGTTTGATCTGGCATAATGATGATTCATTAAAATTATGGGGTCTGTGTACGCGCTGGTCCACAAAGTATGGAATTAAAAAAAAAAAAAAAGAAAAAAACGTTTACAAGTGTTTTTGATATTGATGTACATAAGAATACTTTGATAAGTATGTTTTAACTTAAATAGGGATGGTATAATAACATTGTAGGGTCTGCGTTCGCGCCTGACCTCCATAGAATGGAAATAGGCACAAACTTTAATAGAGACTTTTCATATCTATCTGCGTAAGTATACTTTGATAATTATGTTTCAGTTTGAAGAAATATGGTATAATAAAATTATGGGGTGTTCGTTCGCGCATGACCTCCATAGAATGGAAATATGTCACAAAGTTTAACAAGGTTTTTTAATATAGATCCACAGAATATTGTGATAAGTGTTTCAGTGTGAACAGGTATGGTATAATGAATTATGGGGTTTATCTATTTTATTTTTACTTTCATCATATTTTACTTTGGTTTTGATACCCCCAAATTCGAAGCTATCTCTTTACAACCCTTCCTTTTCATAACCTATCATACTTTCATAAATCAGAGTCCATTTTCTGTAGGCTGTTTTTGAACCCACTCAACGACGAGTACTTTTGCTAGTATATATATATATATATATATATATATATATATATATATATATATATATATATAAGCGCAGATCATCAAATAATGATTAGATCACTCTGACAGACGTTAAAAAAAAACACTTAGAAAATAAATGTTTAAATTTCAACATCATTTCTTGTGGTTAACGGTGGCCGAATGGATTAGGTTCTTGCTAATGAAGCCGGGTTCGAATCTATTGGCTGGCGTCAATCGTGACACCCTACACTGATGATTTCCGAAAGGATGAAACATTAGTGTCTGTAGGTATTTAATAATTATTATAGTAAATAATTATATATATATGTACCCGCCAACATTTGTTAATTTTTAAGGTTTATTATTGTTTTATTTTTTTAAATATTTTTATAACATGTTTCAAGCTTTTATTTAGCTCTCCTCAGATGTTTTTTTAGTTACACAATAGTGTTTGAATATATGGTTAAGTGGCAGTTTTAGTCATTTAGAACTGCTTTAAAGCTTCACCGCTTACTCATTTTTTGACCAAATTTCAAACAATTATTACAGTTTATAGATCACCTTCTCAGCTATATTATGGAAAAACATTTTTTTCAATTTTCGTTCAGTAAAACAAAAATTATGATGAAATTTACTGGTGTTCAAAATCGTAAAAAAAAAAAAAAAAAAAAAAAAAAACTTAAGGAGGTGAGTGACGTTTTTTATGACTTGCTTCCATAGCAACCACGTCGTTTCAGTGACTATTGTTGCTACTAATTCACCACTCTCACGAAAAGAGAAATAACAAGTGAAACAGAGAGAATGAAAGGGAGATAATTGGGGGAGGATTTTATTAAAAGCAGACGAGTGCCGTACATTGTTATTACATATGTGTTTATGAGGGCAAAAAAATAAGACTGCAATTAAACAAAGAACAAGTGAATTTACTGAAAGCCTGGAAAAATGGATTACAATAGAAAAATGTGAGCATGAAAAGTAATATGGTTAAACTTAAATATGGAAAAGTAAAGGACTAGTTGTTAAAACTGGAAAAGAAAAGGACAAGATATTCTAATAAAAAATATAATAAATTTATAACTTAAAATATTGCAGCATTAAGAATTTTTTTTAAAATTCAATTTATAACATAAAATCAATCGGAATTGGGAATCAGAAAAATCAGAATATTGGAGGGTATCGGAATCGGAAAAATTTGTACCAATTTTCCGATGCCAAAACGATTCTTTTATGATTGTCTTTTTTTTTTTTTTTATTTGATTTTGTTTAAAGCAAAATCTTCCATTGCTAGTAATAATGATAAAATAATAAATATTTATTGATTTTCAATTACCAGTGAAGCTAAAATCGATAGATCTTCCCCCACAAGTATATTTTTTTTTTACGTTTAGGAAAATATCTTGCAAATTTAATGTCTGTGTTTCTAGAGTAAACCTAGAAAGATACAGTTATATAGTTAAAAATTTAGAGATTTATAAAGAATTGGAAATTTATCGGAATCGGGAATTTAGTGCAGAATCAGTAATTGTATTGGAATCGGGAAAAATATTGGAATCGTCCCATCACTAATATGCAGACATAACTTTAAATAAATACAAATAATCTTGAAATCATGCCATTGACTTTCCAATGCACTCTGTATGCAAGGACGGGCAATGCCGAGTATAACCCCTCCCCCCGCCACACACACACACATGCGCGCGCCTACGCATGCACTTTTGTGTTGTCATGAACGGAAAATAAATATGCACCCCACCCGTTCTCTCATGCAGCCGCGGCCTCCTGAGAGTTGGTTATTGATTTTGGGACGTTCTATTTTCAGTTCAAAACATTAAAAGACTCGCAGAGCGTTCAACAAAAGGCATTAACCGTTTATTATTTTCAATGAGAAGAGTGCCATTTCGCAGACAATATCATTTTTTTTTTTCAGACTTTTAGATTTCAAATCATGGCGTTGCTATCAACCCCTGTCGTCTACCTTTTGCATTTTTATTCTCTTTGAAAACATTTTTAAAAAGATACCATCTATAATATAAATCTCACCTGTCTGTTTAAATGTATGTGTGTATGTTTGTTTGTTTGTATGTCTCGCAAAAACTTTCAACAAAGGCGACAGATTTTCATGAAATCGGTATCATTTTGAGGCTCGACTCTTCGGACGACAAATATTGAAAAATTGGCTAAAAACATTAATCCCTTCACCCTCAACTGGGCACTTTTCTACAGGGAGGGGTCGCTTTTTTTGCTGATATTTTCGAAAGTCATCCCCTCTTTTCGATTGACTAGCCTTAATTTAAACCTACGTCACTTTTGGTTTGGGGATGGGCGCAACGGCTAACGTGTCACGCTTTTTTCCTCCTTTGCGGTACAGATTTGAACCTGCCTGCTTGCCTACTATCACTATTTTTTTTTTTTTTGCGCTCGCAATTTAACATTTTTTTTTTTTTTTTGTCCAACCAACACACTTACACACATCTCCACTTTCTTTTCTGCCTTCGTGGCACAGGTTCGAGTCTGCCTGCCTACTACAACTTTTTTTTTTTTTTTTTTTGCTCAACACACACACCTACAAACACCTGGGCAACGCCGGGCACCCAGGCTAGTTTATAATATAAACAGAAGTTGGATAAATGTATTTTGAGTTTTTGCTGAACTCAAAAAATACACAACAAACAGATATTTGGTATTTTCTTTAAATCAGCGCAACCCTAGAAAAATTTCTACTATTATATACAAGAAAGTTTCTGTGTGTGAAACAAAGATACTTTATGTGCCTGGCAGTGTTCTTGGATAGGTTTTGGATTACTGGAATGTCTTTGATAAGTATCAATAAATGTAATAATCTGATGCAAGAAGGAAAAGGCAAGTTTGACCAAAGTTAACACCTTACACAACCTAACATCACAAGTGCATTTGAGAAGTTTTATTACCACACAAGCAGAAAGGCTCGACGTATAAATTAACAGTATGTTCTTTGATATGACAGGGGCGCTTTCAGAATTAATGTTTCTGTTTAAAGCACAATTGCATCATGATACTTTTGCTTTTTTATTTTAAACTTAAATTCAAGCTATTATCACAGCACAAACAGTAAGACTAGACATATAAAATCAACAGTAAGTTATTTGATAAGACAGGGGCACGTTCGAAATGAATGTTTCTGTTTAGAGCATAACTGAATTTTTAATTTTACATTTTAATTCACGGCATTATATAAAAAATAATTTTATAAAATTAACAGTAGGTTCTCTACAGTGCAATGTAAACTACAATGTATTGTAGACTAAGTCACTGTAAAAGGCAGTCGCTCTGGGACGGGTCCCCAACTTGATCAGGCAATCAATCGATTTGATTGAAAAATAGGCGATTTCACTGATTTTGATGACAATAGAAATATGGAAGCGTAAAACAGTTGTCGATCATCCGGGCAATGTCGGGTCACCTTGCTAGTATATATATATATATATATATATATATATATATATATATATATATATATATATATGGATATAAATATGTGTGCAAATTTAAGCCCACCCAATCTCGTTTTCACAACGGTTATTTTGTATATTCAAGAAATTAGTTCTGAGAAATAATTTTAATTATTATTATAATTTTCATTATTATTATTATTATTATTATTGCTAAATGAAAATTGATTGATCACGAGAAATAATTCTTCAAAGCAACGATTAAAAAAAGTGACAAAACTTGGACTGAAGCATAAAAATGACAAATAAAATGAAAAAACTATCGGACTTGTTATTGATCTCCTTGTTATTCATACGCACTTATCTTTTTATTATGGGAGTGTAAGACATTAGTTGATCGTCATTCAATCCCGGGCAACATCGGGTCCTTCTGCTAGTAATATCTTAAATTTAGATTCATTTTGGACAGTTAAATAGTCATTTAATAAGTAAACATAATTTTTAATGTTATGTATTAATACAGGCCATGAAATGCGTCAGCATTTTTTTTTTCAAATTGAAAGACGTTAACTATTTTTTACCAAATTGAAAGACGTCAACTTTTTTTTTTTTCAATTTGAAAAAACGTTAACTTTTTTTCGAATTGAAAGACTTTTGTTTTTTGTCAAATTGAAAGACGTTAACTTTTTCTGTAAAATTGAAAGATGTTAACTGTTTTTTTTGCAAATTGAAAGACATTAACTGTTTTCTATCAAATAGAAAGACGTTAACTTTTTTCAAATTAAAAGACACTAACTTTTTTTCAACTTGAAAGGCGTTTCCCTTTTTTTCAAATTGAAAGACGTTAACTGTTTTTTTTTCAAATTGAAAGACGTTAACTGTTTTTTTTTCAAATTGAAAGACGTTAACTGTTTTTTTTTTCAAATTGAAAGACGTTAACTGTTTTTTTTCAAATTGAAAGACGTTAACTGTTTTTTTTTCAAATTGAAAGACGTTAACTGTTTTTTTTTCAAATTGAAAGACGTTAACTGTTTTTTTTTCAAATTGAAAGACGTTAACTGTTTTTTTTTCAAATTGAAAGACGTTAACTGTTTTTTTTCAAATTGAAAGACGTTAATTGCTTCTTTTTCAAATCGAAAGGCATTAACTTTTTTTTTTAATTGAAAGAGGTTTACTGCTTTTTTTTCCAAATTAAAAGAGGTCAACAGCTTTTTTTTCAAATTAAAAGAGGTTAACTGTTTTTTGCAAATTAAAAGAGGTTTACTGCTTTTTTTTCAAATTAAAAGAGGTTTACTACTTTTTTTTCAGATTGAAAGAGGTTTACTGCTTTTTGCAAATTGAAAGATGTTAATTGTTTTTTGTGTATTGAAAGACGTTAACTGCTTTTTTGTCAAATTGAAAGACGTTAATTTTTTCAAATTAAAAGACGCTAACTTTTTTTTCAAATTGAAAGACATTTACCTTTTTTTATAAATTAAAAGACTAACATTTATTTGTCAAATTTAAAGACGCTAACTTTTTTCACATTGAAAGACACTAACTTTTTTTAAATTGAAAGACGTTTCCCTTATTTTTTTCAAATTGAAAGACATTAATTGCTTTTTTTGTCAAATTGAAAGGTATTAACATTTTCTTCAATTGAAAGAGGTTAACTGCTTTTTTTTCAAATTAAAAGAGGTTTACTGCTTTTTTTTCAAATTAAAAGAGGTTTACTGCTTTTTTTTCAAATTAAAAGAGGTTTATATATATATTATTCCTTATTGGAATTTTTTTATTTTTGAGATGAGCATTGTATGTTAATTTTATTTTATTTCGGACTATTAGTCTCATCTTATCTTTTTATTGGTGCACAACGTTTCGGCCAATTTCCTCTGGACTTCGTCAGGTGGTAACCGCGACAGATAGGAACTTTGAATCTCCTAACTGCATTCTAAACCATCACTGCCATCCGTAGTTGTTGTCGTCTCAACACATTTTTGACCAATTACCTCTGGCACGCTTTGGGTGGGATTGAAACCGCTATCTTCAGACAATGTTCATCTGGAACCGTAGAGATTCAACGTCTCTATCAACTGCGCCACGGGCCCCGAAGGGCGATCAAGGTTGGATTCTTTTGACCTTATAAATCCACATTTTATTTATTATCTGATCTTCCATAGTCGGGTCCGTACCGATTGGTATATATATATATATATATTATTCCTTATTGGAATTTTTTTATTTTTGAGATGAGCATTGTATGTTAATTTTATTTTATTTCGGACTATTAGTCTCATCTTATCTTTTTATTGGTGCACAACGTTTCGGCCAACTTCCTCTGGCCTTCGTCAGGTGGTAACCGCGACGGATAGGAACTTCGAATCTCCTAACTGCATTCTCAGCCATCACTGCCATCCGTAGTTGTTGTCGTCTCAACACATTTTTGACCAATTACCTCTGGCACGCTTTGGGTGGGATTGAAACCGCTATCTTCAGACAATGTTCATCTGGAACCGTAGAGATTCAACGTCTCTATCAACTGCGCCACGGGCCCCGAATGGCGATCAAGGTTGGATTCTTTTGATCTTATAAATCCACATTTTATTTATTATCTGATCTTCTATAGTCGGGTCCGTACCGATTGGTATATATATATATTAGTTAGGAGATTCGAATTGAAAGACATTTTTTTTCTTTCAAATTGAAAGATGTTATTTTTTTTCTGTCAAATTGAAAGACGTTATTTTTTGTTCTGTCAAATTGAAAGACGTTATTTTTTGTTCTGTCAAATTGAAAGACGTTGACTTTTTTCTGTCAAATTGAAAGACGTTATTTTTTTTCTGTCAAATTGAAAGACGTTATTTTTTTTCTGTCAAATTGAAAGACGTTATTTTTTTTCTGTCAAATTGAAAGACGTTATTTTTTTTCTGTCAAATTGAAAGACGTTATTTTTTTTCTGTCAAATTGAAAGACGTTATTTTTTTTCTGTCAAATTGAAAGACGTTATTTTTTTTCTGTCAAATTGAAAGACGTTATTTTTTTTCTGTCAAATTGAAAGACGTTATTTTTTTTCTGTCAAATTGAAAGACGTTATTTTTTTTCTGTCAAATTGAAAGACGTTGACTTTTTTCTGTCAAATTGAAAGACGTTGACTTTTTTCTGTCAAATTGAAAGACGTTGACTTTTTTCTGTCAAATTGAAAGACGTTGACTTTTTTCTGTCAAATTGAAAGACGTTGACTTTTTTCTGTCAAATTGAAAGACGTTGACTTTTATCTGTCAAATTGAAAGACGTTGACTTTTTTCTGTCAAATTGAAAGACGTTATTTTTTTTCTGTCAAATTGAAAGACGTTATTTTTTTTCTGTCAAATTGAAAGACGTTATTTTTTTTCTGTCAAATTGAAAGACGTTATTTTTTTTCTGTCAAATTGAAAGACGTTATTTTTTTTCTGTCAAATTGAAAGACGTTATTTTTTTTCTGTCAAATTGAAAGACGTTATTTTTTTTCTGTCAAATTGAAAGACGTTATTTTTTTTCTGTCAAATTGAAAGACGTTATTTTTTTTCTGTCAAATTGAAAGACGTTATTTTTTTTCTGTCAAATTGAAAGACGTTATTTTTTTTCTGTCAAATTGAAAGACGTTATTTTTTTTCTGTCAAATTGAAAGACGTTGACTTTTTTCTGTCAAATTGAAAGACGTTGACTTTTTTCTGTCAAATTGAAAGACGTTGACTTTTTTCTGTCCAATTGAAAGACGTTGACTTTTTTCTGTCAAATTGAAAGACGCTGTACTTTTTTCTGTCAAATTGAAAGACGCTGTACTTTTTTCTGTCAAATTGAAAGACGTTTACTTTTTTCTGTCAAATTGAAAGACGTTAACTTTTTCCTGTCAAATTGAAAGACGTTAACTTCTTTTTGTCAAATTGAAAGATGTTAACTCAGAGATTTAATTTATAATTTCTTGACATTTTATCTACAAAGAACGGAAGGAGAAAATTAGTTTCAGCAATACTCTGTTGCGGGGGTATCTCCAATTTTAATTGGCCCTTTTAGTAACACTCTGGGGTGTTTTTTTTTTCTTTAATTCTCACTTAAAAAAAATTCTTTTCTAGGAAAAGGATGTTAAGAAACTTTACGATATTAAACATTTTCTATTTAATTCTTTTTATAACTTCTGGCAGGGCGAGGTATCCCTGCTAGTGTATTATTTAAAGGGAAGCTGTTGAAGTGTGTGTGTGTGTGTACATACATAATCACGTTGACACACTGGTTCTCATGAGATAACATACGCTAAGCAACGTTGAGCCTGGCTAGTACTAGATGGGTGACCATTTAGGAATTCTAGGCCCTGTATGTTCTCTCCGATTATCTCGGCATTGTATTCAGTCATGCTGAACTTCCACTTGTCTCTGGTATTTAACAACGCCGACTCAGGAGAGATGTAGTTGGAGATTGTACAACTCTTGCCACAAAAATTCCATGCACAGGCACCCTTACAGTGCGTAGTCTGTCAAGACTGAAGGAAGCTATCATGTGTGTGTGGGGGTGGGGGTGGGGGGCTGTCTCCAGCGAAAAATAAAAAACTGCGACATAAAAACCCACAATTTGATATATTCTTGATCAATGTTGCCCAGGATAAATAATATCTGAAATTTAGAAAACACTATTCATTATTTGAACTTAAATAGGCACAATTTTCGTTAAAGGTTAGGGTTTTTACTTTTTTTTTTATACAAAACTAGTGGGGGGTGCCTGGCATTGCCCGGGTGTTTGGAGGTGCGTGTGTTGAGAGAGGGGGGGGGTAGATCAAAACAAAATGAGCGTTTAAATATTATATATAAAAAAAAAAAAATTGCCCGGGTGCTTGAAGGTGTAAAAAGTTTTGGTAGGTGGGGGGGGGGTAGGCTCGAACCTGAAGTCTTGAGGCTAAGGTGGAAAAACAGTCTGACACGTTACCCCAACGCTAAAGAGACAGAGAACTGAGAAAATCAAACATTTAAAAAAAAAAAAACAGCAGGTGCTTAAAATAATGTCAACGATTTCTAGGTCAAACATCACACCATAGTCGTAGTAGTAGTAGTAGAAAAGGAAAATGAATAAACGATTTTTTTGCTACCCCTCCCTGTAGAAAAGCGACCCATTGAGGGTGAAGGAGTTAATGTTTTTGGTCAATTTTTTTTATATTTGTCGTCTGAAGGTTCAAGCTTCAAAATGATACTGATCTGGCGAAAATCCGTCGCCTGTGTGGAAAATGTTTGCGAGACATACAAACACACATTTTGCCTTTTATATATATATATAGACTAGCGAGGGGTACCCGGCATTGCCCGGGTGTTTGTAGGTGTGTGTGTGAAAAAAAAAAACAGGTGCCCGTGAAAAAAAAAAGCCCTGACGACGCGCAGTTGGAAAATAGTAAAGTGTGAAAAAAAAAAAAACAGGTGCGCGTTTTTGATTGACGTGACGGCGATAGGTATTCAGCAGTTAGCATTTTGTGCGGGACAGTTTTTAATGAGGTCAATAAATCGGTTTGTTTGTTTTTAAAAACCCGCTCCCTCATCTCGAAATGAAAGCTACCATCTGATATGATGGTCGACATTGACCAAACGTCACTTAGCTCTCTAGAGACCACTGGCTCTGGGCCTGTGATTAGAGTCGAGTTTCACTTTTTGTTTATACCGAAAACCGAATGTAACGTGTGCCGATACGGAAAATGTGGAATAATTAACGTTTGAAAGTCAATAAAATTAAATAGACAGTCGAGCTCCGTGGTTAACTGTGAGATATTACAATTTATAGATGATATAAAAAGTTTTAAGAAGTTGTGAAGCGAGCGAGCGCTTCTCTGAAAGAAGCCTTTTGTGGACATCGAGGAAAAGCGTACGTACATACATACATAAATTTTCGCTTTTATATTTATAGACTAGCGAGGGGTACCCGGCGTTGCCCGGGTGTTTGGAGGTGTGTGTGGAAACTCTGGAGGTGGGGGTGGGGGGTTAAAAAAAAGAAAAAGTAAGTGTGAAGATCGAACCCGAACCCTTGAGACAAAGTTGTAAATTAAAATGTGAAAAAAAAAACGTGCGACGTTAACCATTACCCCACCGTGAGATGCTAGCGGAAACACGTTTGAATTTATTTAATTACTTGGATTTAGCAGGTGCCCGCTTTAATGAGTTAATGAGGTCAAGTTTGACTGCAGGATTTCATTTACTGCTGAACGCCCCCCCCCCAAGATCTTATAGGAAAAAGACTAACTTACATGCGGCGAGCGACAAATGTTGAATATTTATCTTCCCGAAATCGAGCAAATTAAATAGACAGGCGAGCTTCATTGTTAACTATGAGATATTACGATTTATATGTGATATAAAAAGTTTTAAAAGGTTGTGTAGCGAGCGACCACTTCTCTGAAAAAAGCCTTTTGTAGACACACAGAAAAAGCGAACAATAATAATAAAATACGTACGTACATTTTCATTTTTATATTTATAGATAGACTAGCAGTGGTACCCGGCGTTGCTCGGGTGTTAAGAAGTGTATGTGTGTGTGTGTTTGGGGGGGGGTTAAATCACTACAAAAGAATAAGCGAAGTAATAACTCTGCTTAAATATTAATAAAAAACAATAAACAAACGTGATGAAAACAAACGATGTTAAAATTTCTTAAAATCAGGAAAAACAAAAACTAAAAAAGAAAACGTGAACGTGATGGAAAAAAAAAAAAGAACATGATGCAAAACGAACAATGTTAAAACTTCTTAAAAAAATCTGAAAACTAAAAAGGAAAAAAAAAACAGTGAACGCGAAAAATGGCATAAATAACCCTGTCTCAATATTAAAACTGTAGGTGTGTGTGTTGGGGGGGGGGGTAGATGGAAACTAAAAGTAATACTCTTGTTTGAATAGTAAAAAAAAACAGTGAAAAAAGTTTTCGGAGGGAGGTAGGCTCGAACCCAAAGCCTTGAAATTAATAGTCTGATGGCATAGCATTACGCCACGAAGCCAGGGACTTTAAAAAGAGTCGAAAATAAGCATTTAAAAACGAAGCAGGAGCAGAAAAAACGAATTCACAACACAAATTTTATTGTAAGATAAAAGTGGCCGAAATAAAAGAAATTTACGACATCATTTTGTAAGTGTTAGATATTATTATCTCAGTAGTATATAAAAAGTTATAAGAATGAGGCGGCCAGCCGAGACGCAACTTGAAAAAAGCCTTTGCTGGACATACAGAAAAAATGCACACACACACAAACATTTTCGCTTTTATATATATACTAGCAGGGGTACCCGGCGTTGCCCAGGTGTTTGGAGGTGTGTGTGGTGTTAAATAAAAAAGAAAAATGGCTTAAATAAGCCTGTTTCGATATTAAAATTTTAAAAAATCGGTGGGTACCCGGTTGTTTTTGGGTTATAAACGATATTTTCATGCAATATATTAACAATATTTGTATGCAATATATGAACGGTTGTTTTTGGGTTATAAACGATATTTGTATGCAATATATTAACGATATTTGTATGCAATATATGAACGATATTTGTATGCAATATATGAACGATATTTGTATGCAATATATGAACGATATTTGTATGCAATATATGAACGATATTTTTATGCAATATATGAACGATATTTTTATGCAATATATGAACGATATTTGTATGCAATATATTAACGATATTTGTATGCAATATATGAACGATATTTTTATGCAATATATGAACGATATTTGTATGCAATATATGAACGATATTTGTATGCAATATATGAACGATATTTGTATGCAATATATAAACGATATTTGTATGCAATATATGAACGATATTTGTATGCAATATATGAACGATATTTGTATGCAATATATTAACGATATTTGTATGCAATATATTAACGATATTTGTATGCAATATATGAACGATATTTGTATGCAATATATAAACGATATTTGTATGCAATATATAAACGATATTTGTATGCAATATATTAACGATATTTGTATGCAATATATAAACGATATTTTCATGCACTATATAAACGATATTTTGATGAAATATATAAACGATATTTTTATGCAATGCAGAGATATCATCTGCAGAGTTGTAAAATAATTCATAGATAACATAAAAGCTGATTAATATTGATTTTTAAAAGTTGCGATAAGAAGAAACGATAATATTACACGATCCGTTTAATTTTCTTTTTTTTTTTTTTTCCGGATACAACTGATGTTAATCACATTCGGCCGCAGGGATCACTGCCCATGAATAATAAGAGGGATCAGTGCCTATGAATAATAAGAGGGATCAGTGCCTATGAATAATAAGAGGGATCAGTGCCTATGAATAATAAGAGGGATCAGTGCCTATGAATAATAAGAGGGATCAGTACCTATGAATAATAAGAGGGATCAGTACCTATGAATAATAAGAGGGATCAGTACCTATGAATAATAAGAGGGATCAGTACCTATGAATAATAAGAGGGATCAGTACCTATGAATAATAAGAGGGATCAGTACCTATGAATAATAAGAGGGATCAGTACCTATGAATAATAAGAGGGATCAGTACCTATGAATAATAAGCCCGATAGTTGTTTCATTTTGTTTGTCATTTTTATGCTTTGGTTTTTGTCACTTTATTTAATCGTTCCTTTGATTTATTATTTTTCGTCCTTAATCCAAATTTTCATTAATAATAATCATGTCTCATAACTAATTTCTTGAATATACAAAATAACAGTTGTGAAAACGAGATAAGGTGGGCTTAAATTTGCATACATATATGTGTGTGTGCGTCTCTATATATACATATGAAAATACATATATATATGAAAATGTATATAAAAGAATACAAAAAGTATAAAAGTTTATAACTTTTCTTTATTCGTTTTCAATTGGTGACGTGCAGGAATGCAAAATAATATTATTAAAAAAAATAATTTTTTTTTAACTTTTTTACCAGTACATATTTTTCGACCGATCCTTCAGTTTTCATCAGTGTAGTGAATTTGCATACATATATGTGTGTGATGAAAATGTATAAAAAAAAAAAAAAAGTATTATGAAAAAAAGAATACAAAAAGTATTATGAAAAAAAAAATTTTTTTTATACAAGTACATATATATATATATATATATATATATAAATTTAAAGGAGATTAGAATAATAGTCTAAAGAGCTAAGTGTATTTTAATGTAACAGTGAAATTACTAGTTTAATTAAAATACAGGAAATGCTCGTTGTAATTTAGATATATAATAAGCTCGATAGTTAAATGTCCTAGAGCTAATTCAATATTAAGTAAAGTGATTTTCAATTTAAAAATTAAAAAAAAAATTTTTAAATTTAAAAATCAAATTTTAATTAAATTAAAAATCAGTTTCATAAGGAACAACAACAAAGTCAATTATCTGACTTTGTTGTTCCTTCTTATGAAACTGATTTTTAATTTAATTAAAATTTGATTTTTAAATTTAAAAATTTTTTTTTTAATTTTTAAATTGAAAATCACTTTACATATATATATATATATATATATATATATATATATATATATATATACTAGCAAGGAGACCTGCCGTTGCCCGGGATCGAATGATGTTTCACACTCCCATACTTTTATTGTCATGGAAACTGGTGTAATCAGCTATTTTTAATCAAGCTGATTAATTGCCTATTCGAGTTGAGGACCCATCGCAGTGCCCTGGAAGGAAGCTTAACAGGCCTTCTCCGCAGTGACTTAGTTCACAATACGTTTTAGTCTACTTTGCACTGTAGAGAACCTACAGTTGATTTTATAAAATTATTTATATATATATATATATATATATATATATATAATGGCTTGCATTAAAGTTAAAAATGCAAAAGTCAAGTATCATGCTTCAATTGTGCTCTAAACAGAAACATTCATTTCGAATGCGCCCCTATCATATCAAAGAACCTACTATTGATTTTATATCGCTTGTGTGATAATAATGGCTTGAATGAATTTTAAAATAAAAAAACTATCATGATGCAATTGTGCTTTAAACAGACTCATTCATTCTGAACGTATCCCTGTCATATCAAAGAACCTACTGTTGAGTTTATATGTCTAGTTTTTCGGCTTGTGTGGTAATAAAGCTTCTAAAATGCACTTGTGATGTTAGGTTGTAAAAGGTGTTAACTTTGGTTAAAATCGCCTGTTCCTTCTTTCAGTGAACTATTTCAATTATCGATGCGTAGCAAAGACATTCTGATACAAAACCTATCTAAGAACACTGTCAGACATGTAAAGTACTTTCGTGCAAAATTTCCAAAAAAAAAAAAAGAAAGAAAATCGACCCAGGCTTTTCAGGTCCATCGGGAACAAACTCACACACAGACACATACACACAAAGTTCTTTTTATATATATATATATATATATATATATATATATATATATTAGTGATGGGACGATTCCAATATTTTTCCGTATTCTGATACAATTACTGATTCCGTACTAAATTTCCGATTCCGATACAATTACCCATTCCGATTCTTTATAAATTAATAAATATTCAACTATAAAAGTGTTATTTTTTCCCCGATTATCGTAAAAACACGTGTTAAATGTACTTACATTTTCTCAAACATAAAATTACGCTTGTGATTGGGGGGGGGGTAATCTAGAGATTTTAATCTTACTGGAAGTTAAAATAAATAAATATTTATTATTTTAGTATTACTACAAGCAGTGGAAGATGTTTCTTAAACCAAAATCAAATAAAAAAAAAATACTTTAAGGAATCGGTTTTGGCATTGGAAAATAGGCTCGAATTTTCAGATCCCAATACCCCGAAAAGCTCCGATTTTTCTGATTCCGATTAATTGTCTCAACACTATATATATATATATATATATATATATATATATATATATATATATATAGTGTATACACACTATATATATATATATATATATATATATATATAGTGTATACACACACACACATATATATAATAGTATACACATACCACATGCTGCTCCCCATTTGGGGGGGGGACATCAAATTGGTCGAAGGGAAAATTATTCCCAACTTGTATTTAGGTAAAAATGCACTTTCATATAAATAATTGAATTTGTTTAAAAAGTATCGCAAAACCAAAATAAATAAATAACATCATAGTATACACACACACACACATATATATATATATATACATATATATATATATATATATATATATATATATATGTATATATATATGATAAGACCAAAAGATGGAGGAAGTGAGGAAGCATGGCTGTGGAAATCTTTTTACCTGAATACGATGTCCAACATGTTAAAAATATACCATTTGTTGTAAAAATCTAATGGATAAACATCTGAAGAAGTTGGTGGGGACAGGATATTTTTACAGAAACAGAAAAGTGCCAACTCATTAATGAAACAGCTGTAATGGAAAAATCCAGGAAATAAACGAAGGTTATAAAAAAAGAAAACGTGAGTCTTTGAATTTTCAACAAAATTTTGCACTATTAAAACAACATATATATATATATATATATATATATATATGTGTGTGTGTGTATATAATAGTATACACACACACATATATATATTTATATATGAAGTAACCTTGTTTGTGTGTGTGTGGAACAGTCTCTATCAAACTACTGTCAAGTTTTGGTGTAGACTTGAAACTTAATATATAGAGGATTCGACCCTGTGTAACAAATTTGATTTGTTTATCAACTGGCAAAAATATCTGCTAAGAAGTCAAAATTGAAAACTTGGAACTTTGCAGATGTAAGTCGACTTAAACTGCTCCTCTATGCATGTGCAAATATACATTTATACGTTTAAGTCAGTTAATTTGTAAAGTTTTGACATGCATGTGTACAAATGATAACAAATACCGCTGGAGAACTAAACACGGTTTTTATTCTAGTTGATGGCACCCAAGTCATTTTTTTTTTAAAAACTTTTGAAATCACTGCTATATACTGGGTACAATATAATAATCAATAGACAATTTGCTTTATAATAATACTAGCTTAGATACCCGGCGTTGCCCGGGTGTTTGAAGGTGTGTGTGGAAACTCCGGGGGTGGGAGAGTTAAAAAAAAAAAAAAAGTATGAGGATCGAACCCGATCCGTTGAGGCAAAGTTGTAAATTAAAGTGTGAAAAAAAAAGTGCGACGTTAACCATTGCCCCACTGTGAGATGCTAACGGAAACACGTTTGAATTTATTGAATTACTTGGATTTGGCAGGTGCCTGTTTCAATGAGTTAATGAAGTCAAGTTTGACTGCGGGATAGTATTTTATTTACTGCGGGAACGCTTCCCAAGATGTAATAGGAAAAAGACTAACCCACATGCAGCGAGCGACAAATGTTGAATATTTATCTTCCCGAAATCAAGCAAATTAAATAGACAGGCGAGCTTCATTGTTAACTGTGAGATATTACGATTTATATGTGATATAAAAAGTTTTATAAAGTTGTGAAGCGACCGACCGCTTCTCTGAAAAAGGCCTTTTGTAGACATACAGAAAAAGCGAACACACATACATACATACATTTTTGCTTTTATATTTATAGACTAGCCTGGGTGCCCGACGTTGCCCGGGTGTTTGGAGGTGTGTGTATTGGGAGGGGGCGATGTAGATCAAAACAAAATGGAAACTAAATAACAAGCGAAGTAATAACCTTGTTTAAATATTAAAAAACAATTGGAAAAACAAAAACAAAAAAAAAAAAAACAGCGAAAAAAGTTTTGGGAGAGAAGTAGGCTCAAACCCGAAGCCTTGAGGTTAATAGTCTGATGACATAGCATGACACCACGAAGGCAAGGACTTGAGAACAGTCGGAAACAAGTGTTTAAAAACGCAGGTGGTTGAATATCAACGTATGGGTTTCTAGGTCAAATATCATAAGATAAAAGTCGCTGAAATAAAAGATATTTATGACGTTGTTTTGTAAATCGTAGATATTATTATCTAAGGAGTTATATGTGATATAAAAAGTTGTGAAGCGAGCAACCGCTTCTCTGAAAAAAGCCTTTTTGTTGACATACAGAAAAAGCGAACACACATACATGCATACATTTTCGCTTCTACGATATCTGCATAAATTAAAATATATTTAAGCATGTCTATATATCAAAACATGAGGTTGGTGAGATATTGCGATTTCTTAAGTGATTGGTAATAAGTTTGAGAGATAAACTTTCATTTCCTTCTCATGATCCCAGTCGTAGCAACAATGATGGTGTGTGCGTATATATATATATATATATATATGATATCATATACAAGCGTAACCTTGTAGGTGATGCCCTTTTATCATCTCTGCAACCTCTTTCCCACAGAAGAGACGTTGTGAGCTTATCTTCGCTTTACCATAATTTTCATGGCAAGTGCTCGACTGAGCTCCAATCTATGGTCTCCTCTCCTTGCTAATCCTTCACAAAAGACCTTCGTCTAGCCAAAACCACTATCAATTCCCCCCAGTTTCTTCATCTTAAACTGCCCGCTTGTGGAACTGTTCCGCTAGTCTGCTTACCAGCTAACTACAATATTGTCGTCTTCAAGTCCAACGCAAACAAATTCTTGTTGGACCGTCCTTTTAAATAATCTAATTATATCAAATTTCCACCACTAACGATTACCACGCTATTGTCCCAATGACTACCATAAACACATTAAGCTTTATCCTCAAGTGGCCTCCGGGCCTTGATAAATAGTAATCCCTTTATAAAAAAAAAAAAAAATTAGAGATCAACTTGCTAGAATATCTATAAAGTTAGGTACGTTTATAAAGTTGTTTGATTTGATTATTTTTAGTGATGGGACGATTCCAATATTTTTCCCGATTCCGATACTGATTCAGATTCTTTATTAATTTCTAAATATTTAACTATAAAAAGTGTTATTTTGTCCCGATTACATCTTAAATGTGCCTATATTTTCTCAAACAGAAAAACACACTTGTGAGGGGGTGGTCTAGAGATTTTAGCTTACTGGAAGTTTAAATCAATCATTATTTATTATTTTATTATTACTACAAGCAGTGGAAGATGATTCTTAAACCAAAATCAAATAAAAAAGATAATTTAAGGAACCGGCTTTGGCATCGGAAAATAGGCTCCAATTTTTCCAATTCCGATATCCCAAAAAAGCTCCGATTTTTCCCCTTCTTGATTCCGATTAATCGTCCCAACATTAATTATTTTGTCTTACGATGTACCAACCCTTTCAGAGTTATTTCATGTCGAATCTAGTAATACTGTTTGAGAATGAAAATAGCGATGACAAATAATCCCATAACATGTGAGCTCATACTTCAGATTCATTGGCTTAACATTCACACAGAACGTGAATTGAAAAAAAAAAAATATATTGAGGACATTGCCAAGGCTGCTGCAAAGAAGGTGGGCTCCCTCTACCATACTAGAAAATTACTCACACCAGAGAGTATCTTACATCTTTACAAAGCCACAATTCACCCTAATCAAATCGGTTTATGTTCGCTGTGAGATTCCCCAGACATTACTGGTACACAAATGAAACGGTATACTAATGAATGACCTAGGGCACTTAAGATCTAGATTCCATCTGTGGAATACAATACTATGAGACTGCTTCTCGACTGACTACAACATGGTTATTTTTTTCAAGTTCTGATAGATAACAGTATGACCTGATGACTTCTAAGACACGCCAAGAAGAAGAGGGAGACTTACTTGATTAATTGTTCCAAGCTGCGGCTAACCTGGACTCGGTTACAGGCGATCATTAAAATGGGCAAGACGGTAGAATCTGACTTCTTCACTTCGGGAAGATGCACGTTTCGTATAACGACACCATTGCCGTCACTGTTTGTGATAGTGTCTTCTTCATTACTTGGAGGGTTGTTAATACCTGCAGGAGGAGAAAAAAAAACATAAATGTTGAAGATCTAGGCTATGTGTAGCAAGAAATCATTTCGACAAAAGCATACACCTAGTGACATAGTAGTAAGGTCGGACGATAAAATTGTCGCCCTACCAACAATTTTATCGTTCCACCCTGTATTTAAGGATAGAAAGAATTTGAAGCATGACACCTTTTTTTTTTTTTCAAGAATTACCAGATTTGGCATTAAATAACTTGAAAAGGGTTGATATTAGTGTTGGGACGATTAATCAGAATTGGGAATCGGAAAAATTGAAGCTTTTAGGGGGTATCGGAATCGGTATGGGAACCGGAAAAAATTGCGTCTATTTTCCGATGCCAAAACCGATTCCTTAAATTATCTTTTTTATTTGATTTTGATTTAAGAAACATCTTCCACTGCTTGTAGTAATAATAAAATAATAAATATTGATTGATTTAAACTTCCAGTAAGCTAAAATCTCTAGACCACCCCCTCACAAGTATTTTTACGTTTGAGAAAATATCGGCACATTTAAGATGTATAGTAATCGGTACAAAATAACACTTTTATAGTTAAATATGTACAGATTTATAAAGAATCGGAATGGGTAATTGTATCGGAATTGGAAATTTAGTACGGAATCGGTAATTGTATCGGAATCGGGGAAAAATATTGGAATCGTCCCATCACTAGTTGATTATGCCATAAAACAAAAGAACCTAAGACTGTTGGACATTTACGAAAGAAACTTAGTGGACAAGTCAGGCATAAACTGAAATTTATTTTATGAGGTGGTGATGGTGGTCACATTGTATTATCTGTCTGGTACAGCACGGATAAGAAATCTTTTCAAAGTATCACATGATATGACTGATTTGAGCTGTGATGACCCTCCTCAATTCAAAAATAGTCTGGGCATCGTTTGGTAAGACATTATATTTGAGATACATAATATGTTTCTAGTCGTGGAGTGTAAGGTCCGGTGAGTGTGAAGTCAGTTCAGGAGCACACCTACTGATAAACCGATCCCCAATGTGTCCCCCACATATCTGAATGATGATAAAAAATATATAATATATATATACATATAATAGTAGTGTATGTAAACGGCACTATCATATAAGGCACAATCACGTTGACACACTGGTTCTCGCCAGATCTCAGAACTTAAGCGACGTTAAGTCTGGCCACTACCAGATGGGTGACCATTTGGGAAGGTGAGGCGCTGTATTTAATCTTGTGGTACATGCCATATATTTAACCGCGAGGTAAAATACCAGGTTGAGAAACTGGCGCAGTCTATCCTTCTCTTGGGGGTGGAAGGGACTCTCTTAAGCTATGGTAGGCACCCCGTCTAGTGATGGCGCCACAATAAAAAATACCCTTGATAGCTCTGGCGAAGCATGAAGTATTCAGCCACCGACAAGATTTGAATTACGCTACAAACTCGTGTAGTGGCTGGATGGACATATAATAGTACCTATTTACTATGCCTCCCCACGGGACAGAGTTAGACACCAGGGTCGTTTTTTAACGTGGAGAAAAGGTACAAAAATAAAAATTGTCTCAGTCGTGAAGGATTTCTCCTCCACCGAAAGAGAACAAGAAATAGAAGTGCAGCATCTGAAGAACAGATACTACACTTTGATCTTGACCAAAAGGCCAACTGCTAGGGTTGGATCAAACACAATTGTATTTGTATTTCAATTGTATTTAAATACAATTTTAATGTAATTGTATTTGTATTTTAACATCACAAGAAAAAGTAATTTGTATTTGTATTATGGCATCCAGGAAAATAGTATTTTGTATTTTTATTTATATTTGAGAGAGAGAGAGAGAGAGAGTGAGAGAGAGAGAGAGAGTGAGAGGGAAAGAGAGAAAGAGAGAGAGACTTTCAGAGCTCTAATGATAATAAAATGCAATGAGGATATGATACAGAATGTAATGCAGATGTCAAATTTGGAAGGAAATATTTCTTTTCTTTTTCTTCTTTTTTTTGCATATTTTCAGATTTCTTTATTACTTTGAAAAAAAAAAGTACTTATATTTGTTTTTTTTTTAAATCAGTTATTGTATTTTTATTTGTATTTTGAGATTGACGAATAAAAGTATTTTTATTTCTGGTAACCTAAACGAAAGTATTTGTATTTGTATTTCAATTGTTAAAAGTCAGTATTTGATCCAACCCTACTCTTTGCGCGGCATTTTCTTTTGGTGAGGAGGAGGTGAGTTCACCCTACAGGACACATAGTAAGTCCACTAGTTTATATGTCCTTCATGTTCTTAAAAAGAAACAAGAAAAATTTTTTTACAATTTTTATTTATTTTCTTGTCTGATAATGTAAACCGCTGTAAGAGTTCTGGAATTGTTTTGTTTGTCTGCACTTAAAAAAAAAAAAAAAAAAAAAAAAGGATAAAAAAAAAAAGTCCATTTGATCACATAAGTTAGATGACAGCCGAAGATGGGAACTGAAGATGTGCTTGCGGCTTTTATCTCATAAATTCACGTCTTGCCATTTTTTTTTTTTTTTTTTTTTGTCACGAACGACCTTGACGTTTATAAGAAAGAAAAAAAAAGTTTTCTTTTAAAAAACGCCTCTGATTCTTTTTTTCATTTTTTACGTAAAGTAGAAAAATACCCGTCCCAGGACAGGTAAAACAAAACTGTTTTACCCTACTTTTATGCTCCCCCCCCCCACCTCGAGAAGATTAAAATCCAGCTACAGAGATCCTTAGCCATTTCCTAATTTTTAAATGTTTTTGATTCTACAAAAACGTCTTAGATTTAAGGTTTAAGCTTAAGGGGTCTTAGTTCAAAAACGAAAAAGAAATTTGAGTGATGGTTTCTAAACTGGTATCTAATGACTATAGACCAGTTATAAAATATAAATATAGAGGACATTTATAAAAGCCTGGTCCATCTGTCTATTCATCTATCCATCTTGGTAGACTCTGTAACAAGATGAACAAAAAATTGATGTTACGCGTTTCTTGCACACAAATGGCGGTCAGCATGACATTTGGCTTTGATTTTTCGTATTTTGACGGGGCTACTTTTATTAATACAAGATATCTAAGATACTTGTATTATTTATTAATACAATATATATATATATATATATATATATATATATATATATATATATATATATATATATATATATATATATATATATATTTTAATACAATTCTAGAAGTGTAAGCAATGTTTAGTTTCAGAACAGTTTTCGATGGTTCGTTGTTCCACACAAGTCCTGAGAGGTGACTGGTTTGCAGTAGACAGTTCCACAGAGCAAAAGATTCTTACCATGTCAAGACAGAAAAAAACATGCGAAATTGCTACAAAAAAAGTTTAATATTTATGGAGCAATTCTGGTTTCTGATTGGTTGGTAGCAGAATGTGAATTAATTCGATTCGTCAGTTCCTAGCAGCATCATTTATAAATAGAATCGCCCGACTGTGTGGGATCATACCCCATTATATTTCCCCATTAATCCCATTACAAGTCCATTGTGATGGGATGTCTCCTGGCGGCTTCGGCTGCAGGGAGACAGGGTAGTACACGTCAAGGATTCGTCACTTGACACTCAGCCCAACAGGTGAGGGGCCGGGAACCGGCCCAGCACCTGTTGGGCTGAGGTACACCGCCTGGGTAATACCTAGGAGGTCCACCCTCCCAGGCCTTGCCACCGGGCTTTCCGGTGTGGCAAGTTTATTGCTTGCTGCCTGAGGCGCCCCGACCGGGGAATGCCGACGGGGTTACTCAGGCAATTTTTAAAATTGCAGGAGTGCCCTTCCTTTAGGGGAGCCTGCGGAGTTCCCACTTTCCAGGCCTTGAGCCAAATATTGCCGATGTGGGCAGCAATTAAATAACTACCCCATTATATTTCCAAAATATTATAACATCCCCTATTTTTTTATAATGGGGAAGTCCCTTGTGTTCGCTCTGCTCAAAAATAAATATATATTTCATATTCAATTATACATAACAAAAATTAGAAATCATTTGGATCTTAGAATTTTAGCGTGTAAAAAGACGCCATTTTTAATTGTGTTCAAATGTCAAAACAGATATATGTGTACAGAGAAGAGAAATAAAAGAAATGGAAGGTATTTTTACCTTAAAAAGGGGTGGGTATGTGAAAAAGAAGCCATTTCTTAAATTTAATTAGACAGTTTTGTAAAAAAAAAAAAGGAGAAAGAAAAAACGCATACATATATACATATAAATAAATATACATAAAAATTAACATACACGCAATATGTACCCGTTTAAAGAGAGGTTTGTTTTTTGTTTTTGATTTTTTTTTTGTTTTTGTTATTAAAACAATGCAAAATAAAAAAATATAGAACATTTTTGAAAAATAAGAAAACTAATGTGCAAAAAATAAAAAATAAAAGTCGATTGTAATTTATGCGCGCCTTAAAATAAGCATGCAAGAAGTATTTGTCGAAAAGGAAAATTACAAAGAAGAGGTTTTAAAAAAGTGACTTTTTTTTTCTTTTTTTTTTATTTCAGTAAAAGTATTAGTTACGCATTAGTAGAGTAAAGTGTTAATACGAACAAAATGGATACAGTTTAACGTCTTGTCCAGGACTATTTTTTTTTTTGATATATAGAAGCCGTGAAAAAAAAAAAAATTATTCAGTCGAATCCCCCAACAAGTTTTGAGAAAAAAACGCTTTAACTTTATTCTTGTTGCGGGTGTCTTGAATACATCAGCGATATTTTGTTCTGATGATATGTAATTCAAAATAATGGATTCCTTTTTCACCTCGTTTTTTATGAAATGGTATTTTATATCTATATGCTTAGATCTTTGGTTGATTATCGTGTTCTGTGCTAAGACTATACTGGCTTGATTATCACAATTAATTAGTACGGGGCTTTTAGTTAATTCTAGTTCTAAAATAGTCTTTAGGATATTTTTAAGGTAGAGTGCTTCCTGAGTCGCGTGTGTGATCGCGATAAATTCTGCTTCATACGTAGAGAGAGATACAATCGGTTGCTTTTTAGATTTCCATGAAATAATAGGCCCATTTTCTGAGAGTCTGAAACAATATCCAGATATACTTTTTCGATCTTCGTCGTTTCCCCAATCTGAATCCGAAAAACCTTCTAATTTTAAGGGAATTTTTTGATTTTCTAAATACTAACTCCTGTTCTTTAGTTCCTTTTAAATAATGCAGGACTTGTTTAGCTCTGTTTAAATCCTTCATTGTCGGTCGTGATAATTTTTGTGACAGTTTTGTTACTGTATAGCATATGTCAGGTCTGGTTGCAGTCATTAAATATACAAGACTACCTATAATTTCGTGGTATTGTTTATCATTTATTATTTCAGATTCTGTGTGTATATTTTTTATTAATATCATTTTCGACTGGTGTGGAACGTTTCTTGCACTCTCCCATTCCAAATTTTAATAGCATTTTGTCGATGTATCTCGATTGATTCATCATAACAAAGTCCTTTGCTTTGAGTAAATTCTATCCCCAAAAACCAGAATATTTTGCCAAGATCGGTCATTTTGAATCTTTTACTTTAATTTGTTCTTAACATCAGTTAACATTATGTCACAATTTGATGCGATTAAAATATCATCGACCCACAAAACCAAAATCAGTAGTTTATCGTCTTTGTGTTGGGTATATAAACAGAGGTCTACAGCGCATTGTCTGAATTGTTGTTTAATAATATAATCATGAAATACTGTATTCCAACAATGAGCACTCTGTTTTAGACCATATAATGACTTGTTAAGTCGCCACACACTATTTTTATTTTTCATTATAAATCCCTCTGGAGGGGTAATATAAATTTCACAGTCTATTGGGGCATTCAAATAAGCATTTTTTACGTCCATTTGATGGATGTTTAGGTCATATTGCGATGTGATTTGTAGTAAAATTCTGATTGTCGTTAGGTTTGTGGTCGGTGAAAACATAGAAAAATATTTTATACCGTAAATCTGAGAGTACCCTTTAGCAACAAATCTTGCTTTGTACTGTTCTACGCCTGATGCGGTAGTCTTTTTTGTAAAGATCCATCTTGTAGAAATAACATGTTTATCTTTTGGGAAAAGCACTACCGTATAGGTAACATTTTCGGTTAAGGCATCTATTTCTTTTTTTCATGGCAATTTTCCATTCATCACAATGTTCTGAATTAATTGCTTCATTAAAGCTTTTTGGCACATTTTCCATTGAATTGATAATCTTTTATATTATCGACCATAAAAAAATCGGGTCGCCTTCTATTTCTTTTGGGATATCTGTCGACTTTATCATCATCATCATGGATAATCTTGTCTCCGTCATTTTTATTGTCTTCGTTTGTTTTAATAATTTGAGGAAATATAATTTCATCTTCTTCATATGACGGGTTTTCGTCTGTAAAATTAAACGTGTCTGTGAATTTTACACATCGGATTCTTTTTATTTTATTTTTCTCTGGAAAAAATACTAAATTGGCTGGACTGTTTTTATCGTATCCAAGAAATATACCTCTGTTGGCTTTAATATTCAATTTACTCTTTTTATCTATATATGCGAAGCAAGTTGAACCAAATATATGCATTCTGCTTAAATTTGTTTTTTTACCACAGAAAGATTCATATGGAGTTTTAGATAGTGTTTTGTTAAAACACCTGTTGTGTATATAGGCTGCCGCCATAAGTGCGTACGTCCAGAGGTTTTTGGGGAGTTTTGATTCAATGAGTAGGCATCTTGCCATTTCAAAAAGTGTCTGCCACGTTCTTTCAGCAGTTCCGTTTTGGTGTGGCGATCTAGGAGCTGATGTTTCATGCCTGATATGATGGTTAATTAGTAAAAGTTCAAAGTCTTTATTAGTAAATTCCGTACTGTTGTCAGAGTGAATACACTTGATTTCACCGTAGGGAGCCATGTCAGCTAAATATTTTTTAGTTGCTAGCAGGGTATCAGATTTGTTCTTTAAAAAGTAAACGATTATTAAACCTAAATGGTCATCTACGAAATTCAACACATATCTATAATGTTCTCTGGTCATCGGTTTCACAAGATCATTCAAATCACAATGCATCATTGATAGGATTTTTTTGGCCTTCTTGTCTGGTATCTTGCTTTGATAGTTTTGTGACTTGATGGGGACCAAGCAATGCCGAGTGACCTTGCTAGTCGACATGAATTCAGAGGAATTCGCACAGCTGAATTCTGATGATGATGATGATGGTTTGATGTTGTTTTAAACAGAAATGTCTATGGGATTTTGTCAGAAAGAGAAAAAACAAATAATTGTTTTATATCATTGTCGTTATATATCTGTTAACATGAAAGGTTGTTTTTAAAACCTCTGTTGAGCGATATAAAGAGACTCAGATATCTTAGCTGACAGCTTGGGGTGGGGGTCGGGGGTGAGGGTCGCCACCGAGCGTTGTTCGACTGGGGTGACTAATCACCCCTAATTTAATAAGTAGAAACACCTCAGTGCAAATGGGGGTTAAAAATTGGGTAGAGATAAGTTTGAGAGGAGGAGTAGAAATTGATAGGATAAAAAAAGAGAGGGAGAGGAAAAGAAAAAGAAAGAATAACTCCAAAAAGGCAGAGGGAGGAATTACTGATTTGATAAAAACGAGACACTTGGCTAATCGGGGTCTTCTTTTCGCTCTGACAGCTGATCTCTTCCTGTGGACTGACGGTAGATGAAGAACGGAGAACTTGGTAAAGGAAAGAAAACTGCCAGCCCCCTAAGTTGCATTACTAGGCCAGTGTGTAACTATTATTTGTAAAGTCGAAGACAATAATCAATTCTATGTTAGGAAAAACAAATTAAGTTTTGACTTTCTTTTCTTTAATTGGAAATGCCGTTGTGAATGCAATATATTTCTCCGATAGCCCAGGTGACGTTCGGAAGCTGATTTGAAAGCGGAACCAGAGAGCGACCGACGACGACGATGACGAATTCGACCACTAGACGAAAGCACGGGTGACACCACAGGTATTGGCTACAGGTACATCTCAACCACGAGCTTATGCACCTGAGCTGCCCTGTAGGGGTTACGGGTTGTCATTTTCCCTTGCGTACAGACGTCGCAGTTGAAGTTTTTTGATGTTTGTATTTTCATTCCATCAACTACAGTCGGCAACTTTTTGATATCAGGAATATTGCAATGTCCAAGAATTTTATGTCATGTCTGTAGATCATGGCAGGCTATTTAAATAATATAGTCTTCCATTTTCTTTAATGTTGAATACAGTTCTATTCGGGTATACCAGTTTTGATTTATAAGGGCTAAAGTTTATATTTGCACCTTTTTTAGTGTACTTTTGCTAGTGTATATATATATATATATATATATATATATATATATAAAATACTTGCATTACTTATTTATATATACATATGTGTGTGTGTATTATATTTGCATTTTTTATTAATATAATATATATAAACGGCTATACATCGGTCTGTCTCCATATTTTCAAACCATCTAAAAGTCAAAGGGTGGCTTCAAATGATTGGATTTTTTATGGGCCGTTCTTTTATGGGTCTTAAACTTGTTAAAATTGTTTTTAAGGGGTCAAAAATTGGTAAAAATTAAAAAAATCGTAAAATATTTTGTACATTCATCTTAGTTTATTTTTAATTTTAATCAATTCACATGCGTGTCACGTTGGTACAGTGGTAACGTCACCAGCTTTCAATGCTACAGTTTTGTTTTCGATTCTAGCTGATGGCACCTAAATACTTGTTTTTTTTCAATTTTGAAATCATAACTCTATAATAATATATACAAGATCTGGACAAATTAAAATGTAATATTTATGCATATTTTATGACTGGGTAAAGTCCCCACCCCCACCCCACTAGGACAATATGTGTGTGTGTATTATACTTGAATTGTGTTCTTATATGCGGCAGCAAGGTCAGATGAAAGTACCATATTGTATGATATTTCGGGAAAATTCCCTTCCTCAAATATGAGTTCGACTTTACCGCAAACGTGTATACTGATGCTATTGTAAACGTGCTTACATTTATTATTGCTCACATTTTAACAAGTGGAATACATATCCAAGGAAGAAAAATAAAGATCTGAGATAAGTTAGCTTCGCAGTCAATTTTTTAAAGCTGTCCCTCACGTGTATAAAACGAATGTCAGACTAACTGATACAGGAATGGGTGAGAGTTCTCAGGTTAGTAAACATAGACCAGTCGAGGTAGCAAGTTCAGTTCATGGAGGAAGGCCAAAGAAAACATAAGAGGAAGCGATAAGAATGGGCCTGCAGGAAAGAGGGATAAATAAAGACTTGGTCAGAGATAAGGTACTTTGGAAGTCAATTTTCTTAAAGTCGTCCAATGCATGCCAGCATCAAATCATGATGATGATGGTAATTGACTATCCTGCTTCTCCTATCACCCCGGTCTTGTAACACCTGTTGTTCTACAACAAAATATACAAACAACAAAAGATTTCCGTACCTGATATTTTCCTGTATTGCTGTAATTGCTCCAGTAACTTTTCGTTTTCCCGTAATTGCTGGTGAATATCAATTTCCATCCTTTCCAACTTATTCCGGATGTTTTCCGGAGAGTCGACCTGATCGGGGCAAAAAAAAAAAAAATATTAGTCAATATATTTGATAAATTATCGTCAGCTATTCATTTATATATACACTAGTAGGGGTGCCCGGTGTTGCCCGGATGTTTGTAGGTGTGTGTGTGGGGGGGGGGGAAGTGGTAGTAGGCAGGCAGGCAGGCAGGCAGGCTTGAACCCGTGACGTGAAGGCAGAAAAGAAAGTGAAAGAAAGCCTGAGAGTTTACCGCTACGCCATGATGTGACAGGAAGTGAAAAGCGTTCAAATCTAGCGATGTCAATCAAAAAGAAATGAACGTCTGGTTGCCATATTTGTTTCCCCACGATGTTGGGGAAAACTAGCTCCCCCCAAAAAGGGGGAACTCTGACAGTGTCCAAATGAACAGCAATTGTCTGATATGAAGGGTTTCCCCCCACATTGATCAAAGCTGATTGCCTTTCTGGATGTCCCAGCCGAAAGGATTTGCTTTGATCAGTTTCGCCTTATACGAAAAAGACAAACAAACACTGGGAACCAGAGATTTTTTTTTAAAAAGCGATCAAAGATGGAGACAATATCGGTTTTCAAATTGGAGATATTACAATCTGGGGAGTTTAAGAAAAGTTCTCCAAAATAGTTGTGAAAGCCGTCGAAAAAATCCGTTCACGGAAATACACGAACGTGTGCGCCCATTTTGCCTTTTATATTATAGATAGCCTTGTTAAAGTGTTACAAAGAAAAGCAGAATGCCAAAGTAAAGTAACAACATGTATTGCAAAGCATACAACAGGTGGGTTGTTCTTCATAGACGACGAACGGCTGAGGTTGGTCCAATGGATATCGACTAATATCTATTTGCTTCCTCACAAAAAGTAAAATGTGACACAAGGTCGTTTTTAATGTGGGAGAAAACCAGCTCCCCCAAAAGGGGGCAGTTTGCAAAAAAAAAAAAAAAATTGCCTTAGTATAGAAGGGTTTCCCCCTCCATTGACTAAGGACAATTAATTTAAGTGCATCATCTGTGCAGACACCACACTTCAGCCACCAGTCCAGTACGATTACTGGATATTGACTGGTTATTTGTTTCCCCACAAAACAAAATGTGACACAAAGTCGGTTCGATGTGGGAGATAACCAGCTCCCCTCAAAAGCGGGCAGTTTGCAAAAATAAAATTGTCTTAGTATATATAGAAAGGTTTCTCCCTCCATTGACTAAGGACAATTAATTTGAGTGCATCATCTGTGCAGACTCCACACTTCAGTGACCAGCCCAGTACAAGTATCGAGTGTCAAATGGCACCTTATGGTTTAGTGTTCCCGTATTTATTGAGATTGGAATAGTCTATTAGTAGGTAACATAGGTTAGTTCCACAACAACAACATACCAGAAATACCAGAGGATGTACCCGGCGTTGTCCAATATTAAACATAATATTAAATTCCTTTAAAAATATGAAGTAAAAAAAAGAAAAGAAACTGAGACATGTGCATGTGAGTATTGTTTGTTTCCTAAAAAGTTCGCTTCTTGTAAGTAAAAAAAAAAAAAAAAAAACTCAAGCTCAAGCTGAGATCGAAACCAAAACCTAGAGACTGTGAGTCAAGTATGATAACTATTAAGCCAGCTTGACATGATTTCCAAAAAGTGTTTACAAACCTACTTAACTTAATTCTTAGCATAAAAAAAAGCCGTCATGTTTCATGATCGGGCTTGCACATTTGTGAAAAAGTTGACGAACAGAAAAAATCCGATGGACTCCCAAGTATTATTTTTTTCTAATTTTGAGCCATTAGCAGCCCTTTTTTTTTTCCATATGAAAACCGATTAAAAAGTTTTCCAGATATCTGAATATTCTATATACCAAATTTCAATTTTGTAGATCATAAATTCATTGAGTATATAGGTTGAGAAGTGTCCTCACATACACATTCTCACTTTTATAGGTATATATAGAGACCTTTTAAAACATATAGAGCATACACACCAGTTGCCATTAAATCAACGAAGTTAAGCAACGTTGAGTTTGGTCAGTACAAAAATGGGTGACCATTTGGGAATTCCAGGTGCTGTATGTGCTCTCCGCTTATCTCGGCATTGTTTTTAAGTCGTCTAGCACTTCTTGCCACTTGACTCAAAAAGTGCCTATTCAGGAGAGGTGTGGTTGGGGATTGTGCAACTCTTGTTTTACACAGCTACCCTTACAGGGAGTATGCATTGTTTCTTGAGACTGAACAGAGGCTTCTAATAACTTCTAAACCAGAAGTTTTCAACGAGGGGTAAATTTACCTCTAGAGGGTAAGAAATTATATAGTGGGGCTAAATAATTAAAGTAACTGATAATTGAAAAATAGTTATTTCTTTTCAAATTGTGTCGTGTCTAAGAAACGTTGTACAAATAAACTTTAGTAATTTTCGATTTAAAAAAACATTTATTTTTTTGATACGAATGTATAAGAATATTTTTTTATACAAAACCTAAACTCCTAAATAACAAGTGAAGCATGCATGGTCCCCCATGAGTGCACAGCGAACGAGGCATAAAAAAAATAATTAAGTTCAACATTTGTCCCCACCTCCCCAATTAGCCCCATAATGTCCCCGGGGGACGTCAAATCCTTCTGAAAATGAACAAACGGTGCAGTGTTAGGGCTTAACATATGTAAATTTGAGTTCAGCACCATGCAAAAAAAAAGAAATGACTAAGTCCATCATTTACCCCCATCCCCATTTAGCCCCAAAAGTCCGCAAGGTCTTAACATATTTGAATTTGAGTTCAGCACCATGCAAAACTGCTAATAAATAGACATACACAGAAAATTTTGGACAAATATTGTAAAATAGTCCCAAAAATGGAGTGTTTTTATTAGCCTTAAAAGAGCCCCTGGGGCACACCCAAGAGTTATCGCACAGTATAGCAAACAAAATTATAGGGAAATCAGTTAGTTACAATTTTTTTTAGAAAGTTTTATAAAAATCCAAGGCATTAATTTTTTTTAATAAGCACAAAAGTGTCAATTTTAGCCATTTTAACCCGAAAGGTACCCCTAGGGAGGCAACTGGAGTTTTCCTGGAAAATCCGTTCTGCTATTTTTTTTTTTTTTTTTTACTCATGTCACGTTTAATGTTTGTGCAAAATTTCAAAAAATTGCAAGGCGTAGTTATTGAGAAAAGTGCGGACAGACGAACGGCCATGGGTGAATTTATAGGTCCATGCTCCTTTTGTCGGGGGACCAAAAAAGGTTTGATTTGTTTGATTTTTTTGATACGAAATGTATAAAACTATTTTTATGCAAAACCTAAACTGCTAAACAATAAAAAGGTTTTTTTTTTGACCTTCTTGTATTTTGGTCACTTGAATGTTGAACCTGGTCGGTACTAAATGGGTGCCCATTTGGGGGTTCTGGGTGCTGCATGTGCTCTCCGCTTATCTCAGCATTGTTTCCAGTTGTTCTGGACTACTCTGTGCCGATTCAGGAGAAGTGTGGTTGGTGACTGGACAACCTTTGACTCACAATTACACGCGCAGCTGCCCCAACAGGGGGTATCTTTGTCTTTCAAGACTGAACGAAGGCATCGATTGTGGTCACTTAACGATGGCTATGAATTTTTTGTACGCGATTAGTGGGTGAAATAACTAAAGCCGAGCGGTTAATCATGGAGGAAAAGTTGAGTATGGCTGTTTCAAATGGATATTATAAAACAAAGTGAAAATATATAACACATATCGTTTATCTAAGTTTTTTTTTTTTTTTTAATTTTCTTATCTTGTTTTAGCTGAGATTGGGGCATCCTACTGGATGCCATCCATTCATCCATTATCTCATGCATCCCAACCGAGAGATCTTTCTAAGATTCTAACTTTCCTTTTGAGTGAAATTGTTTATATCTCTCTTGCACTTGGTTCACCGAGTATATTTGCCAGGCAATTCTTTTTCAAGAGTCCAGCTGCTCCTATAATTACTGGAATGATAGAGATCTTCCCAAGATTCCAATTTCTTTTTCACTCGTCTAGCTGGAAACCACTATCAATAATTTCCCCAACTCTTTATCTGTGCCTAAACCTAAATGTAGATTCCATGAACAAAACTTCTTTCTCAGAACTGCACGCCTCTGGAACTCTGTTCTGTTTTCCTGCTTTCCAGCTGACTACAATATGGTTGTCTTCAAGTCCAATGTAAACAAGTTCTTGTTGAGCTGCTCTCCTTAAGTAATCCAATTTACCAAATTTCCACTACTAAGGATTACTACGATATTTTCCCATTGACTTCTGTATAATCAGTAACCCTTATCCTCGAGTGGCCTCTAGGCCTTGATAAGTAGTGATTCCTTTGTAAAAAAAAAAAAAAAAAAAAAAAATGCTATACATAAGGCCTTGGTATTTCGTTATCTTTTCTCTCTCCGTTCTGTTTGACCTAGCATCATTGGGGACACTAACTTCTTATCCCTATTTCAGGTTTAATAGCTCTGTTTTCTCAGTATATAGCTGTAGCGATTGCATGCTCACAGTGGGAGGGTGTATGACTTATTTCCAACCGTCCTTTCCAGCATATTTTCCCAGAACTTTGAACAATTTTACTTGAATTAAATTTAAAAACTTAGCACACACAACGTAAATAAAGATGGTATAGGAAATTATAATTTAAATACATATACACATAACAAATCATACCATAACGATAAGAAATAATTTATACACATAACAAATCAGTGAAAAAAAGCAACCCCTCTCTGCAGAAAAGTGCCCAGTTGAGGGTGAAGGAATTACTGCTTTTAGCCAATTTTTCGATATTTGCCGTCCGAAGGGTCGAGTTTCAAAACGATACTAATCTCGTGAAAATCCGTCGTCTCTGTCGAAAGTTTTAGGCATACATACATACATACATTTAAACAGAGAGGTGAGATTTATATTATAGATTGGAGGAGGGAAATATTTTTAGACGTAAGAGATGGAATGTAAAACACTTGTTGATTCTTATTTACTCACGGGCAACGTAGGGGCACGCTGCTGGTGTGTGTATATATATATATATGTATGTATGTATATATATGTTATTTGTTTTTGCGATACGTCTTAGAATGAATTCAATTATTTACGAAAGTGCATTTTTACCTGAATTGAGTTGGGAATAATTTTCCCTTTAACCAATTTGGTACCCCCACATGGTGAGCGGTATATATATTATTTTTAAAAAATATAATTATCCACTGACACGTGCTCCGCCGTCTACGACTCATCAGAATGTATATATATATATATATATATATATATATTCATTTATTGGGGGGAGGGAAATATTTGCAGAGTTAATAGATGGAATGTAAAACACTTGTTGATTCTTATTTAATCCCGGGCTACGTCGGGTCACCCTGCTAGTATATATATATATATATATATATATATATATATATATATATATTCAATTATTGGGGGAGGGAAATATTTTTAAAGTTAATAGATGGAACGTGAAACATTTGTTAATTCTTATTCAATCCTGGGCAACGTCGGGTCACGCTGCTAGTATATATATATATATATATATATTTACTGGGGCGGGGAAATATTTGTAGAAACATTTTTTTGATTCTTATTCAATCCCGGGCAACGGCGGGTCACACTGCTAGTATATATATATATATATATATATTTATTTATTTATTTACTGGGGCAGGGAAATATTTGTAGAGTTAATAGATGGAATGTGAAACATTTTTTGATTCTTATTCAATCCTGGGCAACGTCGGGTCACGCTGCTAGTGTGTGTGTATATATATATATATATATATATATATGTATGTATATATATATATATATTTACTGGGGCAGGGAAATATTTGTAGAGTTAATAGATGAAATGCGAAACATTTTTTGATTCTTATTTAATCTCGGGCAACGTCGGGTCACGTTGCTAGTATATGTATATTCATTTATTGGAGGAGGGAAATATTTGTAGAGTTAATAGACGGAATGTTTTTAGGAAGCGTTTAATGAAGAGGTATGCAGTCTCGTGATTTACCTACGTTCTTATTACAATTTGTTACTGCTTTTTAGATCGATGCTTCTGCCAGTAAATAAATACTTTTGTGAACACGTCAAGCGAAAGGAGACCGGTTCACTAAATACCAAATCAATCGATTCTGAGAAAACGATTTAAATAAAATATTACTAATCGATACTTCCTTAATTGAATAAAATTCACGATTCAAAGTTCTGGGCGGGAGGGGGGGGGGAGAAAAAAAAAAAAACAACAACAACAAGGCGCTAATGAAACCATGAACCAGAAAGATGCCAAGATAACGAGTAAATTTTTTTCCCCTCCCCGTTTTATGACTACACAGATCGATGCAAAAGTTCCCGACTTTCCTTTTGATGAAATATTTTATACCTATTAATTCACAAGCAGACTGACCTGGCGTTGCTCGGGCATCGAAAACATTGAACATAATAAATTATGGTAAAGGTATGAACCCTCTCAATCCTATTTATGGACTTGATAGTGTAACGTTACCAACACATTGTAGCCTTAGTTGCAAACTAGACAAAGAATAGGAAAGAACTCCAACTCGCTTCTTCCCGCTGTAACAACATTTATTTCTTCATTCTTGCTACGGCTGTGACGTCACCCACCTTTCTAATGTGATCTCGAACGTCATCCACATCTCTAACCCGATCGTCTTCTCTAACATACTCTTTCTCTTTTTTTATAGTTCCGAACCTGTATCGAACCGTGATTGAGGCTGGAGGCGGCTACATTGAATAGATGTCAGCTCTACTACGTAATCAGGTTACCTGAATTCAATAAAAAGCTTTAAAATAAAGCTGTAGTGTTGTTTTCTTTAGGGGGTGATAACTTTATCGTTCAACTCTGTAACATACATTTATTATTTCAAAAGGAATATTATTTTAAAAATAACTTATGCAGATTGCTGTAAGAAACACTATGAAATGTTCATGGTTGAACTATAGTTTGAAGTTTTAATGAGATATGCGGGTATTTATGAAGGCTGATAAAAATGCAGAGCAAAGCATACATTGATTGAGGCTGAAGGCGGCAACATTTAATAGATGTCAGCTCTACTACACAATCAAGTTACCTGAATTGATTTTTTTTTTCAATAAAAGCCTTAAAATAAAGCTGTACAGCTGTTTTCTTTAGGGCAACACTTTTATTTTTCATTTTTTGTTGTTGTTGTTCATATGAAAAACCCTTTTTTATTTATTTAAAAAGAAAATACAACTATGTTATATATGTGTCGTGAAATTGCATTTATCTGCAAAATATCTAGCTAATTTGTATATTCTTTTAAATAATCATTTTAATTAATTCCCTATTAGTTTTTTTTTTCGGTTTTCTTATTAGTTAACTATTACGTGTAATTATATTCATGCAGATATTCTACATGATTTATACTTGCGTAATATTTGCGTAAAAAAAATTATAGTAAACACAAACCTCTTTCTATATATATTTATGTATGCATATATATGTTTAAAAAATTTTGCCTACCAAACTCCTCTATCAGTTTTTGGTCTACAGACATGAAACTTACTATATAGGGTATTTGAACCCATGTAAAACTTTATATTTGGGTTTTAGTGTGGGAAAATCGGTGCAAAAGTGTGAAAATTAAAAAAATGTAATTTGCCAGGTGAAGATCGAACGACGGCATTATGAATATGCCTGCGTAACATAATAACTATTGGTTCAAGTTTTAATTTTTAGCCTTGCAGTAAACATGTCTTCATAGCTCAGGCATTAACGTCAAAGGAAAAAGTAAATTGTAAGCTAAACATTTTGGTTTCGATTTTTGGTGGGGCCGCACGAGTCATTCTTGTTTTAACTTTTAACTTTTTAAATCGTAACGAAATCTGCATTAATCAAAATATCATATTTAAGCGTATTTTACAGCCAGGCAATGCCGGGGGGTCTGCTAATATATATGAGAAAGGGAAAAGAAACGCCTATAGCATTAGAAAAATATCAACGTTTCAGACCCATTTTCGGGGGACTTCTTCAGGATGATAAAATGATTGAGGAAAATTAACTTAAAACCAAAACTTAATTTAAAAGATTTCTCTTTTCTCTTTCCCATAATGTCATGCCATCGTATCTATTTTTACCCATAGATCATCATATGATGATTAGATCACTCTGGCTGACGTAAAAAATGTTTAATTTCGACTGGTGTTAATTATGACACCTTGCACTGAAGATTCTAGAAAGGATGAAACACTAGTGTCTGTAGGTATTTAATTATTATAGTAAATAATATATATATATATATATATATTTATGACCCCTTAACATTTATTGTTTGGGCTCAAATTAAGTTAGATTCATGTTCAAGGAACCTATATCTAAAATTTCAAGTGTTTATACCCAAAATTATCGGAGGAGTTTGGTAGAGTTCTCAAAGGTCAAATCGTTTAACTTTGACCCCTTAATTGCAAAATTTCTGTCCGAAAACTGATCACGAATCTCAGTACCCTGTATATCAAATTTCGAGTCTGTAAATTGTGTGGTGCTTGATGGTAGACTAGCAGCCAATCAAAACTCAAAGAATGGCATTTTTTGAATGAAAATCGCTCCAGACAAGCATAAAGCCACTTAATGTAAGAAGCTAGCAATAACGAAAGATAATCATCACAAAGACAGGAGATGCCTGTTGACCTAAGTCTTGAAAAGACCAAGGTTGTGCATGGAAGGGAAACAGTGAGCAGGAAGGGAGTTCCACAACCTTGCAGTTCTTGGAAAGAGGCTACTGGAATAGGAAGCTCTATTATAATGATGAAATTGAGCTTTATTTAAAAAATTAACATTTAAAATGTATAAAGTCAATAATACTAAATCAGTGTTTTTTTAACTGAAGTTCAAATATATTACAATTTCAAAATAAAAAAAAAATATGGAAATTGCCTCAGACAAGGCATGAAGCCACTTAATGCAAAGAGTTAAAAAAAAAAAAAAAAAAAAAAACATGATTATCCCCAAGACAGAAGATGTCTATTGGTCTTAGTTTTGAAAAGACCAAGGTTATAGGTAGGAGGAAAACAGTCAGCAGGAGGAGAGTTCCAAAAGCTGGCAGTTCTTGGAAAAAAGCTACTGAAACAGAAAGTTGTTTTACAATAAGGTATCAAAACAGTGAATTGATGAAGACCACTAGATCAATGAGTCAAACGAGCTGGAACAAAAGAAGCAGGAAATAGATCAGACAATTCTGAAGAACACATGCCATAATAGTATTTACAGAGAAGACTGAGACTAGCAACATCACGTCTGTGAGGATGGTTGGTTGTTTTTGTTTTACGGCATATCAACCCTTTTCAGGTTATTTAATGCCGAATCCAAAGATTTTGAAGAAAATTTTTTTAATAGAATATATTTTGTTGTTTTCAAGTCGGTTTCTATTCAACCCATAGTTGGGACCCCAACAGGTACTACCACTCCGTGTCAGAGTGGACCTGGGAGCAATGGCAATTAAAGGGTGGCTCCACACTCTCCAAAGCCTGCAAGCTGGGGCCTCACCACTGGATATAGTTTACGGTCATATCCAGGACCGTCTGTGAGGGAGAGATCAGATAATTCTGAAGAACACGTCATAATAGTATTCATAAAAAAGACCATAAAAGAAGGAAGGGAAGGGAAGGGTCAATTAAATTATTAAAATGGCACCATCTCAAATATGATAACAGTACACCAGTCTTTAAAAGATCAAAGCTATTTGCAGGAGGAAAACAGTCAGCAAGTAATGAGTTCCATAAACCTGCAGTTCTTGGAAAGAAGGTACTGGAATAGGAAGCTGTGTTATAATGAAGTATCAAAACAGTGAATTGATAGAAGACCATTAGACCAACGAGACAAACGAGCTGGAACAAAGGAAGCAGGGAATAGATCAGACATAATAGTATTTACAGAGAAGACTGAGACTAGTAACATCACGTCTGTGAGGGAAAGGTTTTATTGAACAAGATAGAGTGAGATCAATTAAATTATAGATACATTGTTGCACCTCATCATAAACACTAAAATGAAGCAGAGATGCACCAACTCAAATATGACAACAGTACACCTTAATCTTTAAAAGATCAAAGTTATAGATAGGAGGAAAACAGTCAGCAAGTAGAGGGTTCCATAAACCTGCAGTTCCTGGAAAGAGACTACTAGAATAGGAAGCTGTATCATAATGATAAAACTGGGCTTTATTAAAAATAAATAAAGAAAAGAAATAAAAAAAAGTAAAATAAAATAATTAAAAAAAAAATGGACCATTTAAAATGTATAAAATCAATTCCTTCCAGAGAATAATTAGATTTTTTCACTGGAGGTTAAACGAACAATTCATTACCGATCATATCGATCTTGTGTGGAAAATAAATAAATAGTACGGGGCGGAACGATTAAGTTGTCGCACTAAAGAAAACAACACCACAGCTTTACTTTAAAACTTTTACTGAACAAAATCAATTCAGGTAACTTGATTATGCAATAGAGCTGAGATCTATTCAATGTAGCCGCTTTCAGCCTCAACCACTGTCTCGATATGGGTTCGGAACTAGGAGCATGTCCTTTCCACAAACGGCAAATACTCGGCTGATGGTGGCAATCAAGCTGGTTTTGTTATTGTGGGAAGTCATGTTGGTGATGTTCTTAATATATGACCAAACAAAATAGTCTAGCAGGTTTAGGTCAGGGGAGGAGGGGAGCCAGTGAGAAAAGGGTACAAAGTCATAGCACTCCTTCTGAAACCAAACCTAGGCTTCTTTGGACTTGTGGACCAGCACCGAGTCCTGCTGCCACACCCAAGGTCTGTCAACAGCCACCTGATTGCCCCAGGGGATCACCACACTCTTTAATGCATCTAGGTAAACCTTGATATTGACTTTCAAGCCGACTTCAAAGATGTGAGGCAAGATGAAAAAAAACTTCTGTCAGGACCAGGTGCAGGTGCAGGACCAGGTGCAGGTGCACAACAGCCAGAACCATCGCTGGATTGCGACGTACCCAGGGTGATGTAAACAGAATTTCCGGCCACGGTTATGGTCTTTTTTTAAAAAATATTTTTTTGACTTTCTTTAGAATCAAAATCATATGAGTTTAGAGAAAAATTCGAATAAGGATCCTAGACATAAGATTTAGTAGTATTGCATGTTGATTTTAATCTTATTTCGACATAGAAGTGGTTCAAATATGTTCTGCCCAAAGAATTAATTTTACTTGTCCTGGGACGGGTATTCTTCTAGTTTAATTTTAATGGCAGGAGAAATAATTAATGTATTTTAGATGTCATTAACGATTTTTTTTTTTTATTTTGTCCTAAAAACTCGACTCGGGTTTCTCAACTGAAATTTTCAAATCAATCAAACTTCCCCATCAATCATTTATTGATTTTTTTTTTTTTTTTTTTTAAATCAATCGAATTTCCCCATCAATTATTTATTGATTTTTTTTTTCTTCAAATAACCATCTTATGGTTTTCATAAATTCTAATTCGAATGTTTTCAAGGCTGTGCCCAAATTTCACATTTTATTTCCTGAATTTTTTGAGATGAGAATTAATTACTCATATTATTTGTATTCTTCGCACTGCTCAAGGACCCGTGGCATAGTGGTTATACTACTTGGTAATATGTACTAATAAATATGCTTTCATCCAAGCATATTTTTTAGTTTTTCAATATATGCGCTAAATAGAAATTTATGACTTCTTACAAATTTTATTTTGCTAAAAACATTTCTTCTGATGAGAAGAGCCATTTGTTGAAAATCCATGGATTAAGGGGGGGGGAACTACCACTCCAGTAGATATCTCACTGCTGATGCAATTCTCTACCTATATAAAAGCCAGGTACGTCCAAGGACCGAGTACTGTTGCCAAGTTTATGTAGGAGCAGCTAGAAAAATCTTATCTTGACAGAGTTCAAAATAGACTTTGTAGCCTAGTCGGGGATGCCCTTTTCTCTTCCCTGCAACCTCTTTCTCACAGAAAAGACATTGCGAGCCTGTCTCTGCTTTATTGTTATTTTCATGGCAAGTGATTGTCTGATCTCCCCCTAACCAAACTTTCATGAAAAACACTCGGCTAGCTAAAAACCACTATCAATAATTTTCCCCACTCTTTATCTATGCCTAAATCTACACGTAGATTCCATGAACAAAGCTTTTTTTCCGCAGAACAGCATGCCTGTGGAACTGTTTGCCTGCTTTCCAGCTGACTACAATTTGGTTGCCTTCAAGTCCAACATAAACAAATTCTTGTTGAACCGTCCACTTAAGTAATCCAATTTACCAAATTTCCACTACTAAGGATGACTACAAGTATTATCCCATTGACTACAGTATCCTCGAGTGGCTTCCAGGCCTTGATAAGTGGGGACTTCTTTGTAAAAAAAAAAAAAAATTTAATTTTCTATTCCTTGTCAAATAAATTTCTCATAATTTTTTTTAATTTACAGAATTTAATATTACAATTTTATATACAGAATTTAATATTTACAGAATTTAATATCATCCCATTGACTACAGTATCCTCGAGTGGCTTCCAGGCCTTGATAAGTGGGGACTTCTTTGTAAAAAAAAAAAAATTTAATTTTCTATTCCTTGTCAAATAAATTTCTCATAATTTTTTTTAATTTACAGAATTTAATATTACAATTTTATATACAGAATTTAATATTTACAGAATTTAATATTATCCCATTGACTACAGTATCCTCGAGTGGCCTCCAGGCCTTGATAAGTGGGAACTTCTTTGTAAAAAAAAAAAAAAAAAAAAATTTGACAGAATTTAACTCCAAATGTTTATTTGTACTATTGCTCTATCTTGAGCTCTGGGATTATCTTTTTTCTTTTTTACACGGTGGTCACCACTTATCAAGGCCCGGAAGCCACTCAGGGATAAGGGTTATTGCAAGTACATTACGTTAGTGTGGAGATTTGATGAAGTGTTTACATAAGGGAGTGGTTCATTAGGAATTTGTTAACGTTGGACTTGAAGACATCCAAGTTGTAGTCCGGTGGGAAGCAGGCAGACGGAACAGAGTTCCACAGGCATGCAGTTCTAAGAAAGAAGCTTTGTTCATAGAATCCACGTTTTGATTTAGGCACAGATAAAGAGTGGGGGAAATTTTTCACAGTGGATTCGGCTAGACGGGTGTTTTTCGTGAAAGATTGGCGAGGGGGGACCAGAGATTGGAGTTCAGACGAGCACCTGCCATGAAAATAAATATTGATATTAAAATTTTCATAGACTTGGATTTTACAGTATTATACAATCTGCAATCTGACAGTATTTCAAAATTTCAGTTAATATATATCTAATATATAAAATATGTTTGCCTGTCTGTCTGTCTCCATATTTTCAAACTCAATCTCTTCCAAAACTAAAAGTCACAAAGCGACACCAGGGGCCTCGAATGATTGGAGTTTTTTTAAGGAGCATTTTTTAATGGGTTCTTAGCCGGTTAAAATAGTTTTTAAGGGGTCTAAATTGAAAAAATCGTTATGCATTTTTTACATTCGTCTTAGTTTATTTTTACTTTTTAATCACTTTGGTAGTGGTAACATCACCAGCTTTGAATGTTGCAGTTTTGCTTTCAGTTTCGAATCAAGCTGATGGCACCCAAATACTTTTTTTTTTTTTTTTTACTTTTGAAATCATGACACTTTGAAAATCTAATCTTTAAAAGGCAAAATGGGCACACGTATTTGTGTATGTTCATGAAAGGCTTTATGCGTCGGGGTTCTCGCATCGGTTAGATTCCAGGAGAAGTTTTCTTATACTTCCTAGATCTTAATATCTCAGATTCGCAAACAAACATCATCTCCATCTTTTTTTTAATCAAGTTAAACAAAATTCCCAGCGTACCATTGTCTCTGCTGTTTGTTTGTCCTTTTTGTATGTAAATAAAGTGAAACTATTGGAACATAACTCCCGACATTCGGTTTTCGGTATAAAAAAAAGCGAAACTCGACTCTAATCACAGGCCCAGAGCCAGTGAACGTTTGGTCAATGTCGACTTCGTCATATCAGACGGGGGAGCGGGTTTTTAAAAACAAACAAACCGATTTATTGACCTCATTAAAAACTGTCCCGCAAAAAAATTCTAACTGCTGAATACCTATCGCCGTCACGTCAATCAAAAACGCGCACCTGTTTTTTTTTTTTCACACTTTACTATTTTCCAACTGCGCGTCGTCAAGGCTTTTTTTTCACGGGCACCTGTTTTTTTTTCACACACACCTACAAACACCCGGGCAACACCGGGTACCCCTCGCTAGTACTTTCATAAATCAAAGTCCATTTTCTGTAGGCTGTTTTTGAACCCAGTCAACGACAGGTACTTTTGCTAATATATATATATATATATATATATATATATATATATATATATACAGGGTCATGCAAAATGATCTGACAAATTTGTAGGTTAAATAAAAGCAAATAAAGTAGAGAAACAAAAAAGCGTTTTTACTTTCAAATTCATATAATGCCATTTTTTTTTGTTTATTTATAATGCCATTGTTTTGTGTTTCTTTTTCAGTTGCTGACATGAATTGAAACTGGTGAGCATCGTGCTTTCATTGTGGAAACGCTTATCAAAACAAACGAATCTGTAACTGCGACACAACGAGCGTTCTGTTTGCCCTTTAATCTTGGTAGACATGATCCCGTACCAACTCAAAACACGATCTTGTTATGCGTTACTGTCATAGTGATCAAAAACTAAAGGGGAAATAACTCTAATAAATTAGATAAAAAAAATAAAGACTAGAGAGTTCCAGGGAGAATATATAATATGGTGGCTGCACTAACACGCGCATATCGTACTGCAAATATAACTTCTGTTTCGACTGTAATAAATAGTCTTTCACCTAAAATGAGTTTGTTTACTTTTCATTTAAATATTCCATGATTCCGACAACCCTATTCTCCAGACGTAACAGTTACCAACTTCAGAGCTATTGGATCTGCATTGAAACGAAAATCAACCGGCCAACCGACCTTGCGTCGCCAGAACTCCAAAAAATGTAGCAGCGGTAAGAGCTTCAGTTCAACAGTCCCCATGCTGTTTGACATTTTTACTCACCCAGGCTTTTAGGCTTTCTGCATTGAAATGAAAATCAACTGGCTGACTTTCGTGAATGCCTTCGAGAGCGTGTGGACAATAACGGATCCCATGTGACTGATTTAATTGTTAAAACTTAACGAAACAGAATGGCATTATATGTAATTTTTCGAGGATAAATACACATTTTTGTCTCTTTACTTTATTTGCCTTTTATTAAACCTAACAGATGTGTCAGATCATTTTGCTTGACCCTGTATATGTTCACCCAAATACTGTTTTTTTATTTTTGAAATCACGACTCTATAATAATATATACAAGATCTGGACAAATTAAAATATCATATTTAAGCAACATTTTCCTAGAACTGTGTCTGCGGAATGTTATAGTCTGCTTCTTAGTTGATTAGAACATGGTCGTCTTCAAGTCTAATGTGAGTAAATTCCTATTGAGTCATCCATTTAGATAAACCCAAGTTCCACCGTAACTGATCTTGTCTCAACATCTACCTAACACTTAACCCTTTTTTTTTTTTTTTTTTTTTTTTTTTTACACAGGCATCACCACATTATCAAGGCCCAGAGGCCACTCAAGGATAAGGGTTAAAGAGTGTACAGTAGAAGTTGGTCAATATAGTAATCATTAGTAATGAAAATTTGGTAAATTTAATAACTTATATGGAACGGCTCATCAAGAACTTATTTACCTTAGACTTGAACACAACCATATTGTAGACAGCCGGAAAGCCGGAAAGCAGGAAAACGGAAGACAATTCCACAGGCGTGCAGTTCTAAGAAAGAAGCTTTGTTCATGGAATCTATGTTTAGGTTTAGGCACAGATAAAGAGTGGGGGAAATTATTGATAGTGTTTACAGCTAGACGAGTGTTTCTTGTGAAAGTTTGGCGAGGGGGGACCATAGATTGAAGCTCAGTTGAACACTTTCCATGAAAATAACGATACATCAGAGACAAACTCGCAACATCTCTTCTGTGAGATAGAGGCTTATCCTTGAATGGACTTTGGATCTTGATAAGTAGTGACACTCAAAAAAAAAAAAATTCAACCCAAGCTAGGCATACTAGGGGAGTTGAAATAATTCTAATGAAGAGCAAAGAGCATTACCCAACCTTTGCAGATGCCTCATGAGGATGACTTGTCGGAGAGAGTTAATTCTGATGTATTTGTCTAGAAATACAGGATGGTTGCTAGAAAAGCAGGAAATTTGTCATACAATGATTTATTTTTACAAAAAATAATTTTTACAAAGTTTTTCAAAGACAAATGTTATATTATACTCATAGATACTCAAAATGTTGTCCGTGCACTTCACTGCAGCGTCTCAACCGGGAAATCTAAGCTCGTGTGGCGTTTTGAAGGGTAACTTGTGGGATATCATTCCAAGCTCTTGCCAAGCACGTTTTCAGTTCTGCGTTTCAAAGCAGCAACAACATTATCAAACTGATGCTTTGTAATCGTTGAAAAAAAATTTAGTAACACGGCCAAACATTTTGTCCGTCCCCAAGTCAGATTTTGAAAAGAATTATCACCTGCCTTTGAAAATCTGAAAGCTGTTTCCTGCTGCTCCCGTCCATGATGTGGGTATTAAAATTTAAATCGAAGAAATAAATATTTTTTGTATTTTTTTTATTTTTTTACAAGGGGGTCACCACTTATCAAGGCCCGGAAGCCACTCAGGGATAAGAGTTATTGCATGTACAGTACGTTGTACGTTAGTGTTGAGATTTCATAAAGTGTCTACTTAAGGGGGGGGCGGTTCATCAGGAATTTGTTTACGTTGGATTTGAAGACATCCAAGTTGTAGTCAGGTGGGAAACAGGCAGACGGAACAGAGCAAGATATAATGAAATCATAATGCAATCAATATGCAGATTGCCACCGATTCGACAACAAAAGAACCAATAAAAAAAAATAGCAATCACGCGTTTTTTCATGATCTAAGCTGACCTTCAAATTTCACGCTTTTCTAGCGACCACCCTGTAGATGCGTAGAGTCACCAGTGTCGAAACTTGTTCTCGAACTATGTCTGACAGTTCATCTTGTAATGGTACAAAAAAAAAAAAAAAAAAAAAAAAAAAAAAAAATCACAGTTGGCAGGTGAAAGCCAAAGAAAGCATCCAAACTTACCTTTCCATGTTGGCGGGATACAAGGATATAATAGGTGAGCAGGTTCCAGGAGAGGAACACAGTGATGACCACACCCACCACGTGCTTACGGCGCATCCTAACGCTAATAAACTCTACAGCATCATCCAATAGTGAGAGTCTAAAACGAGAAACAAAAATAGGTTTTAATGTTTTGACCCAAAAAAAAAAAAAGAAAAAAGAAAAAAAATCCCCCTAGATTAATCTTCAGGATGCAAGGTTTCGACTTCAATAAAAACAAGTGAAGCATGCATGGTCCCTCGTGATTGCACAGCGAACAAGGCATAAAAAAAATGACTAAGTTCAGCAACCCCCCTCCATTTAGCCTTAAAAATCCCCAAGGGACATCAAATCCTGGTGAAAATGAACAAACAGTGCAGTTTTAGGCCTTAACATACGTAAATTTGAGTTCTGCATCATGCAAGAGAAAGAAATGACTAAGTCCATCATTTACCCCCCCCCTCCCATTTAGCCCCAAAAGTCCCCAAGGCCTTAACATATTTAAATTTGAGTTCAGCAGCATGCAAAACTTCTAAATAGACATACACAGAAAATTTTGAACAAATATGGTAAAATAGTTCCAAAAATGGAATGTTTTTATTAGCCCTAAAAGAGCCCCTGGGGCACACCCAAGAGTTATCGTGAAGTATAGACAAACAAAATTATATAGAAATCAGTTAGTTACAACTCTAGAGGAGCAACCGAGTCTACCCGGAAAATCTGTTGTTACATTTTTTACTCATATCATGTTTAATGTTTGTGCAAAATTTCAAAAAATTCCAAGGCGTAGTTATTGAGAAAAGTGCAGACAGACAAACGGACAAGGGTGAATTTACAGGTCCACCCTCCTTTCGTCAGGGGACCAAAAAAATACAGTGTAACCCGGATATAAGAGACTCGAATAAAAGAAAAACCGGGTATAGTGGTCCCAAATTAGAGCCGGTGTTAATATACAGTGTAACCTAGATATAATACCCCCCCCCCCCCCGGGAAACAATAGTGTAACCCGGATATAAGAGAGCTGTAGGGTCTAGATAAGTCTTTCAGACTTTAAAAGAAGCGAAATTGTTGGTAGGCTCTAGTGTAACAGAGACTGCTCAAATGCTTAGTGTTTCAAGAGGCACTGTCTCAAAAGTCATGAATACCTTTGAAATAGAAGGAAAAACGTCCTCGCCAAAGCACAAGTCTGGCCGAAAGTTGAAGTTGTCTGAGAGAGAGAGAGAGAGAGAGAGAGAGAGAGAGAGAGAGACTGTTGGGCTCTAAATAGAATTGTTAGAAGGAATTGTAAGAGGGTAGATGAGACTCTCTTAAGCCGTGGTAGGCACCCCAGCTAGTAATGGCATCACGATAAATAATACCGTTGATATCCAGGCAAAGCATCAAGTATCCAGCTACGGACAAAATTTGAATTACACTAAAAACTTGTGTAGTGAGTTCAATCTCGGCTATGACGGCGCTGGATGGATGGTAAGACCTTGGCTCTTGAAATCACTACAGAGCTCAATGAACTCTTGCAGAATGCAGGGTGGGAAAAATTGATTTCTCTAACAAAACTTCTATGTCCTCTTACGAAGATTAAAATCAAGCTATAACAGTACTATACCTTAAGTCTAGAATTTTTATCTATTTTTTTTTTAACGTGCCTTCCCGCAAAGGCAGAGTTAGGCATAAGGTCGGTTTTTAATGTGGGGGTGGGGGGGGACCAGTTCCCCAAAAGGGGCACTCTAGTCAGTAACCAAAATAAAAAAAATGTATTAGTCATAAAGGATTTCTCCTCCATTAACCGAGACCAAAAAACGTGTAGTGCAGCATCAGAACAGATACTACACTTTGATCTTGGCTACGTTTTTAATCAAAAATTTATTACATAACTTTTATTCTAAAAGAATGCTTAAAATTTCAATTTATTCATTTTGAAACTTTAAATATTTCAGATTTGCATTAAAGTTGACCAATAAGTCGTTAGAGGCAAATTAAGTAAAATTTCAATTTATTCATTTTGAAACTTTAAATATTTCAGATTTGCATTAAAGTTGACCAATAAGTCGTTAGAGGCAAATTAAGTAAAATTTCAATTTATTCATTTTGAAACTTTAAATATTTCAGATTTGCATTAAAGTTGACCAATAAGTCGTTAGAGGCAAATTAAGTAAAATTTCAATTTATTCATTTTGAAACTTTAAATATTTCAGATTTGCATTAAAGTTGACCAATAAGTCGTTAGAGGCAAATTAAGTAAAATTTCAATTTATTCATTTTGAAACTTTAAATATTTCAGATTTGCATTAAAGTTGACCAATAAGTCGTTAGAGGCAAATTAAGTAAAATTTCAATTTATTCATTTTGAAACTTTAAATATTTCAGATTTGCATTAAAGTTGACCAATAAGTCGTTAGAGGCAAATTAAGTAAAATTTCAATTTATTCATTTTGAAACTTTAAATATTTCAGATTTGCATTAAAGTTGACCAATAAGTCGTTAGAGGCAAATTAAGTAAAATTTCAATTTATTCATTTTGAAACTTTAAATATTTCAGATTTGCATTAAAGTTGACCAATAAGTCGTTAGAGGCAAATTAAGTAAAATTTCAATTTATTCATTTTGAAACTTTAAATATTTCAGATTTGCATTAAAGTTGACCAATAAGTCGTTAGAGGCAAATTAAGTAAAATTTCCTGAATTTCAATTTCTTAAAGATCCCTTGAATTCAGGAAATCTAATTTTTGAAATCCACCATGTCTCCATATTTTCAAACTATCTTTCCAAAAACTAAAAGTCGCAGAGCAGTGTTAGGGGTCTCAAATGATTGGATTTTTTTTATGGACCTTTCTTTTATGGGTCTTTAGCCGGTTGAAATAGTTTTTAAGGGGTAAAAAAAAAAAAAAAAAAAATGAGCCAAAATTGAAAATATCGTTATACATTTTGTACATTCATCTTAATTTATTTTTAATCAGTTTATCCGTGTGTGTCACAGTGATAACGTCATCAGCTTTAAATGCTACAGTTTTGCTTTGGGTTTCGATTCTAGCTGATGGCACCCAAATACCTTTCTCTTTTTACTTTTGAAATCACGACTCGTAATAATAATAATAATATATATTAAATTTGGACAAAATAAAAAAAATATCATATTTAAGCATATTTTACGACAGGGCAAAGCCCCTGCCCCCTAGTCTTATTTAATTGCTGTCTAATGATTTATGGATCAAATTTAATGCAAATCTGAAATATTTGAATTTTTAAATGGAATATTGCGCTCATAAAAACTCTTTAAAAATATCCTCAAGAAACTCGACGTTGCTTGGGATTGGATGATGATCATATTCTTATTGTCATCGAAATCAGTGAAATCGCTCATTTTTCAATCAAATCGATTGATTGCCTGCTCTAGTTGGTTGGTTGTTTTTGTTTTACGGCATATAAACCTTTTTCAGGTTATTTAATGGCGAATCTAGTTATTTTGAGGAACGATTTTTAATGGAGTATGTATTTTTTTTTTTTTATGTCAGATTCTATTTAACCCATAGTTGGGACCCTAACAGGTATTACCACTCTGGGTCAGAGTGGACCTGGGAGAAATGGAAATTAAAGGGTGGCTCCACACTCCCCAAGGCCCGCAAGGTGGGGCCTCACCATCGGATATAGTTTTAGGTCATATCCAAGACCTGCTCTAGTTGGAGACCCATAGCATTGAATCGGGATGAAACCTCATATGCCTTCCCCTTCTGCACTAACTTAGTCCACAAAACATTATAGCTTACATTGCACTGTAGAGAACCTACTGTTGATTTTATAAAATTATTTTTATATATAACGGTTTAAATTAAAGTTTAAAATAAAAAAGTTAAGTATCATGCTTCAATTATGCTTTAAACAGAAACATTGATTTCGAACGAAACCCTGCCATATCAAAAGAACTACTGTTGATTTTATATATCTGGCCTTTTTGTTTGTGCAGTTATAATAGCTTGAATTGAGGTTTAAAATGAAAAAAACGTCAAGTATCATGGTTCAGTTGTGCTCTAAACAGAAACATTCATTAAGAACGCGACCCTGCAATATCAAAGAACTTACTGTTGATTTTATATGCCAGGACTTTTTGCTTGTGTGGTGATAAAACATCTCAAAAGCACTTGTGATGTTAGGCTGTATAAGATGGTCAAAATTGCCTGTTCCTTCTTTTATCGGATTTTTTTCGATTATTAAAACTTATGGAAGACATTTCGATGTGAGACTTATCTAAGAACACTGCCAGATACATAAAGTACATTTGTGTGAAATTTCATAAAAATCAACCCAACTCCTTAGGAATTCAGAGCGAACAAATTCACACACACTAAGTTCCTTTTATATAACAGTAAATGTTTAATACCTTTTTTTTTTTTTTAACTTGGGAGTCAACCACTTATCTAGGCCCGAAGGCCACTCGAGGATAAAGATTAATGAATATAAGATGCCATCATGTGTCTGAAGTCAACCAGTGCAGTAATTTTATCTTATTACTAAAATTTGATACATTTTTTATTACTTAAGTATCACCACTTATCAAACTCATATGTAGTGGTTGTAGTTAGTCGAGTGTTTTTAGTGAAAGTATTATTTAAATTTCACAACATATCTTAATTTTTTACAAAGGGTTTTCGATCCCTTTTCACTCCTTTTGCATAAAACGTATTCAAACTATTTACTGGACAAAAACTGGATTTAAAATCAAATTTTATTACATATAAGAACAGTTTATGCCACATATTCGTGGATATTGGATTTTGAAGATGACTATATTGCAGCCCACAGGGAAGTAATCTTAAAAAAAAAAAAAACGTGTTCCAGATGGGAAGTGCTTGAAAAGAAAGTCTGTTCATGGAAATTCTGTTTGATACTAAGCACATGGAAAGTTCTTTGCAGTTTTGGTAGTAAGATGAGTTCTTGCTGTGAATGTCTTTACAAAGAGGAAACCTATATAAGAGCCAGGTATGTCCAAGGACAGAATACTGTTGCTACATCTGGGCAGGAGCTGCTAGACAGACCTTATCCTGCCTCGACAGATTTCAAAATAGACTTTGTAGCCTAGTGGGGAATGCCTTTTTCTTTTCCCTGCAACCTCTTTCCCACAGAAGAGACGTTGCAAGCTTGTCTCTGCTTTATCGTTATTTTCATGGCAAGTGCTCGTCTGAGCTCCAATCTATGGTCTCCCCTCGCTAAACTTTCATGAGAAACACTCGTCTATCTGAAACCACTATCAATAGTTTCCCCCACTCTTTATTTGTGCCTAAACCTAAATGTAGATTCCATGAACAAAGCTTCTTTCTTATAACTGCATGTCTGTGGAACTCTTTTCCGTTTGCCTGCTTTCCAGCTGACTACAATATGGTCATCTTCAAGTCCAATGTAAACAAATTTTTGATAAGTCGCCTCCTTAAGTAAGTAATCCAATTTAACAAATTTCCACTACTAACAATTACTACTATGATACTGTCCCATTGACTCAGTACACTCATCAACCCTTATCCTTGAGTGGCCTTTGGGCCTTGACAAGTGGTGACTGCTATGTAATAAGAGATGAAAATAATGTAAAGAAAAACTAGAAATGTCTCCTCTGTGAGAAAGGGGATGAAGAGTACAGAAAAATTAATCCCCAATTTTGAACTATGCCATGGGATGAGACAGTACTTTGAGTGCCACCTCCTCTAATGCAGGGAGGTAACAGTGATTCACAACTGACAACTCAAGAGCGCCAAGTTCGAATCCAGTTCGTTCCATGGAAACATTTTAGTAGTTTAGGGATATTGCAACCTTTATGTGGTCCCTCTTGTAAGTACCCGATGCCCTTTCTAGAAAAATGTTCCAACTAGAAAGATACAGGAGAAAGAAATGCCAACTATAGAATCATCAGGGAGATGATGACTAGGTGATTAACAACACGGACTGACAACCTGGGCGTACCAAGTTCGAATCCACCTCCTTCCACAGAAACATTTCACTAAGGATGTTGGCAACCTTCATGTACTCTCTCTTGTAAGTACCTGATTCCTTTTTAGAAAAATGTTCTAACTAGAAAGATACCGAGGAAAGGAATGTCAACAATAGAATCATCTGATTCCTAAGAAATGAGTGACTAATGCTCAAGAGCAGTAGCCACAATCTATTTTGGGAGCATACCTGGGTAAGTAATAATCTTCAATCTCATCTTCTACATCTATGGGATAATTTAAAAATATGCAGATCAGATTCTTAGAGGCAATCATAAGAATCTATCACGGATACTTTATTATAGAAGAGATGCTACTAGTCTCTCTCTGCTCAATCGTAATTTTTATAGGTGTTCAACTGGGCTCACATCTTTGGTTCATTAAGATATGAGGTGCCTTCAATAAGTTTCTAGACATTTTTTCGTATAGGCACTTTTATTGATAGTACACATATGAAACTCTAGTCCTCTTTGAAGTAATCTCCTCCGGCTGCAATGCACTTGTTGTACCGTTCCAACAATTTCTGGAAGTCCTCTTGTGTGAGCGTGTCAATGACCCTCATCACAGCCTCTTTCATTTCCTCAATTGTCTCATAATGACAGCCTCTAAGGTTTTCCGTAAGCTTAAGGAATAACCAAAAGTCACAGGGAGCAAGGTCTGGACTATAGGGAGGGTGAGGAACTGTCTTGATGCTTATCTTGGTCAAATAGTCTGTGACAAGGATGGAGTTGTGGACTCGCGAATAGTTGTATGTACAGTTCCCACACTGACATCAAACTGTGCACTTATTGTCTCCATAGACACACGACGATCTTTATCCATGAAATTCTTTATTTGGCCAATCAACTCTAGTGTTTTAACTTCCTTAATCCTCCCACACCTCTCATCATCCCTCATAGACTTTCTGCTTTCCTTGAATCTCATGCCACTCAAAAACTAATGCTCAATTCATGCAAGTTGGTCCAAAAGCAGTCTGGAGTATTCCATACATTACTGTGGCATTTTTTTCAAGTTTAAAACAGGATTTTGTTGCATATCGTTCTTCTAAAGTGTCCTCACATCTAGATTGCATTTTTTAAAATTCACCAGCTGTGAAAATCAGGCTTTAATAGAGTGTATTCCAGTTCCTACTGTAGCTGTTCACTTGAACTTGCAATCATAAAACTTCGTCAGTCATCTCATAAGATGTATAGCGATAACATAGTGAATTTTCAAGAGTCTACGACAATTTTAAATGCCCGTACAAAAAAAGTCTGGAAACTTACTGAAGGCACCTTGTATCTCGTTACCCAATTCCCCACTCAGGTTGCCACCTACAAATATGGACCCTATGCTTGTACACCCTCTCAATGAAAATATATTCAACCTACCTGACAAGCAGCAAAATCCCACCCCTTCACTATAGAAGACCTGAGATATGGGAAGATGTCTTACTCGAATAGCTTCTTTCGTTGGACCGTTTGCCTTTGAAATTTACTCATTGCTCTCTGTGCCATGCAGAAATTTAAATGCAAAATAAACAAACAACTCCCTACCTAAGGCCCCACTCCCAAATCTGGACCCTATGACAGTAGCCCTGTATGCTTCAGTGGTAATATGCCTAGTTTTGAGGGGTAATAAATAATAAACAAAAAACATTGAGGCTGTTAATTTACAAAATCACAGTATCTTTTACGTGGGCCGAAAGTGCGCTTGTAAAGAGTCGTATGCAGCTTACAGGCTGCAGGTTTGACATGCCTGCTCTACACTATTAAATAAGGAAAAAAAAAAGAAGCAAGAAACAAACTAACCATGAGGGGTATTTCCGAACCCAGTTCTTGTTCGCATTCAAGTGATATACACTGGCTTAAAAATAGTTTTCGCAACAATATGAAAATAGCTGCGTGATGATTTCCTGCTAAGGGTTTCTTTTTTATGACAACAGCTGGCAGTAACGCTTGTCACCGGACAAAATGGTTACGTACATGTTCGTCAGTTTGACAGTCAACCACCGCCTACTTTTGTGCAAGCCGAACAACAGATGGAGTCTGTTTGGCCAGGAGCAATTTGTAGTTTGTTTATTGGACAATGGCTATTTTAAAAAAAGAAGAAGACAAAACGATGTATTTAGCTGGCCATGAGTCGGTGACAAATAAAGACATTTTGGCCCTTTTCCTGTTGACCTTTTGCTGAAAGAGGCAAGATGACAACATCGAGACGCATATTCACATAACATTGTTCATTTTTGGTTTCGAAATTATTCCAAAAGATAAAAAAAAAAAAAAAAAAAAATTCTGATTTGAAAAAAAAAAAAAAAAAAAATTCTTTAAGTACACGTGCAACTGGACTATTGTCGATGTTAAAAAAAAAAAAATCTTTACTTTATTGAATAATAAAAGAATACCTGTCCCAGAGCAGGTAAAATATTCGCCAATGCATGGAGTATTGTCACATTTGGGCTGGTGCATCTGATACTAGTCTCTAACTCCTGGACAGGGTTCAAAAGAGAGTCGCCAACCTGATAGGTCTTGAACTGTCATCTAAGCTTCAACCTCTGTCCCATTGACGAAATGTTGCATCCATCTGTCTGTTTTACCAGTATTTTAATGGTGGATGCTCCAACGAACTACAAGCCCTTGTACCCCCTCGACAAAAATAAACCCGACAATCAGCAAAATCCCACCCCTACAGTAGAAATCCCTAGATGTAAGAAAGCCTTCTACTCTAATAATTTCTTTCTTAGAACTGCTAGACTTTGGAATTCCCTTCCAGGTTCCTGCTTTCCCAACTGTACTGACATTCAGAAGTTCAAGTATAATGTGAACAGACATCTTGCTGCTCAACTCCCTACACAGTATCCCTGCAACTTATGTTCCTGATAGTATCTCCCTACATCAAAAGTGGCAATGTGCCTTGTTTGGGGTGAAAATGTAATTAAGAAAAACAACAATTCACTGTACAAAGAAGTTTGACACTATTTCTATGGCCTTTACAAAAATACAAACCAATAAATAATGCGATTAAACCTTGTATCTAGAATGCTTATTCTGATTTTGATACAAATTTTGATTTTAAAATCATGCGACAGATAAAAAGAAGTTTAGAGTTTTAAAAAAATACAAAGAAATTTAAATGAAAAAACAAAAAAAAAAAATGCAGGATATATACATGGTGGAGCGATAAAATTGTCGCCCTAGAAAAGACGGCATGATTCCATTTCCTTTTGATAAAAAACGGTTTTCTTTTTTTCATTGCAGACCATCTACTAGGTGGCTAGTTGTGTACAAATCCAAACAGCGATAGGAGCCTTCTATCATGTCTGAAAGTGACACAGTTTAACGAGTGAGATTGGAGATGCGCCTCTGTACAACTCATGCTCTCTACCGATCCAAGTTATGAAAACAGAGCAAAAATACAAATCCGGATGGTTCAACGTTTGAGGGCACAGCTTAACAACGTTTCCATCCATGATTATAATCTTTGGTGTGGTTTCAAATGAGGGGCAACTCTGCTCTCTACTGATCCAAATTATGATAACAGGACCATTGCCAGCACCCTCAAAATGCAAATCTGAATGGTTCAATGCTTCAGGGCACAGCTCAATGCATTGGATGACCCTTTGCAGCCATGGTTATGGTCTTTGGTATGGTTTCAAGTGAGGGGCCACATCATGCCACCTCACATCTTCAAAGTCGGCTTGAAAGTCAACACCAAAGTATACATGGATGTGCTGAAGATTAGGTGACCGCTGGCAGCAGGACTCAGCGCCGGCTCACAAGTCCAAAGAGACCCAGGCTTGACTTTAGAAGGAGTGCTACGACTTTGTATCCTTCTCTCACTGACCCCCACCCCTCCTTCCCTGACTTAAACCTACTGGACTACTCTGGTTGGTCATACATCGAGAACATCATGAACACGAAAACCAGCCTGATTGCCACCATTTGCCGAATATTCACTGAGCTCCTGTTGGAACTTATAAAAAAGGCATGCTCTAAGTTCCGGGCCCGTATTGAGACGGTGATTCAGGCTGAAGGTGGCTACATTGAATAGACGTCAGCTCTACTACATAATCAAGATACCTGGATTGATTTTTTTTCAATAAAAGTTTTAAAATAAAGAAGTAGTGTTGTTTTCTTTAGGGCGACAAATTTATTGTTTCCTTCTGTATTCACATTATTATAATTTTTCGGACAACTGTTTTCATATTGAATGTTTTTTTCTTTTCGTAACGTTTCACTCCATCTAACCGACATTCTTCATGTATATCTGGACAGACTCTAAAATTTTTCTCTCGAACTCTCAACCTATGTAAGTATGTATGTACACATTTTATGTATGTCTGCAAAAGGTTTTTTTCTGGGCGCTGTTCGCTCGGCTCCCTCATTCTTAAAACTTTTTATATCACGTCTAAATCATAATATCTACGAGTTAACAACAGGGGTCGCCTGTCTATTTAATTTGCCCGACTTTGAAAAGCTAAATATTCCAGATTTTTGGATCACTGCGTGTTGCTTTCGTTTTTCGGTATAAAAAAAGCGAAACTCGATTTGAATAGCTCCCTCCCCGGCCCATGGCCGGTGGTCTCCAGAAAGCAATGTAAACGTTTGGTCATCAATATCGGCTTTTCACCGTCATATCAGGCAGTTGCTTTCATTTCGAGACACTCTCCTAATAAATGGGGGAGCTTCTTTTCCTTCCCCAAAGTTCGGTAAAAACTGTCCCGCTCAAAATCTTAACTGCTGAATAGCCATGGCTTACATCATGTTTCAAGGTCAAACATCACGCGACTTAACTTCCTTGCACCTGTCAATTTTACTTTATAAATGTTAACTTAACATGCTTATCAATTCCTCTCCCTTCGTGGCCGAGATGGTTAGTGTCTGGCTTTTTTCCCTTTCGTTTCCACCTTCACGTCAAGGGTTCGGGGTTCAAGCCTACCTTCCTACTAAAACTTTTTTTTCTTTTACACCTCCAAGCACCCGGCCATGTTTTGATCTACCCCCCCCCCTCCCCAACAACACACCTCCAAACACCTGGGCAATGCCGGGTACCCCCCATCCCGCTAATCTTTAATATAAATCTCACCTGTCTGTTTAAATGTATGTATGTGTGTTTGTATGTCTCGCGAAAACTTTCGACAGAGGTGACGGATCCTGACAAGATTGGTACCATTTTGGAGCTCAACATCTTGGACAACAAATATAAAAAAATTGGTCAAAAACGTTGATTCCTTCACCCTAAACTCGGCCGTTTTGTAGAAGGAGGGTCGATCTTTTTTCACCAACGTTTTAGCAAATCATTGTCACTGTTGGATCGACTTTGGTTAATTTCAACACTTTTGACTTCCGGTCACATCATGGAAACATCGGCTAAGACGTCAGATTTTCTTTCACTTTTCTGCCTACGCGGCATGGGTTTGGGACTGCCTGCCTACTACCATCTCTTTTTTTTTGGTTTTTGCTCAACACACACACCATCCAAACACCCGGGCAACACCGGGCACACAGGCTAGTTCCATTAGAAGTTATCTTTTTCTGTTCAGCTCTATTAAGGCTATAAGTCATTTGGGACAATATCAATAATGAGCGCAGTTTTTTCAGGCTTTTCAAAATGCAAATCTGGAAAATTCAATGCTTGAAGGCAGACCTCAACAATGTTTTCGGCCATGGTTTATTGTTTTTGGTGTGGTTCTAAGTGAGGGCAACATAATGCCACCTTACATCTTCGATTGCTTGAAAGTCAACATGTTTTTTCCACAAGCACCGACAGGAGTTCAACGAATACTTGGCGGATTGCGGCGATCAGGCTGGCTTTGGTGTTGTGAGAGGTCATGTTGGTGATGTTCTAGACATATGACCAAACAAAGTAATCCAGCTGGTTTTAGTTGGAGGAGGAGGAGGGGGGATGAGAGAAAGGCACAAAGTCGTAGCACTCCTTCTGAAGCCAAGCCCAAGTCTCTTTGGACTTGTGGGCCAGCACAGAGTCCTGTTGCCACACACAAGATCGGCCTGCGGCCACCTGATTACACCAGGGGATCACCACACTCTTCAACACATCCAGGTACACGTTGATGTTGACTTTCAAGCAACCGAAGATGTAAGGTGGCATGATGTTGCCCTCACTTGGAACCACACCAAAAACCATAAACCATGGCCGAAAACTTTGCTGAGGTCTGCCTTCAAGCATTGAATTTTCCGGATTTGCATTTTGAGGGTGCTGGCAATGATCCTGTTGCCTTAACTTGGATCGGTAGAGAGCATGAGTTGTACAGCGGTGCATCTCCGATCTCTCTCGTCGAACATCGTGTCACTTTCAGACATGATAGAAGGCTCTTATCGCTGTTTGGATTTGTATACGAAAACTGATAGTAGATAGTCTGCAATCAAAAAAGAAAACCGGTTTTCATCAAAGGGAAATGGAATCATGTCGTCTTTTCTATGGCAATAATTTTATCATTCCACACTGTAGTATCTGTTCATATGCAACAAGTTAATTTGTCCTTAGTAAAGAAGGATTTCTCCTACATTTACTAAGGCCATTTTTATTTTTGCCTGCTTCCAAAATGCCCCTTTTTGGGGATCTGATTTTTCCCCCACATTAAAAACAACCTTGTGTCATATATTGCTCTCATGGGGAAGCAAATCAATAAATATGACCAAACATTAAACTAATGTAACGATGATGACAACCTTTTCCACTATAAATGTACACATACACACAAAAAAAAAAAAAAAAAAAAATACTTCTGATGATTTCAGAAGATTAAATCAGGACAGTATAGGGAGACGTTGATGGTATGGTCACATGAGAGTTCTTGGGTTAGTAGGTGTAGGAAAGTTAAGGTAGCAAGTTCAGTTGACATGGGGAAGGATTCAAGGAAAACATGGAAGGAAGGGATAAGAATGGACCTAAAGAAAAGAGGGAGGAATAAAGACCAGGCCAGAGATAGGCCAGTTTGGGAGTCAATTTCTTAATGCCATCCAACAAATATCAGCATGTAAAACAGACGTTAAACTAATGACGATGAGAACGATGATGACGACATTATGATGTGACAATGATACGATGTGAAAATGATGACGAGGACGATCATATGACGATCATGATATGATGATGATGATATGACGATATGATCATGTGACGATGATATAACGATATGATCATGTGACGATGATATGACGATATGATCATGTGACGATGATATGACGATATGATCATGTGACAACGATATGACGATATGATCATGTGACAACGATATGACGATATGATCATATGACAACGATATGACAATATGATCATGTGACAACGATATGACAATATGATCATGTGACAACGATATGACAATATGATCATGTGACAACGATATGATGATATGATCATGTGACGATGATATGCCGATATGATCATGATATGATCATGTGATAACGATATGATATGATCATGATATGATGATGTGATGATGATATGATGATGTGATAACGATATGATATGATCATGTGACGATGATATGATGATATAATCATGATATGATAATATGATCATGATATGATGATATGATCATGATATGATGATATGATCATGTGACAACGATATGATGATATGATCATGATACGATATGATCATGATACGATGATATGATACGATGATATGATAATGATATGATGATATGATCATGATACGATGATATGATCATGATATGATGATATGATATGATGATGATATGATCATGATATGATATGATCATGATATGATGATATGATCATGATATGATGATATGATCATGATATGATGATATGATCATATGACAACGATATGATGATATGATCATATGACAACGATATGATGATATGATCATGATGATTATACAATAATGTGATGATAATGTGTCAATTATGATATGCTGAGATAATGTGATGACGATGATATGATGATGTAACGATGATATGATGATGTGATGATAATGTGATGATGATGATGCTGCTGATAATGATTATGTGGACAATGACGATGACAATGATGATGATGATGATCTTTTGTACAACCCCCCCCCCTTCCACACCCACACACCCACACACAGGAGCCAACAATGCCATTGAAATTCTTCCACCGTACATCTTTACATTACCCATTCCTTCCTTACAAATGCACATACTTCAGTCATTTACGATTAAACGGACTCTAATTGCCACTCACATGAGGATAGGAAGGAACGAGGCCGAATGGTCAGCGAACTCACCTTCGTAATAACGACTGATTAAGGTTCCACAAGGACCACCCAAGTTCAAATTGACGATCTGTATGCATTACCATGGCAACGGATACCGCACGCCTAATCAGGTGCCAACGGCACATTAACATTTGCATAACATTATTTTAACATATTTATGTATATTGCGACGGGCTTTAATGTAAATTGGAATTATCCATCGTTCGTTAGTGTATGCTCTCTGTCAAAAAGGAATGAACCATTCATTTCAACTCGAGCGTTGGTGGTGAAAGTGGAGATGCTCAGCTTTCATCATCATCATCATCATCATCAAAATTCGCTTTACGTTCGATACAACATGACAAAATAGGGACCACGTGCCTTGGAAAGAAACTTAAAGAAACTTAAACATGTGGCTGCTAAAAAAAAATCTTGCATTTTAGAGTACCATTTTTTTTTTTAAAGAGATAACGAAAAGGGGAAGAGAAAAAGGAAGAAAGGGGGGGAAGAGAAAAAGGAAGAAAGGGGGGGAAGAGAAAAAGGAAGAAAGGGGGGGAAGAGAAAAAGGAAGAAAGGGGGGGAAGAGAAAAAGGAAGAAAGGGGGGGAAGAGAAAAAGGAAGAAAGGGGGGGAAGAGAAAAAGGAAGAAAGGGGGGGAAGAGAAAAAGGAAGAAAGGGGGGGAAGAGAAAAAGGAAGAAAGGGGGGGAAGAGAAAAAGGAAGAAGGGGGGGGGGAAGAGAAACAGGAAGAAAGGGGGGGAAGAGAAACAGGAAGAAAGGGGGGAAGAGAAACAGGAAGAAAGGGGGGAAGAGAAACAGGAAGAAAGGGGGGAAGAGAAACAGGAAGAAAGGGGGGAAGAGAAACAGGAAGAAAGGGGGGGAAGAGAAACAGGAAGAAAGGGTGGAAGAGAAACAGGAAGAAAGGGGGGGAAAGAGAAACAGGAAGAAAGGGGGGGAAAGAGAAACAGGAAGAAAGGGGGGAAAGAGAAACAGGAAGAAAGGGGGAAAGAGAAACAGGAAGAAAGGGGGGAAAGAGAAACAGAAAGAAAGGGGGGAAAGAGAAACAGGAAGAAAGGGGGGAAAGAGAAACAGGAAGAAAGGGGGGAAAGAGAAACAGGAAGAAAGGGGGGAAAGAGAAACAGGAAGAAAGGGGGGAAAGAGAAACAGGAAGAAAGGGGGGAAAGAGAAACAGGAAGAAAGGGGGGAAAGAGAAACAGGAAGAAAGGGGGGAAAGAGAAACAGGAAGAAAGGGGGGAAAGAGAAACAGGAAGAAAGGGGGGAAAGAGAAACAGGAAGAAAGGGGGGAAAGAGAAACAGGAAGAAAGGGGGGAAAGAGAAACAGGAAGAAAGGGGGGAAAGAGAAACAGGAAGAAAGGGGGGAAAGAGAAACAGGAAGAAAGGGGGGAAAGAGAAACAGGAAGAAAGGGGGGAAAGAGAAACAGGAAGAAAGGGGGGAAAGAGAAACAGGAAGAAAGGGGGGAAAGAGAAACAGGAAGAAAGGGGGGAAAGAGAAACAAGAAGAAAGGGGGGAAGAGAAACAAGAAGAAAGGGGGGAAGAGAAACAAGAAGAAAGGGGGGAAAGAGAAACAAGAAGAAAGGGGGGAAAGAGAAACAAGAAGAAAGGGGGTAAAGAGAAACAAGAAGAAAGGGGGTAAAGAGAAACAAGAAGAAAGGGGGTAAAGAGAGGAAGAAGAAAGGGGGTAAAGAGAGGAAGAAGAAAGGGGGTAAAGAGAGGAAGAAGAAAGGGGGTAAAGAGAGGAAGAAGAAAGGGGGTAAAGAGAGGAAGAAGAAAGGGGGAAAGAGAAAAAGGAAGAAAGGGGGTAAACAGAAAAAGGAAGAAAGGGGGTAAAGAGAGGAAGAAGAAAGGGGGAAAGAGAGGAAGAAGAAAGGGGGAAAGAGAGGAAGAAGAAAGGGGGAAAGAGAGGAAGAAGAAAGGGGGAAAGAGAGGAAGAAGAAAGGGGGAAAGAGAGGAAGAAGAAAGGGGGAAAGAGAGGAAGAAGAAAGGGGGAAAGAGAGGAAGAAGAAAGGGGGAAAGAAAGGAAGAAGAAAGGGGGAAAGAGAGGAAGAAGAAAGGGGGAAAGAGAGGAAGAAGAAAGGGGGAAAGAGAGGAAGAAGAAAGGGGGAAAGAGAAAAAGAAGAAAGGGGGAAAGAGAGGAAGAAGAAAGGGGGAAAGAGAGGAAGAAGAAAGGGGGAAAGAGAAAAAGAAGAAAGGGGGAAAGAGAAAAAGAAGAAAGGGGGAAAGAGAAAAAGAAAGGGGGAAGAGAAAAAGAAGAAAGGGGGAAGAGAAAAAGAAGAAAGGGGGAAAGAGAAAAAAGGGGGAAAGAGAAAAAAGGGGGAAAGAGAAGAAGAAAGAGGGAAAGAGAAGAAGAAAGGGGGAAAGAGAAGAAGAAAGGGGGAAAGAGAAGAAGAAAGGGGGAAAGAGAAGAAGAAAGGGGGAAAGAGAGGAAGAAAGGGGGAAAGAAAAAGGAAAGGGAAAAGTAAAACAGCAAGGAGAAAGTAAAAAAAGAGAAAGAAAGAAAAAGGGAAAGAGCGAAAAAAAGGGGAAGGAGATAAAGGAACGAAAGAGCGAAAAAAAGGGGAAGAGATAAAGGAAAGTAAAAACAGAAAGAGAAATAAAAAGGAAAGAAAAAATAGTGAAAGAGAAAGAAAAAAGAAAGAAAAAGGGAAAAATAAAAAAAGGAAAAAAGAAAAGGGAAAGAGAAGAAAAGGAGAAAGAAGAAAAGGAGAAAGAGGTGAAGAAAAGGGGAATGAGAAAAAGAAAATGGGAATTAGAAGAAAGAGTAAAAGGGAAAGAAAAGAGGAAAGAGAGAGAGAGAGAGAGAAAGAAAAAGGAAAAGTAAAAAAGTAAAGGGATATAGAGAAAGAAAATAGCAATATTGGAAGTGTGGGACATTTGTTGATAGTCATTCAAATCCGGGCAACGTCGGCTCTCCCTACTAGTATATATGATAATAATTATGAAAACAATATTCCGACATGATGAGAGATGAAAAAGAAACAAATCAAATTATATGTTCATCAACGTTTCGTCTTTATTTCAAGACTTCTTCTGGATGTATAATATACGTATATCTCCAAATATTGTACGGGTATTTTATTTCCTTCAACTTATTCACCCTGAGAAAGTCTTGAAAAAATATGAAACGTTGATGAATATAAAATTTGTATCTTTCTATGTATAAAAGTAAAAGAAAAAGAAATAGAAAGAAAAATAGAGAGAAAGACACAAAAAAGGAATGAGAAAAGAAAAAGGAAGGGAAGGACGGAGAAGAAAAGAGAAAAAGAAAAAAGGAAAGAGAAAGAAATGATAAAGAAAAATAAGGGAAAGTGAGAAACAAAAAGGCAAGAAAGAAAAGGGCAAGAAAAGAAAAGAAAAAAGAAAAGAAAAAAGAAAAGAAAAGAAAAAAGAAAAGAAAAGAAAAAAGAAAAGAAAAGAAAAAAGAAAAGAAAAGAAAAAAGAAAAGAGAAAAGAAAAGAAAAAAGAAAAGAAAAAGAAAAGAAAAAAGAAAAGAAAAAGAAAAGAAAAAGGAAAGAAAAAGGAAAGAAAAGAACAAGGAAAGAAAAGAACAAGGAAAGAGAGAACAAGGAAAGAGAGAACAAGGAAAGATAGAACAAGGAAAGATAGAACAAGGAAAAGAGAGAATGAAAAAGGAAAAGAGAGAATGAAAAAGAGAAGGAATAAAAAAGGAAAGCGAAAGAAAAGACAAAGAAAAATAAGGGAAAGTTAGAAAAAGGGACAGATAGAAAGAGAAAGGGAAAGAGAAAAAACGGAAAGAGAAAGAAAAGAGAAAGAAGGAAAAGAGAGGAAAAAAGGAGAAGAGAGGAAAAAAGGAGAAGAGAGGAAAAAAGGAGAAGAGAGGAAAAAAGGAGAAGAGAGGAAAAAAGGAGAAGAGAGGAAAAAAGGAGAAGAGAGGAAAAAAGGAGAAGAGGAAAAAGGAAAGAGTGAAAGAAAATGGAAAGAGTGAAAGAAAGAGGGAAAGAGTGAAAGAAAGAGGGTATGAGAGAAAGAAAGAGGGTATGAGAGAAAGAAAATAGAAATAAAGAAAGAAAGACAAAGGAGAGAAAGACAAAGGAGAGAAAGAAAAAGGGAAAGAGAAAGAAGAGGAAAAGAGAGGAATAAAAGGAAAAGACAAAAAGGAAAGAAAGCGACTTAAATGTAATTCTTTATGTTATTTAAAAAAAAAAAACATTAATCTGTTACCTTGAAAATATTAAGAAAAGAATTCAAGAATTACCTAAATTAGAAGTGAGACTCTGGAATATCATAAAATTTCGATGACACAACACCTTTCTCAAGTATTTCCAGTTCTATAATACACATGAAGCAGAACGTAACCTTATTTTTTTTTAAGAAATAAAATTTTTAAATATTTAAGCTTATCTTAGAAACTAAGGTTAAGCTGAAATAATAATAAAAATCAACAACAATTACCCGTTCCATTCTTTGGAATCATCCATAATGAACTTAGAAATGTCAACCGCACAAAATATGTATGAAATAGTGACACATTCATGGCAACCCCTTGCTCTTTATATATATGTGTGTGTGTGTGTGTGTGTGTGTGTGTGTGTGTGTGTTTGCGTTGTTAATGTTGCCCTAACCTATCAATATATATAGATAACAATAGGAAAAAAAAAGATTCGGTTACAGCTTTCAAAAGCTTAGCCAGATCTTTGGAGATAAACTGAAATATGACATTCAAGTTCTTCCAGATGAAAGAAATGGTTAACGAATGGATGAAATAGAATTCACTCAACCAGCCAGCAGCAACACATTCGCTTACGTCAAGCTTTATCGCATCTACATCCAGTGGGGTAGGATGCCTGCTCTGACACATTTACCTATATAGTAGATAGTATGACACCCATAACTGAAAACTACAAGTAAAATATCACCGACAAATCCGCTTAGCAATAAAATCTCACCCCTTTAGTGTTTAGGTTCCTAAATGCCAGAAAGCTTTCTATTCTAATAGTTTCTTCCCCCGAACAGCTAGACTTTGGAATTCTCTTCCTGCTCCCAGCTTCCATGGCTGCACTGATATGCAGAAGTTGTGAGAAATTCCATATACGACAGCCATCTTTTCTTGTTTGTCCGCCCACGCATTAGTGGTCGGCTGTCATTGGTTTAAATTTTAATGTGTCATGTGATTTGACTTGGCGCGCTTTTTGTATCATGCTTTCTTTTTTCAGTCTAGCAGAAACTCGGCATCAAGATAGACTCAAGCCACAGCGGCTCTCACTGGAGGGAGCGAAGACAATTCCTTCATGAACACCCAACAGTTGGTGAACGAAGGACACCTCTCTATAAGCAGAGACAACTTATATTGCTGAATCTATCCAAATTAAGGATGACATTCAAAAACTGTTCTGCATGTTTATTTTCCAAATATTGGATCTTATCTCATTTCATCTCAAGTCCAGTGGGGCTCACATATGCCTGATTATAGGCGCCAACATTCCCACCGAGTTTACCATCAACATTCATAGATCCTTCCAAAGGAACAACGAACTAACATTCCAACAATAGGAATCCAAACTAAAGGCTCCATGCATATGGAAGCAAAACCTGCCACCGTTTTGCAAAAGGACAATACCAGAACCAATAAACTTTCATTGCTGTTTACTTGTGAATAAATTTGGAGTTTGAAAGGTTATGGCTTTTGTATTTGTAGATTCTTTTGCTTCTGCAGGGAGGAAATTGAGATGTGAGAAAAAAAAGTTTAAATGTCATGTAAACCAACATCTTAAAAAAAAAACACAAAAAATTTCCTTTTCCTTTCTCTCTTTCCTTTTTCGTGTCTTTCTCCCTATTATTCTTTCTATCGCTTTTTCTTTTACTTTATATATAGAAAGATGCAAATTATTTCATCGTAATTTTTACTCGTCATTGAAGAGGAAGGACCAGGGTTTAAATCGCATATAAACATTCTTTATTTTCCAAAAACGGACGAAATTTGATTTGAGCATCACAAAATAATCAAAACATAAAAACAATGCGAATATAACAATGGCGTCATATGTATACGAAAAACAGGTCTTTAAAAAAACATTAATATATATATATATATATATATATATATATAAACTAACTACAAATATACATCTTTTAAAAGTTTTTGTTCAATTATTATCCAAGTGAAATATAAACAGTAAAAGTCTTACCTTTGGCTAGAAATATGAAAAAGACACACACACACACACACACACACACAGAGAAAAATTTCATATGTTAGGAAACAACATCTAAAACAATTAACTTCCGGTTTGATATGGAACCCGTTAACTGACAGAATTTCCTTTATTATTAACAAGCCTGCACGCCCGGCGTTGCCAGGGTTTTTTGGAGGTGTGTGTTGAGAAAAAAAAAAAAAAAAAAAGTGGTAGTAGGCAGGCAGGCTCGAACCCATGCTGCGAAGGAGGAAAAGAATGTGAAAAAAAAAAAAAAAAAGAAAAAAAAAAGACGTGCGGTCTTTTCCGTTGCGTCCATCACCAAACCGGAAGTGGCAAAGGTTTAAATTAAAGCTAGTAAATCGAAAAGAGAGGGTGACTTTCGAAAATATCGGCAAAAAGCGACCCCTCCTTGTAGAAAACTGCCCAGTTGAGGGGGAAGCCAATTTTTCGATATTTGTTGTTCAAAGGGTTGAGCTTCAAAATGATATTTTGTGAAAATCCGTCGCCTCTGTCGAAAGTTTTAGACAGACATACAAACATTTGAACAGACAGGTGAGATTTATATTATAGACTAACCTGGGTGCCCGGCGTTGCCCGGGTGTTTGGAGGTGTGTGTTGAGAAAAAAAAAAAAAAAAAAGTTGTAATAGGCAGGCAGGCTTGAACCCGTGATGCGAAGGCGGCAATGAAAGTGGGGTGTGAAAGGGTGTTGGTTGAACAAAAGCAAAAAAGTTTTAGTAGGCAAGCAGGCTCAAACCCATACCACGAAGGAGGAAAAGAAAGTGAAAAAAAAAAACTTGACGCGTTAGCTACTGCACCCATCGCCAAACCGGAAGTGACATAGGTTTAAATTAAGGCTAGACAATCGAAAGAGGCAATGACTTTTGAAAATATCGGTGAAGAAGCGACCCCTCCTTGTAGAAAAGTGCCCAGTTGAGGGTGAAGGAATCAATGTTTTTGACCAATTTTTCGATATTTGTCGTCTGAAGGGTCGAGCTTCAAAACGATACCGATCTTGTGAAAATCTGTCGACTCTGTCGAAAGTTTTAGGCATACATACATACATTTAAACAGATGGGTGAGATTTATATTAAAGACTAGCTGGGTACCCGGCATTGCACGGGTGTTTGGAGGTGTGTGTGCTCTTAAATTTAAAAAAAAAAAAAAAGTTTTGGTAGGTAGTTAGGATCGAACCCGAAGCCCTGCGGCAAAGTTGGAAAAAAATGTGAAACGTTAACCGCTCGGTCAGCAAGAAAGAGTAAGTGAAAACCTTCGAATTTATTTAAGTAGAATTGACAGGTGCTTGCTTAATGAGGTCAAATAGAAGTCGCGGAGTTAAGATTTATGACGATGTAAGCAATGGCTATTCAGCAGTTAACATTTTCTGCGGGACAGTTTTTAATGGGGTGAATGGGAGGAAAAGCAGCTCCCCCGTTTATTAGAGGAGTGTTGTCCAAATTAAAGCAATTGTCTGATATGACGGTGAAAAGCCAACATTGACCAAATGTTTACATCGCTTTCTGGAGACCACCCGGTCATTCGAATCCAGTTTCGCTTTTTTATAGCGAATAGCGAAAGAAATACGTGGTGATCTAAAAATCTGAAAAAAAATAATGTTTAAACGTTGGGCAAATTAAATACACGCACGACCCCCATTGTTAAGTCGTACATATTATCATCTAGACAGCATATAAAAAGTTTTAAGAAGGAGTGAACCGACCGAGAAGCCCGGCAAAAAAGCTTTTGGCAGACATACAGAAAAATACACACACACACACACACATTTTCGCTTTTATATATATAGATTTTTAATATCATAATTTGTAGTCCGAAAAGTGTAATATTTAAATTATTTTTATTATATTTCTCTTTATTCTAGGAAATGTCGATTTTTAATACCTAAAACTAAACTTTTTATTTTTATTTTTTTTTAAATCTTAACTAAATCCTTAAATTAACTTTCGAAAACTTATTTTCAATTCAAAATTTTTGTATCAAAAACTAAAAGTCGCATTTTTATTTCATATTTACTGATTGTAAAACATACCGTGCACAAAGAAATTCAATCAACTTAAATAGAAAAGACGCTTGCCTTTTTTCTGTTGTTCTTGGCCTTCGGGCCGGGATCAAAGTGTAGTATCTGTTCCGGCAGATGCTGCAAGCTATGACTAGCTATGACTAGCAAAGACCAGATGTGGGGGCAATCCCACATGCCTGACCTTTAACCAGCTCCCATTTCCCACCTCTCGGGAGCTGGTCCCCTTTTTCCCTTCCCCCTCCCTTCACTCCTCACATTAAAAATCGGCCTTGTGCCTAATTTACTCAGTGGGGGAGCAAATAAATACCATCTGTTCTGCAGATGCTGCACTTAAGATAATTTGTACCAGTCAATGGAGGGGAAACCCTCTATACTGGGACCATTATTATTTTTGGTAACCAGAGTGCCCCCTTTTTGTCTACTTTTAGGGGAGCTGGTTTTTACCCCACATTAAAAACGGCCTTGTGCCTAATTTGCTTTGGGGGGGAAGCAAATAAATACATTAAATAAATAGAAAAGAGGCTTTCCTTTTTTATGTTGTTCTTGGCCTTCACACCGGGATCAAAGTGTAGTATCTGTTCTGCAGATGCTGCACTTAAGGTAATTTGTCCCAGTCAATGGAGGGGAAACCCTCTATACTGGAACGATTATTATTTTTCGTAACTAGAGTGCCTCCTTTTTGCCTTCTTTTAGGGGAGCTGGTTTTTACCCCACATTAAAAACGGCCTTGTGCCTAATTTGCTTTGGTGGGGAAGCAAATAAATACATTAAATCATAATTGTTTCAGTTACTTGGTTTCGAAAGTATACTTTGGTTCTGACAAAAGAAACGAGTAATGCTACGATTTTTATCAGTGAAGTGCGAACAGATGACTGTATCATCAGTCTATCATAGCAAAAATTATTCACGTTCGATTTCTAAATATATGCACTATTCAAAAACGGCATAGATTAAAAAAAATGTTTTTTTATTTATTTAATATAAACATTGTCTGTTTATCCATAATAGTGAGAATCTTCCACATTTTTTTCACAAATCTTGAAAAACTCAAGCATTTAAAAAAAAAAAAAATTTAAATTACAAAACTAAAAACTATCAAATGTAAAGAATAAATAATTTTTTAAAAATTTCGTAAAATATAAATAATTAATATATTTTCTAACTTCTCCCCCCCCCAAAAAAAAAAATGGATAAAAAAAATCAGTAGAGTAGCTATTTACAATGCCTCTTCACGGGACAGAGTTAGACAGCAGGGTTGTTTTTTAACGTGGAGAAAAGGCACAAAACTAAAAATTGTCTCAGTCGTGAAGGATTTCTCCTTCACTGAGAGAGAACAAGTGCAGCAGCTGAAGAACAGAGCTACGGGCGTCACGACTTGGTAATCTCAGTAACTTCGGGACGATCAAAGTGTAGTATCTGTTCTTCAGATGCTGCATTTCAATTTCTTGTTCTCTGTCAGTGGAGGAGAAATCCTTCACGACTGAGACAATTTTTATTTTTGTTCCTTTTCTTCACGTTAAAAAACGACCCTGGTGTCTAACTCTGTCCCGTGGGGAGACATTGTAAATAGGAACTACTGAAGTTCTTTGGGTGCCTATTTTGCCTTAACAGTAAAAGAATGGCATGTAAATGTCTATCTGTATAACCCAAAGACTCAAGTATAAGTCCTAGTATGTATAGTAGTGATGGAACGATTCCAATATTTTTCCCCCGATTCCGTACTAAATTATGGATTCCGATTCTTTATAAATCTCTATAAAGATATTTTTTCACGATTACTTTTTACTTTTGAAATTACTACTCTATATTGGGTACAATATAATAATGAATGCAGCATTGGCTCTATAATAATTACAAAATCTGCCTAAATTAAAATATCATGTTAATGCAGATTTTACGACCGAGCAACGTCGGGTAATCAAAAACATATATTGAGTGCAAGAGAATTGGCTCTTTAATAACAGATACGAAATGATCAGGCAATGCAAGGTGGCTTGCTAGTGTGTGTGTATATATATATATATATATATATATATATATATATATATAAAAGTGAACGTGTCTGTCTGTCTGTGTGTCTGTCTGTCTGTGTACATTTCCCTACGCAATAACTCTGTCAATTTTTAGTCTATAGACTCGAAATTTGAAATACCGGGTACTGAGATTTGGGAAAATCGATGTGACGGGTGTCAGCCAGAAATTTGGCTGTTAAGGGGTCAAATTTCAACGATTTGACCTTTAAGAACTCTACCAAACTCCTCCGACAATTTTGGGTCTACACCCTTGAAATTTTAGATATAGGTTCCGTGGACATGGATCTAACGTAATAACTTGATTTGAGGCCAAAACAATAAATTTTCAGGGGTCATAATAGGGGTCAAAGTTTAAAAAATTACCCCCTTTTTTTTTTGCTCAGCATACACCTCTAAACACCCGGGCAACGCCGGGCACCCATGCTAGTATATATATATATATATATATATATATATATATATATATATATTTGTGATGGGACAATTCCAAAATTTTTCCCGATTTTGATACAATTACTGGATTCCGATTCTGTAAATGTCTAAATATTTTAACTATGAAGTTGTTCACGTTAGGGTTTGTGTTCTTGGATAGAAGCGCTGGTTTAATTTGAATTAAATAAATACTATATTAGATATGTTTGAAGCCAAAACAACGCATTATTACAAAATAAAGATATTTATTTTGCTTGAAATTTACATTGAAATTTATAAATATATTTCGAAGATACACTTCATCATCAGTATGTCTTTCTGTTTTTTTTTTGTTTTGTTTTTTTTGCCATGTTGTTGTTGGAGCATAAAATCAGAAGTCCGTATTTATTTTATATAGTTGTTATTTTTCACTATTGCCATAAAAACTCATGCTAAATATGAATATATTTACTCAAACGTGAAAATACATTTGTCGGGTGGGGTGGGCGTCCGTAGATTTATTTTAATGGTAGTTTAACATAAATAGATATTCATTATTTCCTCATTACTATTAGCAGTAAAAGATTTCACTTTAAACGAAATAAAATACAAAGCAAATTAAAGGAATCGTTTTTGGCATCGGAAAATAGGCACAAATTTTTCTGATTCTGGATTCCAATTAATTAAACACTAATACGTAGAAAGAGAGCTTGAATGTGATTGGCCGCTACTTCAATTTGGATGTCCGGAGTCAACTGTTTGATTACATGACCCAATGATTCGAGTATAAGTCCTAGTACTGTGACAAATCAGAAAGGGGGATAGTTTAAATATAATTGGAAGGAACTTAAAGTTGCATGCGCAAGACTGACTCTTTGATTATATGACCCAAAGAATCGAGTATAAGTCCTAGTACTGAGAAATGTTATAAGAAAAGAGCATAGTTTGAATATAATTGAGTAGCAATTCAATTTGCATACATGAGGCTGACTCTTGGATTATATGACCCGAAAACTCTAGTATAAGTCCTAGTACTGAAAAATGTTATGAGAAAGAAGGATAGTTTGAATATAATTAGATGGCATTTCAAGTTGCATGTGCAGGGCTGACTGTTGGATTATATGACCCAAAGACATTTCGATACAAAATCTATCTAAGAACACTGCCAGGCACATAAAGTACCTTCGAGTAAAATTTCATAGAAATCGGCCCAACCATTTTTGAGTCTTCCAAGAAGGAGGATAGTTTGAATTTTTATGTACTCTATATATCAAAGTAATTTTCCCGGATCAAAGGAAAAAAAAATTAAAGAAAAAGACAAACATGTCTGCCACCACTATTACCAATCATCACGGCGTTCTCACTTAAAACTCATTAACTCTTATCCTCGAGTGGCTTTCTGGCCTTGCCTCTTATTTATCTATTATTTTTTTTTTACAAAGGAGTCATCATTTAGTAAGGCCCAGAGGCCACTCGAGGATCAGGGTTAATGAGTGTACGATAGTCAATGGGACAATATCGTAGTAATCGTTAGTAGTGGAAATTTGGTAAATTGGATTACTTAAGAGGAACAACTCATCAAGAATTTGTTTACGTTGGACTTGAAGACGACCATATTGTAGTCAGCTAGAAAGCAGGAAAACGGAAGAGAGTTCCACAGGTGCGCAGTTTTAAGAAGCTTTGTTCATGGAATCTACGCTTAGGTTTAGGCACAGATAAATAGTGGGGGGGGGGAAATTATTGATAGTGGTTTCAATTAGACGAGTGTTTTTCGTGAAAGTTTGGCGATGGGGGGGGGCATAGATTGGAGCTCAGACGAGCACTTGCTATGAAAATAACGATACAGATGAGTTAAAAAAAAAAAAAAATAATAATAATTGTTCAAAACGCCATTATTTATTTTGACTGTTCAGCTATGGATTCCCCGAGTCATCACAATATTGTCAGCCATGATGGATTTATTTTTTCTGATAAGAAAATTCAATAAATAATGAGATTTTATGGATAAGAAAGCGAAGAAAAAACAAATCAGATATTAAATTAAATTCTTCGCACCCACCCCTCTCCGGCACCCACCCCTCTCCGGCACCCACCCCTCTCCGGCACCCATGGCCTGATCTATTTACGTCATAGAAGATAGTTTCAACGTCAGAAGTCAGAGAGAATCTCTACGCATTTGGTACGGGCATCTTGGTGGGAAGAGGGTGAAGGGGACGGCGTAAAAGAGAAAAAGAGGAGATAGAAGAAGAAAGAGGGAGGAAAAGAGGAAGATGAGAAAGGCGGCGGCATGGGGAGAGGGAGATAAATGATGAAAATGGGAAAGGGGGGGAGAAAAAATAGACGAAAGGGGAGAATAGAGGGAAAAAAGAGAGGGGGAAGGATTGGGGGAGAGAGGGAATAGAAGGTAGGGAAGGAAAAGCAAATAAGAGTGGGAGAAAAAGGGGAGCAAATAAGAGTGAGAGAAAAAGGGGAAGCAAATAAGAGTGGGAGAAAAAGGGGGAGCAAATAAGAATAGGAGAAAAAGGGGGAGCAAATAAGAGTGGGAGAAAATGGGGAAGCAAATAAGAGTGAGAGAAAAAGGGGAAGCAAATAAGAGTGGGAGAAAAAGGGGAGCAAATAAGAGTGGGAGAAAAAGGGGGAGACAATAAGAATAAGAGAAAAAGGGGAAGCAAATAAGAGTGAGAGAAAAAGGGGAAGCAAATAAGAGTGAGAGAAAAAGGGGAAGCAAATAAGAGTGAGAGAAAAAGGGGAAGCAAATAAGAGTGAGACAAAAAGGGGAAGCAAATAAGAGTGAGACAAAAAGGGGAAGCAAATAAGAGTGAGACAAAAAGGGGAAGCAAATAAGGGTGGGACAAAAAGGGGAAGCAAATAAGAGTGGGAGAAAAAGGGGAAGCAAATAAGAGTGAGACAAAAAGGGGAAGCAAATAAGAGTGGGACAAAAAGGGGAAGCAAATAAGAGTGAGACAAAAAGGGGAAGCAAATAAGAGTGAGACAAAAAGGGGAAGCAAATAAGAGTGAGAGAAAAAGGGGAAGCAAATAAGAGTGAGACAAAAAGGGGAAGCAAACAAGAGTGGGACAAAAAGGGGAAGCAAATAAGAGTGAGACAAAAAGGGGAAGCAAATAAGAGTGAGAGAAAAAGGGGAAGCAAATAAGAGTGGGACAAAAAGGGGAAGCAAATAAGAGTGGGACAAAAAAGGGAAGCAAATAAGAGTGAGACAAAAAGGGGAAGCAAATAAGAGTGAGACAAAAAGGGGAAGCAAATAAGAGTGAGACAAAAAGGGGAGCAAATAAGAGTGAGACAAAAAGGGGAAGCAAATAAGAGTGAGACAAAAAGTGGAAGCAAATAAGAGTGAGACAAAAAGTGGAAGCAAATAAGAGTGAGACAAAAAGTGGAAGCAAATAAGAGTGAGACAAAAAGGGGAAGCAAATAAGAGTGAGACAAAAAGGGGAAGCAAATAAGAGTGAGACAAAAAGGGGAAGCAAATAAGAGTGAGACAAAAAGGGGAAGCAAATAAGAGTGAGACAAAAAGGGGAAGCAAATAAGAGTGAGACAAAAAGGGGAAGCAAATAAGAGTGAGACAAAAAGGGGAAGCAAATAAGAGTGAGACAAAAAGGGGAAGCAAATAAGAGTGAGACAAAAAGGGGAAGCAAATAAGAGTGAGACAAAAAGGGGAAGCAAATAAGAGTGAGACAAAAAGGGGAAGCAAATAAGAGTGAGACAAAAAGGGGAAGCAAATAAGAGTGAGACAAAAAGGGGAAGCAAATAAGAGTGAGACAAAAAGGGGAAGCAAATAAGAGTGAGACAAAAAGGGGAAGCAAATAAGAGTGAGACAAAAAGGGGAAGCAAATAAGAGTGGGAGAAAAAGGGGAAGCAAATAAGAGTGGGAGAAAAAGGGGAAGCAAACAAGAGTGGGAGAAAATGGGGAAGCAAACAAGAGTGGGAGAAAAAGGGGAAGCAAATAAGAGTGAGACAAAAAGGGGAAGCAAATAAGAGTGGGAGAAAAAGGGGAAGCAAATAAGAGTGGGAGAAAAAGGGGAAGCAAACAAGAGTGGGAGAAAATGGGGAAGCAAACAAGAGTGGGAGAAAAAGGGGAAGCAAACAAGAGTGGGAGAAAAAGGGGAAGCAAACAAGAGTGGGAGAAAAAGGGGAAGCAAACAAGAGTGGGAGAAAAAGGGGAAGCAAACAAGAGTGGGAGAAAAAGGGGAAGCAAACAAGAGTGGGAGAAAAAGGGGAAGCAAACAAGAGTGGGAGAAAAAGGGGAAGCAAACAAGAGTGGGAGAAAAAGGGGAAGCAAACAAGAGTGGGAGAAAAAGGGGAAGCAAACAAGAGTGGGAGAAAAAGGGGAAGCAAACAAGAGTGGGAGAAAAAGGGGAAGCAAACAAGAGTGGGAGAAAAGGGGAAGCAAACAAGAGTGGGAGAAAAAGGGGAAGCAAACAAGAGTGGGAGAAAAAGGGGAAGCAAACAAGAGTGGGAGAAAAAGGGGAAGCAAACAAGAGTGGGAGAAAAAGGGGAAGCAAACAAGAGTGGGAGAAAAAGGGGAAGCAAACAAGAGTGAGACAAAAAGGGGAAGCAAATAAGAGTGAGACAAAAAGGGGAAGCAAATAAGAGTGAGAGAAAAAGGGGAAGCAAATAAGAGTGAGACAAAAAGGGGAAGCAAACAAGAGTGGGACAAAAAGGGGAAGCAAATAAGAGTGAGACAAAAAGGGGAAGCAAATAAGAGTGAGACAAAAAGGGGAAGCAAATAAGAGTGAGAGAAAAAGGGGAAGCAAATAAGAGTGGGACAAAAAGGGGAAGCAAATAAGAGTGGGACAAAAAGGGGAAGCAAATAAGAGTGGGACAAAAAAGGGAAGCAAATAAGAGTGAGACAAAAAGGGGAAGCAAATAAGAGTGAGACAAAAAGGGGAAGCAAATAAGAGTGAGACAAAAAGGGGAGCAAATAAGAGTGAGACAAAAAGGGGAAGCAAATAAGAGTGAGACAAAAAGTGGAAGCAAATAAGAGTGAGACAAAAAGTGGAAGCAAATAAGAGTGAGACAAAAAGGGGAAGCAAATAAGAGTGAGACAAAAAGGGGAAGCAAATAAGAGTGAGACAAAAAGGGGAAGCAAATAAGAGTGAGACAAAAAGGGGAAGCAAATAAGAGTGAGACAAAAAGGGGAAGCAAATAAGAGTGAGACAAAAAGGGGAAGCAAATAAGAGTGAGACAAAAAGGGGAAGCAAATAAGAGTGAGACAAAAAGGGGAAGCAAATAAGAGTGAGACAAAAAGGGGAAGCAAATAAGAGTGAGACAAAAAGGGGAAGCAAATAAGAGTGAGACAAAAAGGGGAAGCAAATAAGAGTGAGACAAAAAGGGGAAGCAAATAAGAGTGAGACAAAAAGGGGAAGCAAATAAGAGTGAGACAAAAAGGGGAAGCAAATAAGAGTGGGAGAAAAAGGGGAAGCAAATAAGAGTGGGAGAAAAAGGGGAAGCAAACAAGAGTGGGAGAAAATGGGGAAGCAAACAAGAGTGGGAGAAAAAGGGGAAGCAAACAAGAGTGGGAGAAAAAGGGGAAGCAAACAAGAGTGGGAGAAAAAGGGGAAGCAAACAAGAGTGGGAGAAAAAGGGGAAGCAAACAAGAGTGGGAGAAAAAGGGGAAGCAAACAAGAGTGGGAGAAAAAGGGGAAGCAAACAAGAGTGGGAGAAAAAGGGGAAGCAAACAAGAGTGGGAGAAAAAGGGGAAGCAAACAAGAGTGGGAGAAAAAGGGGAAGCAAACAAGAGTGGGAGAAAAAGGGGAAGCAAACAAGAGTGGGAGAAAAAGGGGAAGCAAACAAGAGTGGGAGAAAAAGGGGAAGCAAACAAGAGTGGGAGAAAAAGGGGAAGCAAACAAGAGTGGGAGAAAAAGGGGAAGCAAACAAGAGTGGGAGAAAAAGGGGAAGCAAACAAGAGTGGGAGAAAAAGGGGAAGCAAACAAGAGTGGGAGAAAAAGGGGAAGCAAACAAGAGTGGGAGAAAAAGGGGAAGCAAACAAGAGTGGGAGAAAAAGGGGAAGCAAACAAGAGTGGGAGAAAAAGGGGAAGCAAACAAGAGTGGGAGAAAAAGGGGAAGCAAACAAGAGTGGGAGAAAAAGGGGAAGCAAACAAGAGTGGGAGAAAAAGGGGAAGCAAACAAGAGTGGGAGAAAAAGGGGAAGCAAACAAGAGTGGGAGAAAAAGGGGAAGCAAACAAGAGTGGGAGAAAAAGGGGAAGCAAACAAGAGTGGGAGAAAAAGGGGAAGCAAACAAGAGTGGGAGAAAAAGGGGAAGCAAATAAGAGTGGGAGAAAAAGGGGAAGCAAACAAGAGTGGGAGAAAAAGGGGAAGCAAACAAGAGTGGGAGAAAAAGGGGAAGCAAACAAGAATAGGAGGAAAGGGGGAGCAAATAAGAATAGGAGGGAAGGGGGAGCAAATAAGAATAGGAGGAAAGGGGGAGCAAATAAGGGTAGGACGAAAGGGGAGAAAATCAGAGTGGGAGGAAAGGGGATCAAA
>NC_136523.1:15875178-15962678 GCF_053919585.1 Euprymna scolopes | reverse complement strand
GAAGACTTCCTTTTCATTGACTACTGCACGGAGATGGAATAATAACTTTAGTACTAGAGTTGTTTTTCGTTATATTCTTTTCGTTTTTTATAGTATGCTGCTAATTTTTGTCAATGTGTCTTTTATTTGTGATTTTTCATTCTTAGTTTATTTATTTTTAAGAATATTTATCCAGTTGTTTAGTTGTTTTTATACGCTTTCGTCCCCCCTCACCAATCTTTCACAAAAAACACCCGCCTGGATGAAACTACTGTCAATAATTTTCCCCACTCTTTATCTGTGCTTAAATCCAAACGTAGATTCCATGAGCAGAGCTTCTTTCTCAGAAGTGCATGATTGTGGAACTCTCTTCCGTTTGCATGTTTCCCACCTGACTACAACTTGGATGTCTTCAAATCCAACATAAACAAATTCCTGACAAACCGCTCCTTTAAGTAAGACACTTTATCAAATCTCCAATACTAATGATTACTACGATACTATCTCATTGATTACTGTACACGCAATAACCCTTATCCCTGAGTGGGTCCGGGTCTTAATAAGTAGTGACCTCCATGTAAAAAAAAAAAAAAAAATGTTACAGGGTCGATTTAACCTGTTTTTCGTTTGCCAATACGATCCGTTGCCTACTTTTGTTAGGTTTCTCGCCCTTCAGTTTCCATTTATGTTTTTGTTTTATTTTATTTTGTACTATCTATGTATATATGCTCTTTGTGTAAACAAATTGAGCTCAGACATTTGGACGAAGTCAAAACATCATTAATTCACTACCTTTGAAACAAGGAGCTTAACTGATAACTAGTAATACAAAACAAAACGAGTATTAGAATAAGTACGCATAAATATAGGAGTTAAAATTGCTAAGAGAAATACATAGTAAAATAAGAAAGAATACATAAGGAAAAAATCCGAAATAAAGTCAAAAACGTAAAATTGGAAAATACGAAAATAAGGTTTCAAACATGAATTTTGGTTTGCATGGTATCTAAAGACGGCCGATCTATAACATGGTTACGGAATTTCTTTTCCCAAACAAATACGCCAGATTTATCATGTACAAAACAACTTTTTCTGAAATAACATCGGAACGAAATCGCATCTGACGAGTTGATGGGTTGGAAAATTTCTATGGAAACATAAAATCATAGAATTGTCCTCCCTTGTCCTCCCGTTAACGAAACGGCTATAATGAAGAAATCCACGAATGAAATAAATGAAAGTTATATGAAAAAAAAAAAAAAAAAATGTGAGTCTTTGAATTTCAAAAAAAATCTTGTACTATATATGCTCTGCCAGAATAAAATAAATCCATTGAGCTTTCCTCGGACTAAACGGGGATTTTGTTTTTATCCTAACAGTTTCAAGCCATTGAATGAAAACGATATACATTGAAATTAACAACATTTCTAAAATAAACATTATATACTCGAATGGAAACTAGTAAGACAAGCAAGTACATGTAGAGACCGAGACGATCCATGTAGATTATGCCGAAATGAAAAATTTTCTATCCTATTCTTTAAAGAACCCCAACATCTATTAAACTGTAGGAGAGAAATATCGAACAACTGTGTTCACAGGATAAACTTTACTCTAGGATAGCGATGCAAAATAAATTTTGAAATTGACAATAACAATAGAAAATAAATAAATAAAAAAAGAACAAAATAAAATAAACATACATATTAATAAATTATATAAAACTAACATAATATCCGAAATATAAAAAAAAACAAAACACACAAAATAACATATCCAACTATGCCTAGTCTGAAAGTAGGCCAGCTTACTACAACGAAAGGATATCTACTCTTTCCATAAGCACAAAAGAGAAGGGGTAAACCGGAGGTCAACTGTGCCTTTGTCCTGTAAGTGCCTGCCTATTGGTTAATTAGGATGGGCGCGTTGCAAACTAGAAAGCTGATTGGCTAACAAAAAACTTGATAGCAAGTGCGTATATATATAAACATTCATAACTTACTATATATAATATATATAATCACAGTTTTTAATTGTGTTCTTTTATAACAAGCTCTATTTTCTTTTTTGTTGTATTGAGCTTTTTTTTTTATTTGATTGGGATTACTGTTTAATTTACAGGAACTTTTGGTTTGTAAACTTTATTCTTTCTTCTTGATTTTAGTTGAACGTTGTGTTAAGACATTCATGGCCTTTCTAATCCTAGCGAGGTTCACCGCAACTATGGTTTCCTCCTCGCATCAATGACACACCGAACCCACTATCCGCGCCAGCGATATGTGTCACTCTTAGTAAATCAAGAGCTATATCCGGTTGGCATTATTGCGATCTCAAAGGAAACGACGCAGAGCTTCACGACTCGGCTCCAAATAATTGACAGCATTGCAAGGAAATGGATTTGTATTCCTGTTGTGTGTCTTCAAATTCGCAGATGCCATGGTTAGCGTGAGCCGCGAGGCAAGCAAACATTCAAGGTTTGACCGTGGTGGCGTGCGTTTGTACTTGCCAATTTCTACCTCCCCCCCCCCTCTCTCTCTCTCTCTCTCTCTCTCTCTCTCTCTCTCTGCCCGCTCGTTCTCCAGTCATCGATTATATAGATCATCAGCAGCTGGACGTATGACGGACCAATGACATTTTAAAAATAAAAACGACTAGAATTATTTTCACCATTTTTGTGTAGAGAGAAACACAAAGCACAGAAAAAAAGTTTCGTCAGTCTTATATTTCATCTGATGTCGCTAGTGTATCAAACGTAAAACTTAAGCAAAAATATATTTCTTGACCAGGATTCTACATGAAACATAGTACTGTAATATTATACAGGGTGGAACGATAAATTTCTCGCTCTAAACACTACAGCCTTATTTTAAAACTTTTACTGAAAAAAAAAAAAATCAATCCAGGTAACTTGATTATGTCAGTAGAGCTGACATCTATTCAATGTAGCCACCTTCAGCCTCCATCACTGCCTTGATACGGGTAGGGACTGGGAGCATGCCTTTTCTATAAGCACCGGCAGGAGCTTGCTGAATACTCGGCAGATGATGGCGATGAGGCTGGCTTTGGTGTTGTAGGAGGTCATGTTGGTGATGTTCTCAACGTATGACCAAACAAAGTACTCCAGTGAGTTCTGGTCGGTGGAAGAGTGGGGCCAGTGGGAGAAGGGTACAAAGTCGTAGGACTCTTTCTGAAGCCAAGCCCGGGTCTCTTTGGACTTGTGGGCTGGCGCTGAGTCCTGTTGCCACAACCAGGGTGTGCCAGCGGCCATCTGATTGCGACACTCTTCGGCACATCCAATTACACTTTGCTGTTGACTTTCATGCCAATTTCAAAGATGTGAGGTGACATGATGTGGCCCTCACTTGAAAGTACACCAAGGACCATGACCGTAAATGAAAGCAATCATCTAATAAGAACCCATTAGAAATGAGTAATTAATGATCAACACACTCTTCAGCACATCCAGGTACACTTTGGTGTTGACTTTCAAACCTGATGACTTTCCATCACCTTGGGCACATCCCTGTTATCCGGATTTGCATTTTGAGGGTGCTGGCAATGGTCCTGTTGTCATAACTTAATTCGGAATAGAGCATGACTTGTACAATGGCGCATCTCTGGTCTTGCTCATTGAACATTGCGTCCCTTTTGGACACGATAGAAGGCCCCTATCACTCTTGGAATTTGTACACAACTGGCCACCTAATAGATGGCCTGAAAAAAAGAAAACCAGTTTTCATCAAACGGAAATGGAATCATGTCTTTTCTGGGGCGTCAATTGTATCGTTTCACCATGTAACATAAAAATGTATTCATTCCTGGTCGATTTTAATATTTCATCCTGATTGGTATTTTATCTTTAAATTTTCATCTGATATCGCGAGTGTATCAAACGTAAAATTTGAACAAAAATATATTTCTTGACCTTTTGGGACCAGCATCTTACATGAATCATAGCACTTTAGATAAATAGATTTCAGTTTTAACAAAGGTACAATAATCAGGGCTTTACATTGCGAGTTGAACAGTCGCATTTGCAAGTGATTTTTCAAAGTGGCGATTAGAAATAATGAAACGCTTATCTTTTGACGATTGTATTTCTTTCACCGACAATTTTCCAAAGCTCACTACTGAGTGAAAAATATCTTTTCAACTTTTTAATAAAAATAAACAAAGTTAAATTATTTAAACAATAAAAGTTTAATAGAATAATGTAGTCTTTTTTTTTAACGAAGGCTGTTTAAAAAAAAAACATTTGAAGAAATCGAATGTTTATACCTTCAAGCATCAACATAAAATTTGTTGTATATTTAGAATTACACTTATTTAAAAATATACAGAAAAATCTTTATAATGTACATACTCGTCACAGAATGAAGATGTCATATTCTAAAAATCATGTGGGTTTGGCTAGTAACTTTTCTATTTGACTAATAAACGAAAATATTTAGTTGTCAAAGGTCAACTAAAGATAAATTTGTCCATAGAGCTCTGCGTTAATTAAAAGAAAAAAACAAAAAACAAAAAAACAAAAATCAATAGCGGATCTTACATTTAAAATTGATGAAATCGTTCACAAAAATTTGACAGGGTGTTGTTGATCAGTGGTAGAATATCAGGATGCTGATTGAGCTGCTAAGAGTTCGATCCTTGTTAAAAGTTTAGCCATGCTGATGATGGGTGATACCCTGAAACACATGTATATGGATAGCTTTTATGCACATAATATATATATATATATATATATATATATATATATTTAGTGCATATTTAGCCAACCTTCTTTCATTTAAATAAACATTGTTTTTTAAAAAAAAAAAAAAAAAAAAAAAGAGTTTCTGTTTGATTAGACCCCCCCTTTTTTTGTCAATTTTTCTGATCTTTTACTGTGGATCAAAACAATTGGTATAAGGAACTTATACCAATTGTTTTGATCCACAATAACGTATTTAGTTTCGATCCAGGGAACGTGTTTAGTTCAAAAGTTGGGTGCAGTGTTGCTGTTTGTCTTTCGAGGAATACATATTCAGGAGGGCTGTATGAGTATTATTACGAATACAGCTAGTCGATTTATATAAATAGCAGCGGGCAACGCTGGATAGCCTTGCTATTAATAGATAATATGATGATTCTCCTGAATATGTCCACTTCCATGCCCAATAAAGACTGATTAACGGCAGCGCAGAGGGTAGGCCAAAGCTGTTGGCAGCAGGGGACTCCTCATCAGCATCCGCATCATCTTCAGTAGAGCCTCCCTCCCATTGGAATTGAAATGATGATTCAATGGTTATTAAAAGCAATTACCTATACAGAAGCATAGATTAGTTCAATTAGCAAAGGCCAATAAAGCCATTGCAGTTCCGGCTATAACTGTTACCAATCTTATAAATATTTATAGGATGCTTAGAAATAGGGGGCGGGGGAAGTAACGGTTAGTGTAAGATCATCTATTATTGTTTCTATAAATGTTATAGGGGAATTTATAGATGAGATATACATAGAGATGTATGCACATAAGCAAGAAAAAAAAGAGATTAAAGAAAAGCATTTTTTTTGGTCTGTCATGCTTAAATAAAAAAGAAGCATTTTCTTTGGTCTGTCAGGCTTAAATTAGAAAATTTTGTTTTGCTCGTTTTCATAAAGTCAGGTCTTTTTATCGCTCTAAACACTTTCTCACGCCGGAGGCTATTCTCTATCTGTACTAATCTATGACCATGCCGACCATGTATGGAAGTATTGCGCTGGTGAATCCGTCCCATTTGTTGATCCGTATCAGTAATTTGATTGGCGTAACACTATCTTCTTCCCTGCGACCTCTCTCTCACAGACGTGATGTTGCTAGACTCAGTCTAAAGAAAAAAAAGAGATTTATGCACGTAAGCAAGAAAAAATTATATACATTAAGTGAGAATGTGTGTGTGTGAGGACACTTCTCAACCTCGACGATTTTTTTTATATCTATAGACTTGAAATTTGGTATATAGAATATTCAGACATGTGGAAAACTTAAGCAGTTTTCATCCGGAAAAAAAGAGTTGCTAAGGAGTTGAAAGTGACAAATTGGTACGTGAAGGTCGTCAGATTTTTATCCGGTTTCTCAATTGTTTGACGAATGCAGATCCCTTATGTTAAGAATAAGTAGGTTTGAAAACACTTTTTAAAGGTCGTGTCAAGCTGGCCTAATGGTTATTGGACTTGACTCACTGTCGTTAGGTTTTGATCTCAGCTCGAGTATTTATCTTATTTTTTACTTACAAGAAATGAACGTTTTAGAAAAAACATAATATATGCACGTGTCTCAGTTTCTTTCTGTTTTTTTTTTTTTTTTAAATATTTTTAAAAGGTATTTAACGCTACGCTTTATACTATTAATTAAATTCTATTTATGATAAATACTAATTCTGCATTAATTAAAAATATAATATTTACGTGTTTTATGACCGGGCAATGCTGGGCGGGCTGCTAGTATATATATATATATATATATATATGTTACAATGCACATGAAGTTACTTCTTGAATGCAGATTTCCTTTGAATAAACAGTATATATATAGAAATCATGCTGCAATCAAAGTGTTTTCGGTATGAAAATTAATTTGTGAAACAGCATCTCTCTTTGTGTATATTATTTAAATTGTGAACAAACAAATATACTTTATTATAACAGATTATTATTAGTACTTTTATAATAAATGTATTACTCTTGTAATAAAAGGAAGGGACATATCAGCACTTGCAGAGACATAAAACTCGACTAAAAAAAAAAAAAAAAAAAAAAAAAATCCAACCATCCTAAGGAGACACGAAAGAAACTATCAGGCAAGACTGTAGACAGCAACAAATGGATACAATCAATCCCCACAATCGTGATTACTGCAGACTTAGCATAAGGACAACTAGAAAGCATCGAACCTCTTGTTGAAGGGAACATAGACGATATATATATATATATATATATATATATATATATATATATATATATTCCATGAGGGTCGTTTTAAAAGTAAAGCGTCCTATTTTTACACTCCAAAAGTTCAAGAGCTATGAAAACTTTGTTTGAGTGGTTAATTCTAGGTCTCCATTCTAAGACACATCAGCTCGCTCCCCGGTGAAGGGGGGGGGACGACGACGACGACGACCTGTTAAACTGTCCACTCTGCTCCACGTCCAAATTTCCAACTCCCATGTGATCTCCAGCTAACCTGATCACGTGGTAACATACACACAGTTCCGTCAGCTGATCAGATGCTTCCGGTAAACTTGTCTATGATATGGTTTTGTTATATTTTGACAGTTTTTATATCAACATTCTTCATATTCATCTCTTGTTTATCTCTCTAGTTAGATAGATAGATCAAGATGGATAGATACAGAAAGAGATAGATAACTAGATCGATAGATATATTGATAATACACAAATAGATAAATAGATAGATCGACAGACAGATAAGTAACAAATACTTTCTTGTGTTTGACCTACTACATAACAGAAAGAAGCTACTGGAATAGGAAGCAGTATTACAGTGATGTATTAAAACAGCAAATTGATGAAGACCACTAGACCAACAAGTCAAACGAGCTGGAACAAAGGAAGCAGGGAATAGAGCAGAAAATTTTAAAGAACAGATGCTACAATCATCATCAAGTGGTGTCTTGCCTGGTACAGGCATTGACGGCCATGATTCCATCCATCTCTCGACCTCGAGGCATTCATGAATTCATTGTTGCTCATCAGTTTTTATGTTGCCTAGATGTTCAGACCATCAACCTATGTTATCTCACTGTCGTCCTCTGCTTCTTCTACCCACAATCTTTCCCGTCAAACTATTCCGCTTTTTCTGTAGACATGGCCCATGAACCTCATTTGTCATTTTCGTACTGATCTTATTAGAAACATTTCTGTGTTTGCCATACTTAATACCTCTTGATTTGTTTTCTTTTCTGTCCAGGATATCTCCAAAATTCATGTTATAATAGTATTTATAAAAAAAGACCGAGTCTAGCAACATCACGTCTGTGAGAGAGAGGTCGCAGGGAAGAAGATAGTGTTACGCCAATCAAATTACAGATACGGATCAACAAATGGGACGGATTCACCAGCGCAATACTTCCATACATGGTCGGCATGGTCATAGATTAGTACAGATAGAGAATAGCCTCCGGCGTGAGAAAGTGTTTAGAGCGATAAAACGAACTGACTTTATGAAAACGAGCAAAACAAAAATTTTTAATTTAAGCATGACAGACCAAAGAATATGCCTTTTTAAAATTTAAGCATGACAGACCAAAGAAAATACCCCTTTCTTTTTTAATTTAAGCATGACAGACCAAAGAATATGCCCTTTTCTTTTTTAAAATTTAAGCCTGACAGACCAAAGAAAATGTTTGTTTTTTTTAAATTTAAGCCTGACAGACCAAAGAATATGCTTTTTCAAACTTAAGCCTGACAGACCAAAGAATATGCTTTTTCAAACTTAAGCATGACAGACCAAAGAATATGCTTTTTCAAACTTAAGCATGACAGACCAAAGAATATGCTTTTTCAAACTTAAGCATGACAGACCAAAGAATATGCTTTTTCAAACTTAAGCCTGACAGACCAAAGAATATGCTTTTTCAAACTTAAGCATGACAGACCAAAGAATATGCTTTTTCAAACTTAAGCATGACAGACCAAAGAATATGCTTTTTCAAACTTAAGCATGACAGACCAAAGAATATGCTTTTTCAAACTTAAGCATGACAGACCAAAGAAAATACTTTCTTTTTTTTTTTTTTTAATTTAATCACGACAGACCAAAGAACAAGCTTTTTTTAAATTTAAGCATGGAAGACCAAAGAAAATGCTTTTTTATTTTTATTTTAGCATGACAAACCAAAGAAAATGTTTTTTAATTGAAACGTCACAGACCCAAAAAAAAATGCTTTTTTTAAATTCAAGCATGATAGACAAAAAAAAAATGCTTTTTTAGACTTAAGCGTGACAGACCAAAGAATATGCTTTTTAAACTTAAACATGACAGACCAAGAAAATGCTTTTTCAAACTTAAGCATTGCAGACTAAAGAAAATGCTTTGTTTTAATTTAAGCATGAAAGACCAAAGAAAATGCTTTTTAAACTTAAGCATGACAGACCAAAGAATATGCTTTTTTAAACTATTTCTGTTTTAAGCATGTCAGTCCCATGAACAAAATCTCTGAGATACAAAGGCGCTCATGACAAACATGCAAAAAAACAAAAAACACAAAAAAAAACATACACAATTAAAAAAAATCTAATTTCTCTTAAAGAATCCACGTTTGGCAGCCATTGTTTTATTTGGCAGGGAATAAGGAAGAAGAATACAACAACAACGGTTGGTATTGTTTCGGTGTAGATTTTTTTTGTAATCTTTTCAATTCAACCACGTCTTTCCTACTGTTAACCGCTTGGGGCCACATGGGCTGCCAGGTCCCATAGAATTGCATTCAGAAAATTGCACAGTCTGTCGGCAATTATTTATAAAAACCAACCTCGAAGACTGAATTGTTGCAGACTACTTATCGACGCGTGCAACAAACTGCACAATATCGCGTTTAATAAAACATACGATAATTGTACAGTATTTTTTCTTTGTGGGACCCAAGAAAAATCCATGATGACCTTGTAGAAATGATTCATGTAAATTACAAGATGATGATGATCATCATCATCATCATCATGGTTAATGACAGACTGACAACCTGAGTTATCAAGGCCCAACGGCCACGTGAGGATAAGATTGTACAGTGATGGAAATTGGGTAGAATTTGACTATTTAAAGAGACAGCCCAACAAGAATTTGTTTACATTGAAATTGAAGACTATCATGTTGTAGTCAGCTGGAAAGCAGTCTAGCGGAACAGAGTTCAACAAGCAGGTAGTTCTGGAAAAGAAGCTTTGTTCGTGGAAATTTTGTTCAGATTTAGACACAGGTAGAGGGAGATTTTTGATAGATGAGGTACCATAGATTGAAGCTCCGATGAGCACTTGTCATGAAAATAACAATAGACCAAAGCCAGGCTCGCAACGTCTTTTCTGTGGGAAAATATGCAGAGTTCAGATCCCATTCGTTCCACAGAAACACTTTCACTTATGGATGTTGGTAACCTTTATGTAGTCCCTCTCATAAGTATGCAATGTTTTGCTAGAAAGAATTCTAACTAGAAAGATATGGGAGAAACGAATGCCAACAACAACAACAACCATTATCTAAACGGCACAATATCAGAATGCAGATATAATCTAAAAAAAAAAAAAAAAAAAAAAAAAAAAAGAAATATTAATTCATTTGTCCATACGTCCAATGTCACAGAAAATTATCATCACCACAAACATTAATGAGAAACGAATTACCTCCCTTTATAGTCACTCTTTATCAGTTAAAAATCATTAAAACCATTTTCTTTCCAAAAATGTAAAAAAAATAAAAAAACGTGGCTGTCTTGCTACGGTTTCAAATTGGCTATTTTATCTTATAATTAAACAATAAGTCATGTTAAGAGACTGAGTTTTTTTTTTTTTTTTTTTTTTTATTATAGTTTCTTTTTAACATAAAAAGAAAATGTACTGACTATGAATTGACATCTATTGCTTGATAATTTATATAAAAATTTTTTTTTTTTTTTTCATAATCAATTCTTTTTAGCCTTAAAAGGGTAATAAAAAAAAATCAGTCTCCACTTAACATGACTTTTTAAGACGTCAGGTTTTCTTTTCGCTTTCTATATCGTCTTCGCGTCACGGGTTTGAGTCTGCCTGCTTACTACCACGTTTTTTTTTACACCTCCAAACACCCGGGCAACCAGGCTAGTAGCAATTAAACGACACTCACTCGGAAGAAAAAAAGATGTAAGCCTGACATACAAAATAACACACACGCTATCGTATTAATATATAGATTAAAAGCCGACCTTGTGTATAACTTGATGACCATCTTAGGGAGGCAAGTAAATAAGAATAAATCTATTATTGAAGGATTCTGTTTATTTAACATTACATTTAAAATGATGCACGACGCCAATGATCGTGACCGTCGTAAAATAAAAAGAAGTAGACCTGCCCACTGAAAAAAAATGCCGTCATGTATAAGGTAGAAGCAAGCAAGATCTTAATTGTCTGTATTTTTGAGATGAGGTGTTTTCATTGATTGGGATTGTCGGACTGACTTCCTCATCTTGGTTTTTATCATCACAAGTTTCGGCCGTTTTGCCCTCCGGCTTTCATCAAGTGTTTTGTATCGAACTGGGGAACCTAGTGACATATGACATAGGGTATTATTTTGTCTGCATTTTTGAGATGAGGTGTTTTCGTTTATTGAGATTGTCGGACTGACTTCCTCATCTTGGTTGTTATAGTCACAATGTTTCGGCCGTTTTGCCCTCCAACCTTCATCAGGTGTTTTGTATCGAACTGGGGAACAGTTTGTTAGGAGTCTCAAACCCAACCCTTTATTATTATTACGGGGGTACCGTGTTCGGACTTCAGCTAGGCTCTGGGACATAGTTGCTGATTCTCTGTTTTGAATGTTACTTTTCACTGCCTTCGTTCAGGATTGAACTCAGCACCTTTGGGTAACTAAACTTTGATACAACGTCTAGGACCACTCGGCCATATGTCACTAGGACGCAAGATCTGTTGAACAGTCCAAACTGTCGATAATGAATGAGCCTGGATGAATGAGTACTGTGGTCACTCTACTTTATTCTGTGATGTTAGCCGGTCACGTGGCTTCTATTTTACGAAGGCCACGTAATGGCACTGTCCGTGACCATTTAATTTTTGTTGGGAGGCGGTGCGGGGTGGGGTGGGGTAGTCAAACATTTGGATCGTGAGCAGTGTAAGGTTTCTTGCGGTCATGGGGAAGAGGATGAGGCATCTCTATTTTTATATTATTTTATTTATTTATTTTTGTGAGAGTTAATTTACTGTGGTTCATGTTTGGCGATTCCCGTTAATAAAGTTTGCTTAATGAGAAAAACAAAAAAACAAAACAATCTTGTAAATAGTTTCGTTTTTTGTTAATGATTTATTTAAAAAAACAAACAAAAAAAAAAACAAACATCAACAAAGACTTCTTTTCGGCATACACGTTGTTATTGTTGTTTTTACTCGCTGGGAGTTTTTTTTTTTTTTTTTTTTTTTTTTTTTCACAGAGGCCATCGTCAAAAGTTTCTCCTTAAGAATAATTTGTGGCGTTCTCTGGAATCTAAGTGACAACAAGTCTCTCCAGATTTCCATTACTATTTCACATTTTTCTGAAACATTATCTAGAGTTTTTTTTTTTTTCTCCACGAATTAACCCCTATGTATATATAAGTTTTTTTTGTTTTGTTTTGTTAATTTTTGTTATGAATGGCTCTTATGAGGAGGCTCCATGTTTTGACAAGCTTCTGGGCTTGACCTTTACTCCTGATCTGAAATGGAACACGTACATCAAATCCATTGCCAAGGTCGCTGGAAAAATGGTGGGATCCTTCTATCGATCCAGTAGATATCTACCTGCTGATGCAATTCTCTACCTATACAAGAGTCAGGTACGTTCAAGGATGGAGTATTTTTGCCACATCAGGAGCTGCTAGAAAGACCTTATCTTGCCTTGATAGAATTCAAAATAGACTTTGTAGCCTAGTGGCAATGCCCTTTTCTCTTCCCTGCAATCTCTTTCTCACAGAAGAGGCGTTGTGAGCCTGACTCTGCGTTATCATTATTTTCATGGCAAGTGCTCGTCTGAGCTCCAGTCTATGGTTCCCCCTCGCCAAACATTCACAAGAAATACTCATCTAGCTGAAAACACTATCGATAGTTTCCCCACTCTTTATCTGTGCCTAGACCTAAACATGGATTCCATGAACAGAGTTTCTTTCTTACAACTGCACATCTGTGGAACTCTCTTCTGTTTATTTGCTTTCCAGCTACTACAATATGGTCGTCTTCAAAAAAAAAAAAAAAACTCTGCCTCATTTGTCATATTCTCTGGACCTCTCACCTATCAACTACCACTTTTTCAAGCATCTCGATAACTTTCTGGGTGAGAAATGCTTTAAAAACGCAGGTAATATCAAAAACACCTTCAGCGACTTCATCGCCACCAGAACGCAAGATTTTTACATTACTGGCATAAATACACTTGTTTTGCATTGGCAAAAGTATGTTGATTCTAATGGTGCTTATTTTGATTGATAAATTTTTGTTTGAGCCGAGAGATGTCCATCTGAATTTAAGTTTAAAACCGCAAGAATTTTCTTGTCAACCTGATATCATGAAAAGTATGAACATAATGTGAATAAATAAAATCACACGACATCAGGTAAAATCCGTTGTTTTAATTTTGAGCTCCCTAGAGAAAAAGTCAACAAGAATTGTGTTGATGCAATTCCATGTAAATATGAAAAAATGTACAAATATAGGCATGAATTCATTTATGGGTATATATATATATATATTATTATTTTTTTTTTTTACTTGGGAGTCACCACTTATCAAGGACTGAAGGCCACTAGAGGATAAGGGTTAATAAATGTAAGTAATCGTTAATGATGTAAATTGGATAGAATTTGATTATTTATGGGGACGCCTCAACAAGAACTTGTTAACATTAGATTTGAAGGCTATCATGCTGTATTTAACCGGGAGGCAGGCCAGCGGAACAGTGTTCTAGGAAATAAGCTTTGTTCATGGAGTCTGCATTTAGATTTAAGCACAGATAGAGAGTGAAGGAAATCGTTTATAGTGGTTGTAGCTAGTTGAGTGGGGTTTTTTTGTGAAAATTTGGCAAGGAGGGGCCATAAATTGAAGTTTAGTCGAGCACTTGCCATGAAAATAATGATAGAGCAGAGACAGACTCGCAACGTCTCTTCCACGGGAAAGGGGTTGCAGGGAAGAGAAAAGGTCATCACCTACTAGATTTCGAAGCCAGTTTTGAACTCTATCAAGGCAGGATAGGGCGCGCCAAGCAGCTCCTTCCCAGATGTGACAACAGTACACTATAGTAGGATATATCGTAGAAATAGTTCATAATCATAATATGTATGAGAGGTGTTCGAAAAAGTAAAACCACCTATTTTTTTTTTAACACCAAAATGTTTAAGAGTTACAAAGATGGGAGTAGTATCAATAAAACAAGCGATTTTATTTTCGACATAGTTACCACCATTCTCAATGTTGTGCATGAGCGTCCAGATGACATATTGTCCTACAAGATCGTTCCTAAAGTAAAGCCTCTTATTTTTTTTTAACTCAAAAAATCGAAGAGCTACAAAGATAGTATTAAAACGAGCCCCCTTTTATGCTCCAGAATTTAATTTCCTACATGGTCACCACCATTCTCAATGCACTTTTTATAGAAATTCTATGACGGATCTGCTTCTGACACACGCCCATGACAGTTTTTTTTTTTTTTTTTAAGTTTCAAACCGTCAATATCTGCAACAGAGAGATAAAACTTTCTGGTCATGAATGCATAAGTTCAGTCGTTATAACAATGTAGTTTTCAATCCCCTCTGATCCATAGAGGTAGAATAAAGAAGATAGGAGGCATTACGTTTGTAACGTCCCTTGTATTCTAATTCCTAAGACTTTTTTATTAGTCGAATTGAATGAATGGCAATGCTAAAAGTTTAAAAGAAGATAAAGGCTGCTGCAAAAAAGGTGGGTTCCCTCTATCGAGCTAGAAGACTAGTCGCACCTGAAAGTATTCTGTACCTCTACAAGGCCACCATTCGCCCATGCATGGAGTATTGTTGACACATCTGGGCTGGTGCATCAACCACTAGCCTCTCCCTCTTCGATAGGGTTCAAAAAAGAGTCTCCAATCTAATAGGCCCCACTTTGTCAACTAAACTCCAACCCCATCGCCGCAATGTTGCATCTCTGTGCCTGTTTTACAAATATTTTAATGGAATGTGGTCTGATGAACTTGTTGCACTTGTGCCCCCCCTCAACGTACATATCCCCGATAAACCCGCCTAGCAACAAAATCTCACCCCTTCACTGTTAAGGTCCCCAAATACCAGAAAGCTTTCTATTCTAATAGGTTTTTCCCTCGAACAGCTACACTTTGGAATTCCCTTCTTGTCACCAACTTCCCTGACTGTACTGATATGCAGAAGTTTAAATGTAATGTAAACCAACATATTGTTAATCTTTCCCAGGCATGGTCCCAAATACTAGTCTTTTACGTCCAAGTGGCGATATGACAGGTGTGAACGTGAATAAAAAAATTTGACAACCTTATTTTCTTATGGGAGCAACCCTTATAATTTGATATCAATATGCATCGAATAATTGAAACAAAAGGTTATTTGTATTATTTGAATTAGCAGGATCTGTGGAAATTCCACAACTATATGTAATATATTGAGTACGGCACAATTATGTTGACACACCGGTTCTCGCCAGATCACCAAAGTTAAGCAATGTTGAGCCTGGCCAGTACCAGATGGGTGACCATTTGGGAAGGTTGGTTGTTGGTTGGTTGGTTGTTTTTGTTTTATGGCATATCAACCCTTTTTGGGTTATTTAATGCAAAATCCAAAGATTTTGAAGAAAATTTTTTTTAATAGAATATATTTGTTGTTTTCACGTCGGTTTCTATTTAACCCATAGTTGGGACCCTAACAGGTACTACCACTCCGGGTCAGTGGACCTGGGAGCAATGATAATTAAAGGGTGGCTCCACACTCCCCAAAGCCCACAAGCTGGGGCCTCACCACTGGATATAGTTTAAGGTCATATCCAGGACCCCCATTGAAGCAGGGGGGCAGTCGGCGTATTCTAATGCCCCACCGACAGGGCCCATTTGGGAAGGCCAGGCGCTGTATGTACCTTCTGGGAAGGTTGGGCGTGGGGCCAGCACCCTCACCCTGTAAAAAGAACTCCTTGCTACAAAAGCATCTACAAAGTTGTGGATGGCCTATGCCCCTCCAGGGGCTCATGGTCTATGGAGTGGATGTGATATATTGCTGATGGGTATTCTGTGGACGTTCAGCGAAAATGGAGACCCCACGATATTATTGTAACCCTTTTGTTAAAACTACAAAAATATTTATCTAAGTAATCTGGTTAATGTAGTGTCAGAATATATCTAGTTATTACGGTTTATCTCTACTATTTTTATAGGAGTCTGTGACATATTTCGATAGTATGGACGCCTGGAAACCCCACGATATCATTACACCATCTTTAGACATAACAGCCAGAAGACCAAGAAGGTATATTTTAGTTTCACGTATAGCCCAAAAGCAACATGATTTTTTTTTCACTTTATTTATTTTTTACATTGCGTCTTAAGAGATCGGGAGATCCTATTTATTAAAAAGTAGGATAGAAGGTTTTAACATACTACAAACATAAAACATATCTATATACTAATTAAATTTCGTAGTACATTATCACCATCTATCCTCCTTTTTAATAAATAGAGTCCATCTTCTTTGCAGCAGACTTGGCAGTATCTTCTATGTATTTGGCCCAAATTATGTTACCTGTGGATGTTAAACAAGTTCATCAAACCATATTCTATTGAAGTACTTGCAAAACAAACAAACAAACAAAAAAAAAAAAGAAAGGATGCAACACTACAGTGATGCGACAGGGACAGGAGCTTTGTAGACAGTGAGGGGGCCTTATTAGATTAGAGATTTCTTTTTAGAACCTTTCTAAGGAGGAGATGCTAGTGGTTAGTGCACTAGCCCAGATGTGGTGACAATACTCCATGCATAGAGTCAGAGGACACTGGCAGGCGTGAGAAGTTTTCTAGCCTGATAAAAGGAGCTTACTTTCTTTGCAGCAGACATGGCAGTATCTTCTATGTATTTATTTCAATTTATGTTACCTGTGAATGTTATACCGAGGAGTTTGAGTGTGGGGCCTATATTATGTGAGAGACTCTTTCTTGGATCCTACCTAAAAGGGGAGAGACTAATAGTTGGTGCAAGTAGCTCAGACGTGGCAATAAGAGTCTGTCAAGCCAAGATCACAGTGTAGTATCTGTTCTGATGCTACACTCTACTTTTTCTGTTCTCAATCAGTGGAGGAGAAATCCTTCTAAGACAGAGGCAATTTTTTTTATTTTTGTTCCTATCCAGAGCGCCCCTTTTTAGGGAACTGAATTTTCCCCACATTAAAAACCAACCTTGTGTCTAATTCTGTCCCCGTGGGGAGGCAAGCAAATAGGAACAATATAAAGTTGTTAGAAAATTGAATATTTGGGACTTACCGTTAATCCGGAATGGAATTCCACTGTAAAACATTTTAGATCAACCGAGACTTACCTACAAAAAAAAAAAAAAAATATTTAAGAATATTTTTTTAAAATAATTATATTTGAATAGTTTTAATAAAACAGATATCAGAAGTTTTAAAAATTACATATTAGTACAACAATTTATATGCCTGTTAAGCTGAGTTTTTTTCCTTGCTCTGACACTGATATCAAAAGCTCACGTTTTTATTTAAAAATTACTAAAACAAACTTTTTAATATACTCAGTCATGAATATGCAAGCCACTACATGAAGCTTAACTAATTTGCATATATATCTTTAAAAAACAATTGTGTTAATTGCTCATTCATTTGTTTTTATGGTATCTTATTAGATGCTTGGTTTCAGTTCACTATTACACTGAATTCTATTTATGCATAGTTTCTACATTCTGCATAATTGTGTAGAATTTAAGATGAAAACGTTTTAGCACACAAATATTTTTTTCTCTCTGTCTCTCTCTCTCTATATATATACTAACAGGGAGACCTGACGTTGCTCTGGATTGAATGATGATCAATAAATATTTCACACTCTTATATTTTTATTGTCATCAAAATCCGTGAAATCGCCCAGGAGGAAGCGTCACATGCCTCCATGCAATAACTTAGCCCAAAATACTTGTTATTTTACATTGCTTCTAGAGAACCTTCTGTTTCTTTTATAAAATTATTTTATATAAACTTCTTTCCAGTTAATGAAAAAAAAAAAAAAAACATTAAGAAATTACATGCGGAGTTTGAACCTACAGACTATGTCATGCAAAAAAACATGCTATCAACTTACTCACAGTAGAATTTTCACGGCCCACTGTTCTATTATTGTTGCTAAGTGACGACATGGAAAAAATGGCTTTACTGGTGATAGATAAATTAAAATAACGGTTTCAATTAGCAATTATCAGTAATTATCGGGGGTATTCTGAGACAAAACTTAACTAAGATCACTCCCAGACTTATAAACTAAAGTTCTGTAAATTTTACAGAAAACCTGTTCAGCCGTTTCAGAGTCTATAAGGAATGAACTCACACAAAGAGACAAAGTTGCATTTATACAATTGTATATATATATATATATATATATATATATATATATATATATATAAAAACTAAGTAGAAAGTTTGCTACAGATCCAAATAAAATGAAAAATTTGCTATCCTATACTTTAAAGAACCCCAACATCTATTAAACTGTAAAAGAGAAATAGCGAACAACTGTGTTCACAAGATAAAATTTACTCTAGGATAGCGATACAAAATAGTTTTAAAACTAACAAAAACAATAGAAAATAAACAAATAAATAAATTAAATAAACATTAATATACATAAACGATCACACATATATGTATGTATATATATATGTGCATATATATATATCTATATATAAACTAACATAAAAAAAACCCTAACCTAGATTTAAAACAGGTCAAGAAATTAGATATCCAGGCAAAATAGAGCACACACAAAGGAACAGGTCAACCAGAGGTCAAATAGGCCTTTGTCCGATAAGTGCATGTTCATTGGCTGATAGGAAGGGCGTGGTGGATACTAGAAAGCTGATTGGCTAACTAAAATCTCAATAGAAGGTGTGTATACGACAGACAACCACAAAATTTGCGCATAAATGGGTTCAAATGTAAAACAAAACGATTGATCTTGGCAAGGTAAGTCGAATAAAACATTACTCCTGCTGTTATTGTTAAAATTAAACTGACAGAGTACAAAATAGACTTTGTGGCTTAGTGGGGGATGCCCTTTTCTTTTCCCTACAACCTCTCTCCCACAGAAGAGATGTTGCGAGCCTGTCTGTTTTATCGTTATTTTCATGGCAAGTGCTCGTCTGAGCTCCAATCACTGGTCCCCTCGCCAATCTTTCACGAAAACAACCATCTAGATGAAACCACTGTCAATAATTTTCCCCATTCTTTATCTGTGCCTAATTCAAAACGTAGATTCCATGAACAAAGCTTCTTTCTTAGAAGTGCCCGTCTGTGGAACTCTCTTCCGTTTGCCTGTTTCCCACCTGACTACAACTTGGATGTTTCAAGTCTAACATAAACAAATTCCTGATAAACCGCCGCTTAAGACACTTTATCAAATCTCCATTACTAACGATTACTACGATATTATCCCATTAATTACTGTACATGCAATAACCCTTATCCCTGAGTGGCTTCCGGGCCTTGATAAGTGGTGACTTCCATGTAAAAAAAAAAAGTTGCAAAATTTTGAACCTTTCATATCCATCTGTTGATAGCTCAGATGCTAGAGAGATCAAAAAAGGAAAAAAAAAAAAAACCGAAAAAAAAAAAACAACAACTAGGGCTGAAGTGCTAAACGTTCTGGTTTCAATTCTAGTAGATGGCACTTAACACGTATGTTACAGGAAAAAGAGCTGTCCCCTTTCCATGTAAATAAGAACATTACATAAGTGAAAATGAGATTATGATAAGCCGAGACTCAAAAACTTGTAAGCAAGGTAAAGAAATAGAATATTAGAAATCGAAATGTTAAAAAGGTCTATTGTTAAATTCTATTATAAAATAGTTAGATATTGTTTATATCGTAAAAAGAATTGATTGTTCATTCTTTTACAAAACTGAATATTAAAAATATCAGCTAAAAAGAACAATACAAATGAAAAATACATTGTTAAAAAAATAGGTTAGTTGAGAATTCTTTGTTGACAAAACTGTGTGTTGGAAAAACGTGTGCATAGCCACGTGAATTGGTCACGTTTTGGAAACACACTTCTGACGTCATAGCAAAAGAGGGATTCTCAATATAGGAGCTAGAGTTAGTCAGATCAGGGTAGTTGAGGCAGAAAAGTTGAGTCTGCTAGTAAGCAGAGATCATGAGAGTCACTCAGTTGGCAGTCAGTGGTCAGCTGACTCTTTGGAAGCGAAGGGTAGAAGATTAAACTATGTAGATCCAAATGACGTCATCAGTATTGGACCGGTCCAATGAATAAAGAATCATCTTTGTGTTTTTGTAAAACTGTCATCATGTGTCATCTTTCAACACCCAAAAGGTAATGTATTAAACATCTTGTAACGAACTCTTGCGTAAACCTTTCCAAGAATATGTGTCTCCCTTCCTTGTATACATTCCCAGTCAGTATCTATATGAAGTCCCCAAGCATCCACAGAACTGTAATATGTATGAATGTCCCCTCTCCCTATCTGTATATCTATAAAAGTGAAAATGTCTCTGTGTGTTTGTCTTTCTGTGTGTGTGTGTGTGTCCCTTTCCATGTAAATAAGAAGAACGTTAGATAAGTGAAAATGATATTAGGATAAGCCGAGACTCGAACCTTGTAAGCAAGGTTAAAAATTTGAATGTTAGAAAATGAGGCTATTGTTAATTCTGAATTTTAATTATGGCAGTAAAAGAATGAAGAATGAAAATTAAAAATATATTGTTAAAAAATAGGTTAGGTTAAAACATAGGTTAGGAGACGATTCTTTGTTTGCAGAAGTGTGTTTTGGACAAACATGCATAGCCACGTGAATTAGTCACGTTTGAAAACCACACTTCTGACGTCATAAACAAAGGACGATTCTCCATATAGTTCTATGGGTTCAAATTTAAGAGGAGATCAGACAGTCTGTCAGAGAGAGAGTTGAGAGTCAGTCAGTTGGCAGTCAGTGGTCAGCTGACTCTTTGGAAGCGAAGGGTAGAAAATTAAACTATGTAGATATAAATGTGGATTCCTGACGTCATCAGCATTCGACCGGTCCAATGAATAAAGAATCATCTTTGTGTTTTTTTGTAACTGTTGTCGTGTGTTATCTTTCAACACGCAAAAGGTAATGTGTTAATCATTTGTAATGAACATTGTGTAGCCTTCCAAGAATATGTATCCCTCCTCCTCTCTATGTGTGCTATAAGAAATATGTGCATCTACCACCCTATCACCCTTGCTATATGAGTTAAGAAGAAACATCACAGAACTGTATAAATGTCTTCTCGTCTCTCTTCTCTGTCCCCTCATCATTGTTATACATGTCCCCCGTCTCTCCTTAATATGTACCCTATGCAACACATATTTTCTTTTATAATTCTTAGAATCGTTATTATATATTGAATAATAATAAATATAAAATTGGCTCTATACTAATAAATAAGTCTACACAAATTAAAGTATAATATTTACGCATAATTTATCACTAGATGGCCTGCTAATATTAATTATTTTATGCTAGTACTTCAGGCTTACGCAATCATAGGTGTAGGAAGTGATAATTACTGCGGCTCGTGAGATTTAAACCTAAAACGTTGATTTCATAAGGTAGCATTCATTGCAGGCTGCCAGTAATTAACACAAGAATTGAAGGAAATTAAGGGCCTATAAATTCCAAGTCAGCATGCATACATAGTAAACAGTTGGAGAGTATTCGACGAAAGAGAATTGGAATTTTGCATTTGCGCTTAAGATGACTGCTTTTTTCTTAATGCCTTAAAGAGGGCTCAACTTTAATTTCTCAAAGGAGCTTTATAACTATAATATATTTTTGAATAAATATTATCAATTATTTTTATATCTACAGACACACATACATACATCCGTTTTATTTATATAGATTTCACTGACGCTTGATCTAACATTCTGTGCAACTGCAATTAATGTGTTAAGCTAAATCACGTTTATAATTTACTAGCACAGGTGCCTGGCGTAGAGGTGTGTGTTTGGAGGTGTGTGTTGAGCAAAAAAAAAAAAAAAATAGGAAGGCACCACCGTCAACCTGGAAGTGACATAGGTTTAAATTAAGGCTAGACAATCGAAAAGAGGAGATGACTTTTTTGAAAATATCAGTGAAAAAAGTGACCCTTCCCTGTAGAAAAGTGCCCAGTTGAGGGTGAAGAAATTAAGGTTTTTAGCCAAATTTTCGGTATTTGTCGTCTGAAGGGTGTAGCTTCAAAACAATACTGATCTTGTGAAAATTCGTTGCCTCTGTCGAAAGTTTAGGCAGACATGCAAACATACATACATAGATTTATATATTGGTAGCTCAAATTTTAAACCCAAACCGATTAAAAAACTTGCCCTATCTCTGAATACCCTTTATGTAAAATTTCAAATGTTTAGACCAGAAATTGTCTGAGTAATTTGGTAGAGACCGCAGAGGTCAAATGTTTTTAAACTTTGACCCAATTATGACCCCTTAACATTTATTGTTTTGGGCTGAAATCAAGTTATTAAGTCAGATCCATGTCCAAGGAACCTATATCTAAAATTTCAAGTGTTTAGAACCAAAATTGACGGAGGAGTTTAGTAGAGTTCTCAAAGGTCAAATCGTTGAACTTTGACTCCTTAACAGCCAAATATCTGGCCGAAAACGGATCACAAAGATTTTTCAAAATTTCACTACCCTGTATTGTATATCAAATTTCGTGTCTGTCGACTGAAAATTGACAGAGTTATTGTGTAGAGAAATGACACGCAGGCAGACACTTTCATAGATATATAGATTCTTGTTATAAAAGATCTGAAAAGATATTCAAATCCTTAGTACTAAGCATATTTGGAACCTCACCATTGAATGTCTATTATAGTCATTTATACCACAACCATTGGACGATCACGGACTGTGTAGTGAACACACAGACTCAGACAATTTCTTTATGTTTCTAAATGTTATGAGATCATAAGTGATCATTTGCATTTTCTTGAGTTTCTATTTACTTTGCCTCCCCACGAGGGCAGAGTTAGACACCAGGGTCGTTTTTTTTAATGTGGAGAAAAGGGGGGGGGGAATTGTCTCAGTCATGAAGGATTTCTCCTTCACTAACCGAAAACAAAAAAATTGAAGTGTAGCATTAGAACAGATACTACACTTTGATCTTGGTCCGAAGGCAAAGAAATCTCTTAATTTATTCGGTTTTTTTTTTGTTTTTTTTTTGCTTACTTGCTTCCCCACGAGAGCGGAGTTAGACAAAAGGTCGGTTTTTAATGTGAGGGAAAACCAGTTTCCCAAAAAGGGGCACTCCGGTCAGTAACAAAAGTAAAAAAATGTATCAGTCATGAACCGAGACCAAAAAGTGTAGTGCACCATCTGAAGAACAGATACTACACTTTGAGATATCAAATCTTTCATTCAGGTTAAAAAAACAATATAATTTAAACACAAACAAAAAATTTAGGCACAAGGCCAACCCAAAAAGGAGGGCAGAATGGGGATCGTTGATCATCCTTGTCACTCTAGAACTAAAGAAGAAATTCTCTTAGCTAGTATCTTTTTTCATCACAATACCGCATTCACCCATTCGTGGACGTACTACTTAGAACGCAATCATTTAAAACATTTTTTATTAACGTGTAAAAACAAAAAAGATAACAATAATGATACAATAATTCATTTGTGTCGAGGGCAGCCCAAAGGTCAAGAACAACAGGAAAAAAGTAAGCCTTCATTACAAAAAAAAAACAAAAAAAAAAAAAAAAAAAAGAAATGATTCAAACAAGAAAAAAAAAACGAAAAAAAAAAACAAACAAAAAAACCCAACTTCCCTCACTCTTTGTGCCTAAAACTAAATGGAAATTCCATCAATAGAGCTTCTTTTCTAGACTTGTTGATCTGTGGAACACAATACCATAAGACTGCTTCCCAAGTGATTATAACATGGCTGTTTTCAAATCTAATGTAAATAAGTTCTTATTGAGCTGTGAAACTTGGGTAGAGTTTAATTATAAAAGAGGTTTTATAATTAAACTCTACCCAAGTTTGACCATTACTGATCGTCAGTGTTGCTTGTTAACCTTTATCCTAGAATGGCCTCTGGGCTTTGATAAAAAAAGAAAGAAAAAAAAAAGAAAAAAACTAGCGGGGGTGTCCGGCATTGTTTGGGTGTTTAGAGATGTAAAAAAAAAAAGTGGTAATAGGCAGGCAGGCTCGAACCCGCAACGCGAAGGCGGAAAAGGAAGTGAAAGAAAACGAGACACCTTACCGCTACGCCAGGACACGAGCGGAAGTGTTGAAATCTAGTGATGTCAACCATAGCGGATAGCGAAATGAAATCAAGCACTTAAATCTGGCTGTAGGCCAGTTAAGCTTGCAGCTTTCTGCCGTATTTGTTTCCCCATGATGTTGGAGAAAACCAGCCCCCCCCCCCCAAATGGGGAACTCTTGCAGTGTCCAAATGAATAGCAATTGTCTGATATGAAGGGGTTCCCCCCCCCATTGATCAAAGCTAATTCCCTTCAAGACGTTCCGGCCCAGAAAGCCAGGAGTTTGCATTTTTACATTCGATTAGTTTCGATTTTATATGAAAAAGACAAACAAACATTGGAAACCAGGGATTTTTTTTTTGACTCAATCAAACAAAAGATAGAGACTATGTTCATTCGCAAATTGGAGATATTACGATTCAGAAAGTATAAGGAAAGTATATTAGATGACTGTTGCAGAGACTGTAAAACGTTTGCAACAAATTTCCCTCACAGATTATTAGTTCTAGCTAAGCAAGAACTCAATGGACAAAGTTTGTTTCCCAGAAGTGTCCGTTTTTGGGACACAATATTGCGTGTCTGCTTCCTGACTGTCTATAACATGATTATCTTAAAATCTTATGTGAATAAATTCCTATTGAGTAGTCATCTTCAATAAAAATCTCAACTGACTGTTTAAATGGGTGTATGTTTGTATGTCTGCCTAAAACTTTCGACAGGAGACGGATTTTCATGAGATCGGTATCATTGTGAAGCTTGACCCTTTAAATATTTTTTAAAGTCATCCCCTCTTTTTGATTGACTAGCCTTAATTTAAACCTTCGCTACTTCTGTTTGGTGATGGACGCAACAGCAAAGACGTCACATTTTTTTTTTCTTTTTCACAAGAAAAGCAAAGGATGCGCCAGGAAAGATGGACGTGTGAAGTTGAAGGCAAGAAATTGATGGCTATGGGAGAAAGAAAAACACACCAGGTGAGATGGACGTGTGGTCCTGTAGTGGGGGCGAGAAACTTTCAAGCTAGTGTTAAGATGGCAGGGTTTTGTTAATCTTATAGCAGACGAAATGAATAGTAAAACAAGTGAAGCATGCATGGTCCCCCTTGAGTGCACAATGAATGAGGCATAAGAAAAAAAATGACTAAGTTCAGCATTGTCCCCCACTCCCATTTTGCCACAAAGTCCCCAGGGGATGTCAAATCCTAGTGAAAATGAACAAACGGTGCAGTTTTAGGCCTTAACATATGTAAATCTGAGTTTTGCATCATACAACCCCCCCCCCGACTAAATCCATCATTTGTCCCTCCCCATTTAGTTCCAAAATTTCCCAACATGTTTAAATTTGAGTTCAGCACAATGCAAAACTACTAAATAGACATACACAGAAAATTTTGGACAAATATGGTAAAATAGTCCCAAAAATGGAGTGTTTTTATTAGCCCTAAAAGAACCCCTGGGGCACACCCAAGAGTTATCGCGAAGTATAGACAAACAAAATTATACAGAAATCAGTTAGTCCCTACATTGCGAGTGAAACAGTCGCATTTGTGAGTGATTTTTCAAAGTGGCGACTAGAAATAATGAAACGCTTATCTTTCAGCGATTGTATTTCTTTCACTGGCAATCTTCCAAAGCTCACTACTGAGTGAAAAATATCTTTTCAACTTTTTTTAATAAAATGAACAAAGTTGAATTATTTAAACAATAAAAGTTTAATAGAACAATATACTCCTTTTTTTTTAACGAAGGCTGTTTAAAAAAACATTTGAAGAAATTAGAATGTTTATAACTTCAAGTATCGACATAAAATTTGCTGTATATTTAGAATTACACTTATTTAAAAAACAGAAAAATCTTTATGATGTACATACTCGTCACAGAACGAATATGTCATATTCTAAAAATCATGTGGATTTGGCTAATAGCTTTTCTATTTGGCTAGTAACCGAAAATATTTAGTTGTCAAAGGTTTATTTGTCCATAGAGTCCTGTAGTTACAACTCTTCAGCAAGTTTATAAAAATCCAAGGCATCAATTTTTTTTAATAAGCACAAAAGTGTTAATGTTAGTCATTTTAACCCGAAAGGCACCCCTAAGGAGGGCGGCAACCGGAATTTCTATTACCTTTTTTTACTCATATCATGTTTAATGTTTGTGCAAAATTTCAAAAAATTCCAAGGCGTAGTTATTGAGAAAAGTGCAGACAGACGAACGGACAAAGGTGAATTTACATGTCCACCTTCCTTTTGTCGGTGGGGGGGGGGGGCTAATAAAAACAAGAAGTAGACATTGTTTGGAAAGTGACGGTAATAAACGACTTGTTTTAATACAGAAAGAAAAGCAGAGTCGGGTTTATTTTTTTTGTTTGTTCATTTGTGACAGTACCAGATGGTGTAGGGGTTTGAGAAAGTTTTGAACTTTAATGAACACGGTTCGAGTTACATTAATCCAGTCAGAATTAGTAGAACAGGTACATCAGGTCTGTTGCCAAGGTCGATGGGAGGATGGCGGGATCCTTCTACCGCTCCAGAAGATATCTCACTACTGATGCAATTTTCTATCTATATAAAAGCCAAGTACGTCCAAGGATGGAGTACTGCTGCCACATCTGGGCAGGAGCTGCTAAAAACAGCCTATCCTGCCTCGACAGAGTACAAAATAGACTTTGTGGCTTAGTGGGGGATGCCCTTTTCTCTTCATTGCAGCCTCTCTCCCACAGAAGAGACGTTGTGAGCCTGTCTTTATTGTTATTTTCATGGCAAGTGCTCGTCTGAGCTCCAATCTCTGGTCCCTCCCTCATCAATCTTTCACGGAAAACACCCGTCTGGCTGAAACCACCATCATTAATTTTCCTCACTCTTTATCTGTGCCTAAATCAAAGCGTAGATTCCATGAGCAGGGCTTCTTTCTTAGAAGTGCACGCCTGTGGAACTCTTCCATTTACCTGTTTCCCACCTGACTACAACTTGGATGTCTTCAAGTCCAACATAAACAAATTCCTGACAAACCTCCTCCTTAAGTAAGACACTTTATCAAATCTCCAATACTAACGATAACTACGGTACTATCCCATTGATTACTGTACACACAATAACCCTTATCCCCGAGTGGCTTCCGGGCTTTGATAAGTGGTGACCTCCATGTAAAATAAAAAATAGTTGTGGGCTTTGCAAAGCAGGCCTTTGCACTAAAACCACGTGACCTGTTTACGTAAGAGAATAAGGATTATTTTCCGTTTTAATTTTAATTCAATTTTCATGTCCCTTTATAGTGCACCAGGTGCTTGCATACAACAAGGAAGCCAGACAGAAGATTCGCTTGACACCAAGAATCACACTGCTCGACTATCTCTGTAATTATTGGTGAATAATCTGAGTTGAGAACCATCCTTGTAATAGAAAAAAAGAATAATCAAACAGAAATTGAAAAATAGCTAACTATCGTAGACAAGATTAAATTATCTACTTGCAAATATTAAATGTAGTTGTTTTAGAAAAAAAAAAAAAAAAAAAAAATGTAATCATCAAAGAAGCTTTGAATCGTTAAAATTTTGCAAGATATACGAAGAAGGTGTCATAGGCGAGTCTACAGCACGGAAAGGAGTTGCAAAGTTAAAAAATGGTGATTTTGATGTCGACCACACGCCCCGCAGCGGAAGACCATCTGAACACGACGAAGAACGTCTCAAAGCACTTTTAAAGGAGAACAGTCACCAAACAAGTCATGAATTGTCCGAAAAAATGAAATGCTATTACAAAACAATTCTCAATCATCTTCAGTCAATGAAATTTGCCAAAAAACGATATCTCTGTTCAGTCTCAAAAGACAAAGGACACCCCCTGTAGGGGCAGCTGTGTATGTAATTGTGTGGCAAGGGTTGTGCAATCTCTGACCACACCTGAATCAGCATTGCTTGAGTCCAGTGGCAAGGAAAAGTCCAGGATGACTGGAAACAATGCCGAGATAAGCGGAGAGCACATACAGCGCCTGGAAGTCACAAATGGTCACCCATTTTAGTACTGGCCAGGCTCAACGTTGCTTAACTTCGGTGATCTGATGGGAATCGGTTGGTTGGTTGTTTTACGGCATATCAACCCTTTTCAGGTTATTTAATGCCAAATCCAAAGATTTTGAAGAAAAAATTTTTAATAGAATATATTTGTTGTTTTTAAGTCCGTTAACAGGTACTACCACTCCGGGTCAGAGTGGACCTGGGAGCAATGGCAATTAAAGGGTGGCTCCACACTCCCCAAAGCCCGCAAGCTGGGGCCTCACCACTGGATATAGTTTAAGGTCATATCCAGGACCGATGGGAATCGGTGTGTGATTAAGCCGAAAAATAAGTCTTTGATAAAAACGTTACAAACTTATTGCCCAACCAATACATACATGCAACTCCTTTAAATAATAGATTCCTCAAATAATGAGTCTGCATTTCATTTCTAAATTAATAATTATTAATATTATTCATCCAGGGCAATGCTGATCAAAAATACACCAACTTTGTGGATGTTTGTTTTGTCGTTTAACTAATTAGAAACCAGTTGTTCTGATCTGGTGTTGCCCGGGATGTAATAAAGTCACTTTTGTTTTCAATTTTAAAAACTAAATTTAGACAACTACTCTTGAAATTTCAATGAATTATTTGGATTTTTATTTGCTGATTTTTACTGATTGTGATTTGGTCAACTTTTGTTTTCCCTTTTGTCTCATATTTTAACTAGCAGGGTTACCCAGCATTACCCACGGCAAAACTGTAATATATTTCTTTTAAAACTTTTATCATTCTTATCTTTCTCTCCTTACCTCCCCCTTAGTTTCCCTCTCCCTATTCCCTCTTTCTTCACCAACAACTTGTTTTTATCGATTCCTTGAGGTAAGAATCAGTATAAGGGAAATAACTCCTTGATTATAATGAAGTACATAATCTGGCTGGAAAACAGCCCACCCCTCCCCAACGAAATCTGCACCAGTTTAGGGTCAAAAGCATGAATAATTTGCATTCCTTATATATAAATTTTAGATATTATTTATCAAAGGCAACACTAATCAAGACTATGCCAACTTTGTGGATCTTTGTTTTGTAGTTTTTGGTTTATTTGTTATATATTACATAATTAAAAGAAGGGTAAAAACCGATACCCCCCCCCTCAACGAAATCTGTGTCAGTCTAGAGTCAAAGATAAATGTTTTCTCATTTTTTAGATATCTTTCATCCAGAGCAACGCTGATCAAAAAATATCAACTTTGTGGTTATTATTTTTGCGGTGTCTTGAGTTTTAGTTGTACATAGAAACACAAAGAGACAGTTGCCCTTAATATAGATGGACTCCAGACAATAATGAAATTCCACCGACGACAAAGTGATTCTTTTCGAATGACCGATTCAACTGGTCTATAGAATAATTCGATCTTGTATCGACAATTGGTTTTACTCCAGTTATCCACGCATCAGATAATTCGGCCGACCTATTTAAATTTGATTAGCGGCCGGGTACAAACACAATGGGCCTTAGATCAGTAAAGCACAATGCAACAATTTATTTAAGTGGTATCTATACAAGAGAAAAAAAACCCTTCCTCTTTCATCTGTCACTGAGATTACATGTTTCAACACGTAATGTCATCGATTATCATTATTATATTCGATTTAATGTGTTCTTTATTTGATGGTATCTGTGGTGACGATGATGGTGATGATGACGATGAAACCTACCACATCATATTTGGTTTAACATCTATTTTACATGATGGCATATGCTGGACTGATTATGATGATGATAAAAAATTAAGTAAGGCAAATATTTTATGCTCATAGATAAACAGTCTATGATTCACAAATAGTCTTTTTGGGTGGCCTACCTAATATGATAAAAAACTCTCTCTCACTCTACAGGGTGGAACGATAAAATTGTCTCCTTAAAGAAAACAACACTTCTGCTTTATTTTAAAACTTGTATTGAAAAAAATCAATTCTGGTAAGTTGATTATGTAGTAGAGCTGACATCTAGTCAATGTAGCTGCCTTCAGCCTCAATCATCGCCCTGATACATGTTTAGAACTAGGAGCATGCTTTTTCTACAAGTACTGGCGGGAGCTCGGTGAATGCTCAGCAGATTGTGGCGATCAGGCTGGTTTTGGTGTTGTGAGAGGTCATGTTGGTGATATTCTTGACGTATGACCAAACGGAGTAGTCCATCTGGTTCAGGTCAGGGAAGGAGTGGAGACCGTGAGAGAAGGGTACAAAGTCGTAGTACTCTTTCTGAAGCCAAGCCTGAGTCTCTTTGGACTTGTGAGCCAGCACAGAGTCCTGCTGTTACACCCAGGATTTGCCAGCGGCCACCTGATTGCACCAGGAGATCAACACACTCTTCAGCACATCCAGGTACATTTTGGTGTTAACTTTCAAGCTGACTTCGAAGATGTGAGGTGGCATGCTGTAGCCCTCACTTGAAACCACACCCAAGACCATAATCATGGCCAGAAACTTTGTTTTCATCACCCCGGGCACTTCTCTGTTATTATTCTTGGCAATCCAGCAATGCATTTTGAGGGTGTTGGCAATGGTCCTGTTGTCATAACTTGGATCGGAAGAGAGCAGGAGTTGTACAGTAGTGCATCTCCAATCTCGCTCGTTGAACATTGTGTCACTTTCAGACATGACAGAAGGCTCCTATTGCTTTTGGGATTTGTACGCAACTGGCCAACTAGTAGACGGTCTGTAACAAGAAAAGAAAACCAGTTTTCATCAAATGGAAATGGTATCATGTTGTCTTTTCTAGGGTGACAATTTTATTGTTCCACCCTAGAACAAGACACAATGGCATTCTTGGTCCCGGCCAATTCTATTCTCCGATTTAACACTAAACATCTTCATCTTTCACTTTGTGTGAAAGATGAGCAACTTCCAAATATTAAAAAAAAAAAAAAAATTAGAAACTCTTCAAACATTGGGGTAGGCATTTAAAAAAAAAAATAACGGTAACATAAGTGCATAAGCACCAAATTTTTGTTTTGTTTTGTTTTCATTTTGTTTGTTTATTAAATCCAGTCAAAAAAAAAAAAAAGTAAAGTTTTTTCAACAAGTTTCCTGTTAATAATTACATAAACTCCGGCAAAAAAAAAAAAAAAAAAAAAAAAAAAATCCCCCCTCCCCCCCAAAAAACAGATAAAACATGGAACGGGAAGGTGCTGTGTACCTATTCTGTACTTTCACCTAACAATTTAATAAAAAAATCGTAAAACTTGCTTTCTCACTCCTGAATCTCACCAACTGCGATCAACGAGACATTATTCAAAACAGTCAATTAGCAAACTAATGAGTGTGTGTGTGTGTGTGTGGAGGGTCAATGCAACTAATTACTAATTACATGAAAATTGCTTATAAATGTGGAAAAAATTTGTGAATTCATCCATGCGGTTAGCTGAACAAGCAATCAACCATATCACATGATTGCTAGACGTAGCTACGAGGAAAGAATTTCAAGATGGCTACACTGTCACATGTATGCTTAAACAAAGCTGCTAAAAATTCACAAATGACCATCCAATAATTTTATACCATTTGGAAATTAAGAATGACCGAATCACTGGCTTTCTCTTGTCTAAAGGAACAAAAGATGCCCTCTGACAGAGTACTTGTGTTGTGATGAGGTTATTGGAATGCCTCAGATAAGTATTGAAAAAATCCAATTAAGGAAGGAAGGAACAGTCAGATTTTGACCAAAGTTGACACCCTTTGTATAATGCCTAACATCACAAGTGCATTTGAGAAGTGTTATCACTGCACAAGCAGAATGGTCTGGCATATAAAATCAACAGTAGGTTCTCTACAGTACAATGTAGATGGCAATGTATTATAGACTATGTTATTGCGCAGAAACATGTGAAGTTTCCTTCCAGTGCACTGTGGTGGGTCCCCAACTAGAGCCGGTAATCAATTGATTTGGTTGAAAAAATAGGCGATTTCACCGATTTTGATAACAATAAGAATATATGTTTTTACGTATATTTTCTATTCTGTACGTATACTGGTTAAGGTAAAAAATGTCAGAAAAGACAGACCCTTTACAAGAGCCTTATCCTCATCTATATAAATGAAACAGTAGATGTATGTATGTTTGTACGTACATACGTATGTATGTATGTGTGTGTTGCATTTTAACTTGCCGATATATATCTGTACGTGTTATTCATCCATCCAAACAGATTTTACTCGTTATAAATCATCGTTGGTGTATCATAACTAGGGCTATGACAACAGCATATTCTTTTCATTATTTTGACTCTCGAGTATATATCAGTTAATATCTTATGTTTTTAGATAGAGCGATGTGGTTCTCGATTAACCATGTCTGTGTCGGATATATACTCAAGAGTCAAAACAATGAAAAGAATATGCTGTTGTCATGGCCCTCACGATTAGCATTTCTTCTTGCAATTGTGTTTTATAATATTAAAACCAAAGATGGTGTAAATATCATAAAACACAATGATAAATTCTGTACCGATTTTTTTGGATTTATGTAATTATTAGGGCTATGACAACAGCATATTCTTTTCATTGTTTTGACTCTCGCGTGTGTATCTGTTGATATCTTATATGCTTTTATATAGAGTGATGTGGTTCTCGGTTGATTGACTGTGTCGGATATATACTCGAGAGTCAAAACAATGAAAAGAATATGCTGTTGTCATGGCCCTAGTAATTATGCTCATTTTTTTTAAGTTAATGAGTTCTTATTGCTCTAATGAGTCAGGACGGAAAATATTAAAAAGTTGACATAATAATTATATGGTTGTTTCTGCACTACAAAACAGGTGCCGTCAAGAATCGAGCATTTTAACATGCCGAAAGAAATAAACAGTAAGATGAACAACATGTTAGAATTTGGACTACAGACTTTTTGTCATTTTTATATATATATATATGTTGTTGCCCAGTATTCGCCCTAGGATGGTTGAACCAGCTTCCTCCAAAGAATGAAGTGTCAAGGGAATATAAATCCACAGACAGTCCCCAGTCGCTTGTAATGTTTGGTGCCTTTCTGGTCAGGATGCCAGTATCTCCAGACAGCTTGATCATATAGTACCAGATGTTTAACAGGCATTACCACTCTAAGCAAAAGTTGATCTGGGAGCAATGGTAACCAAGGAGCAACTCCACATTTCCCACAATCCCAGGACCAATATATATATATATATATATATATATATATATATATATATATATATACACACTACACACACACTATATATACTGGTCCTGGGCTTGAGGAGAATGTGGAGTTGCTCCTTGGTAATTATGTTTTAGCATATTTACGGCATATATATATATATATATATATATATATATATATATATATTGGTCCTGGGGGTTTCGAATCTCGCTAGATTCAGTCACTCTGATGAGTCGTAGACGATGAAACACGTGTCAGTGGATAATTATATATATATATATATATATATATATATATATATATATATATATATGAAAATGTATGAAAAAGAATACAAAAAGTATAAATGTTTATAACTTTTCTATATTCGTTTTCCATTGGTGACGTGCAGGAATACAAAATAATATTATGAAAAAAGTTAAAAACCTATTTTTTTTTTTTTTTTTTTTTTACAAGAACATAATTTTCGACTGATCCTTCGGGGTTTTCCTCAGTGTGTGTGTGTGTGTGTGTGTATATATATATATATATACACACACACACACACAAAATCACATCAACATACCGATTCTCACCAGTTCATCAAAATTAAGCAACAAGGAGTCTGGCCAGCATTAGATTTAGGAAGGCTAGGCACTGTATGTTGTACCGCCGAGTCATAGGAATTTCCAGATTGGTGTCTGAGGGCGCGTTTAATTCACTGGAAGAGATGCACTCTCAGTCTTTACAAAAGCATGCATTTAGGCGAAGTTAAAACTCTGATGTAAAAACCTGAGGTCTACTGTATACTCTGTCTTGTGGCAGTCATCTGCACTGACAAAGATCAGCAGTTGTACTAAAAAGTGTGGTTGGTTCTGCACAAAGCCTTCACCACTATAAACAAATCATCTGTGTGGATTTCCGAGCAACTTAGTTGTTGTGGTGGAGCTCATACATTAAAATAGACGGGAGTCCATCACGTGTGTGCGTGTGTGAAGGCGGAAAACTCACACCGATTTAAGAGAATAAATTAATTTGAAAGCGAGAATTTAAACGTTGGAAGTGTAGACTATTTAAAGAACAACATTTTCTGTTTTGACAAATATAGACACGATGTTTAGTTTGTAAAAGAAAGAAAAGAAAAACGCATCGTAATATATATATATATATATATATATATATATACACACACACACACACACACACACACATTAATACTATCCCTTTTTTCTTAAAATAAACCTTTCATATCGAGAAATAAAACCTCTTTTTTCTTTAATATTAAAGACGTGATATATTTTATTGGCTCGTTAATATTAAAGCTACGATCGAAAAATTCTCAATGCATGACATGTTCCTATAAATAAAACTTTTATTATTTTATAAATACGAGGTGCCTTTAATAAGTTTACCGGCTTTTTTTTTTTCGCGTGGGAACTTTTATTGATAGTGCACACATGAAACTCAAGTCCCCTTCGAAGTAATCTCCTCCGGCTGCAATGCACTTATTGTACCGTTCCAAAAACTTCTGGAAGGCCCCATAGGAGTCCTCTTGAGTACATGTGTCAATGACCCTCGTCACAGACTCTTTCATCTCCTCAATTGTCTCATAACGACAGCCTCTAAGGTTTCCCTTGAGCTTAGGGAATAACCAAAAAGGTCTGGACTATAGGGAGGGTGAGGGGTGTCTTGATGACCATCTTGGTCAAATAGTCTGTGACAAGGATGGAGTTTTGGACTGGTGCATCGCCTTGGTGGAAATGCTACTGGCCTACTTTAAAGAGTGCTGGCCTCTTCTGACGTAATCTCCTCCTGAACTCTCTTAAAACCTCAACATAGTATTACTTGTTGACTATCTGTCCACTGGGAACCCAGTGCACGTAGATCATACCGGTGCTGTCAAAAAAGGGTTCATCAAAAGTTTCTGGGTGGATTTGCTCTGTCTGGTCTTCTTGGGTCTGGAAGAACCAGCATGCTTCCACTGGGAACTTTGTCTCTTCATCTCTGGGTCACAGCAGGTTACCAGAGCATTAAGAACTGCGGGATTTGAATTGATAAGCTCGACCATCTCCCTGTTGTCATGACAACGTCGTTGTTTCTGATCTTCTCTGAACATCTTTGGGACAAACTTTGCGCAAATCTTCCACATCTTCAATTCTTTATGAATAATTGTGTGTACAGTTCCCACGTTGACATTAAACTGTATATATATATATATGTATATATATATATATATATATATATATATATATATATATATATATATATATATGTATATATATTATATATATACGAGCAAACAGTTAATAAAACATGCTAAAAAACACTTTGAAATGAGTTAAAAACATATTTAATCTGAAAAGGAAACACTAGATAAGTGGATAGTCCTTAATCCGCAGAGTTTCAAAGAAATACTTTCCTTATCATCAGAGGGTAGGAATTAGCGAAATGCGGGATCGGATTTTGCATGCAAAAGTATTTAATGAAACAACAAGTAAGTCAAAGATCTTACTTGATAACAAAAAAGTGAAGCAGAGGGAATATGGTAAAGAAAAAGGTGATTACATGTGGATGGATAGTCTGGTAGAAGATAAATAATCCAGTGACGGTAAAATCCAAATATATAACTTCAAGAAAGTTAATTGAATTTCACATATCTCCCCACAGTGACAATCTACAATACATTGTAGTCTACATTGCACTGTAGAGAACCTACAGTTGATTTTTGAAAAAAAATTTGTATATTATTTTTTATAAGACAAATTAAATATTAAAATGCAAAAGTATCATGTTTCAATTGTACTATAGACAGAAACATTAATTCGAACGCATCAAAATACCTTCTGGTGATTCTATATGCCAGACCATTTTACTTGTGCGGTGATAAAACTTGGAAAATGCACTTGTGATTATAGGCTGTATAAAGGTGTTAAGTTTGCTGAAAATCTTATTGTCCCCTCTTTAATCAGATTTTTTTTTTGATTATTGATATTTATTGGAGGCATTCCAATACAAAACCTATCTAAGAACACTGCCAGATACTTTAAGTACATTAGTAAGAAATTTTCAAAATATCAACCCAACCTTTTCCGAGTCCATAGGGAACAAACTCAGAAACAAAGTGCTTATGTGTGTGTGTGTGGTATGTATGTGTGTGTGGTGTGTGTGGTGTGTGTGTGAGTGTGTGGTGTGAGTGAGTGTGTGTGTGTGAGTGTGAGTGTGTGTGTGTGAGTGTGTGTGTGGTGTGAAGATTGTGTGTGGTGTGTGTGTGTGGGGTGCGTGTGGTGTGTGTGTGGGGTGTGTGTGGTGTGTGTGTGTGGTGTGTGTGTGTGTGTGTGTGGCAAGTGCTCGACTGAGTTTCAATCTCTGGTCCCCCTTGTCAAACTTTCACAAGAAACACTCGGCTAGCTGAAAACACTATCAATAATTCCTCCACTCTTTATCTGTGCCTAAACCTAAATATAAATCCCATGGACAAAGCTTCTTTTTTAGAACTGCACCCCTGTGGAACTGTCTTCCGTTTTCCTGCTTTCCAGCTGACTACAATATGATTGTCTTCAAGCCCAATGTAAACAAGTTCTTGATAAACTGTTCCCCTTAAGTTAACAAATTTACTGAATTTTCATTACTGATAATTACTATATTGTCCAATAGACTACTGTACACTTTTTTAACCCTTATCCTCGAGTGGCCCCTGGGCCTTGATAAGCGGTGATGCCTATGTAAAAAAAAAAAAAAGAAAGATAAGATATGCAGAAGGAAAATGAGAAAACAAAAGAAAAATCTCTTTAGGTCATGGCATTTCAAAGCTAAATGCTTCTCATCAGAAGAGGAGAAAAGCCGTCATTATAAAAAAAAAAATAAGGGTATACAAACAAAAAAAATATTTAGATTAAAAATGAATATATATATATATATATATATATATATATATATATATATATATTTTCTGTGGAAATATATTTTATTTCCTTATAATATATACCAATCCTTATTTAAGAAGCTCAATGTAATTACAGAGCAATATAGTGAATGAATGACAATAGTCTATATTCCAAAGTTCATGATGTTGACCATCTCATAATTTATTGCTTTCATTCAGTTGACATTTACAATTCTTGACAGTATCTGTTTCATAGCGCAAAATCATTCACTTAATTATTATATATCAATTAGTGAATCTATTTTGCCCTTAACTCATCAGAAGAAATACTTCATTTTCTTTTAACGGATTGATTGTTGCTATTTCTTTTGATGAGTTGAGGGCAAAAGCGTTTCATTATTTCTAGTCGCCACTTTGAAAAATCACTTGCAAATGTGACTGCTTCACTCGCAATGTAGAGCCCTGCCTATATACCAAATTTCAAGTCTGTAGGTTAAAAATTTGTTGAATATATATATATTTTTTTGTTACATAGGGTGGGGTGGGGGTCATCAATTATCAAGGCACAGAGGCCACTCGAGGATAAGGGTTAAAGAGTGCCCAGTAGTCAGTGGGATAATATAGTAATCGTTAGTTGTGAAAATTTGGTAAATTGGATTACTTAAGGAGGCGGCTCATCGAGAATTTGTTTACGTTGGACTTTAAGATGACCAAATTATAGTCAGACAAACGGAAGAGAGTTCCACAGGCGTGCAGTTCTAAGAAAGAAGCTTTGTTCATGGAATCTACGTTTAGGTTTAGGCACAGATAACGAGTGGGGGGAAATTATTGATAATGGTGGGTGAGAAGTGTCCTCACACACACACACACTCACAAACAAACATTCTTACTTTCAGAGATATACAGATAACTAGATAGAGGATAACATCATGGCGAATGTTAACGAAGAAGAAAAACATGAAGAAACATGACAAATAGCGGGGAGGGGGAGGAGTAGATAAGAGACACGAAAGGAGAAAAAAAAAAAACACAAATAAAAAATGTAAAGTAAAAAGCAAGAGCGAGAAAAAGTCTTGTCAAAGATAAATAGAGGTCAAAAGCAAAAACAGTGTTAATTTTTAAAGTTTTGATATTGATCTATCCTTAGATTATGGTAGCAAATGTTTTGGTTTTGGTTCTACGAGGGGTGTGCAATAAGTAATGCCCCTGACCCACTTCCCATAGCAGTACAGCAACGAAACTTGGCACAGTTATTAGTCTTTCTCTACATAGGAACCACCTAGAGTTATGCATTTCTCTCATTTAATGCAGCTCTGGAGACCGTTTTTGTAGAACACCCCAGGTGGGTCCTCCAACCATGACGTGACTTCAGAAATCAAGGCTGCACTATCTGGGAAATGCTTTTCTTTACAAAACAACTTCATGGCTGGGAAGAGGTGAAAGTCAGAGGGTGAAAGGTCAGGAGAGTAGAGAGGATGGGGAAGGATTTCATAACCACACGCCCGTGCTTCTGATCTGGCGACATGCGAGTTGTGGACCGGGGCGTTGTCCTGCAGAAGGAGGGTATCTTTGCTGATCTTGCCCCGCCTCTTGATTTTGATAGCTTATCTTAATTTCCTCAAAAGTGAAGCATAATAGGCTCCTGTAATTGTGGTACCCTTTGCCAGGAAATCTGTCATCACTACTCCGTCCTGGTCCCAGAAGACTGTGAGCATGACCTTGCCAGCGGAGGGCTGCACCATTGCCTTCTATGGGGGTGGTGAGTCCAAGTGCTTCCACTGCATTGACTGGGCTTTGGTCTCTGGATCATAGTGATCGACCCAGGTTTCATCCTGTGCAATCAGTCTTTTGAAAAACTTTGACTCATCTTCTTGGCACATCTCCAAATTCATCTTCAAGCACTCGACGCGTTCTCACTTCTGGAATGGTGTGAGCAACCTGGGAATCCATCTGGCAGACACCTTATGCATATGCAAATGGTCATGAAAGTTTCCACAGACCCTGTACTAATCTTGACATCTTGGGCTATTTGGCGAATAGTAATGTGCCGATCTTTCAAAACGGCAGCCTCAACTTGACGGACAGATGCCTCATCAATGGCAGAAGAGGGGGAGGGCAACCAGGTCTGGGAGCTGTTTCCAGGCTATGTTTGAATTCACGATGCCAGCGTTTTACAAGGTCATATGATGGGGCATTATCACCATAAGTTTCTTTCATTTCATCAAAAGTCTCCTGTGGTGTGCGTCCTTTCAAATAAAAAACCAGATCACTGCTCAACATTCAACAGGCTCTATTTCACACCTGACTCAGTTCAAACACCTGTAAAACAGAAACCACAATTAGTTCAGAGCTGTAATTTGCCACATAACCCGTAGAGATATAAATCATTGTACATACAAAATTTCAGCTAGACAGACAACTGGAAGTGGGTCAAGGGCATTACTTATTGCACGCCCCTCGTAACCGATGGCATGCAAGTTAAATTTATTTTTTAACATTTTGAAATCACTACTATATATTGAGTACAATATAATAATTTAAACCTACGTCACTTCCGGTTTGGCGATGGGCACAACATCAAAGACATAACTCTTTTTCCACATTTTTTTTTCCTCCTTCGCGGTATGGGTTCGAACCTTAGTTTTTTTTTAGTTTTTTTTTTTGCTCAACACACACCTCCAAAAACCCGGGCAACACCAGGCACCCAGGCTAGTTGAATATAGATGTCAGCTCTACTACATAATCAAGTTACTTGAATTGATTTTTTTCGATAAAAGTTTTAAAATAAAGCTGTTTTCTTTAGGGCGACAATTTTATCGTTCCACCCTGTATATCTCGATTTGCATCGCTTTTTTGTTGCAGGAAAAGAGGAGTTATCAAGATTTTTTTTTTTTTACATAGGCATCACCACTTATCAAAGCCAAGAGGCCACTCGAGGATAGGGGTTAAAGAGTGTACAGTAAAAATTGGACAATATAGTAATCGCTAATCATGGAAATTCGGTAAATTTGTTAACTTATATGGAACGGTTATCAAAAACTTGTTAACGTTAGACTTGAAGACAACCATATTGTAGTCAGCTGGAAAGCAGGAAAACGGAAGACAATTCCACAGACGTGCAGTTCTAAGAAAGAAGCTTTGTTCATGGAATCTACGTTTAGGTTTAGGCACAGATAAAGAGTGGGGGAAATTAGTGATAGTGCTTTCTGCTAGACGGGTGTTTCTTGTGAAAGTCTGGCGAGGGGGGACCATAGATTGAAGCTCAGCCGAGCACTTGCCATGAAAATAACGATAAAGCAGAGACAAACTCGCAACATCTCTTCTATGAGAAAGAGGTTGCAGGGAAGAGAAAAGGACATCCCCTACGAGGCTACAAAGTCTATTTTGAACTCTATCAAGGTAGAATAAGTCCTTTCTAGCAGCTCCTGTCCAGATGTGGCAACAGTACTCCATCCTTGGACATACCTGGCTCTTATATAGATAGAGAATAGCATCAGCAGTGAGATATCAACTGGATCGATAGAAGGATCCCACCATTTTTCCAGCGGCCTTGGCAACGGATTTTATGTATGTGTTCCATTTAAGATAATGTATTGATTTACAATTTAGAGTTGAAATATTAATCAACGATTCAAAACATGGTTAAGCAGATAATGTCGTGCCAATTTTCGCAATGTGTGGTCGGTTGAGTCTGTGATGCGTTGGGATGCAGATGAAGATTGATATCGTAAAAGTCCAAATTCTGTGGTATAAATCATTCTCGAATTACGGTCGGAGTTCGTCTGGTTTGGAAAATATGCAGGAATTGTTATCTTTATCAATTCATTCTGACGTAACCAAGCGGATGATTTTGATTGGTGTAAACTACCGTCATTTTTCATCAGCATCATATTTTCTGAACTTTTGAGATGAGGATTGGTTATTTGCATTATTTGGATTCTTCAGACTACTGATCCCATTTTTAGTTTATTTTCACAACGTTTCGATCAATCTTACCTCCGACCTTCTTGTGTATACTCTCCGTGTATCTTGTCAAACTTAGGAAGCAGCATGGAATTTCGAACAGAACCCCTTATTTAATTCACGATGTAGCATGCTCTCATTCATGACTGGATAGAAGTCCTAAGTAATTTTCAAGCATGTTCAACCTTTAAAAGAAGGTTACATTGACAACTGAATTTTTACAAGTATTCTAACCACTGCTCTACAGGTCCTTGCGTTCTGTGGACCCATGGCAAAGTGGTTAGGGTACTTGGAAAAATCAATTGTAAAAGTGATATTCTCCTGAAAATTGAAGGTTCAATTCTCGGTGTGGGTGACTGAAAAATACAATTACAAATTATTTACGACCTCTATCCAGTCATGGCTGATGGAAAGAGAGAATGCTACCCCTCTGAAGTAAATAAAGGTTTCCATTCGAAATTCTGCCCAAATTTTCAGATTCAACAGAAATATTCCCGAATTCAACATGGTACACCTGAAGAAGGTCGGAGGTTACATCGACCAAAATGTTGTGAAAATCACACTCATGATGAGAACAGTAGTCCGAATAATACGAATAATCCATCCTCATCTAAAAATTCAGAAACGTAAGTTCACCACATCTTGAACACTGGCTGACCAGGCACGACGATCCAAGGCTGCTTCTATTACGAGTGCAAGCCATTTGTGGTTCTAGTGATGAAGCCTGTAAAGATGAGGGCCCAGAATCAGTTCAGCATCCTGCTTCACCATCCTGAGCCAGGTTTAGAGTTTTGTGTGTTAAGATGAGAAGCATTTAGCTTTGAAATGCCATCGCCTAAAGAGTTTTTTTTTTATCTAATTGATATCCTTTCCAAGAAATCAACAGCACACCATGTTGGGGTTGGTGATTGTTATCGAGTGTGTGTGTTGGGGGGAACTACGTTGTGTATCACACTTGAGGCAAACACTTTATTAATAGGAAGAAAGACATCCTCAACTGCATCAGCAATACTCAGATTACCTTCCGTCGACTCTGATCGCAGCTCTTGTTTTGAAAAGAAATAAGACTAATAACTAAGTCAGGATCTACTATTCTCCTTTATGGCTGTGAGACTTTGTGTATGCGCACAAGTGACGTTTCTTCCAGTCTGGTGGTGGTGCTGCTGAGTTCCCAGATGAAGTTATCTCGGCGTCAACGAAGGGTGAGGCTGAACCAATGAACGCACCTGGCAAGGAGAGATTTTTAGGGGGAGTGGATCTTGCAGCAAGCGCGAACTGAACTGTTGTCAGTAAACACAAAGGATATGACATAGGTAGTGATGGTTGAATACCTCTAGTTTAAGCCAAGTACGTCCAAAGATGGAGTACTTCTGCCACATCTGGGCTGGAGCTGCTAAAAATAGCCTATCTTGCCTTGACAGAGTACAAAATAGACTTCATGGCTTAGTGGAGGATGCCCTTTTCTCTTCCCTGCAGCCTCTCTCCCACAGAAGAGGCGTTGTGAGCCTATCTTTGTTTTATCGTTACTTCCATGGCAATGATCGTCTGAGCTCCAATCCCTGGTCCCCCCTCGCCAATCTTCCACAAAAAACACCCGTCTAGCTGAAACCACTGTCAGTAATTTTCCTCACTCTTTATCTGTGCCTAAATCAAAATGTAGATTCCATAAACAAAGCTTCTTTCTTAGAAGTACACGCCTGTGGAACTCTGTTCCGTTTGCTTGTTTCCCACCTGACTACAACCTGAATATGTTCAAGTCCAACATAAACAAATTCCTGATGAACCGCCCCTTAAGTAAGACACTTTATCAAATCTCAACACTAACGTACTTTGCACGCAATAACCCTTATCCTCGAGTGGCTCCCAGGCCTTGATAAGTGGTGACCACCTCGTAAAAAAAAAAAAAAAAAAAAAAAAAAAAAGAGAAACTTGAGCCTCATGTAGGATTCCAAAAATGACAAATATCATTTATTTATTTTTTGACAATAAAAAAATACGGACAGACGTGTTTGTTTATTAGAAGGACAGGCAGCTCCTGCCAAGATGTGGCAGCAGTACTCCATCCTTGGACATACTTGGCTTTTATATAGATAGAGAATTGCATCAGCAGTGAGACATCTTCTGGAGTGGTAGAAGGATCCTACTATTTTTCCAGCGACCTTGGCAATAAACTTGATGTTCATGTTCCATTTCAGGTCAGGAGTAAAGGTCAAGCCCAAAAGCTTATCAAAACATGGAGCTTCCCCTAGTCGAAAGCCATCCATTTCAATTGATGCCAGATGGGGATCAGAGCGTTAATGATGTAAAGATAGGAGCTTGGTTTTAAATGCATTAAAAGTAACCAGCCACCTCTTTCCCCACTGTACCACGCGCTCGAGATCAGAGGAGAGAGAATTCTGATACCCGATTAATGGTCACAGCACGTGTTAAAAACAGGGGAAAGTTATAGCTTATTAATTTTCAAGTGTTTTATGCCAAATTGATAGTTGAATATATGGTAAAATTTGTGTTCATTTTCCTTTTTTTTTTCTTTTTTTTACAAAGGAGTCACCACTTACCAAGGCCAAAGGCCACTCGAGGGTAAAGGTTAATAAATGTACAGTGGTCAATGGGAAAATCTCATAGTAATCGTTAGTAGTGGAAATTTGGTAAATTGGATTACTCAAGGGGAACGGCACATCAAGAACTTGTTTATGCTGGACTTGAAGACGACCATATTATAGTCAGCCGGTAAGCAGGCAAACGGAAGAGATTTCCACAGGCGTTCAGTTCTAAGAAGGAAGCTTTGTTCTTGGAATCTATGTTTAGGTCTAGGCACAGATAAAGAGTGGAAAAAATTATTGATAGTGTTCTCAGCTAGACGAGTGTTTCTCGTGTAAGTTTGGGGAGGGGGGACAATAGATTGGAGCTCAGAAGAGGACTTGCCATGAAAATAATAATAAAAAAAGAGACAGGCTCGGAACGTCTAATTTTTCATCGAATGGATACCATAATATTTAATTCACTGCACCTTATCACAAAGGTCCATACAAAATTTCAGCCATATCGGCCCATTAGTTTCCTAGAAAATTTCTAGAATATATGTGATATCGTGGTGACTAATCCGTACAAATTCCTAACTGTGCATCGAATAGATACCATAATACTTAGTTCGCTGCACCTAATCATAGCAAGGATCCATATAACATTCCAGTCAGATTAGCTCAGCAGTTTCTGGAAAAAGAAGTCAAGCATGCATGATCCCCCGTGAGTGCAAAGTGAACGAGGCATAAAAAAAACAAATGACTAAGTTCAGCATTTGCCCCCCCCCCCTCCCATTTAGCCCCCAAATCCCCAGAGGACGTCAGATCCTAGTGAAAATGAACAAACGGTGCAGTTTTAGGCCTTTGAGTTCTGCACCATGCAAAAAAAAAAAAAAAAAAAAGAAATGACCAAGTTCACCATTTCCCCCCCCCCCCATTTAGCCCCGAAAGTCCCCAAAGCCTTAACATATTTAAATTTGAGTTCAGCACCGTACAAAACTGCTAAATAGATATCCACAGAAAATTTTGGATAGATATGGTAAAATACTCCCCCAAAATAGAGTGTTTTTATTAGCCGTAAAAGAGCCCTGGGGCACACCCAGGAGTTATCGCGAAGTATAGACAAACAAAATTATGTAGAAATCAGTTAGTTACAACTTTTCAGAAAGTTTTATAAAAATCCAAGGCATCAATTGTTTTTAATAAGCACAAAAATGTCAATTTTAGCCATTTTAACCCGAAAGGCACCACTTACTTTTGGACGTTCCTATTTTGAAAAAAAAAAATAAATAATTGTTATAATTCGTTTTCTATCCTTTGCAAATGATTCAAATTTTAGTATGTTATTATGGATGATAACGGCTACCAGTTGTCAAAATTTCAGCTTTTCACAGTTGTAATTTCTAACAAATATTAAGTTTTAAAATTTTGTCCCGTAGTTTTGGATGCTACTGTATATCAGAATCGGCAAGTTAGAACAGAATCTGTAATTGTATCGGAATCAGGGAAAATATTAAAATTGTTTCATCACTAATCTATATAAATAAAACACTAGATGTATGTGTGTGTCTGTCTGTCTGTGTGTAAATATTTAACTGATAAACTTTTAAACTACTAGTCACAGGAAATAGTAATCATACACCAAGGATGATTTATAGCGAGGAAAATCTTTGTTTGGATGGATGAATAATGTGTACAGAAATATGTGGCAAGTTAAAACGCAAAATGTTAATTCAACTTGCCGGCATATTTCTATTTCTTTCTGTGCTTGTCCAAATTCAGTTCATTGCGTAAAGTCGTTTAATATTAACTCTTTCTTATCTGTCTCTCGATAGCTACATCGATAGAGAATGCAGCTGAAGCGCTACATGTTTTGGTTTCGATTTTAGCTGATGGCACGCAAGTCATTTCTTTTTTTTTTTTTTAATTTTTGAAATCAGTACTATATATTAGGTACAATATAGTATTCAATAGAGAATTGGCTTATAGTAATAAATACGATATCTGCATGAATTGAAATATATTTAAGTGTATTTTACGACCAAGCAAGCCCTCCGCTAGCTCTCAAATAAAATTTTTTTAAAAATCTGATTCAAATCATATCATCAAAATGACACTTACCGGCATAAGCGTTCGAACCGGGCCTCAAATTGATTCTTGCATAAATGAAGCAATATTTAAATGCTAGCAACCAATCAGAACTCAGGGAATAGATTTGTTCATCTAAGCACACCAGAACATCGCGGCCTGCTTATGTAGCAACTCTCTGGTGTATTTGGTACAGATTTGAATCTGTATCAAATACACTTCTTACTGGTCAGACAACTGAACACTGAAAACTAAATTCAATTTACGCCTTCAACAAGCTCAAATTTCAGTTATCTAAAGAACTGTCATGTCGTAAACTAAATCATACAATTATTAATTGATAAGTGTTTAGATTTTGAAGGAGGAGGGACACCAGATGTTGTGGCTTAAAAAGCGAAAGGGTAACATTAGACTCAGCGTATATACGAAGAAAAAGGAAAGTAATTAAAGTGTTCAATATTTGATTATATTTACATGGGAATTTCGTATGGGAAAAAAGTTATTTGAAATGTTTAATATCTAATACCTCGTTTATAGCAATGCTATAAAAATCCATCGTTCTTGCCTCTTATTAATTATTTCATTTAATTAATTTTTTCTGGAAATCGCTCGAGACAAGGCATGAAACCACTTGATGTAAGCAAGAGTGAAAGATGATTTTTTATTAAAAAATTTTTTTTTATTCAATTTTCACCCCAAACAAAGCACAGTGTCACTTTGAAGCAGGGGGCTATTATCGGGGACATAATTTGCAGGGATGTTATTAAGAGAGATGAGCAGCAAGATGTCTGTACACATTACACTTAAACTTCTGCATGTCAGTACAGTTCGGAAAGCAGAATCCCGGAAGGGGTTCCAAAGTCTAGCAGTTTTGGGGAAGAAACTATTGGAGTAGAAGGCCTTCTTACACCTAGGGATCTATACTGTGAAGGGGTGGGATTTAACTGCTTGTAGGGTTTTTCAGGAGTATTTACATCGAGGGGGAACAAGTGCTTGTAGTTCATCAGAGCATTCACTGTTAAAGTACTTGTAGAACAGGCAGAGGGATGCAAGATTCCGTCGATGGGACAGAGGCTGAAGCCTAGATCATTGCAAAGAAAGGAGATACCTATTGACCTTAGTCTTGAAAAGACCAAGGCTGTAGGTAGAAAGAAAACAGTGAACAGGAAGAGAGTTCCACAATCTTGCAGTCCTTGAAAAGAAGTTACTAGAATAGGAAGGTGTATTATCAGATTGACAAGAAAGTTCTTGTGGTTTTTAACTTCAATTTAGATGAATATATCTCGGCTCAAACATTTATTGATCGAAATAAGCACCATCAGAAGCAACATAATTCGAAATAAGCACCATCAGAAGCAACATAATTCTGTCAACAAAAATACAAGTGTATTTATGCCAGTAATGCCAAAATCTTGCTTCTGGTGGCGATGAAGTCGTTGAAAGATTTTGTTTTTTTTATATCGCTTAGGTTTTTTAAGCATTACTCATGCATAAAGTTGTTGAGATGCTTGAAAAAGTGGTAGTTTGTAAGTTTGTAAGTATTTGAGAGTATGGTGGATGAAGCAGAATTTCATAGCCTGATTTATTCAACTTCTGCAGTGTTGGTTTAGCAACGTGTGGTCGGGCATCGTCGTGGAGGAGAAGTGAACCTTTTCTGTTGACTAATGCTGGGTATTGTTGGTGAAATTTTTGATGCATTTCATCCAATTGTTGACAGTACTTGTCCACCATAATGGTTTCGCCTGTATTAAAAAAACTAATGGATAAGACCGGTCGCAGACCACCAAACAATCAGCATGAACTTCTTTTGGTGCAACTCTGACTTTGGAAAGTGTCATGGAACTTAATCAGTCAGCGTCGCCAGTTATCGTAAAGAACCCATTTTTCATTGCAAGTCACAACCTGACTGAGAAAGCAGAGTGATATCTAATGCAAACGACTTGTAATAGTTAAAATTTTCAGGATGCAAAACTCGTGCAATGTTTGTCGTATAAAAATGGATCCACTTTGCAAAAAGTCACGCTTAAAATGGTCCTTGATTTTATTTGAGCAAGTTATTCTTCGATCCCACTTCTTAGAGATATACGGGATGATCCACCCTTCTCTCCCAGAGGTCATCGAATTAACACTATGGAATTATTTATTTCCAGAAATACTGAAGTCAACTAAAAAAATCATGCCTTTTCTTCTTAATACTGCCATCTTGTTTAGGTATGACTAGCATTTCAGCCCGGTGTTGCCCGGGCATTTGGAGGTGTATGTTCAGAAAGAAAAAAAAAAAAGAAAAAGCGGTCAATTTTTTTAACTTTGACCCCTATTATGACCCCTTAACATTTGTTTTGGGCTCAAATCAAGTTATTAAGTTAGATCCATGTCCAACGAACCTATATCTAAAATTTCAAGTGTTTACACACAAAATTGTCGGAGAAGTTTGGTAGAGTTCTCAAAAAATCAAATCGTTGAACTTTGACTTTAACAGCCAAATTTCTGGCCGAAAACTGATCAAAGATTTTCCCAAATCTCAGTACCTTATATATCAAATTTCGAGTCTGTAGAATTAAAATTGACAGTTATTGCATAGGGAAATGTACACAGACACACACACACAGACAGACATGTTCACTTATAGATATATAGATTTTATTCTGCTGGACTGGGGGCAATTTGCATCGATTAATTGCCTATGTTGTGTGTTGGTTAACGTGGTATTGAGTTGAACCCGACTTACTTGTGTCGGGCAGGTGCAGAAAGGTCAAGGGGATACCGGTGACATATCAGACTCAATGATTTCTGTTAACAGAGTGTGCACCTGCATGCTAAAAACTGAGTCAGTGCATTTTAGGTGCAGGCCAGTTAACGAAGGGGTGCCACCCCTCACACATACACCAGTAGAAGAGAGTGGACAGTCGATTGGAGTCAAAGTTGGTAGACAGTCGGACGAGCTAGTTTTGAGATCAGAAGGATCAGAGGAAAGATGTGTCGACGGAAACACAAAAAAGTTTGAGTCCACAATGTGAGGGGGGCTCCCCAGTTCACCTATATATGAAATAATGAGATCTTTGCCAGAAAATCGGCGTTGTTTTCTTTTTATATGCGCTTTACAGATCGACCAATGACGAGAAGAACCACATCCCAGAAAACACAAAATAACAAAAAAAGGTATGCTGATCTCTTAACATGTATATATGCACACACGTAGTTAAAAACTACTAAGGTAGATACACAACTTAAGGGTTCTTAAAGGAGCTCGATCACATGTATACACACATGACTGTATCAATGTATATAAACTGTATATAAGGCTTGTATATATAGTGAAATAGGAAAGTTTGAGACCCATCGCAGAGCACCAGGTGGAATCTACATTGCACTGTAGAGAACCTGCTGTTGATTTCATAAAAATATTTCTATATAAAATGGCTTGAATTAAAATTTAAAATGCAAAAGTCAAGTATCATGCTTCAATTGTGCTTTAAACAGAAACATTCATTCCGAACACACGTTTGTCATATCAAAAAACATACTGTTTATTTTATATGCCTGGCCTTACCGCTTGTGCGGTGATAATGGCTTGCATTTAAGTTTAAAATGAGAAAGTCATGGTGCAATTGTTCTTTAAACCGAAACATTCATTTTGAACGCGCCCCTGTCATATAATCGAACCTACTACTAATTTTATGTGTCGGATTTTTCAGCTTTTGTGGAAATAAAAAAAAATGTAATCCTTTGACCTGCTTCGCACCCCTCCATGATCCTGCATCCCAGAGGAGATGCAGTTTGAAAAAAAAAATGGAGACACATAGACACACACATACATCGTGAGTTTTATAAATTAGATTATCACTTAATTTACCAGTAATTCCATTGCACTTCTTGTGTACCAAATATTCTACCAAATAAATCTATATATCTATAAAAATGAAATTGTCTGCGTGTGTGAGTACATTTCCCTACCGAACTACTCTGTCAATTTTCAGTCTACAGACTCGAGATTTAACATAAGGAGTATTTAGATTTGGGAAAATCTTTTTAATTGGTTTTCGGCTGGAAATTTGGCTGCCAAGGGATCAAAGTTCAACGATTTGATCTTTGAAACGTCTACCAAACTCCTGTCAATTTTGGGTTTAAACACTTGAAATTTTAGATGCAGGTTACTTGGACATGGATCAAACGTTTTAATTTGATTTGCCCCCACAACAATGTTAAGGCGTTAAAATTGGGGTCAAAGTTTTTAATAAATTTGACCTCTGCAATCTCTACCAAATCACTCAGAAAATTTTTGGTCTAAACATTTGACATAAAGTGTATTCAGACATAGGGCAAGCTTTGTAATTGGTTTTTGGCTGAAAATTTGGCTGCCAAGGGGTCAAAGTTCAAATGATTTGACCGTTGCGGTCTCTAGCAAACTATTCAGCCAATTTCAGGCCCAAACATTTTAAATTTTACATAAAGAGTATTCAGGCATGCAGCAAGCTTTTTAATCAGTTTTTGGGCGAAAATTTGGCTACCAAAAGGTCAAAGTTGAAAGACTACCAAACTCGTCTGCCAATTTTGAGTCTAAACACTTGAAATTTTAGATGTAGGTTACCTGGACAGGAGTCAAACGTTTTAATATATATATATATATATATATATATATATATATATATATATATATATATATGCACATAAAGTTATGAAAAGTACATAAGGCCCGAACAAATCCGGGCTGAATTGCTAGTATTACAATAAAATGAATTTTACCAGACTCCCTTTTCCACAAACTTAGCAGGAGAACTTTGACTTTTTGGGGATGTTTTCCAACACTACAAGCACTTTGGTCTTGGTAGCATTCACTCTCAGACCTTACTTTTTATTGCATTTTTCAGAGTCTTTAACTCTGTAAGAAGACCTTCCACTCTTTCACAGAGCACCTATCTTGCCATGACGGAGTTCAAAACTAACTTCGTAATCTAGTAGGCGATCCCCTTTTTCTCTTCTCTGAACAGAAAAGACATTGTGAGCCTGTCTCTGCTCTTTCGTTATTTTTGTGGCAAGTGTTCGACTGAGCTCCAATCTATGCCCCCCCCCCCGCTAATCTTTCACACAAAACGCTCACCTATCCAAAATTGCTATCAATAATTTCCCTCCCACTCTCTATCGGTGCCTTTAACCCTTATCGCCGAATGGTTTCCGGGCCTTGATCAGTGGTGACCTCCATGCAAAAAAAAAAAAACAAAAAAAAACTAAGCGTGGATTCCATGAACAAAACTTTTTTCTTAGAACCTGTGTAACTCTGTTCCGCTGGTCTGCTTTCCAGCTGACTACAATATTGCCATCTTCAAGTCTAATGTAAACAAGTTCTTATTGTGTAATATCGCAGCTACAAACAAACAAATATAAATAAATCCAACTCGGCTTTTCTTTCTGCTTTAGAAAAAAAGATTTTATTACCATTGCTTTCTAAACAAGGTTTTTTGTTTTTTCTTCTCTGCTCGACCACACGGAGGCCGTAGACAACCATTTCTCATCTTCAACTTTACGCGTCAATCTTTTCAACCGCACTTTTTCTTTTCCCAAAATTTTACCCATCCATCTCACTTTGGTGTCAACTTTGTTTCTCCCCGATCACGTGGTGCCCTTTTCGACTCTTTTTCTTTTTCGTACAAGCTTGCACATGCTTCCTAATTTGCATACGTGTTCAAACACTGCTGCTGCTAATACAATCGCTTGCCATCCATCCTTCACATTTCCCATGCGCTCTATTACACAAGTACAAATATTTTTATGTTTTTACTAAGGTGTCACCATTTATCAAGGCCAAAAAGCCACTCGAGGATAAGGATTAATAAGTATCAGATTGACAGTGAGATAACACCGTGGTTGTTAATGAGGGTAGTGATTGGGCAGAATTTGATCACTTAAGAAGGTGGCTCAATAAGAATTTGTTTACATTGGACTTGAAAAGGACCATGATCTAGTTAGTTGGGAAGCAGTCCTGCAGTTCTGTGATTCACAGACAGACAGTTCCAGGAAAAAAAACTTTGATTATGGAAATTTTTTTTAGTTTTAAGGAGAGGGAGGGAAGGAGAGAGAGAGAGAGAGAGAGAGAGAGAGAGAGAGAGAGAGAGAGAGAGGGAGGAAAACTATTGACGGTGGACAAGTTTTTGCAGAGAGGAGAGGGGGTCGTAGATTGAAGGTTAGCCAGACTCCTGCATGAAACAATATATTAGAGAAATACTAACAATGTCTCCTGAGCATCCAGCATCTTTTCCGAATAACCTGAATGAAATTCTCATGACAACGCTTCAAGTCTGCTGATTTCTTTTGTTATGAAAATACTAGCTGTGTTGACCCAGCACTGCCCGGGTGTAAAGAGGAAATGACTGTCTTGTTTAAGAAATTAAAATCGATTTGGGCATTACTGCGGTAGTCAAAGTGAAATAACTCAATTCATTATTAATTCCATCAAAGGAAAATAATCATATAAGTTATTTCCCTTGAGCTTTTTAATGGGTAAGAATATTTGGTGAGTAATAGAAAATTTATCTACCATAAAAGTTTTCAGAGAATAATTATTTTCATAAAAAATAAACATGAAATAAAATATATTTGTGTCAATAACATAGTGAAAGGGAAAAAAAAAAGCATAAAAAAGGCTAGTCTAAATCAAGCATCGATATATTAATATTGTTATCTGAGTCTGATACTACTGAGATAATAAAATGGGTACTTATGCACTTATGTTACCGTGTTGAAATAATAACATTTAGAAAGCCATTCTTAACATGAGGTGGGGGAGGGATGTTTTGTAACTAATCTGTACTTTCACCTAACAATGTAATAAAAATGATATCGAATAATTTCAATTTAATTTAAAAATACTATTTACAAAATAGCACGGTAGCATAAGTGCATAAGCACCAAATAATGACTGGTATTATTTGGATTATACAGCCATCTGTTGTCATCTTGAGTGCTATTTTCACAACATTTTGGTTGATGTAACCTTCAAACTTCTTCAGGAATATCTTGTCAAACTCGGGAATCTGCACAGAATTTATTTGATCCATGCATGCCCTTATTTCATGACTGGGTAAATGTCACAAGTAATTTGCAATTGTATTTTACATGCTGCCTGTACTGAAGATTGGACCTTCAACCTCCAGAAAAGTGTAAACTACAACTAAATTTTACCAAGGAATTCAGTAACTTGCAGTCTCGTGGCGTAGTGGATCACATCGACCAAAATGTGAAAATAACATTCAAAGTGAGAATGGTAGTCCAAATAATTCAAAATAATCCAAATAATACCAATTATGCAATCCTTATCTCAAAAATTCACAAAGTGATTGAATCTATCTACTCACCAAAGTTCTGAAAAAAGGACCAGAAAAATGGCAAGAATTGATTGAAACAAACAGCAACTTACCTATAAAGCAAAAAATAAAATTAAAATTAGATACATAAAAACTTGGTCCAATGTAATTTCAGGATTGAAAAGAAATTTTGGCAATTTCGCAGTCTAGTTAACAGTCAAGAAATTTAAAAACAAACAAATTATATAATAAATATCTTTTACCAAATGTAATAAAATTTACTTTTTTTACCGACCTGTATAGTTTTACAATTCTGAAACTTTCAAAGTTTTTATTTTGATAGTAGATTTCGCTGATACCTGTCTTTCAGATACAGTAAGAATCCCACATGGCTGACCAAGTCAATCCTTAAAATAAAGTTAAAAAAAAAAAAAAAAAAAAAAAACTTATCTTAACACTTAACCTAAGTCTGACTAGCAATATTCCCCATTGAAGAAATTTTTTTTTTACTAAAAATAGAAAAAAAAAAAAAAAAAAAAAAAAAAATCGACCGCTGTCTTTGATTGAATTGTTTTTGGCTTATTCAAAGTAGCGATAACATATTCAGAGATAATAAATCTGTCAGTTTTAGAACATTAAAACTATACAGGTCGGTCGAAAATAAAATTATTTGTTGTAAATTTTTGATTACTTAGCATGAACTATATTGTATATTAAAAATCGAAATAAGCCAAATTATTGTCATCAAAAAATTTACGAAACAAAAATTAAAAAAAAAAAAAAAAATAGAACTCAAGCGTTCGTTTTATAAATAAATATAAATAGCATTGTGTAAATAAGTTAAAAGGATTGATACGCCATAAAACCGAGTCAGCAAACCACGAATCATTTACCGTATTTGGGATTTTGCATGTTGTAAACTGACAAATTAAGTTTTGATTCTGACTAGCCAATATTTGTTATTGTTGTGTCATGTTATTGGAAATAAACTAATATACTTGACTACAATTTACTTTTTTTTTTTACTACACAGGAATCACCACTTATCAAGGCCCAGAGGCCACTCGAGGATAAGGGTTAATGGGTATACATTAGTCAATGTGATTATAGCGTTTTTAACATAGTGGAATTTTTGTAAGTTGGATAAGATAGGAGGACGGTTCAGCAAGAACTTGTTTACATTGGACTTGAAGACAGATTGTAGTCAGCTGGGAAACAGGCCAACGGAAGAGAGATTCACAGGCGTGCAGTTCTAAGGAAGAAGCTCCGCTCATGGAATCTACATCTAGGTTTAGGCACAGATAAAGAGTGTAGGAAACTATTGGTAGTGGTTCTGGCTAGACGAGTGTTTTTCATGAAAGTTTGTTGAGGGGGGGGCGACCATAGATTGAAGCTCAGATGAGCACCTGCCATGGAAATAACGATAAAGCAGAGATAGGCTCGCAACATCTTTTCTGTGGGAAAAAGGTTGCAGGGAAGAGAAAAGAGCATCCCCCACTAAGCTACAAAGTCTTTTTTGAACTCTGTCAAGGCAGGATAAACTGCTTCTAGCAGCTCCAGCCTAGATGTAGCAACAGTACTCCATCATTGGCCGAACCTGGCTTTTATATAGGTAGTAAATTTCATCAGGAGTGAGATATCTACTGGAGCCGTAGAAGGATCCTACCATTTTCCCAGCGACCTTGGCGACAGATTTGATGTATGTGTTCCATTTCAAATCGGGAGTAAAGGTGTTTTTACTATTGAGTTGAAACTTTGTGTAATGACTAAAAATAGCTTCCAATACAAAAATATTTCTTTTATTTAGAAAGCAAAATACTGACTCTCCTACAAAAGCGATATTGAGTACATGTGATATATTTTAGAAACCAAGAAGCTATAAATTCAAGATAAAAGTAATTTACACAAAAAGTCACGTTGCACTTTTGGCAATAAGTTAGTGGCTTACTCTTGCAGAACTCATTTATATAAGTTCATACATCATCAACCAAATGCAATTTTAGCAAATTTACCAAGAATTTTTTAAGAGAATTTCAACAACTCTCGGATAAAAGTTGATGAAAGTTGATAAATATAGAAATTTTATCCTTTCTTCAGAATAATTATACAGTTAGCCGTACTCTTGTATAATATAATATATATATATATATATATATATATATATATAAAAGCAAAAAATTGTGTTATTGTATGTCCGCCAAAGGCTTTTTTTGCCCGGCTTCTCGGTCGGGTCACTCCTTAAAACTGATAATGATAAAGCAGAGATAGGCTTGCAACATCTTTTCTGTGGGAAAAAGGTTGCAGGGAAGAGAAAAGAGCATTCCCCACTAAGCTATAAATTCAAGATAAAAGCAATTTACACAAAAAGTCACGTTGCACTTTTGGCAATAAGTTAGTGGCTTACTCTTGCAGAACTCATTTACATAAGTTCATACATTATATATATATTAATTTCTTTTAGATATAATATAAAGGAAAAAAATATGTGTATGTATACATATCAATAAATCAAACAAATGCAATTTTAGCAAATTTACCAAGAATTTTTAAGAGGGTTTCCACAACTTTCGGATAAAAGTTGATGAAAGTTGATAAATATAGAAATTTTATCCTTTCTTCAGAATAATTATACAGTTAGCCGTACTCTTGTATAATATAATCTCTCTCTCTCTCTCTCTATATATATATATATATATCTATATATATAAAAGCCAAACGTCTGTGTGTATGTATGTATGTTTGTTTGTAACGCTAAAACCTTTGAAAGACGGAACCAAACTTGACAAATTTGGTATCATATCGAAGCCCCATCACCCGGATGACAAATATCGAAATTTCACGTCAAACGGACCACTAGAAGTTGGTCAACTGATCAGTTATCTTCGAGGGGGACCCCCAAAAAACCTGTCATTAACGCTAAAACTTGAGATGAAAGATTCCTCTCCCCTAAGAATAAAACATATGTTCAATATCTGCTTTTGTTTTTTCATTGTTTATACGGTCCCGAGCAACGCCGGGTAGCCCTGCTAGTATATATATATAAAAGGCAAAATGTGTGTGATCATTTCGTGTATGTCTTCAAAAGGCTTCTTTCGCACGCACTCCCGGAGTCGTTACTATCACTTAAAACTGTGTATATAGGTCCTATATCATAATATCTAGGAATTAGGAAAGCACGTAGCGTATAGATTTATTTACGTCGATTTTTACAAAATTATTGTTATTTTGGCTTCTCGCGTGTTGATTGGGCTTTTTAGTATAAATAAAATGAAACTAAACTCAAACGGACGTGTTCGCGGCAATGCGCCGGGAACAGACGCTTACGCTGCATGAATTCTATTTGACCTTCTTAATTAGGTCAAATGGAAGCAGCAAAGTTAACTTTTATTACGCACGCCTGTTTTTATAGTTATAGTTAGATAAAACACTTCTACGCTGTATGTTGCGGTGGCCCAATGGTAACATCGCACGTTTTTTTTTTTTTTCACACATTAATTTCCAACTCAAGGGTACGGGTTCGATTCTCATACTCACCTACCAAAACATTTTTTTATTATTATTTTATTTTATTATCATTTAAAACCCCCCCCCACCCCGGGAGTTTTGATTTACCTCAAGACACCCGGGCATCGCCGGGTACTCCCCCCCCTAGTATATATATAAAAGCAAAAAAATGTCCGCCAAAGGCTTTTTTTGCCCGACTTCTCGGTCGGGTCACTCCTCCTTAAAACTTTTTATATACCCCCTAGATAATATCTATCAGTTATGACCGGGAGTCGCGTCTATCTTTAATTTGCCTGACTTTTACATGCTGTTTTCGATCGCCGCAAATTCCTTCACTCTAAACTCGGCCGTTTTGTACAAGGAGGGGTCGATTTTTTTTGGCTGACATTTTAGCAAGTCATCGTCACCATTGGATTGACTTCGGTTAATTTCAACGCTTTTAACTTCCGGTCACATCATGGACACATCGGCTAACACACACGCCAGATTTTCTTTCACTTTCTTTTCCATCTTCACGTCACGGGTTCGAGCCTGCCTGCCTACTACCACTTTTTTTTTTCTTTGCTCAACACACATCCAAACACCCGGGCAACACTGGGCACATAGGCTAGTATCATATAGATTTTAAAAAGAAATAACTTGATGTCCTATTTATAGGAAAATGGAACCTAATGGTTTAACTAAAAAAAAAAAAACACATACTGATAATTCACTACTTTTTAACTAATATGGAGACGTTCTCAAATAAACACCTGAACAGAAAAATTAACGAAGAAGAATAAATCACTCTTTTAATAAGTTCTTTATTTTGCCTTATTTAATTGCTTGGATTCTTTGAACTATTGTTCTCATCTTGAAAACGTTTCAGTTGATGTAACACCTCCGACCTTCTTTAGGTGTATCTTGTCAAACTCGGGAATCTTATGACTGCAAGATTCATTTTGACATCACCATTACGTTCTGCACACATCATCCCAGCACTTAACCCACTCTGCAATTCCAAATACACAATCCCAGCATTGTGAATCTATCGAATGGGAGAATCTGCACGGAATTTCCAATGGAACCCTTTATTTAATCCACAATGTACGAGGGCCCATGGCGCAGTGGATAAAGTACTTGGTAAAATTCAGTTGTAAAAATTACATTCCTGGAGATTTAAGGTTCAATCCTCAGTGCAGGCAATCTAACAATACAGTTGCAAATTACTTAGGAGTTCTACCCAGTCATGGCTGATAGAACGAGAGCATGCTACCCCCGTGGATTAAATAAAGGGTTATGTTTGAAATCCTATGTAGATTCCGAAATTTGATAGAAAGATTCCCGAGTTCAACAAAGAACTTTGGAGATTACATAGACCAGATCATTGTGAAAATAACACTCAAGATAAGAAAAGAAGTCCAAAGCAGGGTTTCATAAAATAGACTCCATACAGCCCTGGGGTTCCGAGAGTGAAACGGAGGGGTTCCGGAAGCCCCTTCTTAAAGAGGACCAACTGCTTTATATGGAAAAATTAAATGGCTGCAAACATTTAACCATTGTTCTTTTTTACTGGAAAGAAATATGATACATAACTGCAGGTGTAAAGAGTTTCAGGATGGTTGATGAAAAAGAAAATAAAAATAAATTAACAAAAAATGCAACACTTTTTTTTAATCAAAAACCAAAAACAAAAATGGTTGTAAACATTATCATTAGTTTGTGTTAAAATTTGAAATTAATGTTTTTTTTATATTTATTTTAGAAATTATCTTGTAAGTGCTCCGTGAAAAACCTTTGCCCTGCTTAGAGGTTCCATGGTGTCTTAAAGTTTGAGGAAACTCTGGTCCAAAGAATCCAAATAAGATAAAAAAAAAAAAAATGATCAACCCTTATCAGATATGTATTGCTGCTATTAAACTTAGCTGATGATTCTGCTTTAAATCATCCAAAAATGGCCGATGAGGCATAAAAAAAAAAAAAAATGGTCAACCCTTATCAGATATGTATTGCTGCTATTAAACTTAGCTGATGATTCTGCTTTAAATCATCCAAAAATGGCCGATGAGGCATAAAAAAAAAAAAAAAAAAAAAAAATGGTCAACCCTTATCAGATATGTATTGCCGCTATTAAACTTAGCTGATGATTCTGTTTAAATCATCCAAAAATGGCCGATGAGGCATAAAAAAAAAAAAAAAATGGTCAACCCTTATCAGATATGTATTGCCGCTATTAAACTTAGCTGATGATTCTGCTTTAAATCATCCAAAAATGGCCGATGAGGCATAAAAAAAAACAAAAAAAACTAATCAAGCCAATGATTAGGGTTTTTCCTTTCTTAAAAATATGCACTTATTTTTGGCAGATTTTCATCACATACAGGAAATTTGGAATGAATGCAAGAGAGTGAGGTAAAGGTATGGGGAAGGTGGAGAGACGATTCATAGAGTATACCGAGTTCTTTGTATTACATCTCTGGTGTTCAAAAACGAAATACTTATTAATTTATACTGCATATTACCATAATGGAAATGAGAACATTATGTCTGATGCAGAAAGTGTGTGTGTGTGTGTGTGTGTATATATATATATATATATATATATATATATATATATATATATATATATGATTTTCAGAATGTGAGAGATTATATATAATAAATCCCACAGCCAAACAACGTCGCAGCCCACAAGAGCCATGACAGTCAACGAACCGGAAGTCCAAGACTCGAGTTTCGCCCTCATTTGGGCTCATCAGTTAGACACATCCGAACTCGGATTTCGAAACCAGAGTCTCTTGCATGCGAGGCAAGCACTGTACCAACGGAGCAAACACCCCGCACACAAGAATTTCTATTAACCAACACAAATCAAGAAATCCACGCCAAAATCCGACTGAAATGAATCTACTTCGTCTCGACAAGGGATGCGGTCATCCAACCAGCTAATAACCCCAAGCTGATGTCTCACAACTTAAGACGAAGTAGGTTACTTTCACAGTCGGATTTCGGCGCGGTTTGCTTGATCTGTGTTGGTTAATAGAAATTTTATGTATACTATTAGTTTTATTTATGAAGTTCAATGCGTGTTAAATATAACTACAGAGCAGATACAAATAAATGACAAAAACATTATAGGATTGTTTCTGCACTACGAAACGGGTGTTGTCAAAAATTGAACATTTTAACATGTTGAAAGAAATAAACAGTAAAATGAACATCTTGGAATTTTGAATATAGACTTTTTGTCATTTGTTTATATACCAGCAGGCAAAGTGGCATTGCCCGGTCTTAAAATACATATGAATATTATATCTTAATTAATGCACATTTCTTATTTATTATAGAAATGCTGTAATTATTAAACATAACATTAAATTCCTTTTAAAAAATGGAGTAAAAAAAAAAAAATATGAAAGGAAACATGTGCATGCGAGTATCATGTTTTTTTCCAAGCAGTTCATTTTTTTGTAAGTAAAAAGAAAAATACTCAAGCTGAGATCGAAGCCAAATTTCAAGACAGTGATAACCATTAAATCAGTGTGCCACGTCTTTAAAAAGTGTTTTCAAGCCTACTTATTCTTAACATAATGTATCTGTCATGTGAACAATTCGCGCATGACCAGTCATGAAACAGTCGAAAAATCCATCGACCCAAAGTACCAATTTTTACTCCTTAGCAGCCCTTTTTTCCAGATGGAAACTGATTATTTTTTTATTTTATTTTCTATATATTAATTTCTTTTAGATATAATACAAAGGAAAAAAATATGCGTATGTATACATATAAATAAACAATTAAAAATGTAATAAAATAAATTCAATTATTAAAATAAAATATATGCACATGTGTATGTGCATACATGTGTGCATGCGTGTGTATACACATGCGTGAGCATGTACACATATACATATTGACGTGTACATTTCTGAAAGAGAACAAATTCAAGCACACATAGAGTGACCTCCCTTAAACTATTCCCTTTACCCCAAACCGGATATTACTCCACACTAATACAGCAGCCATTAACACGCCTAAGTACATACTTTAATACGTAACACACAAAAATTCATCATTTATATACAATAAAACCAAAGCTACAATAATTCCCAATAATACATAATATCCATCACAACTCATATCCTGGAGATTGATTTGACAGCCAGTCTGAGACACTGACTTCTGGAACGCTGATTTGCCAAACAGTTGGATACGTTTCTTTTTATTTTTCCCCTAAAGAAGAGATACTAATCTCGAAAATTAGGGACATCAACACCTACCATTTTGTACGACACATTATGTTGGAAAATATACATAATATAATTGAAAATTATGAAAATTTCTTCTAATATTGTCATTATTCTTTTATATGTCCACAGTTTCCTACGAACCGCATTGATATAGTCTTCAAACGACTCCTTTTTGTCATTTATTTGTAGATGCTCTATATCAGACTTCATAACATACAGAATTGGTATATAAATAAAAGTGTGGAATATTATTGAATAAGCATATTTTTCTCATAAACATATACAGTAGAAGCCCGGGATATGGCATTAAAAATTAGTAACAAAATACAGTACAGTATATAATACACATGTCAAATAATATAATTAACATTGTAAAGCGAGGCAAATACTGCAACCAGGGGACGGAAAAACATCGTTTTTTTTCAGGTTACGATGTGGATTATGATATTATATATATATATATATATATATATATATATCAGTTGCATTGACCCAGCATTGCCCAGGAAAATTTTGCCCGCCCTCAGGGAAATCTTAAGCTGAAATTTCTCAAGCGTGTCCAGTGAAGGATAAGGGCTTATAAAATACTTCTAGAGGAATTTGAAACTCTCAAATCAGATTGACCGAAGGAAAGCTTTTGCGGAATATTGTTAATTTTTGAGACATTGTGTTGAACAAAGATGGCGGCGTAGTTCAGATCAGTAACCAAGATGGTGGCCAAGAATTAAATGCGGTCCGTGACGTAGTAAACGGCGAACTGATTGAATCCAAAATTCGACAATTTTTATAATAATTTTGGGACGTTTTCATTGGTTGTTTAGCACAGCCGTTGGTTATAAAAATGATTGGCGAATGCATTCGTCTCATACCCCCATTACAAGTCAAAAACATTTTACAAATATAATTCGAATATTACAAGCATAAAATCCATAAGTATTCAAGAGCACTCTAAAAAAAAATATTTTCGTACATACCTAAACAGTATCATGTAGAATAATATATATATATATATATATATATATATATATATATATATATATATATATATATATATATATATAGAGGTACAGAATTTATATATAGTTTTAAAAAATAATAGGCGGAAGTTTCTCGAGAGCTCTTTCGGCTATCATCTCGTCAGGAGAAAATCGATAGCGAACAAAATAATATTGTGTCAAAAAATAAAGAGTTCTAATGGGGAACTTATTAAATGTGCCAAAAGTACGGGGACACTAAATAAATTTATTAACGTTTTTAAACGTTAATAAATTTATTTAGTGTCCCCGTACTTTTGGCACATTCATAACTTCCCCATTAGAACTCTGTATTTTTCGACACAATATTATTTTGTTCGCTATCGATTTTCTCCTGACAAGATTATAGCCGAAAGAGCTCTCAAGAAACTTCCGCCTATTATTTTTAAAACTATATATAGATTCTGTACATCTAAACATTTATTTAAATATCTTCGGAAGAGGTACACACAACAGTAAATAGAAATATATATATATATATATATATATATAAATAAAAGGGCCCGGTAATACCTAATAGGTTATTAGCCCTGAGCGAGCTATGGACGAAGTTTACAGATATTATGAAATACACAAGCGATTCCTAACCACATGTAAACCCCGTATGTAAGAAGATGATATACAACGGCTTGCATTACTGGTACTAGCAAGGCTCCACGTGGCTTAACGTCTGTGATCAGATGAGAACCGGTGTTACATGCATACATTTGTAAGCGTGTAAGTTTTTTTTTGTCAGGCGAGCAGTTATTTAGCAGTTGGTCACAGCAAGTTTGTGCGTGTAAATGGGCGTAATTAAGTCAGTAGCAGTTTTTTTTTTCTACAGTGGTGTTGTGCTGCGGGTCGGGGGTTCATATTGGAGACACATTAACGGTACATGTATAACAGGGACTCAGGACAGATGATGATGATGAGGAGGGAGACATTTATAACAGACTTTCGGTTGTAAAGACGACACGAAACACTTACAAAATACGATTTCTTTATTCTTCAACCGCGACTGATTATGTCAGGAATTCAAGCTTTTTTGACTACATGGTCTACTCTTCTCACTTCACCTCAAAGGGGCTCCCACTCTCCAACTATCATTACGTGTGAATTGCTCCGGTTATCTTATCCTCTCTAACTTTGAACCCGCGACTGATATATTGAGAAATCTATTTTGTTTATGACGTCAGAAGTGTGGTTCCCAACGTGACTATTTTAACGTGGATTTACATATGTCTATCCAACACACTTTTGGCAAACAAAGAATCCTCAATTCTAGTTGTTTAATATCCAACCTATTTTAAAACAATATATTTTTTTTAACTCACATTGTCCATTCTTTTAACTGACATATTTAATATCCAGTTATTCTAAAAGAATGGACAATCGCTATTTTTTTGGCATAAATAATATTTAGTTATTTCTAAAAGAATTAACAATGGACTGCGTTCCTAGGATTTCAATTATCCCCTTGCCTACAGGGTTCGATTCTAGCCTTTTCCTAATATCATTTTCACTTATCTAGTATGTATTCTTACTTACATGAGAAAGGGACAGCCCTTATCTAACAGTAGAACCCTGTGATACGGCATTAAAAATTAGGACCAAAATACAGTACAGTATATAAAACACATATCTATATATCTATAAAAGTGAACGTGTCTGTCTGTCTGTCTGTCTGTGTACATTTCCCTACGCAATAACTCTGTCAATTTTTAGTCTATAGACTCGAAATTTGAAATACCGGGTACTGAGATTTGGGAAAATCGATGTGACGGGTGTCAGCCAGAAATTTGGCTGTTAAGGGGTCAAATTTCAACGATTTGACGTTTAAGAACTCTACCAAACTCCTCCGACAATTTTGGGTCTAGACACTTGAAATTTTAGATATAGGTTCCTTGAACCTGGATCTAACTTAATAAAGTGATTTGAGCCCGAAACTATAAATTTTAAGGGGTCATAATAGGGGTAAAAAAAAAAAAAAAATTACTCTTTTTTTTTTTTTTGCTCAGCATACACCTCCAAACACCCGGGCAACGCCGGGCTGAAATGCTAGTATATAATAAAATAACATTAAAATAACATCGTGAGGTGGGGGGAAATACCGTAAGCAGGCACCGGAAAAACATATTCCACATAGTAACCTGAAAAAACCGTAATCTAGGGCCACCGTATCCCGAGGTTCTAATGGAAATAATGTGCGTGTGTATGCGAAAGAGGTGTTACATCATGACAGGTTGCAGTGTCAATCATGTCCCAGTCAGCGTCGTTGCAATGAAAGGATTTAAAAAAAAAAAAAAAAAAAAAAAAAAAAGCACGAATTCAATTTAAAATAAATAAAAAAAATGTTTTATTTTGTGAAATTACGATATTTCTCGACTGAATGACAGACTGACAATCAGAAGCCAGAGCTTGATCAAATAAAAGATAGACAAAGAGGAAGAGGAAGAAACGTGTGTGTGTGTGTGTGTGAGAGAGAGAGAGAGAGAGAGAGAGAGAGAGAGAGAGAGAGAGAGACAGAGAGAGAGAGAGACAGAGAGAGAGAGAGAGAGAGAGAGACAGAGACAGAGACAGAAAGAGAGAGAGACAGAGAGAGAGAGAGAGAGAGAGAGAGAGAGAGACTGCACCACGTCTATTTTACATGCAGATGCTTACTTACCTGCCGCACCAAACGCACTCGAAATTCCCCTCCACCCATCACTCCTCATTTCCCTACTCTCGCCGAACATCAGAGAAAAAGATAAGATGAAAGTTTTAGACAATAAAAAAAAAAAAAAGTATGGGGGGGAAAAAACATTGCGAGATATAATTGAGCGGCTCGACATCCCCCCCCCCCCGCATTTCCCTTGCATGTTTACTTGAAAGATTTCCATGGACAGTTACGCACTTGTTCTGGGAGTTTTTGTTTCCAAAGAGGGAAAGCGGTGCATCCTTGATTAAATATTCCGTTGAGATTTAGACAGAAAGACGGGAGCGATTACGCGCTCTCATAAACACAGTAACCAGATAAAAACGAAACGACTGATAACATCCATGCCTGGTCTGGGCGTTTGATATTGTTCAGGGTTTTTTTTTAGTTCTCGTCACGTGCTTTTCTTGGGCCTTGGCGACACGTAGTTAATCCTTGTTACTCTTTCATGAAGAGTATTGAGGATCTTTGGTAAACAGTTTCTTCTTTGGTTGCCAATCCATTTTTTTTTTTTTTTTTTTTTTTTTTCATCGAAAACAAGGCATATTGCCACTTGGTACGTGAGGAGGAGCTACTATTTAAGACTATGTCTAACAGTGTGTGTGTGTTGTAGGGGGTTGAGTAACAAGATGTTTGTTAAGATTACATTTAAACTTCTGCGGGTTTGTACATGATACTTCTGGCATGTGTTGGACTGCATTCAAAAATTGACGTTCAAACTAACCTATCTCTGGCCAGGTTTCTATCCCTCTTTCTCGCAAGTCTATCCACATCTACTAAGTCAAAGTTTTTCTTTTCTTTTTTTTCATAGAATGAATATATTCAAGTTTGTGTGTGTGTGTGTGTGTGTGTGTGTGTGTGTGTGTGTGTGTTTTCAAAGAAGTAATTTTTTATATAATGATCAAAACAATTTTGGTTGAAATGCTTGACGCTGATTGGTTAAAAATACTCGATTTCAATTGGTTTAACGTTTGTTGTTCATGCTGTCATGTGTTGGATGGCATTCAGAAATTGACTTCCAAACTAAACTATTCTCCGACCAGATTTTCATCATACTTTCTCTAGTCCATCCTCGTTTTTTTTTTGGGGCCCTCATCCCTGCCCTGGTGCTACCAAATCAGGCTGTCTGAAGATATTGGCTTCCTGGGACAAAATGCACCTAAAGTTGATGTTTTTTATTTTTCTACTTTCTTTTGCAAAACTTAATTAAGTTCTGCAAAACCAAAAACAACAACACACCTTTTCCTCTTTTTCTTCTTCCAATTCCCCTTTTCTCTTTCAATTTTCCCCTACTTCATGACTGGTTTCCTAACTTAAAATGTACCAAACATTAATACTGTAACCCTTTTCCCTCTCCCATTGCAAAACTCATTCATGTTCTGCGAGGGCAAGGAACAAAAATGATAAAGTCCACTTTCACTATAAAACAACCAAACCAAACACTACAAACTAACGATTGAAGATACAAAGAGCTTGAAGAATAAAACCTTCTACAAAAATAGATGCAACATGAAGACGAAGTCCAGAATAACTGGATTCGGCATTTAATAACTCGAAAAGAGGTAATATGCCGTAAAACAAAACAACCCAACTCTCATCCCTGCCAATTGACCATGCTACCTCAACTGTTCTACATCTATTCATCCAAGAACTTTCATCCGTTCTTCCAACATGGCCATACCATTCTACAAACATCTGCCTGTACTCTCCAGATTTAATCTTCCTCTGAAGTCATCAGATCTAAGACTGTCTTTAACATTTACATTGCACATCCATCATATCGTCGCTCTTCATGCAACGCATGCCCTCAACTCTGACAGTTTAAGTTTCACTTCCATATATCACCACACTGCATGCACATGTTTGATAGACTCTTTTCCGATATTTTGACGATTTCTAGTCGTCATTGGTACCCACCTCTCAAACCCACTATTAATACGAAAGGCATTCCAAAAATAATGCCCCTACTTTTTCTTTTTTTTTTTTTTTAATTCGTCCAAATGGATCCTAGGGGGATTGCAAATTGCATTGTTATGATAATTGAACTTGTGCATTCATGACCTGAAAGTTTCATCTCCTTGTTGCAGATATTGACGGTGTGAGACTAAGAAAGCAACTCCTGATCATGAACATGCGTCAGAAGCAGAGATGAATAACTGAATTCACGGCAAAACTCATTGTGGTGACAATATAGAAAAATAAATTCTGGAACACAAAAGTCGCTCATTACTTCCGTTTTTGTCACTCTTCAACTTTAAATAAATTTAAAATAGGAGGCTTTATTTTTGGAATGACCCTCGTACACAGTCGTGTTTTACCGTTATTAAATGGTTTAAAATGGTAAAATGAAAGAATATTAAAAAAAAAAAAAAAAAAATCAAATTTCTTGTATACAAATTATCAAATTTGTCTACAGATCGATTAAAAAAAAATCACATTGCAAAATTATGCAAATAAAATTGAATGGCGGATCTGAGGGTTTGCTGTTAACGTGACTCGACTGATGATGAAAAGTGAACATGCGCGATGAAAATAGAGTATGTGCACTCCTGAATATGATGAAAGAAAAGTGTGTGTGTGCGAAAAAGAGAGAGGGAAGGTGAGAGGGAGGGAGTGTCAGAGAGATTGACAAAAAGTGAGGAGAGAGATGCAAAAATAATATTGGTCCCTTCTTTTGCTTTCATTATAAATCTCAAACATTATATATATATATATATATATATATATATATATATATATATATATATATATATATATATATATATACTAGCAGGCTACCCAGCATTGCCTGGTCGTAAAATACACTATAGACCAAAAACTGAAAGAGGAGTTTTGGTAGGCTAAACTTTTTTAACAAATATATATACATATACGTAAATATACTAGCAGGCCACCCTGCATTGCCCAGTTGAAAAATACACTGTAGACTAAAAACTGACAGGAGTTTGGTAAGTAAATCTTTTTAAACAAATATATATATATCTATATATTAATATGATAGCGTGTGTGTTCTTTTGTGTGTCACGTTTTTGGGCAAATTTCATTGGTTGAGATTTAAAAACACACACGCTATTGTATTAATATATAGATTATACTAAATGTGAGTTAATGGATTTGGTGAGTGTTTAATGAGATCCCAGGCATAATCTCCTCCATTTTTTTTTTTTAGAATAGAGGGAGGAGATGTTAGTCTGACATATTTATTTCCGATGATGATGTCATTATCTCCTGTTAAAAAAATGCATATAATATATTTATGATGTACTACATTGACATAAGATGTCATAGTCTAAAAATCACATGGATGTACTGCCAATTCCAAAAATCAGGTAAATGGATCAGTGCATGCTAGGGGCTTATTTGTAACATTCCAAAAATCACGTAAATATATCAAGTAATCCTGAGTTCATATTTTCGTCCTTAATGTCCTCATGGCAGTAATTGCAAAAACTCTTCTTAAGGAGGGGGGAGATTAAAGTCACTGGAATGCTGAGACTGATACTACACCCAGAAATTCATGTTGAAGTAATGGTTGCCTAATCCCTAACCGTGTTAATGTTTTTATGTATTAATTTCGAAAAGCTGCTGAAACAGTTTATGATTTAAACATTACTTTATTTCAAGTTAAAGATAGGGGGGAGGGTATGATGTCAGTCTCGAAAATGGCTGAAACCATTTACGATTTAAACATTACTTTATTTAATGTATTATTTTAACAGTGGAGCGGGGTATATAAAATTATTTCTGGAAATGGCTGTAACCATTTACGTTTTAGACATTACTTGATTTAATGTATATTTTTAACAGTGAGGTGAGGGTATGAAGTCTGTTTTGGAAATAGCTGAAACAGTTTACGATTTAGACATTACATTATTTCATGTATATTTTTAACAGTGGGATGGGGATATGAAGTCAGTCTCGGAAATGGCTGCAACCATTTAGGCTTTTAGACATTACTTTATTTAATGTATGCTTTTTACAGTGGGGTGGGGGGATAAGAAGTCAGCCTCGGAAATGGCTGAAACAGTTTACGATTTAGACATTACATTATTTCATGTATATTTTTAACAGAGGGGTGGCGGACATGAAGTCAGTCCCGGGATTGGATGAGGTAAGTGCAAATATATACTAGCTGAATACTCAGTGTCACCCAGGATTAAATGAGATAGGTAGAAAACATATACTAGCTGAATACCCAGCGTCACTCAAATCGAATCAAATAGGTGGAAAATATATACGAGCAGAATATGCGGAGTCACTTAGGATTGGATAAGATAGGTGAAACATATATACTATGAGAATACCCGGAATTGATTGATGTGTTTGTAATGAAATAAAAAGCCCAAGCACTATATCAAAGTTATTATTTTAGTAAAGGGGGTGAGAATATGGATCAAAATTATGAAAAATGATCGTCGAAATTAGTAACATATCCAAGAATTATGAATAATGATGAAATGCGAGTTAATTGATTGGTCTATTTGTAATGAAATAATCAGCCAAGACAATATATTAAAGTTATTATTTTAGTAAGGAGTGGTACAGTTTTAACAAAAGGGTTAGAATAATATGATGGTGTCTTCATTCATGTTGAACGCCCACAGAATGCCCAGCTGCAATATATTACATATGAAAATGGAATTTCTACAGGTCCTGCTAGTATACATAAATATACTAGCAGACCATCCAGCACTACTCGGTCATAAAATACGCTGTAGACCAATAAATCTCAGTCCCAAACATTGATATATTGTTGTTCGTTTCGATTTAAAATGTATTGTTGTTCGTTTCGATTTAAAATGTATTGTTGTTCGTTTCGATTTAAAAAATATATATATTATTCTTCGTTTTAATTTAAAAATAAATATTGTTCATTTTGATTTTTAAAAAATATATATTGCTGTTCGTTTTGATTAAAAAAAAATGTTATTGTTGTTCGTTTTGATTTAAAAAAATATATATTGTTTGTTTCGATTTTAAAAAATATATATTGTTTGTTTCGATTTAAAATATATATTGTTCGTTTTGATTAAAAAAAATATATTGTTCACTTGAACTACAGAGCATGTGTATCATTTAAAAAAATGGTCAAAGTAGCCTAGTGGACAGATGAACAAATATATATATATATACTTTGACCATTTTTTAAAATGATACACATGCTCTGAAAGTGAAAAATTATTTTCAATGAGCTTAATATTTCTTACAATTAAAAAATAATTAATAGAATATCCCAATAGAATATAGTTTCTCATAATCATAAGAATATATATATTAGTGGTGCGATGATTAATCGGAATTGGAATCGTTAATCGTAAGAATCATGTATTGGGGGGGGGATCGGAATCGCATCATTAAAAAATGCCTTAGATTTACAATTCTTTCATTACGATTCTTTTCTATTTTTAAGTTGAACTGTTTGTTTGAAGTGAGATTAATGCTGTCAAAAATTTATGATAAAAACGTCATAGAACTTTTCATAACATATTTAATATGATGTACAAGAATTTTATTAACTCCTTTAAAGGTAATCTTTATTTATCTTAATGAGTTTTCTTATTCTGTCACATACAGAGGCGCTGTCTGTCTGTTTCGAAACTTCAAGGCCCATGATTAGTTATCTGTTTGCACTGTTGAGAAACTTTAGGGGCCGCAAGGTAACATTGTTTTCATTCGTGAGCGAAGTTTATTTATGTATAAAAACAGCCTAACTACGTCAAGTCCATGAAAATGTTGATGAATACTTAACCCTTAGAGAAAAAAGATTTTACAGTGCTTTCATTGCGAGTAAATCATGTTAAAAATCAGTGGTTTTTCCAACTGGTGACTAAAAAAAAAAGCTAAGTTTGTGTTATTTAAAAAATTTTTTTTAACTCATGCATACCCACACGCACATATATATATATATATATATATATATATATATATATATATTTTCAATCCTTTACTGAATATTATATATTACGAGGAATAATTTGCCCGGTGGATTATTTTGCAAAAAAAAAAATTAATAAATAAATAAATAAAAAAATAAATAAATAAAAAATAAATAAAAAATAAAAAAAATAAATAAATAAAAAAAAAATAAAAAAATAAATAAATAAAAAATAAATAAATAAATAAATAAAAAATAAATAAATAAATAAATAAATAATAAAAAAAAAAATAAAAAAAAAATAAATAAATAAAAATAAAAAAAATTTAAAAAAATAAAATGATGATGTCGTTCATCAAATTCCGTCTGTGTTTGTTTACAATATCATGTCAGCTGATACTTGGGCTTGGCAATGAAAACCCTGGAAAAGTCACTTCTGATTAATGCAGAGCATGTATATCATTTTAAAAAATGGTCAAAGTAGCCTAGTGGACAAATGAACAATATATATATATATATATATATATAGATATATATATATATTTTTTTTTTTTTTAAATCAAAGCGAACAATATGTATATTCTTTAAAATCAAAGTGATTTAACCTCATCCTTTAACAGCTTTTTGGATTATTCATCTCAACCACATAGGACTGCACTATCACCAAATTTCACCAGTTTTCTTAGACTGTTTTGAAACTCGCTCATTGATATCAACAACGGACTATATTACACCTTGGAATGACCATACTGGTTATATTTTTTCTTTTGGTGCTCATGCAGAAAATGATCCGTGCTGAAATAATAACGTTATTATTTAAAAAGCCATTCTTAACATGGGGATGGGAGGGTGTTTTGTATCTATTCCGTACTTTAACCTTACAATTGAATAAAAAAAAAAACATAAAACTTTAATTAAACGTGGAAATACGATTTAAAAAATAGCACGGATCACTCTCTGCATTAGTCCCCTTTCTTTTTATCCTCTTTCTTCATCTTGAAAAACATTCTACAAACCTTATTTTGGCAAATGTTAGTTCTGCTATTTATATAATTTGCTAACTCGTTTCATTCCTCTGAATTTTGCATTCTTTGAAATTCCGCAGAATAAGGACATTTTAATTGCCTTTATCGATTGTCGAAAAAAAAAAAAATTTTTACAAGTAAATTTTGGTTTAAATTTTCATTGTTTCTGATTATATATATATATATATATATATATATATATATATATATATATACTTTTATTTGTTTTTACATAAACAGTAATGTGTTGCTACACAGCCATGAGCATGTTTCAACCAGCTAGTATTTAGTAACTAGAGATCTCTTCAGGCGATACAGCTTATATAAAAGTAAAGTTAGCAATTTTATTAACCTCGTTATACTTCATTGGTTACTTTACCTCTGGAAAACAACCACCTCTAATTATATATATATATATATATATATATATATATATATATATATATAAAAGAGACAGAGAGAGAAAGAGAGTATATGTAGACAGTGAAGCTTCTCATCTTCCCGTCCTATCGGAGGTTGGCAGTTAATTTCACCGGCCAATAATCTGGTAAGCATGTTTTACCAATTGAGTGCACACAAGACAATTGAATTGTTGGCGAAGGTGCAAAGTTAATTACGTTCTTCTGCAAAACTCCCAGTCATGATAATAACATTAACGATCATCCAGATTCCTTTATTCAAACGATACAATACAAAGAAAGCAAATAAACAATACGAGTGTGTGTATGTATATTTATATATATATATATATATACATACACACACACACCGGTAGCACAGATAGTAGGTCATTTGGCATTGCCCGGTCGTAAAATACGCTTAAGTATGATATTTTGATTAAAGCAGATTTCGTATTTATTATTATACTAGCGGGGCTACCCGGCGTTGCCCGGGTGTTTAGAGGTGTGTGTTGGTGGTGGTGGTGGTGGGGTGGGGGTAGATCTAAACAACCCTGTTAAAAAAAAAAAAAAACGTTGGCTGGGTGTTTGGATGTGTAAAAGAAAAAAAGTTTTAGTAGAAAGGTAGGCTTGAATCCCGAACCTTTGATGCGGAGGTGGAAAGGAAATGGAAAAAAAACCCTGCGACCTAATTATGTCGACCACAGGAACAGACGAATTGATAAATGTGTTAAGTTGACGTTTATAAACCGAAATTAGCAGGTGCGAGAAGGTCAAGTAGCATGATGTTTGACCTAGTTTTGTGCAGGATGCCAGTTTCTGTTTTCCCCGCTAGGCGGCGATCCAAAAATATCTCAAAATAGCTTGTAAAAGTCGGGTAAATTAAAGATAACTGCGACCCGAGTTCCTTAGTCGTAGATATTATTATTTAGACAGTATATAAAAAGTTTTAAGAAGGAGCGAGACACCCGAGAATGACGGCCAAAAAAGCCTTTTGTAGACATACACAGAAAGCGAACACACATACATACATACATACATTTTCGCTTTTATATATATAGATTATATTGGACCCAATGTATAGTAATAATTTAGAAAGTTTAAAAAACAAAATGACTCGCGTGCCATCATCGAGAATCAAAACTAAAACATTTAGCTTACGATTTACTTTTTCGTTGGACGTTAATGCCTGAACTATGAAGGCATGTTTGCTGCAAGGCTAAAAATTAAAACATGAGCCAATAGCCATTACATTACGAATGCATACAGGTTTTTAATTTTCACACCGATTTTCTTCGGCTAAACCCCAAATATAAAGTTTTATATGTGTTCAAACACCCTATATATTAAATTTCATGTCTGTAGACCAAAAACTGACAGAGGAGTTTGGTTGGCAAAATTTTTTAAACAAATATATATACGCATACATGAATATATATAGAAAGAGGTTTGTGTTTACTATAAGCTTCTTACGCAAATATTACGCAAGTATAAACCATGTAGAATATCTGCATGAATATAAGTACACGTAATTGTTAACTAAAGATGATTATTCCATAAGAAAACCGGAAAAACTAATACGTAATTAAAATGAATGTTTAAAAAAATATGCAAATTAGCTAGATCATTTGCAGGTGAATGCAATTCCATGACCCAGTATGCATTCGTCTGGCACTATGTGAGCCAGACATTTCTGCTATTGAGCAGAGAGCAAAAGCATAGTTTAACTGCTCGCAGTGAACACTAGGATTCTTTCACCTTAAACAGGACCACAATAATATAGATCCTTAAACTTGAACACCAACATTCCGAAAACAAGAGTCATCATGAAAATTTTACCTCTTAGCAGTTTATTACCTAATAAATACTAATGATTTCAAAAGTAAAAAAAAAATATACAACTTGGGTTCCATCAGTTAGAATTGAAACCTAAACATAGCTCTCCAGCTTACCATAGCTTACCATCTGAGCTAAGTCCATATGCATATCAAAACTTTAAACATTAATGTAGTTAAACGTACAGTTATAATGTAGAAGATACATGCTTAGTTGACATGCTGGCCAAGTTTCAATTTTATCTTTTAGCAGCAATTTTCAGGAGCTAAAGCACAAATCGAATTTGTTCGACAGTTCCAAATCTCCTATATATTAAGTTTCAAACCCGTAGACCAAATATTGATAGGGTAATCTGATAGAGACCGTTCCCAACACACATACATAGTTACTTACATAGATTTACTCGTTGGATGTTGGATTCTCAGATAGCGCCAATGGAACAAGGAAACAAGAGGTGGTGCTGCAATATGTCATAATGTATCAAAATATTTCGATAGCAAAACGAATGTAGTGAAATGGGAAGATAAGTATTTTTATAAAAAGATTGGAATTTAGTTTAAAATTTGTGTAAGAGATTTTGGAATCTGAGTTGATCAGTTTATTTTAAGTTAAGGTAACAACTCTCCTCCACCGACCTGAACCTGCTGGACTACTTTAGTTGGTCATACGTCGAGAACATCACCAACATGACCTCCCACAACACCAAAGCCAGCCTGATCGCCACCATCCACCAAGTTCTCACCAGCACTTCTGGAGAAGGCATGTTCACAATTCCAGCCCCGTATCGAAGCAGTGCTTGAGACTGAAGGCGGCTACATTGAATAGATTTCAGCTCTACTACATAATCAAGTTACCTGAATTGATTTTTTTTCAATAACAGTTTTAAAATAAAGCTGTAGTGTTGTTTTCTTTAGGGTGACGCTTTTATCGTCCCATCCTGTACACTAACTTTAAAAGCTGATAATGTCTATAAAATATTTCTATTTTTATCCGCAAATAGTTTACAAATGAGTAGGCAAACTGAAATAACTTGATCTTGAAAATAACCATTTGCCAAAGCCACTCGAGGATAAGCGTTAACGAGACTGTCAGTTGGATGATGAACAATATTCTGGGAGGATTTGAAACAATGAAATACACAAGATTTGATTACTTAAGGCAGCTTGACATGTATTTGTTGACACTGACTTGAACATAACCATGTTTTAGTTTGAAGCAGTAATGTGGCAATGTGTTCAATAGATGTATACTTTCTGGAAGGAAACTCTGTTCATGGAAATTCTGTTTGGTTTTAGATACACAGGGAAAGTCCTTTACAGTGGTGGTAGTCAAACGAGTTTTTGCTGTGACTGTATTAATACGAGGTGCCTTCAATAAGTTTCCAGACTTTATTTTCGTATGGGCACTTTTATTGATAGTACACACATGAAACTCTAGTCCCCTTCAAAGTAATCTCCTCCGGCTGCAATGCACTTGTACCGTTCCAACAACTTTTGGAAGGATCCAGGTAAGTCCTCTTGTGTGAGCGTGTCGATCACCTTCGTCACAGTTTCTTTCATCTCAATTGTCTCATAACGACATCCTCTAAGGTGTTCCTTGAGCTTAGGGAATAACAAAAAGTCATAGGGAGCAAGGTCTGGACTATAGGGAGGGTGAGGAACTGTCTTGACGCCCATCTTGATCAAATAATTTGTGACAATGATGGAGCTGTGGACTGGTGCATTCACGCAAATCTTCCGCATCTTCAGTTCCTCACAAATAATTGTGTGTACAGTTCCCACACTGACATCAAACTGTGCACTTATTGTCTCTACAGACACACAATGATCTTTAACTATGAAATTCTTTATTTGACCAATCAACTCTGGTGTTCCGATTTCTTTACTCCTCCCACCCCTCTCATCACCCCTTACAAACTTCCTGCCTTCCTTGAATCTCTTATGCCATTCAAAAACTGATGCTCAATTCATGCAAGATGGTCCAAAAGCAGTCTGAAGTATCCCATACGTTTCTGTGGCATTTTTTCGGAATTTAAAATAGAATTTTATTGCATATCATTCTTCTAAAGTGTCCTTATGTACAGACTGCATTTTGGAAATTCACCAGCTTTGACAATCAGGCTTTAGTAGGGTGTATTCCAATTTCTGCTGTAGCTGTTCATTTGAACTTGAAATCATAAAAGTTGGCCAATCATCTCATAAGATGTCTAGCAATAGCATATTGAATTTTCAAGAGTCTGTGACAATTTTAAATGCCTGTACAGAAATTGTTCGGAAACTTATTTAACGCACCTCGTAGTTTAAATAGAGGTTTGTGTAAAAGAAACGTCTTTAAGAATTAAGAAGGTCGGTCGAAAAGAAGATCCCGAATGAGGCATGACGAACAAATAATTTAGTTAAGCTGCCACTCAATAAGGAAACAAAAAGGAATTCCCTCTGGTCATGGAACTTTTGATTAGTCGACAGCTAACATCGACCCTTGACCCTCCATCTTGCGTCGCTTTCCGAATGCAAAATTGGCAGCCATTTGTTCCACTTGTATCCAGCCGCGATGGAAACACCCACATAAAAGTGCAGTCTCATTAAGCGAAACTGTCAAAATTCCACAGCTCGTCCGCTCGTATCAAGAGTTGTAAATAAGGCGCTTATTTTGGCCAGAGCTTAAACCTGTCAAACTTTGACCATACCCTTCACACAGCCAGGAAAATACAGGGGAAGACCAAAAAGCTCAGATCGTTATTGAATTTAGCAGTCAGTTCAACTGAGCTAAAACTAAAAACCAGAAAATATGAGATCAAAGCCTAAAAAGTTGGTTTATAAGAAAGCTGGAATGTGTCAATGTGCTTAGGGTGGTAAGTCCACTCTCTAGGTTTGGTTGCTAGTCCCTTATACACATACTAGCGGGGGTACCCGGCGTTGCCCGGGTGTTTGGAGGTGTGTGTGTGTGTGTGTGTGTGTGTGTGTGGGAAGGGAGGGGGTAAATCAAAACAAAATGGGAAATAAAGAATAAGCGAACGTAATAAACCTGTTTAAATATTATAACTTTTTTTTTTTTAATCGGAAAAATAAAAACAGAAAAAAAACAGCGAACGTGATGCAAAATAAAGAATAAGCGAATGAAAAAGAAATGGTATGAATGACCCTGCTTAAATGTAAAAACTTCTTTAAAAAAATCGGGGGGGGGGGGGGAAACAGCGTACGTGATGGAAAAATAGAAAAAAAAAAAAAAAAAAAACGAACGAAAGGATGGCATAAATAATTGTTTCAATATTAAAACTTTAAAAATCAGAAAAAAAATATACCTGACATCTCGGCTCGAACGTGCAGTCTTAGGATAATGACGCTGCCACTATACCAACTGATCTATGATTACATGAACGAAGTTAGATCGTTTTTTTTTTTTTTTTCATATTTAAACTAATTCAAGAAAGAACGTTTTTCATGCATGCGTGTTTGGCTACATTATCATGAAGGAACGATTTTTTGCTACCCCTCCCTGTAGAAAAAAAACCCAGTTGAGGGTGAAGGAATTAATATTTTTCGCCAGTTTATCGATATTTGTCATTCTAAAGGTCGTGCCTCAAAATGATACCGATCTCGTGAAAATCTGTCACCTATGTCGAAAGTTTTTGTGAGACAAACATACATATATTCATACATACATTTAAACAGACAGATGAGATTTATATTATAGATTAGCGGGGGTACCCGGCGTTGCACGGGTGTTTGTAGGTGTGTGTGTTGAGGGGTGGGGGGTAAAGCAGAACATAAAGGAAACTTAACTCTGTTTAAATACAAAAAAAAACGATGTTAAACTTCTTAAAAAAATAAAACAAAAAAAGCGATTTTGAAAATGGAAAAAAAATCTTTTGTATGTGCAAAAGAAAAAAAAAGTTGGTGGCAGGTAGGCTTGAGGCCAATAGGCTGACGACATACACTTGCGCTACGGCGACGGAAGCAATGTAATACGTTAAATTTAGCAATTAAAAAGTGAATGAGTCCAAATTGAGGTCAAACATCATGCTTGTGAGACAGTTTTTAAGTGTGTGTTTAATGAGGTCAAATCCGCACTTAATTTTACTGCGGAGATAGTTACCCAACTTCGTCTGGTTTTGTTTCCCCAACGTGTTGGGGAAAACCAGCTCTCCCCCGTTTATTAGGAGAGTGTCCAAATGAAATAAAATGTCTGATATGACGATGAAAACCGACACTGACCGAACGTCTATTGCTTTCTCAACGCTACAGCCCGAGAACCGCGCCTTAATTTCACCAGTTTCGTTTTTATACAAAAAAGCCGAATCAACACAAGAGGGGCTGAAACAGCAAGAATAGTGTAAAACTCGATATAAATAAATTTAGCCACGACGCGCGTTCGCAATTCGTACATAGTATGATCTACAGGGTATATAAGAAGTTCTAATCGATAGTACCCCCCCCCACCGGAAAAAAAAGCCTTTCTTGGACATACAAAAACTCCCACACACGTTTTGCCTTTTATATATATACTAGCGGGGGGTATCCGTATTGCCCGGGTGTTTGGAGGTGTGTGTGGAGCTAAATAAAAAAGAAACCGAGGGAGGTAAAAGTTGGTAGGATCAAACCCGAAGCCCTGAGGCGAAGTTTGAAAATAAAATCGGCCAGCCAGAATGAGTTACTGAAAGATGTTTGAATTTATTTAAGTAAGAACCAAATTGACAGGTGCGCATACGGAAGTCGTTGAGGACGACGACGACGTAAGCATTGTTATAAGCGAAGTAAAAAAGAAAACGTTAAAACTTAAGCGGAGGGCGGGTAATCAAAACATCGAAAAAAAAAACACAAAAAAAAGAATAACGTAAGGCAAACGAACGATGTTAAATGAAAAAACAAAAAACACGTGAAAAATGGCTTAAATAAGCCTGTTTTTGATATTAAAATTTTAAAATCGGTGGGTACCCGGGTATTTTTGGGTGTGTGGTCGGGGGTGGATAAGCGAAGTAAAAAAGTTGAAGTCCTACGAAGATGAACGTGGTACTATTAAAACGAGTGACCTTGGTTACTCCAGAATTATTTTTTCTACATAGTCACCAACATTATCAATTTATTTTTGCCAGCGATGAACGATGGCTGTGCATGGGCATCTGGAGCATGCTTTGTCATACAAGGGTCGTTCCAAAAGTAAAGCCTCCTATTTTTTTTTTTTTTTTTTTTTTTTTTTTAACTTGTAGGGAAAATTATTCACACACTAGGTTGTTCAAATCTCTGTACACTAGAGGATAGCATAACATAAATGGAGGTTGTGATAACTATTTTGGTCATTTTTGTACAAGTGGATTTCGTTGGAATTGGCTTAACGAGGCTGAGTGATATTAGGTTTTCTTTGCTTTGTAGCACTAGTATATTGGAACCCCAAGACAAAGCATTGGCAATGGGAAGGCACTTAAAAGGTAAACACTTATTGTGTTTCATGCTTTCAAGATCAAGGTGTAGTGTCTGTTCTTCAGATGCTGCACTTCATTTTCTTGTTCTCTTTCGGTGGAGGAGAGGTCCTTCACGACTGAGACAATTTTTATTTTTGTACCTTTTCTCCACGTTAAAAAACGACCCTGGTGTCTAACTCTGTCCCGTGGGGAGGCATAGTAAATAGGTACAAAAAAAGGTAAAGCTTCCTATTTTTTAACTCAAAAAGTTCAAGTCCTACGAAGATGGATATGGTACTATTAAAACGAGCAACCTTAGCTACTCCAGAAATTATTGTTCTACACAGCCACCACCATTCTCAATTTATTTTTTGCAAGCGATGAACGACGACTGTGCATGGGCGTCCAGAGCATGCTTTATCATACGAGCTACAAAGACGGCAGTGGTTATTCACCGATCATGTGAGAGAGATGGTCACAAAGTATGTGTTCAATTTAGTAGAGCGTTATCATTGAAAACTGATCCCTGCCGATAAGTCATAAAATATTTTTTTTTAATTTGAAAGTTAAGTTTGTAGACGTCTTTTTAATCTGAAAGTCAAGTTTGCAAAGTTTGTGAGATTAACGTAAAAAAAAAAAAAAGTGTAAATTGTTGAATTTAGAGGTGGCAGGCAATTTCCTAACATCTGCCAAATTTATATTTAGAACGGCTATCTTACCTTTCATCAGCCATTTTAATCGTCGTTAAAATCTCAATCTTGTCCTCGTCAGTTGGTAACGTGATCCATAAATTCACTATTTTCTGGTGAATTATCCTTTTTTGTCTCCAGTTGTAATTTATTTTAAATTATACTAAACGTGTTTGTTTTCAAATTTGATTGTGAAATTTAACAAAAATAAATGTTTGAATACCTTTAATTAAAATCGGCAAATTGATGCCTATTTATGAAGTGGATGCTGGTGAATCTCAGAATTTGTGTCTTACTAAGTTTTGTCAATGGTGTAAATGAGGTGAGGGAGAGTACCTACGAGTTACGGATGCTTAATGATAAAAGCAGATGACAAGCAGTATTTTGCTCAGCAGTAGTGGTGTCTGACAGAAGATATATTAAATAAAGGATTCAGTTTAAAATTCCATATAGCTTTCTGAATTTACATATAGAATACAAGCATAAAGACCTAGCATTGTCCAAGACTGAATGAAAACCCTATGTCTTTGCTATGACTCCATATCATTGCAATATTGCAGGAGAAAACTCTTTGATCCTCATCACTGATCTATTTGCTGGTGAATATCAGAACTTATTAAACTTATTAAATTTTGTCAACGGTGTCAACAGGGTGAGTGAAAGTAGATACCAGTTACTGAGTAAGTTCGGCTCCAACTTTCTCTAAATCTGAGTTAAAAAAAAAAAAAAAAAAATTGAATATTGTTTAGAATTATATATTAAAAAACGAAAATATCCACCAAAACTAAAATTTGAATTTCTAACAAAACGGACCAGAACTTTCCATTAGGTCTCATTAAAAAAAAATATTTATCACAAATGTCGAGGAGAAAACTAATCAACTTTACATACTAAGATATACATAAATTTATATTAGAAATCTATACTCTGCTAAAAAATTGAGCACTCTAAAAATACAAGAAAAACAGAATAAATAAAGTATATATCAGACATGAGCTATAGACACTGTCATTAATAATGTTGATTTCACATCTATGATCTTCAAATTTATCATTTGCTATCACCATACACACTTCATAATTATTATGGATAACATCATAAAGGAGGAATGGTAGTTGTCAAAATTAGTGTGACGTCATAAAGGATGATCTCGTGTAGAAGTAGTAGTAGTTCGTCCAGGGAATCATGGATGACACGCGCAGAGAATTTGTTTAAAGTGAAACTAGTTTGTACTGATCCAGCCTCACTCTCATAACAACCAGCCGATCCAGTGGCAGGAGAGGGTTAAGACAGCCAAAAGGTCCGTAAAACGTTCTCCTACATACAGCGCCTTATATTCCCAAATTGTCACCCATCTAGTATTGGCCAAGCTCAACGTTGCTCAACTTTGATGATCTAAAAAGTACTGGTGTTTTAATGCGCTTATGTAGTAGTACCTATTTACAATGCCTCCCCGCGGGACAGAGTTAGACACCAGGGTCGTTTTTTAACGTGGAGGAAAGGTACAAAAATAAAAATTGTCTCAGTCGTGAAGGATTTCTCCTCCACTGAAAGAGAACGAAAAATGGAAGTGCCGCATCTGAAGAACAGATACTACACTTTGATCTTGGCCAAAAGTAGTAGTAGTAGTAGTAACCTTAACAAATTTAGAGAAAGTGGTAATTCACACAATAATAGACCAGGCAACAAAAATAAATAAATAAATAAATGCTGAAAGTTGTTTTTGTAATCTTTGCTTTTGCTTTGACGTATAAATTATTCCCCTTGCTGATTTTTATTTTTAAGTGATTATTCAAAAATGTTTCATAATAGAAGTCGTCCGGACTGAAGTAGACATTTACTTGCTGCCCAAGATGTGTCATGGTCAAAAGGTGGGATGTCAAGCCAATGCCCTTAAAGGAGGGGCACTTTCAACTCACAAAAATTGACTGATTGAGGGTGAAGAAATGAATGGTTTAGGCCAATTTTTTTAATATTTGTCATCCGAAGGATCGAGCTTGAAAATGATACCAATCTCGTGAGAATCCGTCGTGTGTCGAAAGTTTTTGCGAAGCATACAAACACACACACATTTTGCTCTTTATATGTCTACATTATTTTATAATTATTGTAAAATTTTCTGAAACAATTTTTTTCAAAGTATGATGAGAAATGATGTTGATAATGACAATAATAACAATATTAGTAGTTTTAGACGTTAAAGCTGGACATACAAATGTACAAACACACAAATAACTGCTTTTTGTATTATGGATTAGACGTTGAAGATTGCAACCAAATATCGTGTGCACGATGTCATAGATGATCTATTGGTGTGATCACACACAGCTTTGCGACACGGATGCTTATACGCAAACGTGCCCGTAAATGTTACAATGAGAGTCTAAAATAATTTCTGGTGTCGTGGAAGATCGCCAACGGCTGTTGTCAAGGAAGTCCGTCAGATATTGACAATAAATATTGTCGATATGCGGATTGTCCGCATTATTAAGGTTATAAGAGCAGACACGGTTACGATCACAAGAACGGGTATTTTGAAGATCTGCTCATTGAATAAGATAAGCAGGTCATGACAGACCAAGGAAAATGTAAGCAGTAAAAATGTTTTTTTCAAACTTAAGCATGACAGACACAAAAAAATGATTTTCAAACTTAAGCATGACAAACCAAAACAAAAAAGTATTTCTCAAGGGTAAGCATGGCAGACCAAAAACTAAATGTTTTTTCAAGCTTAAGCATGGCAGACCAATGAAAAATATTTTCAAGCATAAGTATGATAGACCAAAAAAAAGTGATTTTTTAACTATAAGCAGGATAAACCAACAAAAATGTTTTTTCAAGCATAGACATGACAGACCAATGAAAATTCTTTTTTCAAACTTAAGTATGACAGACCAATGAAAATTCTTTTTTCAAACTTAAGTATGACAAACCAACGAAAATAGTATTTAAAACTTAAGCATGACAAAACGAAAATGCTATTTTAAAACTTAAACGTGACAAAACGAAAATATTTTAAACTTAAGCATAGCAAACCAACGAATATGTCATTTCAAACTTAAGTATGACAGATCAACGAAAATGTCGTTTCAAACTTAAGCATGACAGATCAACGAAAATGTCATTTCAAACTTAAGCATGACAGATCAACGAAAATGTCATTTCAAACTTAAGCATGACAGATCAACGAAAAAAATGAAAAAATTCTTCACTCTATTTCCATAATGAGACTTTTTCCTCCCTTTTTTCTTTCTATACCAATTATTTACCTCTTGACATAGGGGTTAGATGCAAAGTCAAGTGCAAGAACACTAGTGTAAATGCAATTTGGTCTACAAAGAGTGTTGTAATTCCCGGTAGAGGGCATCTCAGGCAATTAACAATAGACTGAACTCTTCTCAGAAAGAAGGTAAAGCCTGGGAGAGTGGGCAAGACCATGCATCAGTCTGACAGCAACGAAGGCATTTTATTATGCATTCTTATTTTTACCAAACATTAAAAAAATGAAAATGATTTTGTCTTTTGTAAATACAGAGAAAGAAAAACTCAACATATAGACTAATAGAAAATCATTTGAAGAAAAAAAATGTTTTTTTTTTTTTTTTTTTTTTTGTCTACAATTTATAAGCACTTAATCCCATCCACTAAATTTTGTATTCTTTTCTTTTGGCGAGTTTTTTATTTTTTATTTTTTTATTTCTCTGAACGATTTAAGAACCCTTCCAGTGTCGCCAATCTCGATAATATATATATTTTTTTGTAGTCTCTTCTTACCAAACCATCTGCGACACTTATTTTGTCAGAATGAAGAGGTCGATCGATTCAACATCCATATTCACGATTAATGACCGGATGAAGACAAATTCGTATCATTTGAGTTCTTCCAACTACTGTTCTCGTCTTGAGTGTCATTTTCACAACGTTTCGGTCGATGTCACCTCCGACCTTCTTCAGGTGCATTTTGTCGAACTCGAGAATGTTTCTATTAAACTCGGGGAATTTCAGCAGAATTTCGAACAGAATCCTTTATTTAATTCATGAGGGTAACATGCTCTTGTTCCGTCAGCCATGCCTGGACAGAGGTCCTAAGCAATTTGAAATTGTAGTTTTTGATCGCCCACACTAGGAATTGAACCTCCAATGTTCAGGAGAATATCACTTTTACAATTGATTTTTCTAAATACTCTAACCACTGTGCCACGGGTCCTCGTCGACAAGATACACCTGAACAAGGTCAGAGGTTACGTCGACAGAAACATAGTGAAAATAACACTCAAGATGAGAACAGTAGCCCAAAGTATCCAAATAATACGAATAACCAAACCTCATCTCAAAAATTCAGAAATGTAGACAAATTGCTTAACGCTCACACACACTGACCAATTTTTGGTCGACGGACAGTACCGAGTCCATTATGGAGAAAATAGTAACGTGGATATGTGTAAAAGAAAGGACTATTATTTAGAGGACGTCCCGCAACAGTTTTAGGGGTTATTTATTTGGGCGATGTATTTTTGGAATGAGCCAGTTTCGAAGAAATATTTTCAGTGAAAAAGATTTTTAGGTTATATAATCAAATGTAAAAAAACGAGATGTTATACGTAAAAACAAAACAAAAAAAAAAACAAAATAATGAGTTCAAAAGGCACATATTCAAAAAAGAGATAATTTATATATGTTTTAAATAGGTTTACAGTTCTTGTTTAGCATGAAGAATTTCTTTGAGCTTAGCAAGTTCAGTATTTTTCTGCTTTCAGAGCAAGAACATCTGCTAATGAAGCCAATGACATAATGTAATTTTCTATTTTCATTTTATTGTGTTTTTCTATCTATTTTCATGGCAAGTGCTCGTCTAAGCTCCAATCTATGGTCTCCACCCACCCCGGCCTGATTTTCATGAAAAACACTCGTCTAGCTGAAACCACTATCAATAATTTCCCTCACTCTTTATCTGTGCCTAAACCTAAACGTAGATTCCATGAACAAAGGTTCTTTCTTAAAACTGCACGCCTGTGGAACTCTCTTCTGATTGCCTGCTTTCCAGCTGACTAAAATATGGTCGTCTTCAAGTCCAACATAAACAAGTTCTTGATGATCCATCTCCTTAAGTAATCAAATTTACCAAATTTACACTAACGATTAATACGACATTGTCCTATTGACTACTGTATGCTCATTATCCCTTATCTTCGAATTGCCTCTGGGCCTTGATAATTGGTGACTCCTTTGTAAAAAAAAAAAAAATTTGCTCAAAGTCTGCCTTTCTCTTCAAATGTTGTCTGTCTCTCTTTTCTTTGTTTTTCTAGGCACATGTGTCATACCTTCGTCGGGTCATTGAGCATGAAACAATGAGAGGGATTCGTTATTGGGACGTGACACAGCCCTCCTGTGCTGCGTTGATCTGGTCACAGATGATCCTCTGTGCAACTACAGTCTTAGCCTTCAAATTCTCCACTTCTATTTCTTTGTTCATGGAAAATCCTCTCTCAATACTGGCCTGACCATGAGAGAGCATCGGAACAGTCTTCACAACTTGAAGCCGCTTGCTGTAACAAAGATCAGACATTTAAATTGTGAAAAGTTCAGCTTGTCATTTTCACACAAATATGTTTTCCTTTCGCCACACGCAAACATACTAGCAATTGCACCGTCAGGGAACATCAACCGAAATACATTCCCAACATGCTCATTTGACCGATACGATGCATGGTCACTTACGGTTTTCAATGTCCACAAAATCTCTGCTCAAAACGTGTAGTCCTTTGAAGTGAAATCCAAAACAGAGTTCGGTTTGTTGTGTTATATAGGGGTCTTATTCAGAGAGAGAGAGAGAGAGAGAGAGAGAGAGAGAGAGAGAGAGAGAGAGAGAGAGAGAGAGAGAGAGTCTTTGAGTCTTAGAGAGAGAGAGAGAGAGAGAGAGAGAGAGAGAGAGAGAGAGAGAGAGTCTTAGAGTCTTAGAGAGAGAGAGAGAGAGAGAGAGAGAGAGAGAGAGAGAGAGAGAGAGAGAGAGAGAGAGAGAGTCTTTGAGTCTTATTAGTCTTAGAGTCTTAGAGAGAGAGAGAGGGATGTTGTTGTAAGAGAGATTGTTCGTTCCGTGTTCGTGTTATGAAGATTCATATTTATATTAAATGTTCATTACTTAGAATTGTTGATATGAGAAGGAGAAGCTCTTGGAGTGAAGAGATAGTGTTCAGACGTTGTGTAGACAGTCTTAGTGTAGATATGAGATGTAGAGTTCACATTGTAGATATGAAATGATTATATCTGAAGTTCCAGTTTGTGACGGGATTGAAATTTCACACGTTGATTTGGGGTTGTCAATTGAAGTTGATGGCTTCAGAACAAAATTGTAATTTGTCAATTTGAATGCCGATTCCTAACACATGCGTTCGTTCGTTTTGTGTTTAGTGCTAGCCATGTGCGATTTCAAAGCACTTTCTCCCCATTTAGCTCAAAACAAATGTCTTTTTACAAACACAACAATATGCCTATTGACAATCAGATTTACATTTCCTGACCCACTTATATTTGGTCAACCAAGCGCAATTAAATATTATTTTTTTCCCTATAGCTGAATGTGTTTATGCTGAATCCGTTTTACTTTTCAATTTTGAATTTCCGGTATTGTGTATACAAGAGTTACGTCCTTTTATTACGAAACATCCTGCTCAAGTATTTTCGTAAAGGGACATAACTTTTGTATCCACACTACCAAAAATACAAATTCAAAAGTAAAAGTAAGTTTTGTGATAAAGGGACGCAACTCCATAATAATAATGATGCAATTTCAAAACAATGTATTTCGATTTTATTTTCAGTATTGAAAAAATATTTTAATGATATTTTTTATTAATGTTTAAAAAATAATTTAACAGTATTTATTTCGATTTTATTTTTAATATTTACACACAAATTTCGACAGGACATAAAGAATACTAAATATTAAAAATAATATAGTATTCGCAGCCCAAATAAGATCTCCTTGGTATGGCTAACCCACACTGGCTTTTATAGGGAACTAGCCTGGGTGCCGGGTGTTGCCCAGGTGTTTGGAAGTGTGTGTTGAACAAAAAAAAAAGTGGTAATATGCAGGCAGGCCCGAACCCGTATTGCGAAGGAAGAAAAGAATGTGGAGAAAAAAAAAAAAGTGACATGTTTGCAATTGCGTCCATCGTCAATCCAGAAGTGACATAGGTTTAAATTAAGGCTAGACAATCGAAAAGAGGGCATGACTTTCGAAAATATCGGCAACAAAAAACGACCCCTTTCTCTAGAAAAGTGCCCAGTTGAGGGTTAAGGAAGTAATGTTTTTAGCCAATTTTCGATATTTGTCATCTGAAGGGTCGAGCTTCAAAATGATACCGATCTCGTGAAAATCCGTCGCCTCTGTCAAAAACTTTAGGCATACATACATACATGCATACATTTAAACAGACAGGTGAGGTTTATATAATAGATGGGGCACCTCCTCCAAGTGATATTATCTCAAGTAACAGCACAAAGCTGGATACTCCATCAGACTAGATGAATCTTTGTCCTGGAATCCATTAAGACCAAGAGACCACAAGAAAGATATACTATAACTTATTTAAATGTTCGATTGAGGAAAATTATGTTCCCAACTTCTTTACTCATTCAGTGCGTGAAAGGTTAAGGAGAAATTTAATGGGATATATCTGAATATCTATGCGTCTCATATAGAGATCAAGTGTTT